>NC_135758.1:14048009-14662760 GCF_052425735.1 Oculina patagonica
TACATGGACCTATTTTCTATGGAAAAATAATACAAAAGCTATCTTTTAAAACTAAATTTAAAATTCTCCTATTAATTTTAGTATGTCTGTCTTTGACTTCCATTGTATATTGAGATTTCAAGAATTCTTCAGAGCGTTGCTTTGTTTTCTTACATGTAAAAATAACGATTTTATTCCTTAGCTTTCTACATGTATTATTTAAAATTACCTTCACATCCTAATTCCGAAAAATTGGTAAAGAATTTCATACACCGGTCACATGACCTTCCGGTAACTCCAGGCTTGCATTGACACTGTCCAACTGTATCGTTTGTGCACACTGTGCCAGGAATTGTGCCCGTCGCGTTGCAGTCGCATTCTAAACAAATGATAATGGTGATTAAAGTTTTTGAATAAATTGGAGAATAAATGGTAGTCATGTCATAATTCAGTTGGGCAGTCTTTAAGTATGAATGAATGGATGAATATTTAGTTTCCATGATGTGAAACAAATATTTACCGGGACGTATTCTTTTGCAACATGTATAATCACGTCTAAAAATTGTGCGAGCCCCTGAGGCATTGGTTTTTCAAAACTATCTATTTTGTCTAAAATTTATTTTTGGTTGGAGCCGATAGAATTGAAATCAAATGAACTCCAATTTAAAAAGTCAAGAATTTAACAATAAAATGATTTACCTAGCATTAGGATGTGAGATTATTTAATTCTAAATTTTTGTTACCTGATGTAAATATGAAATGAATACATGAAATACATATATTTGTACTGCGGATATACATTTTAAGCAAATGAAAGGTCATCGCAGTAATGTACTCAACTTAAGCAGTTGAGAAGAGCAAGCCTGAAAAAATTCAGGCTTGAACGGGAATCGAACCCATGACCTCTGTGATACTAGTGCAGCGCTCTAACCAATTGCCAATTGAGCTATTAAGCCAACTGGGAGCTGGTCACTTGTGAGTTCGTAATATACCCATGGATGGAGAAGATATGAAATGAATATATGAAATTCATATATTTGTACTGCGGATATACATTTTAAGCAAATGAAAGATCATCGCAGTAATGTACTCAACTTAAGCAGTTGAGGCTTGCTTTTCTCAACTGCTTACGTTGAGTATCGCAGAGGTCATGGGTTCGATTCCCGTTCAAGCCTGAATTTTTTTTCAGGCTTGCTTTTCTCAACTGCTTGAGTTGAGTACATTACTGCGATGATCTTTCATTTGCTTATGATATAAATATGTTACACCATTTAATTTAAGCCCGAAAAAAGAAGCAAAGGAAATCAGAAGGAAATGTGATAAGGAATTTTTTTATTTATAGACCACGACATAAAAACTAAAAAACGTTACTCTTTACTGCTTCTCTACAGAACCACTCCATATCTTGTCCACTTCTTACCTCTGCAAGGCTCGTCCGGAAGTCCGTAGAACTCAGAAGTGCACTGTGTACATTTTAGTCCCGTCGCATTGGCCTTGCATGGACACTGTCCGCTTGAAGAACACTGCAGGTTTGCTGAGCCAAAAGTGTTACATTCACAGTCCTCACATCCCGCGGGACTGAAGTTAAATGTGTTGGCCTGTCGGGACATCAAAAAATATTAAACAGATGTAGAAAATAAAGTAATGTTCTACACACGTATAAGAAGAAACGACTAGAGAAAATAGTTACCTGACACAAAGTACAATTCCTTCCTGTAACTTTTGTCTTACAGTTGCACTGGCCGGTAAGTCTGTCACATTCCTGATCCAACGAACCAATTTCACTGCACGCACAAGCTGTAGAGGCATGGGTAACAACACGAATAAAGGAACGTTAATTACTAAGTGCCTGCTCATCAACATATAGCGAAGTCACGTCGACAGGCTTCAACTCAAAATGACATCGGTAACAAGGCCACTTTCTTTTATTAGCACATCCTTTTATCCTTGATTGCTAGCAGCAAGAATTCTCTAACTTTTAGTTATCCTTTTAGAGTAAATAAATAAATGTGAGTTGCCTAAGTTGGGATTGAAGTTAAAGTAAAAGTTCTTGAATTGGTGCAGGGAAAATAGCAAAGGAAATTGAAATACATGTGTTCGCTAACATAACTATGCACGTTTCTTGCCCGCTATGGCCCTGATTTGAGCTGTATTTATAACACATTTCGTTTAGTGGCATGCAAATCACCCGTACCATTGCACTGTTGAGTGAGTGCATCTCCAAACGTTCCATTATCACAATGCTGACAGTAGAAGCCGGTGGTGTTAAACTGACACTCAAGACACTCGCCACTCCTCAGACACTTGTCCGTGTTGTTGTTACATTGACATGGTAGACATGTTCGTCCCACGGTGTTCTCAGGACATTCACACTCGCCAGTTATTACGTCACAAACCGGGTTTGGTCCATTACAACCACAAGCTGCAAACAAGGAAAAGTGAAGTATTGTTTTCATACGGTTTGAATTTTCAACTTCATTGTTTAAAATTTATATTAGTCTTTCCAAGTGTTAGTCGTTCTGATTTCTTTTTGGCTAGTTTTACCCTCTTGGGTGCTTTAATTTTCTTCAATATAAATGTAATATTGTACACGGCAAAAATTACAATATCTTTGTTGAATGATTGAGATGCAAAAATGATGCACCAGAAAGGGAGCCCTGGAAGTAAGCCACTTTGAAAAACTTGTGAATGCAGTGCCCCTCAAAAGAACACCGCTACGATTACAGGCGTTACATCAAAAGATTAAAAAATGGGAATTGTTAAAAATTTTAGGTTTGTTTTTCATGTGTTTGTGTGCAAAGTTCGTAATCTGCACTCAATAGGCGTAAGAAGAAAAAGACGTTCTCCAACTCTGTCCGATAGTGAAGGAATGTTTCAGTTTTTTAATCCACCAAGACTGTAACCCCAGAGCTAACGTTCACTAATCAGTTTGCTTAAAATACTTACGTGTACAGCCATTCTCTGTGAGATTGTAAAAGCCTGGTTTACACCTACTGCAGTCGCGTCCCTCAACACCAGGCTTACACGAGCACTGACCTCCATACTCCTCACATATTGAACTGTTAGATCCCAGGGGATGACAATCACAAGCTATGATTGGAAAAGAAAGTTACTTCATATTGACTGGTACATGTATAACAAGTAAAAAAATGTTTAAAATTTCTCTCTCGAGGACAATGACACTGGAAGTGATGTTTACTATTCGCAATTAGGAATTTGAATAAAATTAAAAAAGGGTTAAATCCCAACCTCAGTTTAAATCTATTAGGTTCCGTGATTTAAACGTATTACGTTTAAATCACTGAACCGTTACCTGCGTTTATATTTCAACCTTAAAAAATAAACTTACAGTTAACCCCGAGTCATACAGCAAATTCGATTTCACTCACCTCGCGACCTCGGTCAACCCACTAACCTCAGGTTAAATAAAGGAAAATTTATAAAGGACTGGTTGTTTTTGTCCAAAGCTTTTGATAATTTTGTAAAAATACGCTTCGTCTTTGCGACTGGTTTGAATCAAAGTATAAAATCCCGTAAATAATCGAGGGAAGGACATTAATGGTTACGATTATTTGTGCAGTATTTCCAGGTGATGACTGCAGAAGGTGTCAGCTCTGTTCTTGGTCCATTGAAAAATTAGATCGGTATTTATGTTTTTTAAACAGTTTCTGAAAAGGTCGAGGTTACTCACCCAAAGCTTCATCAAGATAGTCCGTAGTAATGCTAAATAACCACGGCAGGCATCGTGGATCAGAACTGAAAAAAAAAACACTCTCTCACGTCTCTTGGTGTCGTTGATGGTGCGATCACCAAATGACATAAAACAAAAACCTCAAAAGACAGTAACCAACTCTCAAACCACAGCATGATAGCCAAACAACAATAGTTTACACTACACCATGATATACCCACAATTGGAACTGAATGACCCGATGACGATGTCTCTGTTTATCCAATTGTTGCGTGCGATTTTTGGACCGGATGTGACGTCTTTTTTGTTGGATGATTCACATACAAAAAAAATTGATGAGTTTTCTGCCCCGCCCCTGTAGAAGGCTAATGTCTAAAATCAGTCACTTCCACAACGCATAATATTGTTTTTGCATATTAAACTACAATTTGCTTGCCCAATTGTAGCCTAGAAGGTCAAAGTAGTCACATGTATTTTCGTCATGTTATTCGATTGTTGATTGGCTTATAAGTTTTGAAAATGAGAAAATATTTGCCAAAATGGCAAGGAAACCTGTCTTCAAATAATTTGTGTTACCTCATGTCATTTCCAACGACGCTGCAATAGAACACGAATTGCGAGCTCAGGTCAGCGCCAAGTACTGTGGCTTCTATAAACTCCCTTGGAATGGCGATAACAGCGTTCTTACAGATGAAAAATGAAAAGGAACATGTCAATATTAAAGGCACAATTTAAAAAATTATATTTTGTTGCAACGCAATGTAATGTATCAAGAAATACTATATATATCATTATCATATCATCATAAAGTTTAAGTGTCAGGGACTTCTAACGTACCTTATGGGAGGCCAACTAATCGGGGGCACTATTAGTTAAGAACTACAATACAATATCTACAAAGTCTACAATATATATCTGCAATGAAATAAAAAATAATAAATATATACATGTAATTTATATCTAAAATAACCTATGCATAATCTTATTACAATACGATTTTTTTTTCATGAATTAAGGCACTCAAGTTTTTTCTCCTAATCATTTCTTTGAATTTCTTTAGAGATGCCTCATTTCTATCACTCATATTGAACTTCGAGTAAGGTTCGAAAAGCCTTAGCATTATTTTTATTATTTTAAATGAGTTCCTGTCGCATTTTCAATTTGCAATTCAATTTGTACTATCAAACAACTGTAAAAAGGACCCACTTAAACCAAACGCCTATTTACCAGTTTTAGTTGATCATAAGGCTGTACTGTAGTAATGTTGACCATCCACTGTCCTTTCTGCATTAGAAGATATTCATTGTTTATAGTCCCTGGGCAGTTGGCACATTCTTGTAAGGATGGTGAAAAGATGAATAAGTCCCCGGCTTGTTGACCGGAAGCCGAAGTGTTTTTAAATTGTACCGCGACTTGTGTATGCGCCTCAAGTCCTTCATCATGTTCATTGGTGTATGTAACCAGAAGACGGTAGTTTCCAGTCTTAGGGATGTCCAGTATAACATAAAGAGTGTCCTGTGGAAAATAACATGAAACAGAAGTTTTAGTTTATTTTCTTTCTTTTTTTTCCTGTAACTAAGATTAACAAAAATCACAAGATATGTGAGCATCTTCAACTTCAACAACAGTCGTGCATTTATTCCCGGTATATGTAAAACAACGAGTAAGGAGTATTTATTTTTTATAGCCGGTTTTCACTGGAGTGTCGAAAGTAATTCGCGTTTGCTTTGGTTGTGCTTTACTTCGCTTAGTGCTTGTTTTAAAACACTAGCGCCACTTTTCCAGCCAATCAGAATCAAACCCAAACCAATCGCATCTCGCTAGCGCGCGTCTTCCCGCGCTTCGTACCGGCTTCATGTATTTGCTTCGTGTTTTGATTGGTTTACTGGACTGTCTGTGTTCTTTGCAGTTGGAGGAAGTGCCTACTTAAGTTCTGGTTTTACGACATTCAACAAAAATCTGTTTGCCGTGCAACTGAAAGTGACTGATTGCTTTTCTTAATAGAACTTGGAAGCCTTCTTTGAATTATTTTTTTGTATCCTTAAATGTTTATTTTACTTTCAACTTTTCGATTGTTAGAGTTTGGTATCCTATAAAGTCGTTGTGTACCGCATGATGGCCTGTTGAGTTTGAGTTGAAGGATATTTCCAGCCACAGGTGTTATGATACTTTTTGATCTTTTCTTTAACAATGAATATTTTATTTGGCTTGGTATGTCCGTTGAAGCTGAAGGGCTTTCTATTTTTCAGATCGGTAACCAATGAGCCCTAGCGTGTGTAGCAGCAGTTGTGACGTCGACCTGTCGTCATAGTACTAAGCGACATTTCTTACACTAAATTCGGCCGTATCTATATGCACAGAAAAACATATTGGTTTCTCAGCTAAAGCCCTGAAAACTGACTTGACGATACCATCTACGCCTCACAGACAGCTTGTTAAATTTACTACACTCACCGTCGATGGTTTGTACGGACTTCCTGTCGCTTGTATGAAGTAACTATTCGGGTAATAGAAGCCAATTGCAGTCCTTCAAGGGAAAGCATAACAAATTGAAGAATTACTGATTTATTCACTTGAAACGGCTAGTTTGTTTAACAGAAATGAACATTTGAAATGACGGTCTTAATCTCTTATTTGCATGCATAAAAGATAAATATGCCAGTCACTTGAGTTATGTACTGGTACGAGCGTCGACTCCCGTTCTAGCACGTGGGATCTTGTGTTTCCGTGGAAACAGTACTAGTATGTAATTTTTTATCACTCTAAATCATCATATTCTACGCCCCTATCTGCAAAAAAGTAAGTGATCTCTTTGCATTTTACTAAAATTTCGTTTGCTTGCCTTTTTTGCAAACTGACCGAGAATAATTTGTTTGGTTAAAAATAATTATGAAGGACATCATATAAATTTCTATTCTAAACTGATGTAGATGATGTAAGTTTTAATTTCAAGTAATTGGAGAATTCTACTTGGTGCACTTTATCATGCAATTTGCAGTGGTGATTTTGCAACAAAGAAGGAAAGCACAGACATAAGCATAAGCACAAGGAATGATAAGAACAGATGGTATTCTCATTACCTGTTACAAGTCTTTCCAATAACGTTTGGTCGACAGTGACAGACACCTGTCACCTTGTCACATGTTTGTCCATTCGATGAACCACCAACATCACAGTCACACGCTACAAGTAAAAACGCACAGTAACTTGACTGTTAAGACTGCACACAGTCAGACAGATTTAACAAAAGCGCGATTTTTCCCGGTGTTTGTTAAAAAAATCCTTACGTTGTTAAAGACTTTTTTCGGTCAACTTTCCTTTTACGCAGGTTTTGTGTTTGTATTTAGGTCATTGCGTTTTAAACCCGTAAGGTTTATTCACTCTATGCAATAGTTAGTTTGTATTTTTGGGCAATTTTACGAGTAAGAGAAAAGGGAAAGTTAAATGTAGCTAGAGGCACTATGTAACAGGGATCAATAACCGAAGGAACGTAGGCATAAGTGACAATGGCGCTATGATCTTCATTTCAGATGGGTATCAGCTACGTTCAAACAGTAAACGTCTGATTGGTAGTAACCATAAAATATGATGGTTTCTTGGGCTCAACAATGCGCATGAAATCCACAAAGGCCCCCAGCAACATTTAATGTGGCCTTAATTATTAAAATCAGCTTTACAAAGCGGGATGTTTCAAGATGATCCCTTTATTAGAGTTACTAGTTGTACCTATCGGTAAGTGCCAACGAGCGAAATACTCATGTTTGTTCATAAGAACAGATATTGAATGGTTTTTGATAGAACTATTGTATTTTAGGTAATATGCGAAAAAAGTGCTATTTCTCTGGTGTTCATAAATGACACAGGCTTGATAGCCTGCGTAGCAGACGCCGTAGTTTCCAGCGCGCGTATTCTCGCGATCGCGCACTCCTTTAAACACACTAAAAAACGTACACAGATGTCTGCTACGCAGGCTACGAGATTGACAGATTGATAACTCTTGACAAATCTTTAAATCTTTTTCAACGTTAAAATGTCACAAAATGTAGGCAATAAATGAGGTTTAATCACTGTTTTTTAAATACGACACGCGATGGTTAAAATGTTTCCGTCCACAAAAGGGATAGTTGCATTTCAAGAACTTCTTATAAATCAAATCCCAAAATCAAAACTGCTAAGATGCTTTTTTAAAAATAATTTTCAGTAATCAGAGACTGTAATGCACGGGTCAGATTTCAGTCTCGCATGCGAAGTGTCATGTTCAGTTACGCAAAACTTGAAAAATTTGAACAGAAAACAAAACTTGAACGGTCAAGGATTATTTGGAGACAAAAATTTTATTCAAGTTAACATTACATTTGCCGTTAGAAGCAAAAAACTTTTGACTTTCTTGTGTGTATGACATGCAGTAATTTTAGTGAGCGTCGCTTTGTATTGATGTTATTCCTACGCGGAGCGAAAATGCGTGCCAAATAAAATATAAACGGTATTTGATTTGAAATTAATCATCGGTCAAACAATTACTACACTAATTAAAAGGAACCATTTACCCGACTTCAGCATTTTCATAAGTCAAGAAAACTCTATTTGAAGTCAACAGTCCGCTTTTGATTTTCATGTCTCTCTTCGATCGTAAATCAAAGGACTCCAAAGTCGAAAGATTATTTCATCGCTTTGAAGACCTTGATGTTCATTTTTTCGGCGGTCGAATATTCTGTAGGGTATTCTCTTTCGATTTATAGTTTCCAAAAGGTGTATTTATCGGTAAAGGGATGAATGACCACATTGAAAATTTTAACAGCGAGCCGCGTGGACGCAATTTTCGTCATTTGCTCTCTAGCAAGGAGTGAGAGACTGGGAACCAGTTGGGAAGAACAATACAACCCAAATATGGGGTTTACTTACACCCAAATATGGTCAAAAAAAAGTCCCTTACGCAGAACTTAAGATTTTCTCTGCCTATACACTCATACGCACACGGCTCTATGATTCTGCCGCCTCGACAGCCTCGCCTCTTGGCTCGGCTGTCTCGTTGGCAATAAACCCCATTATAACAATAGTGTAAGTGATACCAAAGTACAACCAAGTATTTGTCAGGCTAGAAGTGTATTACCATTCCACTACTTACACCTTTTTATTTCTTAGACTGTCAGTGGAAAGCCCGTACTTACATTTACAGCCGTTGACATCAGAATCTTGTAAGTCATAGTAACCATCTTTACACCGACTGCAGTCTCGAAAATCCACATTTGACTTACAGTTACACTGGCCGTGGTAGTCCTAAGGTTGGAAAAAATATCAATTCCTATGTCATACCAACACACATGTGCAAACACGATATAACACTTGTCAAGAGTCCTTTACGATAGTGCAAAACCAAGACAGCAACGTCACTACCGACCCCTCCCCTTGACAGTTGAATGATGTCCCCTTAGTGTTATGTCTAGTTGACTCTTAAAAGGGCAGTGTCACTAGACATCTAAGTTTTTTGTGTAAATTATGATAAAACTGCAAGGGTACACTCACTGATCAACAGAATAGTTCCTTTAATAAATAAAAGAAGGTACGCATTCATTTTCCAAGATGTGAATAAACCATAACCAATGGTTTTTATATGATTTTCTTCTAAGTTACACTGTTAAACTTGAAAAGGTCGTTCCTTAAGAGCTAATGATCCAAGAGATGAAGAATCTTTTCCTTGAAACGAAAAGTACAGCGGACGTCAAGAAACTTTCGTTGGATATACTTACTCCTTGACACACATGTGATCGGTTTACTGTTCCATTCAGATGACAATCACAGGCTACAAAGAACAAAATATTGTTTATTAAAAAATTGTATTTGCTAATGCCAGGTCGACAACACTTGCTTTGAAATGAACACCAATTTAACCGCAAAACCGTCAGGGGTTTTGCGTTGGGAGAAATAATAATATGGACCGTTTTTCAACCTGTTAAGTGCCTAGTTTAGGTAAATGTTCTCTACGTTTATGAAATTTCAAATAATACTTTAATTAATTCCCCCTCTTAACAAAAGTATGGTCGTTGCAAGGGCAACTATCTCAATATCAATTAAAGGTGATTAAAGTTACTTTGGTACAAGCGCGTATTTTAAACACTAAGAAACTTCGCCGGACATATGTCATACGGTGTCATAAACAGACACCTGTCTGCATTCAGCATCTATATACACGAGTTTCACTTTTATTTATGTTAGTTGTTTTGAGTATTCTTACCTATACACCCTTGGGGGTTCCCCTGAGTCAGTCTGTAATAGCCGGCCTCACAAGCATCACACTGTCGGCCGCGTACAAACGGCTTACAGTAACAGTCACCTGGTTGCTAGAAGATTGCATTTTATTGTCAAAAATACTAAGTAAGACGTCTGCCAAAAATACTAAGTAAGACGTCTGCCGGAAGTAATAAAGTTGCTGTTATTTAATGGGAGTAGACATTCTCAAATACTTTTACCTAAAAAGTTAAATAGGAAGTAAAATATATAAAAGCGCGTCATTTTAACTTATCGCTGAGTTTAGGGTCCTGAAGAGGAGTATAAATCTCGCCAGCCCATTGTTTTCCCAAATTTTCCTAAATCCCAGTGTCAGTTCCATTGTTTTTCTGTCTGTGATTCCCAGTTCCAGTGTCCCAAATCCCATTTTGGCAATGAAAATTTTGCTCAAATCCTAGTTCCCATTGGACCCCCTCAGGCCCCTCAGTGTTCGTTTGTCACGGAACGTCTCATGAAAAGAAAAGATCATCTTAGACTTCAAGTGAAAAGGTCTTACTTATTCTACAGTGATCATCCAAAAATTGTCAGAAGTAAGGGGAACATAACATTTGTTCTGACTATAAGTTTTGGGAAATTGGGGAAATATTTAAAAAGTAAAAAGAAGATTTCTATCAGTAAATATGGAAGAAGTTCTTTTGGTGCAAATACAATATTTTACAGTCTTTTTCCAAATCATTAGTTAAAACCATAACAGTGATCAAAAGTTCTCGAATCAGTACAAGCCTTGTAGAAGGTGTAACTAAGTAGATACATTAATGGAACTCATTATAATCAGAACAATTAATTACTTTAGTTACTCACCTTTCCTGGATGGATGGATAATTCATTTTCATCTCTTACACAGTCACCAAACGATAGGTTCGGCACATCTGCTGTTCCATTTGTGTTACAGTTGCAAGCTAAGAAATGGAAAGGGTAAAGCAATTTAGTGGTTCCACGTGTTAAAACACGTGGAAAATTACTAAAGGTTAATTAATTTCGAGGACTGCCTAGACGGAATACTTAAGAGTTCACGGGTGTTAAAGAGTAACAGGTAAAAGGCGATTTCCGGGAGGGAGCAAGCCATTCATAATAATCACAGCTCGGAGGTAAGTACATAATATGTCGGGGTTATGTACCTGTAAGCAAAATATGTTAGCATGTTCGCTCTGATACAAGGGCTCCACAGGTGGAACGCTTGCATGAGTGAGTTGTTGAACTTGTCAGAGGGCTTCGGCAACAAATAAGAAACGAGACATATGCCACTTTTCAGTTATTACTCAGGAAGATGTCAGTGAACATCCGTAATTTAATGATAAGGCAAGATTGAGCAGTTAGTCAATGTCGTTACATGTTGGTGCAAACAAAAGATCAAAAATATCCATTTTTGGTTAGGTTGGCCTCCAAGTTAATCCCTTAACATTCCTGAAGACATCAGTATTATTTCAAAAGTTGGCATAAAGAGTGACATTCTATGACTTTCCCACCTTTGCAAGCATCTGAAGCGGTTTGGTTCTTTTCCATCGGTCTGTAGAAGAAATCTCTACATCTCTCACAGTTTATTCCTTGTGTATTGTGCTGATAAATAAATGAAAAATCAAAATCAATAGGTTTCAACGGTATGTGCTTTTTTACTGGTAAAAAAAAGGTAAAGCAACTTTATTTATACACGGTTTGTGTTTAAAGCTAGAAGCTTGTGGGGCCGTGTTTATGAAACAAATACTGAACAAATATAGTATATGAAATAAACATAACATGGTTAAAAATCCCAACTGGCAGGAGGCAGACCAGTTGGCTATTTACAAGCATGACCGAGGATTTGAACTCGGGACGACCGAGAACAAATCCAGATAGTGGTCAGAACGGAACTTGAACCCGGGACCTCCAGATTTCAAGTCCGGCGCTCTAACCACTCGGTCACGCTGCCTCCAAGGCTTGTTGCGATAGATTACTGGCTTGTTGCTATAGATTTAAATGTGTATAAGAAGGTGTTATTTTTTTGCTAGGTGAACGTTTCAATTCAAAACTGCTCTCGTCACTCGCTTTTCAGCCTGAATCCCTTGTCAGCTTTTACAGTTCCAACTCTTAATACACTTGAACGAATCTTCAGCACTGCAGGCGACTAGAACAACTAGTGAGAATCTCTTTCTTGAAATTTTCCTCGGTCGTGTGCATAAGGTTCGATATGTACTTTAGACCATAAGATCAAACAGTTCCGTTTATTAAAAATATCAACGTCAACGTAATTGCCAATTGAAGAAACCAACGGTCATATCGCCCTGTCCAAGCTGCTACAATCAGCTGTTGAAATGTTAATCTTGAAATGTCTGATAAAACTTAGAACTTTGGGTGTTTTTCCTACGCCATTATAACAAGGTAAGTAACTTTAATTATGTTTCTGTGCACGAAACTCTCCGGCTGTAGCTGAATTTAAGTTCAGAAAGTAGTTCAGTACGCAACCTAGTGTGAAACTTTGTCCGCTGATGTACACCAACATTGACCAGTTTCGCTGTTAATTGCATAACGGCAATTTTTCAGTTTCCTTCCCTTTGCCTACTATGTTATGTTTTCAAATGTTCTATACTCATGTGGACGATGACTCGTTACAACTTGCGCTAACAGTTACAAACCCGTATTTTCTTATTTGCATTAAAAAGGCTCTTTAAAACACAACTTCCCAGAACCTATTTAAGAATAGAAACGGATGGAGAGATTTTGCATTTCTCGGAAATTCCGGCGGGGAATTTCTCTGCCTGAATATAATGACAATTTATTATTAATGACATTTATAAAACACAGCATTTTGTAAAAGCATCCTTTTCAATTTTTTCGTGGAAACCTTTGCATAATGGATTAAATTTGATAAATTCTCGGAAAATCCTACCCATGGTAAAAGTTCTGGCACCTAGGGTAAAAATCCTCTTTCTCGCTTAAAAATCAACCATCTTAAAACTTTTCGGAGCAAGTAATTTCGCACAATGTTGTTGTGATTTCTGTTATGACTAGTATGGATTGCTTTCTCGATACCTTTTTACTAAACGGATTTTTGTATTGACTAATGCACTATCATTACGCTAGCGCTAGTTTTAACAACAAAACGCCCTGGTGAAGACTTTGTGCTCTATTTTTTCCGATTCGATCGTTTCGAGTAGATAGCGACGTTGCCACTATCCAGTCGCCAAACAAAGAGGCTCCACCACGAAGCAATATAGTGTGGCGATGAAGTCAGGACTAGTGACAGTTTATGATTTTGTTAATAATCTTACATTTCGAGCGACATTGTAAACAAGCGCCAACAACTACATTATGCAAATTGTGGTCGTGTGAGTGGGGAAAACTTTGTTGAAATTTGGAAGCATCGTCTACACCAACAAAGAGACCATTACGCGTAAAGAAAAAAGGATATTAGAACTGCTACATGAAAAAGGAGGGAAGACTCACTATTATGGGGAATCAGGCCATGGAGACATTAGATGATTAAAAACTCATAACATACTTTTTTGAGGGGGGGGGGGGGAGTATGTTGCTGAATTCCTCAAATCATTGTCATGTACAAAACCAAGAAGCTTATAGCTCCTATTAGGTTTCCAGATAAGCTGGTATTAATGATATATGATAAGCAGACTATGCTGTATTTTAATATTTAATGCCAGACCAAAGCCATCGTACGCGTCTTCCAACTCGTATTAAAATGGAGAACTGTAACCTGTCTAGCAGTACATACTATACCAAATACAAAGTTTACATAGCAGAGTACACCCCCGTCACTTAAAGCTGCCTAATTTGAAAACGAGTTTTCGTATGTTCTAGATCAGTGTAATGTTGCTGTATAATTGGCAGACAACGCCGAAGCTTGTGAAGACGGTTTGACGTTGCTTTCCAAAAAAATCATGCGTTGTAGTAAAAAAGTAATTGTCTTTGGGCAGTTAACTTTTCTGATGCTCATGATAGCTCAGTGCTTATTATTGGCCTCATATCCAACCAAATATCAGAAGAACTCCAGTTGGTATGCTTTCCTTCTGTTCATCGCTCCTGCTTTTGGCATCAGTAAATAAATAAATAAATAAATAAAGTATCACTCACTCACTCAGTTGGTGGTGGATTACTAGCGACGAAAGAAGAAATAAACAGCAATTCTGTGTCTGGTTGGCTTATGTCTTGGGTTTAGTAACGATGATTGGAATCGTCTTTAGACTAACCGCAGAGAAACTCGACAAAAGCAAGCAGTTTGGCCCAGACGAGTTGAAACTTTCCTTGTGTATTACACCGCTTATATTGCTGCTTCTGCTGAATACCGGAGAGCTCGAGGAGACAATCAGAAGAGAAGATGTCACTTTGTTCACCTTTAAGATGACTATTGATCTTGTTGACGGAAACGAACTTCTGCAAATGGTCATCGATGAAAACATTGAAACTTTTGGAATTCCAAGAAGTTTCATGAGAGCATTAATTGCATTTGCATGCTTCACCTTTTTGCTGTCGCCATTAGAAATGGCGGCGCACCTGCTTGTGAAGGATCAAGACAACAGACGAGGTGCTGTGGGCATTTATGGTTTCTTCCAAGTGCTCCATAATATTATACTTTTTAAACTTCGCCTTGGCATTTGGCTAGGACAGGGGTGGAATTTTTCCATGTTCATTGTGAAAAATGTTATCATGATCTGTGTTCGCGGTCTTGAGTTTTCATATACCTACCGTGACGAGGAGGATGCCGAGCCAGAAAATAATGTCAGTCTGCCGAGCGCTCCTCCACCTCCTGCGCAGAACCCTGCCTTCGCGATACACGGGATATATCCCGAGATATAGAATGGCCGTGCACCTAAAACCGAAGCCGGCATTTCAAGGAAATGTCATATAGCGTAAAAACAGAACACAAGCTTTAGAAGCTTAGACGTTTCTAATATTAAAACACTTATTTTAGCAATGTTTGTATCTTTTTTACTTAACAGAGTAAGTAACACGAAATGCCTTCAGTTTTTTGAGGATAGTAGCTTCGAACAAAATTAAAAAAAATAAATAAAAAAAGTTGCCAGTACAGGTTTTACCACTTTTGTAATAAACGTTATAATAGTTGTAGGGCTCAGTCATGAAAAGATGAGAAGGGGGTGGGGAAAGTCAATGCGGAATTAAGCTGTTGTAGATTTGTCTTTAGCATGACTTTTTACTATTTTAACAAGTTAGTTGTCATGTTTTAAAATTTATGTTGGAAGGTATTGATCACATCAGTTGACACTGACTGCCATGAGAATTGAAATAACTGAAGAAACTTAAAAGAATAACTAAGTAGGTGTCACCCCGACAAGGATGCAATTCAAAGTTCTTCTGAATTTTTTTGCTTAAGCATGAGACATTATTAGTAGTAGAGAAACCGATGAAGTATGATATTTAGCTTGTTCCGCAGAAGATATTGTTTAACTACCTTATTAAGCATGAGACATAAGACGTAGGGTACCCCCCTAAGTAGAGTTAGCGCGCATGCGCATTTTGACTTGTTGTTGGACCACGAGGCGAAGACGGCCGCCATGTTGAATAGGAATTAAAATGTTTTTGTGTTCTACGAGTGTTTTTTGTTCGACTGACCTTGGAACCTGGGACACAAGCACATTATTGGTAGCAGAGCGAGGTTTACTGGAGTTATTCAACATGGAACAGTTTAAAAAAGAGAAAATGCGATCGAAATGTAGGTACACGAGGACCAAAAACAAGCTTATGATGGTGATGGAAGGAGGGATGTCATCACGAATGCACGTTATGGAAAGCTTGGATGCATTTACGAACGCTTATGAAGACGTGCTGCAAGCCTGTGAGGATTTAGGGAAGTGTTACGAAGATTTGAAAGACTCGGGACGAGCTAGTGCCCTTTCGAACGAACTGGGGACCATTGAAGAAGACTTTACAGAAATCGAAGACCTTGTGAAGGGATATTTGAGCAGTTCGGGTAATTCGTCGGTAAAAGAGCGAACGGAACAACTGAGAGAAGAGGTGTGTAGGCGAGAAGTAGAGCTGAGTCGAATCGAACAAGAAATCGAGCGAACGTATGCGGAATGCCAAAGACAACTCGGACAGAAACTTCGCAGCGAAAAACCTTCGGAACAACCAGAGCAAGAAACGCGGGAAACTGAACCACGCGGCCGAGACCAAGAATCGAAGAAGAAATCGGAGGAATTAAACGAGAGTCTGTCGTCCAAAGAACCGATAAAGGAACAAAATTCTGGCGTTCCTACTGTGTCTTCGTCTACACATGTGCCAATTATTTCGACTGTTGGAGAGATGTCCGGTTTGTCTCCGCTCACGATGAGCAGCATTTATTCATCTACTCCGCTCACGATGGGCAGCATTTATTCATCTACGCCGTTCACGATGGGTGGCGTTTATTCATCTACACCGCTTGCGATGGGCGGCGTTTATTCATCTTCACCGTTTACTATCAGTGGAGACCAAGCTCATTTTATGCCCACTGGGAACAGTCAACAGCTTTCGTCCTCAATTTCAGACCAGATCAGCACTGACTCTGCTTTACTGAAAAGAGTTACCATTCCGAAGTTCTTTGGCCAAAAGAAGAACTATGAAACATGGAAAGCAGCGTTTTATTCTTGTGTAGATCGCACTAAGGCGTCACCTGAGTACAAGTTGTTGAGGTTACGTGAATGCCTTCAAGGGGAAGCCCTCAAAGTAATCGAGCATTTGGACCATTCTGCTGCTGCCTATGAAGCTGCAAAGACTCGTCTAGAGCGGAAGTATGGCGGGAAACGTAGAGCTCTCACACTTCGCCTTGAAGAACTGGATGCCTTTAAGCCAATAAGAGAGGACAATGAGAAAGACCTGGAGAGATTTTCAGAGCTGCTTGATGGAATTGTTGTGAACTTAAAGGATGCTAACCAGGAAGCCGAGCTAGGCAATGGATCATTGTACATTACTCTTCAACGGAAGTTTAACAAAGGCCTTCTCTCAAAGTACAAGCAGTGGGTTAGTGACAACCATCGAACTGAGAATGTAGGAACACTGAGAGAGTTTGTTGACAGAGAGTCTGAGTTTTTGACCACAGCTTCTGAGACCATAACAGGTGTCCTCAGTGGGTCCAAGAGAGAGAGAATCTTCCTAGCTGAAGTAGATCCCGAACCTAAGAAGAAACAGGGGAACAAGTGCAAGTTGTGTAAAGGATCCCATGGAATGTGGAACTGTGAGAACTTTAAGAAGATGTCTGTAGATATGAGGTGGAATGTCGCTAAGGAGCAGAAATTGTGTTTCAGATGTCTCAGCAATGGACACCGCGGAGAGGCATGCTCTCGGAGCAGAGTTTGTGGGTTGAATGGTTGTCGCTCTCACCATCACCGGATGCTTCATGAAGATCCAAAGAAAGCAGAGAATACTGAGATGGCAAACGTAGCGGGCTCGAGAGAAGTTGATTCATCCAGTATGTTGCAAGGTGGTGCTACTGCGCAAGGGGAGTCTGAAGAGAGAACCCACACTGCTACTACAGGAACTGGAGCAATGCCTTCATCGGGGTTCGTAGCCTTAAGAACAGTTCCTGTCTATGTAACTAATCATCATCGGAGAATCAAAGTGAATGCCCTTCTTGACGATGGAAGCAGTAGGACTTGCTTAAATAGTGACATTGCAGCAGAACTTGGTCTAGAAGGTAGACCACATGAACTAACTGTTAATGTATTGAATGACAACCAGGAAAAGTTGTCCACCTCAGTCGTGGAATTCATGATCAGCAGTTGTGATGGTAAAGTGTCCAAATTAGCCTCAGCCTATACAGCCGAGAGAGTTACTGGAAGTATGCAAGTGGTGGATTGGAGTAAACATAAGCACAAGTGGAAGCACCTGAAAGACATCAAGTTCCATCAAGTTGGGCCAAGACCGATTTTGATCTCCTAATTGGTGTGGACCAGGCAGACTTGCTGTACTCGCTGGAGGATGTCAGGGGAAAGGCAGGAGAGCCCATAGCAAGACTGACTCCACTTGGCTGGACGTGTATTGGGAGCCCAGAAATCCCAACAGAGGAAGTTCAGACAAATTTCACATTTTTTCTGAATGACATGCATGAATTGAACAGTCTTGTTCGCCGCTACTGGGACATTGAAGAACCTAAAGAGACTCTAGTTGTCAGACCGGATGAGAAATTTGCAAAGGACACTGTTTCTAACTCCTTGTCCTTCACTGATGGCCACTATGTTGTTGGTATGCCTTGGAAACAGGATCGACCATCATTACCTGACAATTACAGCATGGCCTTGAGTCGCCTACAGTGTACTGAGAAGAAGTTGAAGCGATCCCCAGAACTCGGTGAAGCCTACAAGAAAGTATTACAGACCTATCAAGAGAAGGGATACATTCACAAAGTCCCACATGAAGAGGTCAAGCCTGATCAAGTTTGGTACCTGCCCCATTTCCCAGTCTTGAGGCCTGACAAACCGACCACCAAGACTCGTATTGTTTGACGCGTCAGCGATCAGTGACTTATCTCTAATGACATTGTACTCCAAGGGCCTAAACTCCAGAAGGACTTGTTTGCCGTACTATTGAGATTTCGCCGCAATCCTGTGGCCCTAATGTGTGACATCCAGGAAATGTACCTGCAGATTAAGCTAAGACCTGAAGATCAACCTTATCATCGCTTCTTGTGGCGAGACTTGCAGACCGACCGAGAACCTGATGTCTTCGAGTTTGACAGAGTTGTATTCGGAGTGAACTCGTCCCCATTCCAAGCACAGTTTGTTGCTCAAGAACATGCCAGACATCACCAATCAGAACTTCCCCTCGCGGCGGAAACTGTTTTGGAGAGCACATACATGGATGACAGCAGGACTCCGTTCCTGATGTCAAGACGGTAGATTGTAGCCAGCTGTCAAGTGTGGGAATCTGCTGGGATGCATGCCCGGAAATGGCTATCAAACGTGCAGAGTTTTCAGTCCATCCAGCAGATCGACGACCTCGCAGTGGCGAATTGCCCTCTGTTAAGACATGGGTGTTTGTGGTGTCCCATGGAGGATTGTTCAAGTTTCAAGTCAACCTGCCTACCAAGAGCAATATCAAGAAGCGCAGTTTCCTAAGGAAGATAGCCACGTTGTTTGACCCTCTTGGCTTGCTGTCGCCGTACACAATACGTGCCAAAGTCGTGATTCAAGAGATGTGGGCAAGTGGTGTGGACTGGGATGAGCCGGTGGATAGAAGACTGTCATTGAAGGCTACACAATGGTTTGATGAGCTGTCAGTGCTACCCACCCTTCACATTCCAAGATGCCTGAGAAACACCGCTGCAGTCAAAAGTGTAACTTTGCACACGTTTGTTGATGCATCTCAAGAAGCATACGGCGCAGCCTGCTACACTAGACATCTGTATGAAGACGAATCTGTTAGTTGTTGTCTTGTGGCTTCAAAGTCTCGTGTTGCACCACTCCAAGCTGTTAGTATACCACGGTTAGAACTGATGGCAGCTGTAGTAGGGCTTAAGCTCAGCGAGAAGTTGGAAAGGTCCTTGCCATTGAGAGTTGTCACCGGAACTTTGGTCTGAAGTAGGATGTGCTTTACTGGATTGTGGATGCAGTCGAAAGTTCAAGCCATTTGTAGCTAATGGTTGGAGAGATCCAAGCCTTGACAAGTCCTATCAGTGGAGGTGTGCCAACGGACAGAACCCAGCTGACCTGCTGACCAGAGGAGAAAGTGTCTCTAAGCTGTTAACGGAAGAGAAATGGTGGAGTGGGCCACGTTCCTAAGCAAGACTCAACTGAGTGGCCTGAGACTAAAATTGAGGTCAAGAAAGGTCCAGACATTGAAGTCCGTAAACAGTACCAAGAAGCAGAACAAACAGAGGGGCAAACATTCCTTGCCTTGACCAGTGAAGACCGCCTGCAGCCACAAAGATACTCAAGTTGGAGTAAGCTCACAAGAGTTACTGCAAGTGTTGACCGTTTCCTAGAGAACTGTCGTTTACCAGCCGCTCTTCGAAGAGAAGGAGCCTTAAAGCCTGATGAAGTGTCTGCTGCCGAAATGAGATATATCAGGCAGGCGCAACAAGAAGTTTTTGCGCAGGAAATTGAGCATTGAAGGCTGGGAGGGAAATTCCAGGTGGAAGTAAGCTGCTGCCACTGCGACCTGTTCTAGACGAGGAAGGAGTCCTAAGATGTGATGGGAGACTTCGTTATGCAGAGTATTTGCCATGGGAAACCCGTTACCCCATCATCTTGCCTCGTAGCCATTGTGTCACAAAGCTCATAGTCAAGCATGCACACGAGCAAGATCATCATGCAGGGACCAATCAGGTATTAGCACAGCTTTCAGTCCAGTACTGGATAATTTCAGCAAGAGAAGCAATTAGAGAGTGGGAAAGAGAATGCATGCAGTGTAGAAGAAGGAAGGCTTCTCCAGCTAAACAGATCATGGCCCCTTTGCCAGAGCTACGCACACGAAAGTCCCTTCGGGCATTCAGCCACATATCCGTTGACTTTGGTGGACCTTTCATGACCAAACAGGGAAGAGGAAAGACACGCCAGAAGAGATACCTATGTCTTTTACTTGCCTAGAGACTAGGGCTGTGCATCTTGAAGTAGCATACAGCCTTGACACTGACTCATTCCTAAATGCATTCTTTCGAATGACAAGACGGCGTGGTGTTCCCAAAGATGTTGTTTGTGACAATGGAACTAACTTTGTTGGTGGAAGTAATGAGTTGAAAGAATTGGAAGCCTTAGACCAGAACAAGATCCAAGATACCACATCGAGCCACAGAATCAACTGGCACTTTAACCCGCCTGCTGGGCCGCACTTCAGCGGTGTGCATGAGATCATGATCAAAGCGGCAAAGAAAGCCATTAACGCGATCTTGGGTTCTGCTGATATCACCGATGAGGAGTTGTTAAGTGCAGTTGTTGGCGCGGAAGATTTAATTAACTCTCGGCCACTGACTTATCAATCAGCTGACCCATCGGACCTTGTTCCTCTTACCCCTAACCATTTTCTTCATGGACAAGTGGGAGGAAGATTCGCACCGGACAGTGTTGACACTGAAGACTTCAACCCAAGAAAGAGGTGGCGTCGGGTCCAGGAACTTGTTCGCCATTTTTGGCAGAGGTGGTTACGGGAGTGGATTCCGAGCCTAAGTGCAAGAAAGAAATGGCACAGAGATCGACCTAACTTGAAAGTTGGTGATGTAGTGATTGTGATGTCTACAGAAACCCCGAGAGGAAGATGGCCGTTGGGACGCATCGTCAAAGTGCTCCCTGGAAAGGACGACCGGGTCCGAGTCGTCGATGTTCAAGTGGGAAAGACTGTGTACAGGAGACCAATTTGAAACTTTGCCCATTGGAACAATGTTGAACATTAAGTGACTTATAGGTGAACTGTGAACTCTAGCCTAAGAATTTTGAAACCGAAACAGTTTTTTCATAGTTTTTTTTTTCGTGCAATTTTGTTGATATTGTCTTATCAAGGAAGGGGAGGATGTTCCGCAGAAGATATTGTTTAACTACCTTATTAAGCATGAGACATAAGACGTAGGGTACCCCCCTAAGTAGAGTTAGCGCGCATGCGCATTTTGACTTGTTGTTGGACCACGAGGCGAAGACGGCCGCCATGTTGAATAGGAATTAAAATGTTTTGTGTGTTCTACGAGTGTTGTTTTGTTCGACTGACCTTGGAACCTGGGACACAAGCACATAGCTCATATTGTTTTAACTGATAAAACAGATTTTTAGAATATATATGCACATGTATTTCGTATGTGCATCAATCAGTCACGGTAGACTGAGAGTGACAGTATTTTGAAATGCCTTCTACACATTTTACACATGTTCACTAGTGAGAATCTCTTTCTTCATAAGAGTTTTCTTCGGTTGTGTATGAGTTTGATTTGTACTTAAGATTATACGATCAAACAATTTAGTTAACTATGCAAATTTGACTGTAGCTGATCAATAATTCAAACCAGCGTTCTTGAGGGTTTCCTGGAATTAGCAGTCTATTTTGAGTTCAGAAAACAGTTCAATATCTAATGTAGTGTACCGATATTCCAATGTTAAACTGCAGTGGTTTATCGATTGCGTTAAGGGAGCTTCTCTATGACTTGTAAAAACTTGCATAAACAGTTACAAACTTATATACTCGTTATTCCCATTAAACAAGGTCCTTCATTACAAGAGAATGCAGAACGTATTTAATAGAAGATAGCGATGAAGAGATTTTGCTTTGAGTTTGTTTTCATGCATCTTTAATTTTGCATTTCTTAGAAACTTCGGCAGGGAATTGATAGCTCGAGGGCAATTAATTTATTTAGTTACCACAGAATTCTGCGAAAATATCCTTTCAACCTCTTCGTTGATACCTCTGCATCACAGAATTGTCAAATCCTTTTTATGTTCTTTAATTTGCTAAGTAATCATGCCAGCGTCCTGAAAAAATTACAATAGTAATAAGTGTGATTTGCTCGACTGTGTAAACGTTTAGCCACTTTCTCGTTGTTTGAGAAGTGACCATTCGACGTGACGTCACAGAATAAATGGTTTCTTCAGTTACGTTAATTGATCTCTGTATTAAATGCTGTAACGTTCCAGCGTTCATCTCATTGTTTATCTGGTTGACTGCTTCTTATTTACACAGAGAAAAATATTAAAATGTATTAAACACTGTTAATGACATTTCTAGTTTACGAGAGTAATCCTGCGTTGATAATAATTTCAGTTTCCATGACAACACTCAGACATATTTCCTTCAGGTCACTGACTAAATTGGTCCTTTGTGTTTTGGCTTGTCGAGACTTAAATTACCGCTAGCTACACAACAATGGCTAGAGTTAAAACATTGATTATCGTTGGTCGATTTGTAGTCTTCGCTTTGATGGTTATGCAGTGCTTTTTCTTGGCGTCATATCCAGCATTTTACGAAGATAAAGGCGCCTGGTACGCAATTAGTTTGTTTTTTGTTCCTGCGGCAGTAATGTGGTGGTGGATCAACAGCAATACCGCAGTTCTATGGCAAGTTGGCGTTTTTTGGATGGTGTACATTTGGCTTGGAGTAGTGCCTTTAACTGGCATAGCATTTGGCAGAACTGGCGACATAATTAAAAGTAAAGGCTTTTGGAATGCAAGCACCTTGAAACTGACCCTGTGCATCACACCGCTTCTTCTTTTCCTGATATGTCACACCAAAATAGCATCAAGAGAAGTTCGTGTCGGACAAATCAGTGAATGGTCTGCCAAAGCCTTGATCAATTTGTTCGATGGAATCGAACTGATAGCAGTCATCTTAGATGAAAACGAGTGCAGCTATGGAATTCCCAGGGATTTCAAGAATACGCTCATTGCTTTTACTTGTATAAGCTTTTTGTGGTGGCCGGTTGGTATGGCATTGGATCATGAGGCTGCCGAGCAAGACCGTGACGAACAAGTTGATGTATTCCGTTATTCCATACAAGTGCTTTTTGACACGATATTCCTTGGTCTCCGTATGGGATTGAGCCTAGGCTATGGCAAAAATGCATCTATTTTCATCAGCAAAAATATGATATTCATAATTGTGCACTCGCGGCGCATTTTCAAATTATTTTTTGGCTCGGACGATTCAGACGATGACTCCACAGTGGAACAACAACAGGCTGAATCCAGCGAGCCTTCGATGCCTTCTTCGTCAAGTCCTGCCGTCAGTCTGGAGAATAATCCGAGATTCATCAATGTTCTTGGATTCAACAGCCCGCCAGTAGCTAACCCTGAACCTACTGCTCCACCACCGTTTAATCCCCGGCGAACAGATTTGACCGATGGGATGAGCTTGAGTTATGTAGTGAGTTGAAGTGATTCATAAGCAATGCAACGATGGCGTGACATTTATTTCCTCATTCCGTGCAATCGATTCATTTCAAGATGAAAGAGGATAGATCGAAAACGTTCTTAGTTGCAGACGATTTAATCGTCATTGTACTAACAATTAGGTAAAGTAGCTTATAAAGTGTTCATTTTAGTTCGTAAGGTATTCAGTTTATTGTCTAGCATGTACACGGAAGTAGTATGGTTATGTTAGTTGTCGTCCATTAGCAACAACAGTCACTGTCTTGCATCGTATAGAAACAAGACTGTCAAGGCAAACGAAACTGACAAAAACAGTGTAACTAGTACTGAGCTATGTAAATTCGTGGCTGGCTGAGGCCAAAATCGTTTTTACTTGTATAAAATTTATGCCAATGTAACAGAATGTATACAGTGTAGATCAGCGTGATGAGGACGACTGGATGGTCTCTATGATAATCAAAGGCTCTATGAGAAAAGTCGTGAATGTGGTATTATAAACTGATGCCTGAGAATTGGCCAAAATTGTAACTTTTAGCTGAGAAAATGTTTTGTTTTATGTTTTAAAATTGTTACTTAGTGCGTGACAACATAAACGCGGATTAATTTGTCGCACGCTCGTAATTTCGATATTGGTAATGTTGGTCAGACGAGCACTTAGCATCAAAATGAAGATCATGTTTTATTTTACAGCAGTCGTCGAAAAAACATTAAAGTAATTACGGCTAGTGTGAGCACAAGTTTATTCTTGAAAAACAAAAATGAAGACGAAAGTTTAGTCGAAAACGTTTGGTGTTTTTTACTTTTAAAATTTTTAAAGAAAATATTTTAGCCTGTATTTATTTATTTTTAATCTTTAGGCAAACGTTATGGACATTGTAAAATTATTGTACAATTTATGAATAAAAAAATATACTTTCATCGACACTGGAGTAGAAATTCTTGAAGTATTTATAGGATTTCCACGATGATGTTTTAAATGTGCTACTCTGATTTGCATATATCATGCGGTTTAGCTGCCTTGATATTGCAGACACTCATAGTCCTTCTATGGTCGGCCGTTTTATAGTTTCACAGAAATTGAATTTCCACTACGCTGATACATCACACACATATATATTCCGAGCATTAAGAATATATGTTCAGCAATTGCACTCGGAGTAAAATCACATATAACGTTCCTAGCGTTTGAATGAATGTCTAAAAATTGTTCTTGGGATGCGACAACGACACTTTGCAATAAATGTGGCTTCCTTGTTACTTTGTCGCCTTGTGAGGTCTTAGACCAAGTACTATTCGAAATTTAATTTTTAGTTTTCCAACCTCCACTTTAATAAGTTTTTCATTGTACAAGAGCATTCGTGACTTAAAAATAGGCCCAATAACAATCTCGTCCCTAGAGGCCGCGATCCTACTGGTCTGTGCCAGGACCGTTGAGTTTCCCGACCGCTGGTCAAGGGGAACGCAGGCTCTGGGAACAAGATTGGCCCAAAAATGTTTAATTTTTTTGAAAATACAATACGGACACCAATACGGACATGCCAAAGTGTCCGTATTATCGGGGTGTCCGTATTGGCTCTCAGACAAAAAGTCACGGACACATGTTTTATCGACACAGAAACGAAGGCATGCATTTTCACAGCAACAAAACGTTTTTTTTTTTTGCACTGTAACTGCTACAAATTTAAACTATTGAAACCTAATGCCATTTAACATGATCTCGGAGTAAAACTAATTTTAAAGCACTGTTCTATACAGGGAAAAAAGCAGAAATTTTAACAGCAACCAAACGTTGTTTAGTTTATTCCCTAACTGTAACTGCAACTGTAACAAGTTTGAACTAGGGAAACCTTGCGCTTATCACTTTACTGTTCTTGAAATTTGACGATAGCATCATTTGAAAAGTTCCGCGACTTTAGAATCTTTGAATTCTGCGATCAGAATGTTGAAATCCACTCAATAATCAAGAAAAAATCTTGAAAAACTTTCAGTGGAAGTGTGTGTGATTTGCTCTTTACGACTTTTTAAAACATTTATCTTGCCTAGCTCCTAGGCCTCTATTTTTGTCGCGGTCAACTCGTTTCAGGTCACGTGGTACGGCCGTCAACAATACCTTGAACATGAAGGCCTGGGAAAAAAGCCGTACAGGAACTGGGCAAACATTCAGTCATTTTTCCGTGATTCGAAAAGTGACCATTCGACGTGACGTGACGTCATGAAGAAGACAATGAATACTTCTTTGATCATAACTCAGTTTCCATGACAGCACAGACATAATTCCTTCAGATTATCTAATCAGTCTTTTGTCATTCAGCTCGTCCAGGTTTCAATTACTTCCAAATTCACATTATGACCATAATTATCGTTGGTCGATTTGTGTTCTTCGCTTTAATGGTAATGCAGTGCTTTTTCTTGGCTTCATATCCAGCATATTATGAAGATGAAGACGCCTGGTATGCGGTTAGTTTACTGTTTGCTCCTTCGTTAATGATGTGGTGGTGGATCAATAGCATTGATGCGGCAAAGTTCGATCATGTTCTTGCTTTCTGGATGGTTTACATTTGGCTTGGCGTAGTGCCTTTGATCGGCATTGTATTTGGCCGGACTGGCGACAAAATCGAAAGTAAAGGATTTTGGAATGCGAACACTTTGAAACTGACCCTTTCCGTAACGCCGCTTCTTTACTTCCTGATACGTCACACCAGAATAGCATCAAGGGACCACGACGTTCATCTCGGACAAATCAATGAGGTGTCTGCAAAGGCAATGATGAATTTTTTCGATGGAATCGAACTGCTAGCGGTCATTTTGGATGAAAACGACTGCAGCCATGGAATTCCCATGCACTACAAGAACACACTCATTGCTTTTACTTGTATAAGCTTTCTGTGGTGGCCGGTTGGTATGTTTATAGATGACGAAGCTGCTCGCATTGATGAGCAAGATTCAGCAAATTGGGCCGGTTTTGTCCATCTCTGCAGTTATCCAATTCAAGTTCTTTTTGACACGATATTTCTTGGTCTCCGTTTGGGATTATGCTTTGGCTATGGCAAAAATTTATCGATTTTCATCAACAAGAATATTATTATCATATTTGTCTTCTCGTGGCGTATTTTCAACTACTGCTACGACTCGGACGATTCGAACAATAATTCTACAGCAACTCAACAACAGGATGAATCCCGTGAGCCTACCACGTCTACTACAACAACAATACCTGTGCTGCCTGCGAATACCGGGAGAGCTGGTAACAACCGTGTAGCTCCACTTACTATTGCTCCACCGCCGTATGATGAATTACCACCACCGTATACTCCGAACGTATAGCATATCTCCTTCGACTGTAAAATTCTGAGGCGGTGTTTTTTTTAAACAATTACTGTATGAGGTTTTGGTGATAAAACTACCTCGACCTTTATTAGGGCTCATTATTTCGGATGTCACAAAAATCGAATCTAAAGACATCTAGTACTGACTTTGCGATGGAAGCCTCTAAGGTCCACAGGCGCGATGAACATATTCTTGAACTTGTGAGGAAATGCATCGATGGAAAGTATACTGAAAGTACTGAAAGTGCCCTCAGTTTTTTAAAGAATTGTTTTTTAAATAGGACATTTGTGCTCGTTTAACTCGCCAGAGCACTTTTGCATCCGCCTGTTGTCAAAACTGACAGTGAGAAGACTTTAAATGGCCGAAAATGTCCACGTCTTATTACCGAGAGCCTGGGAAAGGCTAATTTTAATAGGGAGCGCCAAGTGGCTTATTTTCGTGTTGCTCATATTGTTGTGTTACATTGACCTAACAATCCATAACAGAAACCCATTATGGGTTTCTGTCCATAACTATTTGAAAGGTTGATATAGGTGAAATATGAAAAAAGAGCCAGTTGGGAAGTCTAAACGGGCCATGTTAGCTGCTACATGTATTCCAAACACTACCCTCTCCGATAGGAGCTCTCGTTTCATTATTGATTTTTATGTCTTTTATTGATTGATATCGAAAGTTCATCGAATACTGAAGTTGTTAGAGCCGAAAACAGAAAAAGTTGAGAATTTGTATAGTGCATTACAACTGTATATTGAACTTTGCAGCAGCGTGTGCATCGTGTGCATGAAGGAGCAGAGACTTCGACTCTGAGTATTAGAGCTAGCCGAGTTAAAAAATAAGTTTTTTAAAATCGAGCGACCTCGTTAAGTGTTATAGAAAAACTAACATCTTAAATGAGCATTAACGGGCTTATTATGAAACATGCAATTTTAAAATGTTTGTTTGTTGGGACGAACGGGTGTCTTGCACTATAAAGTGGCCGAGAACGTGAACCTGTTGATGGAAAGACATCATTTTCGTTCTGTAGGTTAATGAGTTATGGTTTTGATAGTAAGGAATAAAACTGACCCAGTTTCCACATCCTTACTTTCGTAAGTTCCGTTTTTATGACTTTTTCTGGAATAGACACCCAAGTCTCACAAAAGTGTAAGGCTGAAACGTTTTGTGACTTCTGGCGACATGTGATCTACCCTTCAAAGTGACTCCAGCCGGTGGTGTTTTCTCTTTATCAATCATCAAAATGTTCACGTAGCCTTTGTAACCCGCGTGCCTGAGTTGTATTGATTTTTTTAAGAAAACTGGAGAAGTGCAAGAAGCCGATTCGACTGCACATCGTCCTTCTCTAGGCACTTCTCTCGTGTTCTTGACCAGTTGGTCAATGCTGAAATTGCCTAAAATTGCGATCTGTCATATCATATCATCTGTTCCCTTTAAGGCGCCAACGAATATGATGAAAACGTAATTGAACACAAAGAAGTACTAATTATGAATCGCACCTGACAGTCAAGGCATACTCCTCCACCAATCATTGATCCGTTGATTCTCATACTCAAGCCCAGGTCACTCACGGTTTGGTTGTACACACAGGAATCAGCGTGGTTATGGCAGTTGCAGGCTTGAATGATGAAAAGTCAATATATAAGCAAGTGCACTCAGGAAATAAGAGATAAACTCGGGGTGCGGGGGGGGGGGGGGGTGACATTTTAGAACTCATATCAGCTTACCGCGTATTTCAAATTCAAACTGGCCACCACAAAACAAAGCACGCGTTTATTCGTCCACTCAATTGATGTGAGCTTCTAAAGATTGTTATCAAGTATGGTTCACACAAAGTTAAAACATACCTTCCATACCAAACTGTTTAGCTTGTTCAATTGAGCTTTTAAAACGCGAAAATACTTATCAAGTCATTTTCTTTCTTTTCTGTAAGTCAGTAAAGATAACTTGGCAATACTAGGAAAATCAAAGATCAAATGAAATATTTTTCCTCGGACTGTACTTCTGAGGATCAGTGAGGTTGAGTGTCAGTGGATGCGATATTTAAGTTATTTGTCTTGTCAAGGACTTATCCAAGCTTACTTACGTTCACACTTTGCAGCGGGGTCATTGATCCATGGCGCGCCATTTCCTATCTTCCATGGAAACTGATTGTAAAGCGGACAGCACTCATCACACTGAGTTCCACACGTGTTTCCCTCGCACTGACAGGCACGCAAGCCTGTTGATTGGTTGAGCGGACAATGCGTTCCATTTGCATGTCCGTTACAGTTACACCGACCAGTCACTTCAATCTCACGTACAGTGTAGTGATGCTACGGGTTGAGAAAAAAGTACGAAAAATTGCTCATGATACATATTACTCCAGGGTTTCTTTCAGCACACCACCTATACTAATAGTCACAGGTAACCAGGAAAAAATAATTGGAAAAATTTCCGCCAAGTTAGAAGCCACCCACGGTTGAATGGTATTGAATTTAGAATGGAATTGATTTTTTTTTTTCGTAATTGTTAAAAAAAAGGTCGACATTAGTTTCCCTTAATTTAATTACAGGCCTAGATAACAAAAGGCTCCACATAAAGATCCTTCTATGGATATATTGTTTACGTTTTATATACAGATTACAGGGGCGGATCCAGGATTTTTCTTAGGAGTGGGTGCTCCACTAAGGAATGGCGTAACTGACTGGTGACGTAAAAAGCGAATGCGAAGAAAAAGGCTTTGGACTTTTGACTCAGGGAGGGGTGCTCACCCCCTAGATCCGCCCCTGAATTAATTCTAATGTTCTTGACATGTTATGCCAATTTACAATAAAAGAGCTACAAAACTTGGTATTAATCCTGGCAAACAAAGGCCTGGTTTTGGTTCTGTGGTAGCATGGCCTGGTTTCAATGGCAGCCCTAAACTTACAACTGAAACCTTTTACTTACTGTAAAAACATGAACTTGATTTGTTTTAGTTTTGCGTATCACCCCACATTAAGGTTCTAGGCCACAATAAACTCCATCTCTTCTACAATAGTTGACAGTAGTCAAAATGGTAGTCCAAATAACAATGCCACACGTCTGAAATACGCCATAGAAATAAAACAAATACATGTTTACGTACCCACTTTATGGACATCCTGTCAAATTTTCTAAACAAACCCGAAAAGGTGAATCTTACTGCAGTAGCGTTCATCCAGGCCTGAAAAATAAGCGAAAGAGAAACTAAAATCACAAAAGAGACAAAACTGAATGAAACAAATCTAGACAAGGCATTTCAATACTAACCTGTAAACCAGGCGTGTAGGGATCCGGTGTTCCATCACCTCTCTGTTGTTGATTGAGCTGAATAGATATCTAAGGAAAAATTCAGTTTTGTTTTAATATGACTATAATCTTAAACACACAAGAACAGGTGTAGGCCTGTTTCTAGTGGTCTTTATATTTTGTTATTTTGGCAGTGAAAGAAACTGACCTTCCTCCAATTTACTTTACGTTTTAACTCTCGAGTGGTCAAAAATATGACAGTTTTTCTTGCATTATATCAATCAAAGATAGGTGGCAAGTCATAGCTGAGCCCCTCCCGGTTAAAAATAAATAATTGTGAACAGTGAAAAACAAAGCTGGGAACATAGGAACAAAAGCTGTGTTTCTTCTTTTTTTGGGGGGGTGGGGGGGGGGGGGGGAAAGGATCACAAAAATCGACAAAATACTTTAAAGAAAATTTTTTGGGAAACAAGAGGAAAATGGACCCGCCCCCCGGGAGGGGCTCATAGCAACGTTTGTTAGGTAGTAGTGTATTTTGATGTATCTCCGTTCAGTACTGACATTATAATAAACGCATGGCAATCAATAAGAAGAATTTAGAATACGCATTCACGCTTGGATCTGAAGGTAAGTTACTGTACTGGCTGTGAAACCTTTTACAGGGTATAATTAGCACACAATCGTTACAAATGAAAATGTACGGTGCAAAAATAAGCAGCGACTGATTTTGTATGACAGCGTGTCACTTGGGTCACAGAAAAGTGTCCGTTGTCCGTATTAAGCGGGTCAATACAAGAGAAAATGTATGAGCTTTTTGTTGCGACAAACAAAGCTGTCCGAAATAAGCGGGTGTCCGTAGAGCGGGGTTCCACTGTACTTACTGTTTCATTGTATTCTAGAGGAACATATTCGCTGTACTCTGTACATAGGACTTGATCCACGCGGGAGATCACGCCTTGAGCCTCGACACCAAACTGCACGCTGCATTGGCGTCTGGCAGGAGGGGTTACCAAGTAGTGCCAGGGGGTGAAAGTGGCGCCAAAATCTGTCGACTTTTCCACTTTGATGGCTCCTGGTCTTCTATAGTTACCAAATGTTATACTGATGTCCTGGGCAAAGAAGGCCTTGAATGGAAAGCGAGAGAGTTTTAACGTATATGTAATGTATGTATGTAACATGTTCACATGGAAACCCATGGCAATGCTTGTTTTGATGAAATGAAACCGTTCGCACGTTGTTGGAACGGGTCGAACTCAACCTCGTCACCAGGATCTTCTCCGTGACGATTTTCAAAATGGCGGCATTTTGCAAAGCGGAGGAGAAGACATCCGGGACGAGGTTGGAGTGGAACTCTCCTTTCGCCGAGAAAGTAAAACTTAAACTTTAAGTGTAACTTTGAATGTAAAGTTATTAAAGTGGCACTGTAAATTGTTTTATTATTCTTTTGGTATCCGTAAAATCATTTAGTAAACGGACACGGAATTAAAGCTAGATGTTTATACCAACACCAAGCAAAAGAATTACACTTACATACGATTCACTAGAAGATTTGCCATCATATTAAAATGATTTTAGGGTTACAAAGCTAGCTGCAGGTACGTTCTGTTATTGAACACAAAAACCCACTTTGTGCGACTGACGAGCGATTTATGACATTCATCAAATTTAATGACAAACAGCAGATGAAAGTGTACTCTTGGTCCATCTATTTCCATCACGTTTTCGTTAAGAGTAACAAAAATAACACTCAAAATAATGGCAATGACTGAAAAACTGCTATATTAGTTTATACAAAAAGCTTTTATTTGCTCTGGAAACGATTTATCCATGATTTTGTAAATTTGCATATAAAGTGTTTAAATTCGCACGTCTTAGCTAAAACTTTTGTCTATGGACAGTCAACAGCGCATAATTTGAAAATAACACTTTTAAATTCAATTTTGCATTTACACCACCACGGTCCTCGTTTACATGACGCATTTAGGCTAATAATGAGGATACCCTGAAGGTTCATTGCCATGGAATCATGCAGTGAAAATTTATGTAAATTACACCTAAGCTAACTTAAGCTCATAACTATTTCAGGTACCTGTCCAAAGCTGATTGTAATAATTGCAAGGTCTTCCCCTGCTTTGGATTGCCAGTGAGTTCCAAGTAAACCGTCCACTATGTTTTCTGGAGGATATGCTTTCGTTGGGTCACTTGCATTGCATATGTACGGTACCCTGACTACAGGATCCAGAAATCCTTGCTGCGTCTCAAAAAATTCTTCTGGAGGATTTCCGCACGTAAAGTTTGCTTTCGTTTGCTTCAAATAAACAGCGTTAAATCCCGCCTCTGTCAACTCAAACGCAGAGGCGAGGCAAATGAGAACTAAAAAAAGTTTCTGCTTATCAAAATCCATTTTTGTTTCAAGTGCTGGAAGAGAGAAATATTCCGTCCGCCTTCTCCATTCCTTCATTTAATTATAGATGCTTTATTCATTTATCTTATTAATATTTCATATCTCCTTTAGTAACAGACGCGTCTTTTGGGACGCACATCTATTAAAGGTCTATCTCTTCTTGTGATGCGGTAAGCCACTGACTTGGCCAGTGTTTTGTTGGATTAAATAGATGCGTCGTTTTGACAGAATTTTATTCTTTTTCACTCCTGACGTTGGGAAGACAGTTGACTGAGAAACTTCTCAGAATCCACGACCAAATGCTTTAAGACTCAGCCGTGGATAAAACTAAAATCACTAAACAGAGCTCGGAACTGTGAAACGTACAGTGAAATCTTTAAGTGGAAACTCGCTCGCGAATAAAACAAGCTAAAACATAACCAATAAAAATTGTGGGAAATAAAATATAGAATAATGATGAGGTTATGTTTTCTTTTTTCTTGCCATCTAGTAGAGAAACAAGTTTTGTTTGTTGATCTATATACGAGGCAACACTAACAGTAAAAAATTCACTGTAACAGTAAATTTTATCCAGAAAGAAACAAAAACAGCTCCAAAAATGCCAATATTATTTTGTTAAGTATATCAAGAAGTTTTCGGCCACTTTCCGACGATTCCCGATCATTTCGGAAGATTTCCGAATACTACCGAAGCCCGAAAACTGCCGAAGATTTCCGAGGCGAACACACAGCACAGGCTTAAAGCTCATGAGTGATTTTATTACCGATTTTTTGAAGAGCATAATATAGATTACTTCATAGAAAGTGCGACGTACGGATTTTTATTCACGAATTGCAAAACTTTGGAAAAACGAACGAGTGAGCGAAGCGAACGAGTGAGTTTTCCAAAGTTTTGCAACGAGTGAATAAAAATCCGTACAAAGCACTTTCTATGCTGTAATTTGTTTATTATACATATAACGAGAATTCAAGCATTGTAAAGTTTACGCGATTTTTCATGTTAAGTAATACATAAACCTTTGACATATTACAGTCATTACAGTTTGACCAAGCGGGAGGAAAAACAAAGCAGGCAAATGCACATCGCTTTTCAATTAAGCGAAACCACTTTTAATCAAATAAGAAAAATTACTGCCAACAAAATCTTCTGCAAAAACTTTATTTAATTAAACACATTGCGTTACTTTTTGAAAGCAAAAGTTTTGGTATCGCATCGAGGAAGCGTCGCCACAAGCGAATCAACTAAACACGCAGGCGAATTTTGAACAAAATTGCGATATTATACACAAGGAGTCGGTTAATTAGCCAATAATTGCAACGCAAATCCACATTCAAAAATGCAATCTACTTTACCATGGTGTTCCCGAGGGTGCTAGTGCTTGAATATTCTTAGAAAGTCCGCGGATGTGTTGTAAGTTTTGAAGAAATTCTTGTCTTCGCTTTCACTTACCGACACTTCGCTTGTCTTCGCTCCGCCTTTGAAGAATGATTTTTATCGTTATAATCTCATTACTGTATTCTTTCGGTTTTGCTTAGCGAGTTCCTGTTTTCTTGCCTTTCCATAAAGTACTCTAAAGACAAAGTTTTTTAAAGGAACAAACCGTGTAGCCATATTTTCAAAGCATAAACTGCCGTAGGGAACAAACTTGCCGCTCGCTGTTTGCTCAACCTCGTTGGAAACCATTTGAGTTCTCGTGCTTTGATTGGTTGGGTCGTTCCACTCTAGATGCTGATTGGTTATATTTTTCACATGTGAAGAAAGCTATACGCGAAGCTGATTGGACGTATCGCTTTTCTCACATGTGAAATATAGCAAATATAGAAATCTATTTGGGAGATTTATTGCCCAAAATTCTCGCTATATATGTGATAAAAGAATATACAATGCTAAAAGACTATAAGTTTTTCACGAAAAACCCCTCCAAACACAGTATTTTCTCCGGAAACAGTAAACATTAAAAAAATTGGCCAATTTAACAGCAAACACTAACTATGCTGAACACTAACTACTGACTATGTAAACACTAAGCCCCATGCAGACCCTCATTTATGAGCTGAAGAGCTGTCATGGCGCGGTCGTTCGTGGTTCGCCTTTTATTACTGTCTTCTGGGTTCGGATCTCGGACCAAGCGTAAATTGTATGGTTTTGATCATACGTCAGAAATCGTGAGAATTTTTATCAAAATTCTTCAATTCCCCCCCCCCCCCCCACCCCCTTTAAAATCTAGAATACTATCCCAGATATTAAAGTGGGCCTAAGATTTAAGTCCTGCTGGTACAATATCAAAAGTGTTGTTTAACACAAGATCCCTCGGGGATTTAACTTGAATTCTCTGATGATACGTCCTTCGGAAATTCCTAAAAATGCAGGAATCTGACATCCTCCGATACTGACGCGACTAAAGGAATATACCACATTGTCAATACCAGTGATTGGACGTGACTGATCAACCGGAAATAAAACAAGAGTCATTCCAGACACTCCAGAGGGCATTTTAGCCGAACACGTTAACAAATAACTTCATGTATAATATGTGTTACACTTGTGTGTGGAACAACTGGGGACGTTGAAATGATGGCAGCCGTGCCATCTGTAATTTGAGCTAGTCTTCCCTTTCTTGACGTATTCTAAAGTTCGTAGCTGCAATTGCGAAAGAACACCGCAAAAGGGAAAATTTAACTTCCGGTTGACGTACTTGGCTTGGCGTCCGGGCCATCAAAGCATTAAAAACAGCATGCACTCACATGAAAAAAATCGAATTTTTGGTTTTGCTAGCGGCATACCTCGCGATCGATCTTTGGCTCAATGTCATGGTGTGTTGCTCAGACCAAGTTCTATCTCTTATGTGCCTTGCAACTATAAAAAAGAGAAAGGGTTTCCAAAAATAGATTTACACTAACAAATTGCCTTCTGAGACTGGTTTAGAAAGAGGTTTTCTAAAGCTAACTGCCATCTAACAAGCCCTGCAACTCTGCAGCTGCGCTTCCTTCAGTTCCTTGTGTGGGAGCGGCGAGGGAGTGGGGAGTTCGGGCGGTGATGGTGTGAAATCTCGTACCACTCTCGCCCCAATCCCCTCGCCAACTGGCTTGGCAAAACAAGTCTACTTCAATCAGCAATCAGCTCAAACCATGATTCGATAATAACAGAAACAAAAATACAGATAAAACCTTTTCTTTGTGTTGGTTGTGGTTCCTGCAGGCTTCATGGCGACCGTTCACCTAACCTGGCTACACCGCCGCGAGAAAAATAACGCCTGATCGCAGGTTACCGTTCACTTGTTTTGCCGCTCGGTAATTGGGCCCGGAGAGTTTCAGCTGTACTAACAAAGTCTGTAGCGACCGCTTCGCATGAAATGAACTGAGAAAATCGCCTAAAATTTTAACTGAAAAATCGTGTCTGTTTTACACCATCCAAATGGCTAACAGAGAATAATGAAAAATGGCTGACAATAAATAAACCAAGATAACACAATCAACTCTCCTAATTACAAGCCTAAAACGGCACTGAGCACTTTGGATTCATATACAGCCTATTGATCATAATAGTCTAGGGTAGTTTTAATTATTTTCACATCCAACACATTGTGAAACTCAAAACAGACTTTGGGCAATGTAACCTTCAGCTTTGCCGGACGAAAACAAGTCTCGGTGATGGAACAAAAACAACTTACTTATTTCTATGCAAATGCAAGAAGTCAATAATGAAAGAATAATTAATCAAACGAATCAATTAAGGAAGTTCTACCACTGCACGTAAGAAAGCTAAGTAAAAGAAACTGATTTTCTTTAATCAAGATATTTAAAATGTTCTTTGGTATAATGTAAAAAAAACACCGGGCTACTTTGTTTATTATACGCACAGGCAGATAATTCGCTTTATACCCTGCATACCCAATGAAACATGGAATAATGAATCGAACGCTTGGCAACAGTCGGTCAGGTGTACGAGGCAACAGAGTTAAAATATCTATTAATATTTTTTGGTTTCGCCTATCTTGTCACCATCATTCCGTAATGTGGACTGTCAGTAATGTTAATTGCTACAAATCTCTTACTAAGTTCAAAGTACAAATGGTGCAATTATAGCCCCCTTATCAAAGCGAATAACTTTGCCATATTTCCATACCATGCTATCAAAACATAGTCAATACGATAAACGCATACTTAACGACGAATCACAGCGAAACATTACATTTTTCAATGAATATTACTGCAAATAAATTTAAATACGTGTAGTAAATAAATATCAGAAATTGAAACGTCTCGTGTTATTTTATTTATTTATTTGCACTGTCTAAGATGCATGCGCTCATTTTAATATTATATTCCAGTTTAAAATGATATTAAATTTGTTTTCCATCGCAGTTGTCGCCGCTGTTTTCTTGATTGGATTGGTTGCCAGGGAAAAAATAATTTTATAGTCTTCTCTTGATTCTTTTAAGATTGTTTTTGCAGATTATCATGCTATGATAACTGATGAACGTCTTAAAAATCACCCACTTTTAGTCTATAATATTTGTAGTACTGGGCAGGATAAGTTGATAAATGGGACTTGACATAATCATGTAAAGAGGGCGCGTGATGCGTTTTACATTTGGCAAGAATGACAAAACTCACAGTTGGCTGTATGAAAAATTAATGACAATTAAACTTACAACCTGCAGCCTTTTGCAAACGGGACGCGAAATGTTTAAAAGAAAATAATTATTCGCTGGTTTTGTTCTTCGCTGCGACTGAACAGCTTGAAGGAAAAATAACCATAGAAAATATTCTTTGCTAGTAAAAAATGTTTTCCTGACAAAAGACAGTTTTATTTGTAGAACTGACAGTCAATTGTTACTGTTTTGAAATGTAAACAAACTCGCGTGAGAACCCGCCAACGCGGAGCGCGGACGCCGTGCTTATTGCGCAGATTGTTGTGCGCATGTTTTAGTCGCGCTGAGTAAGCTCAAAGCAAAGATGTCGGACGAGGACCTCAGAGGTTTTTAGCTCGATTTCTTTTGTTTTTTCAATGCGATCGCTATAATTTCTGTACTGATACTTGCGTATTATATTTGAGGTTAATATGTCTGTGTCTTGCTTGCAATTTTCTGCTCGTAGACGCAAATTCAGGCAAGAAGAAAGGAGGATTGTTCTCGAGCCTCAAGCGTTCGAAGTCGAAAGGAGGACGTGGTAGGAAAAACGCCAAATCGAGATCCATGCCGCAACTTCCTCAGTCTTACGCTGAGATGAAGTATCAAATGAATGGCAATGCTACTAAACCTACTGACCAATTTAATATTTCTCAATCAGCTAAAGGTGCCGAGGAAGATGGGGCTGCACCCCTGCCTTCTCCTACGGAGGCAGGAAGTTTAACGGAATGTCCCGCTCAGGATGTCTCTCCCGGCGCACTGGTATGTTGTCTTTAGTTCTTTTTAATAGTAGAAACACCTACAAAGAGAAACAAATTAGCCCGAACGTGAAAATGCCGTTTTAATGACTTGCGTTTGTATATCGCTCGTGGAATTCGATTGTTGTTGTTATTCCAGCTTCTGTTTATTTCTCCGTCTCAACCTTCAAGGGTTTTCCCTTAACATGACTAAAATAACAGTGGTACAATTTATTTGATTATCCTAGGCTGGTGATGTAGCCAGAGCTGGGAAGTGTTCATTCTTTGCTCTTGAAGTAGAGCTAAAGGATGGAAAAGATTTGGCAGCCCGGGACAAAACAGGTACCAGTATTGTTACTAAATATATTCAATGCACGCGTACCCGAAGAAAATACATTCTTGATATTGAACCATAATTATGTTCCCTCCTCTCTGTTTTGTTCTAAAATCCTGTAAATGATTGTAAAAAATTTAAAATAGTCTAACTCTTTCACCCAGAGGAAGAGAAAGTATATAAACCCTAAAGAAATAAAACTGTAAAACTCAAAATTAGAATCACTAAACAGACTGATGTTTATAAACAAATGGTTTAGGGAATGTTTTAAATTAGGGTGAAGCTAAGCCCATCTAAACTCAAACACTCAACTAAGAGATCTAAAAACGTTATACACTGTAGTTAAAGTGTTAAACAAAACGTGTCAAGAGCTAGTTTGCTCGATAAACCAATATGAATTTTCTTAACTGATATAAGAGTTACTGTAACATTTGCGTAATAATCAGTTTACTTTGAAAGTTGGCTTTTGTTTGGATGATTAAGGAAGGGCTAAATGCCTTTACCCGCCGGCTTTGCATTTATTGTGCTTTTGGGGTTTAATGGTATATTTCTCTCTGCAAGTGGGATTTCAGAATAATAATTAATGTGTAATGACGAGTACTTGTGACAGACAGAATTACCTAGCAATAACAAAGAAATTAGCTTTGAAACTGAAAGCAATTCAGAAACCGTTATATGTTGCTCAGAAATTTATTGGAAATTACAAAATATCAGTCAGTTTACCCTGGCCATTTCTTTGGGTTAACACCCTGTTTTACAATCAATTATTTATTAAGTTATTAATTATGGATCTCTGCTGGATAATGTGCACAACTCAAGTCAGTTCGTCAAGTTTATATAAACACATATCCCCAGCAACAGGCGTCTAATAACATTTCTACTGGCTGATGATTGACATTGGGTTCAAAAAGCTATCCTTATGTTTACCTTTTGCGCGGGTGACTGCAGGTGGCCCATTTGTCTTCAAGAATTCCCCAAGTTTTATGCAAAACAATTTGCCGAGGAGCATTTTGCATATGAACCACGTTTGAAAATGTTCACAATGTTTACAAGCCTTCAAGTAAAATATCAGCATGTGTGATTGGACTGTTTGGAAACCAGTTTTAAGACGTAATTAAATATTACTAATGCTGATGTTACTAAAGAAGGTCCAAAATTTCTATATTTATAAGACAAAATTAACAGTCACGAAAAGGGTTTCTGATGATTTAATGAAAATTGATTTCATGTGGCCTAAACAATAAACCAATAATGAATAATTCTTGCTACACTGGGCAGCTGTTTTATATGTTACATATAGTAATTTACAAAAGTTTTGGAACACTGAAATTGATTGTTGTTCTTCATCGGAATTGACAGACACCATTAAAAAGTTAATTGCTTACTTTTTGTATTTAGAAGTTAATTTTTAACATAGCTAACATTTAAAGTTAATTATTTTAAATAACTTTTTAAAATTTCTTGACACTAACCTTTCTTGGAAGTTGAATTCTTTTTGACAGGAGTTTCCTGTTGTGGTAAGGTCCACAGTTTCTGGCGAATCTTTGTTAAACATTAATATAACTGTAAAATCTGCAAGCCCTGAGGGCTGTGAATAATATTTTTAATTTGAAGGGACACTTTGGTTGAACGAAACAACAATTTTGCATTTCTGGTCTGAAAAGGGCCATTGATTAATAAAAAAATGCCTGGACATTGTACCTTGTACAGTCAGCACATTTGGGTCACACGTAATGGTTTCATCAGAGATTGTCTGCAGACTTACTGTTATTTGTAGCTTTGATGTTTAAATTGAAGATATGCTCATAAAGTTAACTGATGAATAAGGTTCTTGATATTTGACACAAGATGATGTGTACATTGATTATCTTGAAAATTATTTCATGTGATTTAAAAATTAATTCTCTCCAGATAGTTAAACCTCACTTTCTTGTAAACCAAGCTGATGCAGTAAAGAAGCTGTATATCATGGAATTTTACTGTACATACCTCTTACCAATAGAGGCCGGTGCTTTAAAATAGCAAGATTTTAGGAGTTTTTAACTGTTTATTTGTGGTCATTTTGTTAGATTCTTTTAGTGTGGAATTCCTTCATGAAAAGCCAGTTACTAAACCTATCACCAGGCCACCAGGTTTGATAAACAGCTAAAGAAACTAAACATAAAGATCTTTAAACCTTTGTTAGTAAAACTAAATAACTAGTGATAAATATAAATGAGAGACTTTTTAGTACAATCCTCAAAGCCTTAATATGTACTTCAAAGACCCAAGTTTAAAAATGTTCTACGATTAAAAGAAAAGATTTTCCTCAACCCTGAGGAAATGCAAATTATTACTATGGCTGTGAGGATTTAAAAAGGCATTAAACTGGTTCATGATCTAAGAAAAGTAAAGAGGAGAAAATACTAAAAAATAAAACTAAAAATATATAACAACTGCTGGTAACTGAAGCCTAAACTTGAATAAACTATACTTTACTATTAATACTACTTTAAACCTGACCTACATTTTACTGAAGCCTAAACTTGAATTAAATATGAAAATGCTGAATGACAACCAATAAACTTAATATTTTGTAAAGACTAAATGATTCACCCAACTCCTTACATTTTTTTATTGTTGGGCCTAATTAAGGCCAAGGCCTAATTCAATTTACACTCATGTTAAAGTACAATTATCATCATTATATTCTAATGACATTAATCTTGTATTTTTTCAGGCACCAGTGATCCATATGTGAAATTTAAATCTGATGGAAAACAAATATACAAAAGTAGAACTGTGCAAAAGAACTTGAACCCCCAGTGGAATGAGAAATTCTGTGTACCTATTGAAGACATTACAGTACCACTCATCTTGAAAGTGCTTGATTTTGATCGAGTTGGAAATGATGATCCAATGGGACGAGCTGTTGTCGACCTGTCAGCAATTGAGATTGACAAGTAAGTTTTAAAATAAAATTCTTAAAAATCCTTTTTTGGAGTGTTACACTTCTACCAAATTTACTGTAGCTTGTAGTGAAAAGAAAAGAAAAACAAACAAACAATGCGGACAAACAAGTACATGTACATGTACGGAAAATAACTGCACAAGAACTTGGGGTGAAATCTGGAAGGAAAATACAGTAATGTGAAAGTCAAGAAACGTGTATGTACAAGTCTACTAAATACAAAGATCGCAATATTTAAGAATTGGGAACGAAGAGGGATGTGTGCTATTTGGGTGTTCATGCCTTCCACCTTGTGATTGAAAGGGAACACATCAAGAATAAAATAAAAACTAAAAAAATTATAATTTTGAATTTGCAGACCCACTGAGATGATTCTTGATCTTGAAGATCCAGATGGTGGGAAAGAGAAGTTGGGTCAAATCTGTGCCATCTTCACTGTACAACCAAAGAACTACGAGGACAGGCAAGAGGTAATGTTTCAATGCATTATTTAGTAATTCACAATAGTCCACATATTAATTCTTTGTGTAATGCTTTTCACAAATGGACGATAAGCTGACTCCTGAAGGCTGGTGCTGAGGTCCAACTCCAGAATAAACACCACTCATAACCTGAGGTTCCAAAAATCCAAAAAACAAAACCAGAATCAATCAACCAATCATATCAGTGTAGTCTGTGCAGCACTTCTGGCACCTGACCCCCTTCTCTGGAGGAGACTTCCCTCCATAAGTAAAGGTACATGTATTTGTGACTCACTGCTCTGGCAGTGCCCTTCTTCAGCTCAGCCATTGAGATCCTGAACCACCCAAATCAGCAGGAAACATAAGATATGGCTAAGATATATGATCTAGAATTGAAGAGGAGAATGGCCCTGAGAAGAGAATTCTGTATCACAATGGAGTTGCAGTGCTGTACACTGTACAGGTTTGTAATGGTGCCAATATTACTCCCCAACAGGTTTCCAGAAGAGCGGCAACAGCAAAGAAAGGTCAGACTCCAAAAGAACCTGGCAAGGGACAGCTGTGGGATGGTCTTGTTACCATCATACTTGTAGAAGGAAAAAAGATGATTCCTATGGATGATTCAGGTGGGTGTGGCAGGGGTGTATTTGCCCCCTTGTGTGGATTTCTAACACACTTGCTCTTCCTATAAGAAATTGGGAACAACACTGCATATGCACTTTAATTTAGAGCGGTTTTCACTTGAGCTTTGAAAGTAATTCGCATTTGCATTGGTTTTGCATTTCTACGTTTAGTGACTGGTTTAAAACTCTCGCGCCACTTTCTCAACCAATCAGAAGTAATGACTGGCTCGCGTACATTTTCCCGCTCTTCATGCCAGCTATTTGCTTCAAGTTTTGATTGGTTTACTGGATTGTCTGTGTTCTTTGTGATTGGCTATAGTGATTACTTTGGTTTTGGTTTTACGCACTCAATTGGACTTATCAGATGATTTAGATGTACATCTGTAGACTGGATTAATGTACCCCTTCTTTTAAGTCAATGAATACCCTCCATCACACCAGTACACATATAAATTAGGTGGAGAGAGGCACTGTAAGAGCAATAGCTGTTATTGCAGTTGAGCCAGCGATAATACATTCTTTTGTTAAAAAGGTATGCGAACAAGGCGAAAGGGTCAATACATGTACATCAGTGAACACAATGCAGAATGACCCTTTAGCCTCGTTTGTATGTCAAACCGCTGATAACTGCAATAACAGCTATTGTGTCGCCCAAGAACACATCATAAGGGCAATGGACAGAACTGAAGCCTTGTCTAGATTCATTAATGGCAATAATTATTTTAAACAGAGGTACTTTATTTTCCATTAGGTGGTCCAATTTTGTACATTTAGTGCATCTGGTTTGCAAATTACATAATCAATAGCCCATGTATTCTTTTAATTTTAAAGGACTCAGTGACCCATACTGTCGTTTCCGACTGGGTAACGAGAAGTACAAAACCAAAGCCTGTAAAGAGACATTGAGTCCACAATGGAAAGAGCAGTTTGACCTGAAGATATTTCCTGACTCCCCCATGATGCTCGAGGTGACTGTCTGGGACAGAGATATCAGGAAAGATGAGTTTATGGGAAGGTAAAGTGGAAATGTACATGGAACTAACATATAGCTTTAGATTTACTGATAGACTGATTATTTTATGCTTTCAGTGTATTTATTTCTTTTTGGCTCCTACATTGATGTTTTGTTCTGGTTTGATTGACAGGTGTCAAATCGACCTGTCAACACTGGAGCGTGAAAAGTCACATAAGATTGAGGCAGCACTTGAAGACAATGCAGGTATCATAGTCATGCACCTGTCAATCACAGGACTTGATGCGCCAGGCTGTGAATCAGATTTAAATGCATACACAGAGAAACCAGGAAGAAGGGCAGATATTACCAAACAGTTTAAGCTAAAGAACACAGGAAAGAAGATTAAAGAAATTGGATGGTTACAGGTATAATATTTAAATACAGTAGAACCCCTATTTAGCAGCCAGTGTCAGGGAATTGGCAAGTCGCTGCTTAATAGAGGTTGGCTGCTTACTGTAATTAGGGTTCCTCAGAAATTAGTTGAAGACCTTTTTGGGGACATTTGATTTGATTTGTCAGATTTCTAACAAAGAGAATTTAAATCAAGCCAATCAAATCAACCATAATAAAATCCCTTACAACAAAGGGTTTTTGAAACAGCTGATTTGATTTGCTAAATGTAAATTAATTTCCTTTGTCAAAGATCTAGCCAATCAAATCATGTGTCCCAAGAGCCACTTAATTGTTCCTCTTGCCCCAGGCTTTGCCGACTAAGTGGGACAAGCCGCTCTTGGAACGAAAAGGCTTTATCACTTGTTACCACTTTTTTGCTTTACTTCAATCTTATTAAGTTTTAGTCGTATTTTTAAGGCTTTCTACATTGTAAATTACTTCAAATTGGGTGACTTGTTCAAACTGTTACTTTTAATTATCCATTACATGAAAAGCACTGTAACTGCAGAATTACCAAACATTAAATTCACAGGTGAAACTTCATCGTGCCGTTGGACTGGCATCAGCAGACATTGGTGGAACCAGTGATCCTTTTGCTGTGATTGAGTTAAATAATCAGCGCCTTGTCACACACACAATGTACAAGACACTTAACCCTGCTTGGGAGAAGATCTATGAAATGTAAGTGAATTTAGTTTGGTCAAGAAAAAAAACAAAACAATAAGAAACTATGCAGTTCGTGTCTCAGTTTCCAGCAGGAATATTCCCATATGCTTTTATTTCTCTTAAAGCAAGCAATTGATGTACATGAGAAAATTGCTGCAAAAGCTCTATGAAATGGACAGGTTTCTTTTGAAGTTCTTTTGATGGAGGCTGACTAGAGAGTGGGGCTATTTCAAACCATACATCATTTAGGGTACATATTAAAGTAACGAAGTGGACTTTGGAACGTTTTAGTGCTGTCTGGTACGTTATTTTCCCAATAAAAAATAGCAACATTAATAGGAAAATGTCGTGGATAAGTACATGTAACTTTGAAGGCATGGAGTTTCCTTGTTGATAAATTGGCATGATTTACCATCTAGGGAAGGGGGAGTTATGCAGATGGGGAACTTACTGAACAGTGAACTTAGAGAGGCATAAAAGAGTGGGGGATTTGTAGAGCTTTTATGGTAAAACTGCAACAAAGGTGTACGAGTATAACACACACTGGTGACATTATTTTTTTGCCTTTTTTTCAGGACTGTGTTTGATATACACGATGTACTTGACATCACAGTGTTTGATGAGGATAAGAGAGGTGCACCTGAGTTTCTTGGTCGAGTGGTGATTCCATTACTACAGGTAACCATGGCAACACTGGCATAACAAATGTATGCTTGCTAGTATGCCATCATAGAACACATATAAAGAAACTTGCTTCCCAAATTTAATCTCTGTAGTCACTTAGCGCATTATTTATTTATTAATTAATTAAGGGAAGAAAAAATATTGAGTTTGCCATGTTCCTATACACAACAAGTACAATCATTTAGGGAACAGGTTCAAGATCGTATTTAAGATGTATTCAGTGCTCTTTAGGTTGTAATTCTCTGCAGTAGATAGGATTCTTTTGGTTCCATTGGACGATTAAAATGTGTTTGAACTGTGAATGTTTGTAAATAAGATGCTGAAAAGGAAATAATCTTTTTTTAATATCCGGAAAACTCCGTCATGAGTATAGTTACACGATCTCGTGACAAAGTTGCGCTTTAAAATAACGTGTGATACTAATGACAGAGTATCATTTTCCTGCCCAGGTCACCTGCGGCGAGAAGCGTCTTTACCAGTTAAAGAACAAGAGTCTGGAGGGCAGGGCCAAAGGGCACCTTATCCTGACCCTTGATGTGGAGTATAATCCTATACGGGCTGCTGTTAGGACCGTCAACCCGAGAGACCCCAAGATCATGTTTGATCCGCCCAAGTTTAAGAGAGCGGTAAGATCCTGAGAACTAGTGAATCTGTGACGTCAGACGTCTCAAAAACGCAGCGTCGTGAGCTAGTCTTCAGTGCAGGCGTTTTTATAATGGTGTGCGAGCGCTTGTATTAAAAAAAAAACTGCGTGAACTACGGCTGGAACGGGACGGCAAAGAAAGAGAAAATTCTTCTTTCCCCTTCTCGTCCCTCCTCTTTCGCTTTTCAGCCTGACTCTCACTCCCTTGTTTGTTTGTTCACTCGCCCCAACCCTCAACACACTCGATACTCGATGGAATATTCAGTGCTCGCTCGTCCACAATAAGACTGTACCTATACAGCAGGCTATGAGCTAGTGGGTAGGAAGCGCTTGGGATATTCAGTTCGGGTGTGTTCAAACTAGCCTCTGTGTGAGAGGGAAATTTAACAGCGGCAAGTCAAATAACAAGTGGTTTGCTGATTTCTCAAACCTGCTGTCTGTTTTACGTGGCGCTGTTTTTGTTTGATGTTGACGTGTTTTCGTTTTATTTTCACTTGTAGTTGTTGCAGCGAAACATTGACCGCGTCAACAAGCTGGTTGCGAGCCTGGTATCGACTGGAGCGTTTGTCCAATCACTGTTCACCTGGCAGTACAAGTTTAGGAGCGCCTTTGCTTTTGCAGTAAGTGTCTGCAGTACTTTTTAACAGCTGTCTTAAACTACATGTAAAACCAAATAATTACATTTGTCCAATCACAACAAATGTTAATAATACACTGAACCGAAAACAGGACTTAAAACAAAAAAAGTCACGATTATGATCAGTTCTGTACCTGATTCGTAAACACACACAAAGTGGTATTTGTACGTATTCCTGCGGGTCTAAACTTGGTTAAAAGAACACTGATGCCAATATTTTTCGATCAACAAACGCAATACTCGGTGAGGGGGAGGGGGTGTTTCTTTAAGCTATGGCTGGAACAAGTTCTTTATGAACTTGAAAACCAGAGTTTCATCAACGTAAGGGCTCTTTGCACATGAACTCTTTTGTTTTTCAGATCTACATCATGTTGTGCCTGAACTTCGACTTCTACATAATACCGCTGACCCTGCTGCTCACGTTTCTCAAGCAATACGTCATGTGTATGTTACTTGCCGAGAGAAACGTGAACCCAGAAGAACAGGTAAGCTGTCGCTCTTATCCAGCTTAATTAACTATATGTCAATCTTTCTTGTTGCTACGCAATGCAGAAGGGAACATGAGACATCTGCACGCTGGCTAGTCCACCATAGATGGTGCGGTGGAGGGTTGGAGAGGGTCAAGAAAATACTTGTAATGACTTAGGGCGCCCAACAATGCTAAACACTTCAGAGATTTGCCATCAATGATCCATGGATTAAAGGATGCTGAAATCCTGGCCTTGCATCGTGCTTTCTTTGCTCTTGTCAAAGGATTAAGAAGAGTGAAAATAAATTCAAATAATTTCCTTCTTAGTCCAGTTTCGCGCCATATCTGTTCTCTACTCAGTCTTAATGTAAAGCTGCTTTACTCGTGATTTAACTCTCTTGCTACAGGAAGGTGCACCAGTGGACGAAGAGGAAGATGACGATGAGGAGGAGGAAGAAAAAGGAAAGAAAGGGGTGAGTGGATTAAAACACGAAGAACGCTGATTTCAACATCGCAAGAAACAATGCTAAAAACGCTTTTTTTATTTTGTTACGTTTCTTTAGGACAAGGGAAAGAGTTTTAAGGAGAAGATAGCCGCACTTACATCTATCTGTCAGACGGTGCAAAATGCCTTGGATATGGCGGCCTCCCAAGGAGAACGAGTTAAGAAGTAAGTACAAACACCTACATTGTAACCCTCTTTAATACTAAAAACAATGCTTCCTTTGCCCTTTACCCATCTTGTGCCCTGATTAATGTGGTTGTATATTTTAAGTCGGTGGATGAAATCTTGTGTGTGACCCTTTCAATGTAAGCTTAAGAATTTAAGCCTGTGGATGAAACCCTAGTGCGTGACCATTCAGATTTAAAGGTATTGAGCACTACGTTTGTTTTCTGCCGTTTCTGCAATATATTTTGGGGCTTTTTGCAGTATTATCATTTGGTACTTTTGAGAGTAACCCTCTATGTTCCTTTCCCATACCAGATTGCGTTTGGAATAGCAGCCTAAAAATTCCAAGGCAAACACTGATGCAAAAATGAAGTGATGAAGTGTTAATTTAGACTACTAGTTCTTCTTTATGGATTTGTAGAATTTTCTTTGTTTTCAGACGTTATTTGATGATTTTAGACTACCTAAAAGCGTTTGTGACAGAATCACTTGAAGTAAATGTGATCATTTCTTGTTTTTCTTGCAGCACATTTAACTGGACTGTCCCATTTTGTTCGTATCTGATGTGCGTCATCTTCACGTTAGGAACAGTTGTACTTTACCTAGTACCTCTCAAGTTCTTGCTTCTGGCCTGGGGTAAGATTTAACTTTAACATTCTCCTTGGAGCTTTGATTCAATTTGTTTAATTCCCACGTGGAGAATTTATTTTTAAATCAATTATATTTTCCTCAGTGTTTTGTTTTAAAGGTCACTGTAGATGTAATATTTGGTCAAATTGTTGCTTGTTTTACCAGCTCTGTTATCTCGACAATTTTTGAATGTTGTTCATAGAAGCAAATCCATTATGATATTCAGGAAAACCACAGGTTTAGTTTCCTTCACTTCTTTGCGTTAGTTGAACAAGTGCGAAGGTCTAACATTTATGTTTTACAAGAAAAAACATGCATACAATTATTGAGGTAAACTTAACTATGCTTTTAGAGTTGTTTTAGCAGTGATCTCTACTCGTAGTTTCTTTGGCATCAGAATAATTTGTTTCAATGTGTCCTTTCGCCTTCTAAGAGGCGAAGACGATCGTTTTAAATAGTGAATTGTGAGTTATATCAACTTCCTTTATCTTTTTTTTTTTACCTCATCAGGAATAAACAAGTTCACAAAGAAGATCCGTAAACCGAATGCTGTCGATAACAACGAACTTGCGGACTTCCTGTCGCGTATTCCTTCAGATATAGAGATTGTAAGTTTACTCTTTTGTCCCATTTCTATTTTGTTCATACTGGCTAAAGTTAAGCTAGTTAAGAAATGAGGCCAATTATGGAAAACTGGAAGCGTTACATATAGAGTACCTACCCCCACCCCCCTGCGTTCGCGCTCGTTCAAATCCCCCGCAGTTTATAGTTTGCTTGCATACTCGCGCCAAACGTGAGAGAAAATAGAAGGTCTGGAAACGAACTAACTTCAGTTAGCAATGTTCATGCACAAAGCAATATCAAATCATTTGTTAGTATTTTTTAGATTGTGTATTGTAATGATTTTCATTTTCTTTTGTTTACAGAAAGAGCAAAAGGTTCTCAAGACGGACCCCTCCCTCAGGTTAAAGAGGATCGATGGTTAGCAGAAAAACTTTGAACACGAAATCCCCGCTAAAAAATTAAGCAACAACGCATCTGGCAGTCAGATCGACAAACTGGTTCGACCAATCAGGAAGAACGTGGACCTTAGTTGTTAATTGCAATATGTACGAACGGAAGCTACAATGAAAATACTTTGAAAATCTTTTGGGAAATATTTGTCCCTATAAAGACGAGAATAGACGCTGAGAACACTTGCAGTATAGAATATTGCGAATTGAATTCTATTTATTAAATTGTACAGTATTTATTATCTTAAGGTAGAATATTTGGCAAGCGAAGATTAAGATAAATGGCAGAAAATATAGCCACTGCGTTTTAATATTTAGCTAGGGTAGATTATAAAAATGCGCTGCCTTTAAAATATTTATATTGGGTTGAGATGTACAGATATAATGTAGTACATGCATATGTACAAAAGATGGTTAAGTTAAAACTTTTACCTTTTCTGCACTGCACAAACAAGAGAATATAATTTTCCCTTTTTTCACGTTGTCAAATTCCTTGGTTTGAAAATTAAGCTTGCATAGATTTATAAATTTTTCTAGGTTGACGTTTACAAAGGGTACGAGAATAGATCTACGAACGGATTTTAATGATTTGGTTATTAGACAATACAGCTTTGAGCGACAGTTTTGAGCCTTGTGCAGGCGTTTTTTCGTTTTAAAGGATATATTAGTTATAACAAAGAAGGATTTTCTTTCATTAAACTTTTTAACTTGTCAAGTGTAGTATATCTCATTTTGTAAAAGGAAAGGATAACGTTCTTAAGTTCGAACCCAAGATCCTTTACTCCACCTTACTTGTTACCCAGGATATTCACTAGATAAACCCCTCCAGGCGGCTGGTATATTGGAAGTTGATGCCCGCGGCTGAAAGTTTGTCCGATGAATGAAAATGTTGAGGATATCTTTCAGCCGAGGGCGTTATCCAATATAAAGCCAGAAAGGGTTTTGCGGTAGAATCACTATTTTAAGAACCTCCAAGGGAAACAAAAATTTGGCTCGAGAAATCGGGAGTGGAATTAGCGTTCGACTGAGGGAGGGAAACGCCCTTTGTTCAAGGTACTTTAGTATCGGGTGAAATAAATGCAAACTGATTGGTTTACGTAATTTTTTTTTAACACTGATTTGATTAAAAAGTTAGAACTGAAAAAACGTCTGATCGTGTAGCCTGCAAAGCGGGCGTGAAAATTTCCGCAAATTCTCTCAATTCCCCTATGCCTCCCCTCCCCTCGATACGCCTGCTATTATATGTAGGCTTGGTGATCGTTTATTTTGCACTACTCTTTCAATCGGGCGACGGATATCAAATCGGAGGGGTCGATCATCTGATATCCGTTGTCCAACTTTGTATCAAAAACGTGTTTTGTCCAATGCACGAGGGCGTGCAGAAATAAATCAGTGCGTTAAAAAGTAGGTACCAGCAAATTACTGTTGTTGGGAAACTTGACAAAAATGTTAGGAGATAACCTTTTGGTCGCTTTTATATGCTACAGAAACCAAACGCTGCCATCAATCAAATACAGTATAGCCATTGTCTACTCGGGGAGAAACGCACTCTTTCATCGACAAAATGCAACGACGCCTGAAGGACGGGGCGGAAACAAGTTCCCTACGCACTCCACAGCACTCGGTAGCTTGCGGATTTGGCTGTTTTCAGTTTGAATATAAAGGCAGAAAAGCTGTTTTGGTTAGTCAGAAAAGAGCGCTTCGGACAAGGGACACATGCGATAAAGAGTGGGTAATTCGACTGTAGATGCGTTTTTTCATTGTTCACTTTATTGATATTCTAAACTGGATTTTTCACACTATACATTGCAAACTCCAATCTTCATCTTAGCACTGAGAAAGGCCATGAGCACTTTCGCGATGACTTTCGGGAAATTAAATTACACTTAATTAAATCCACAGAGAGGAAAACGCTTTGCTAACTTTCCCGACAGTTTGTGGCGTGTTAGAAATTCTTGCTGGTCCATATATTACCGTTCTGTCAAAACTATAAATAGCTCAACACTGTTTGGAATGAGCACTACCATAACTGACAACTTAGTTTGATATGGCTCGGCGGAAAATCACTTAGATCAGGAGTCACACAACACAAAGTTGCTTATTGCATTCATCGTGATTCGTTAGTTTATTTGAGAGAAAACACTGTTCTTTGTTCTCTGTCCTCTGCAAGACTTAAACATGCAGATAGAAGAAATTAAGCATGAAAACCTGGGAATTATGATTTCAATATTAGTTACAATGTTCTGCTCTTGAGCACCGTTATCGTAAAGCATATTCCCAACGTTTCAAACTTTCAAAGTTTGCTTCTCTGTAAAGTCGTCGTGAAAGCGCCCAATGTACCAATCAACCTGAGTCTTGCATCTTCAGTGACTTGTTTTCTATATTTCCTTGTTATGTGCAGCGGACTACTTATCAATCCTCAGGTGTAGTAGTAGGAGCAGCTCCTGACTGTGAACCTTCTTTTCCGCTGGCTTTCTTCGTTCCTGACACGATGTCATCAATACGCAGCAAAAGCATGGCCGTCTAGACGAACAAAAGAAATGCATTTCAATTTAACGTTGCTTAAAGTAAAAAAATCAACGAATAGGCTTCTGAGTTTTCAGAGTTTTTCGTTTTAGATAAATCGTAAGAAAAACAGACAAAGCTGCAAACCATAATCTAATGACGAGAACCAACAAAAAACTCAACCAATCTATTACTGTTAGGAACTTCTCCTACTAACGCCGGTTAATGAAACCTTACGGGCCAAGAAAAATCTTGATATCCTTCACAGAATTATTCTTCTTTTGTCACGTGTGGTTTCATGCATTCTCGTTGGGAATTAAAAAAGGACAAGCACATCAGTTTACCAATTTATCGCTTCCACCGTCATTGCTCGTCGTACATGCCAGTTTAGAGATATAGGAGCTTGCTTACTGGTTATACCAATTTGCTACCTAGCAACTTGCTAAGATACACCATTCGCTAAGTTACAACAGTGCGACTTAAAGAAACACGAGTTTAACAGCTGTATTTGTCCAGCTGGAGAGACAACGAATTTTTCGGTCGGTTTAATTGAGCCAGCGGTATTTGATGACAGCAATGCTGCTTAGCAACAAACGATAGCCAAACAACGTTTGGAATGGTCGAGCAATGGCTGATTGAAATTACAAGAGTCAGAAACTCTTCTGGTACTTTGGAAATGGACGTTTTCCAACCGTGTAAGAATGATAACAAAGTTGTGTGATTTAGGCTAAATGTACGAACATGAAAAAAAAAACCAACCTCAATAGCAGTCTTGAGAGTCTGCGCTTTAACCGAGTAAGTGTCCCACACACCGAGTTCATTCATGTCTGTGATCTCACCAGTCTCTCCATTAACGCCCCAGGTCGTGTTACCATCTACAGCATGCTTTGCCTGTAAAAACATATCACAAATAATCACAACTGATCTTCCAGCAACTCCTAAAAAATGCTAATAAGGTCATGCGATGATAAGCGCAAAGCACGCGTTTCCTCCGTAAAACAACACGCAATATTCGAGCGTCGCGCTCGCTACGCATTTTTTAAAACAAGAATCCCACAGATAGAGCTGGCTAGTAAGCATGCTTACTCTGAGCGCAGTAAGAGTCCTGATAGTGTTAGCTCCACAGTTCTGAATCAGAGTGCGTGGAATCACTTCCAGTGCCTTGGCAACTGCTTTGTAAGGCCACTGTTGAACACCTGCCACTGACTTGGCTTTCTCTGTTAACACCTACAACATGATGATAAAATACATCACATTAAAAACATACAGGAATACTGACAGGTTTGAACTCTTATCGAACCTTTGTTGAACTTAAAAGTTAGGGAGCTTTAGTTAATTACACTCAATGTCGTCAATCACACCTTCGATTTTTCAGTAACACTTCAAGATGTGAAAATTATGTACTGGTATGTATTATTCAACAGTCTCTCCAATACTCTCACAACAGTCGTTTTCCGCTGTGTCAGCAAAACACTGGCAGCTGGCGACTTATATAATAAGCCTTTGTCAGGAGGATTGCTGACCTTCAGTCTTTGTTAAACAGAGAAAAAAAGGCAAACCATTGAGAATTGAACCAAAGAAGTATGTTTTTACCATATCCGCTCATGCGCCTGATATGCTGAAGTCCGGTCTCATCCCATAATTCTAATTGTGAAGCGCATTGAGCTTTGTAAATGCGCTATATAAGAACTTATATCAATCATTCATTCTTACGGTCTCTCCACTCAGCTTAGCTCATATTGAGTGCTGTCACTTTGGTGGTACGACATATGCAGCTACAGTGATTCATTTCTTTAATTTTCAGTTTCCTAATTCTTAACTCCAATATCTCATCAAGAAGAACTCACATGAGCAAGAGCCATCTCAGCTGCTCCGCCACCCGGGACTAGCCTGGGATCCAACATTACATTCCGTGCCACATTCATGGCATCATGAAGGTTGCGCTCAACCTAAATAAAACACACACAACCATCAGTATTGCAGTGGAAACGGCAGATTTGATTTCATAGCTGTTGGTAAGAGGTGCAAATGGAAGGGCGAGAAAAATATTAATCATGGACATGCTAAGTATTTTTGACTGTAACTGTGCACCATTTGACCAAATGTATGTGATCTGATATTGAGGGAAGGGATGTTTTTTTTGTAACAAATGGAGGCAAATTATACAAATTGTAGATGGTTATGACTCTGCGTACAAACAGTAGCACCAGAATGAGGTTTATACATTTCCTGTATTTTAATCTACCCTAACCTTGACTCTGTGCCATTGTTCGTCGGAATGCAGAAAGGTCTATTGATACTGTAAGGAAAAATAAGATGTTCTCGCCAAGTGGAGAAATCAAAGTACCTCATTTAAGATGTCTTTACTGGGTCCTCTTAGTAAGATTGTACATGCTTTAGGATTCTTGCATTCAGTCACAAAACAGAAGTACCTGTTAACAAACACATCAAATGTTTCAAGGCTTTGCATTAATCAGTTAACACTGAACTACATTTAAATATAGACGGTTATATTCATAATGTGAATAATTCATTTCTATTGTTTACTAAGATATGCTACATCTAAGGAGTAGTGTAACTGACAAAACAAAAAGTTTTTTATCTTTGTGATGTTTTTCATGTAGTTAAGGGTTAGTTGTATTGTCAGCAGCGATAATTCAGGTAAAGACTTACTCGTCTCCAAATTTGCTAATTTCAAATAATCCAGCCCCAGTACCAACATCTTCCTCTTTCAGTTCTTCTGTTCTGTTCACAATGGTTGCACCACACGCACGAGCAATACGGTTGTTGTCAGTTTTCCTGATGCGGCGTACTGCTGTAATGTCATTCTTTACCAGGTAGTGCTGAGCAAGGTCTACAACATTAAAATAAGGATACTGTTAATGAATGAATAACCACCCCACACACAACTGGGTAGTAGTAGTTATAGAGGAATAAGCAAAAGGAACTATTTTCTAGGTACAAACGTACATGTACGTTGTAAAAAAAGGAACTACAGTAGAACCCCGGTAACTCAAACTCGGATAACTCGAAAATCCCGCTAACTCGAACTAAATTTTGCTTCCCTTGATCAAAATTTGGGTCAAATTTACCCCGATAACTCGAATTCTGGTCCTTACAACTCACCACGGTTGCCCATTGATTAGAGCAACAAACAGATCACGTATTTGACAGCCATTTTTCACTCTTATCATAAGAATGCATGATCGTGTTAGAGTTTCTGACGAGATAAGTTCAATTTGCACTGTACATGTATACTGAAGTGCTGAAAAATCAGTAAAATATCAATTATTAAATTGGCAAATTAAATATTCAATTGACCCCAATAACTTGAGTTTCTGACGAGATAAGTTCAATTTGCACTGGACGTGTATACTGAAGTGCTGAAAAATCAGTAAAATATTAATTATTAAATTGGCAAATTAAAATATTCAATTGACCCCAGTTACTTGAAACCCTGCTAACTCGAACTGGTTTTCGTTTCCCTTCAGAGTTTGAGTTACCGGGGTTCTACTATAAAACTAATAACATCCCTCTGTAGTGCAAGCGTGCACAATATATTGTTTGTTTACAAGTTATAACAGGAAAGAAACTGATCAGACAAGCACGGTACTTTAAGAAATGTGAAGGTCAGAAAAGAATGAAATAATATTACTGAAGATATACATAGTATAAAACTTGGTTTACATTCTTTATTATGGATGATTATACCTGATACTCCCTTTTCCGTGAACACAACATCTGGTTTTAAAGCAATAATATCACTACAAACTCTTTGAATATATTCCTCTTCTAACTGGAGAATACGGCTGAAAAAGAGAAAAAAAAAGTTGAGCTCTAGATTGTCAATGAGTTTAGTGAAAAAACTGTGGCACTTTTTAACAAACATTTTCTGCTTCCAATGCATTTTGTCATCCTATGTAGGGAGGTTTGTTTCAAGGACAGAATATTAGTTACATACTTAAAGGTGTGTTTTAAATAATAATAAAAAAGACTTGACACAAAACATGGTGGGGCAGGTCTATAAAAGTGAAAAGGGAAAAATGAGAGGGAATGCATGTGAGACAAAATCAACTTACTTGAAGTCTGTATCTTGGGTGATTTCTAAGCTAGTCTGAAAGAGGAATGAATTAAGAAATGAAATGATGAACAGCACAAGCACATAACACTGTTATTTGCCAAAGACCTTAAATATACACAATAAGGATTAATATTCCATATATCAGCTGCTAAGCTCTTCCGGTTAAAAATATGAATTCTCCCTACTGGTTGTTATACATTTCATTTAACATTAGTTGTGAGAATTTAATGGTAAATGAAAAATGTTGTATCCCTTGGGTTACAGTGTACCACCTCCTGATTTCTTGCCACCAATGTGCTTCACAATGTGCTAGAACCACGACTAAAGCTTAATCATGTGAAAACATAGATCAACACTGAGCAACAAATTTAGTTATGTGGCACTGCAAATGTAACACAATGATTTACTAAAAAACTTAACTTTATTCCCTACCTTACAGCTGCAGTAACAAATAGTATAGTCTTTCTATTAACATTGTGCACACGTAATTAAAAGATGTCATTTACAATGTTATGGAATCTACACAAATGTGTTGTCCTTTAACCTGCTACTGCATGTATCACGAGGAAATCATGCAAAATGACATTTTACATAAAATACTGTTTAATTAGAAATTAGACATCATACCTGACTCTCTCCTTTCTTGTATTCCAGAGAACAATCCAAAAGAACTATCCTTGGGTTTTCGACTCTCCTACAAACCAAAAACAGATTATGCAGTAGGTGATACATTCTCTATACATGCTACATATATGTAATTAGTAGACTATTGTCAGTTCACTTGTACCTTTTCATTCTTGGATGAGTGACATCTTTGTTAACCATAACACCTGATAAAACACGCGACTCTTCAAGTTCACCTCCAGGAACCTATGTACATTAAAACATTGTGTCAGCTGATCTAGAGTTTTGTGGATAATTAAATGTGTACCTACAGACTACAATAATTATTTGTCACTGATTTTTCACAAACTGCACATTTGAAAACAGAATCAGACAATTGTTTGAATTTGATGCTTGCATGTTTTCATGGTATTCATTTGTACAATGCAACTCCTGCACTGGAATAACCACTTTAATAACAGCTTTACAGTTCTTTGAATTTACCAGAAATACTCACACAGGGCATCTTTTCAGTGAGTTCAGTTTGCAACTTCAAGTGTAGGTCTATGGCTACATACTTACAACAAATACATTATCCCAGAATTAATAACAATACCTTTTCCACTTTAGCATAGTTTTTAATGTCAATCTCTTTTCTGTCGCCTTGCTCTCTTACAACAGTTCGTACAGCATCTAAGGCTATATTACAGGCCAAGTCTCCCCTATAAATAGAGAAAAACATGTACAGTGTATATTAGTAAGTCATGTGATACTGAATTTTATTCTGATTTTGCAGGCAAAAAAAACTATTTCTATGTTTAACACTAAAAGCCATTTCATTGAAAAGAAAGCAAAAGCTATCTACCTTCAATGATATTACTAAATACTTGTAAGTTTCTTTTCAAAAGGCATGGAATGGCTAATTATAATGACATCTTTTTTATTTAGATAGTTACTCTATTTCGAGTAGAAACTATCACTTCCATGTACTTATGTTTTTCAATTAAAACTGTCTTATGTATCTTAGGTAATTAATTGTTGCTGGTTACTGTTAACCTACAATTTTGTTTTGTCAAATAGCATACATGTACACTATATCATCAGGCTGCATAATCTTGTTGATACCTGACCAAATGAACATGACACACTTGTATAATAGGAGTTGTGGCACTAATTGTGAAAACTCGCTCGGACTCGCCTGGCTCGCCTGGCTCGCCAGCCTCGCCTCGCTCCTTGTCACAATTTGTGTCCACAACTCCTATTATACAAGTGTGCGCGGAACGCAAGACGCCTTTCTTACCCCCCTCGCGAAACGAGTTGCAAAAAAATAATAGGAGTTGTGGCACTAATTGTGAAAACTCGCTCGGACTCGCCTGGCTCGCCTGGCTCGCCAGCCTCGCCTCGCTCCTTGTCACAATTTGTGTCCACAACTCCTATTATACAAGTGTGCGCGGAACGCAAGACGCCTTTCTTACCCCCCTCGCGAAACGAGTTGCAAAAAAGGCGTTGGCGGCACCTCTAACGGCCCGCAGCAACAGAGAGCGCCACCTGTGTGCTAGATTTATTTTTCAATTAAACAAATATTTTCTTTGGTATATACAACAGATGGCTGCCGCAAGATATTCGTCAGAAGTTTTGCAAGCTATGATGGAGGAAAACCTCCGTGAATTTCAAAGAAACCCCCAAAGAAATTTAACTTTTTTACTGGCCCACACCGATTTTGACGATTGGCTCCGTGTATGGAAAATGAACATACCCGAAACTGACATAAACAACAAAGATCTTTACACTTTTGCAAGAAAAAACAAAAAAAAGTTTTATGATCTTTTGGTAAGTGAAATTGAAGCCTTGCAAGCCATAAAAACAAGCTTTGGACTTGAAGTAAAATTTTCGATACAAAGAAACGGAGTCACGCAACACATGGAGCACTATTTTAGAGAAAGAGAACCACACGTTTTTACAAAAAACAACAAAGACCAAATAAAAAAAGAGTTTGACAAATTTATTGAAAGAGCAAAGGGAGAAATTGAGGCTTGGTCAGAGAAAGGCTCGGGGTGGAAAATTGAAAGAATAACAATGGCGTACATTAATGTTGCTCGTTATCAGCCATTGCGAGGTGGAAGTTATTTGCCTTTGCCCCCAAAATTGGCAAACAAAAAAGCAGTTATTAACGTGCAAAACAGGGATAACGAATGTTTGAAATGGGCTTTGAGAGCTGCATTATTTCCGCCAAGAGATGGGAAAAATCCGCAAAGAACAAGCAGATACCCAGTTGACGACGGAATAAACTACAATGGAATCGATTTTCCAACGCCACTAAAGCAGATTGACAGGCTTGAGGCGCAAAACAGAGGCCTTGCAATAAATGTGTTTGGATGGGAAGACGACTGTGTGACACCTCTCAGAACAAGCGAAAAAGAAAAAGGAATTTCTCGTATAAACCTTATGTTGATTGAGTCAGGATTAATACAGCACTACTGTTTTATAAAAAGAGTAAGCGCATTGCTTTACGATCAGACTAAATCACACAACAAAAAACACTTTTGCATGATGTGCTTGACCGGTTTTACAAGAGCAGACTTGCTCGAAAAGCACGAAGAAAACTGCAATGGAGTTAACGGCAGGCCAACAAGAATCGAAATGCCGGAAGATGGGAAAAACACTCTTTCTTTTAAAAACTATCAAAAACAAATGAAAGCGCCTTTTGTAATTTACGCCGACTTTGAGGCATTGTTAAGAAAGATGCAAGGATGTAAACGCGAAACGCCCGAGGACCGCCAGAAGAGAAAAGAACAAGGAGAAGAACTGGAAGACTTGAAGAAAAAAAGCTACACAGACAAGACAGAACAGCACGAGGCTTGTGGATTTGCTTACACAGTTGTAAGGAGCGACGGCAAAAACGAAAAACCTTTCGTTTACAGGGGAGAAAACGCCGTTGAAGTGTTTTTGAACTGTCTTTTAAGTGAAGAGAAAAAAATAAGATTTGAATTGTCAAAGCAAAAACCCCTTGTGATGACTTGGGAAGACTGGGAAAAATTCAAAAATGCAACCGATTGCCACATTTGCGAAAAAACGCTAATAAAACAAAACTTTTTAGACTCGTTGCCGGTATGGATTGGGAATAGTGAGGAACTTAATTACTTTGGGCAGCTACACAAAAAATGTTATTACAGGCGTAAAAAAGCAGTACAAGGTCTGGATACCAAAAATTACTATGTGCTAAAAAAGCTGACACAAAAAGCACACATAGCGGCCGCAAAAAACCAAAAAAATTGCTTGGCTTGCCACAAGCCGCTTATCCAGCCGAACTACAAAGATGTGGTAAAGGACCACTGTCACATAACAGGAAAGTTTCGAGGAGCCGCGCACAACATTTGTAACTTGATGATGAGAATAAATCCAAAAAATGTCCAAATACCAGTTGTATTCCACAACTTGAGGGGCTATGATGCGCACCATTTAATGCAGAAAATGGCAAAAATTTCAAAAGAGGCAAAAAAAGAGGTGGGGTGTATCGCAAACAACATGGAAAAATACATTTCATTTTCATTGGGCGGACTGCGTTTTATTGACAGCTTGAACTTTCTTCAAGGAAGTCTTGAAAAACTTGTAGAAGCGACACCGAAGGAGTCGTTAAACATAACAAAATCTATTTCAAAGCAGTCTGAAGAAAGTTTTAAACTTCTTTGCAAAAAGGGAATTTATCCTTACGAATACATAGACTTATGGAAAAGATTTACAGAAACAAGTTTGCCAAAAAAAGAAAAGTTTTACAGCAAACTTAACGACGAGCACATAACAGATGAAGAGTATGAACACGCGCAAAACGTGTGGAAAACCTTTGGCTGCCGGAACCTGGGCGACTACCACGATTTGTACGTGAAGACCGACGTGACCCTGTTAGCCGACGTTTTTGAAAACTTCCGAAAACTCTGTCTTGAGAAGTACGAGTTGGATCCCGCGAATTATTACACGACGCCAGGCCTTTCTTGGGACGCACTCTTGAAAAAGACAGGCGTGGAGCTTGAGCTACTTACCGACTATGAAATGCATCTTTTTGTTGAAAGGGGAATAAGAGGCGGAATTTCGATGGTAAGCAAGAGGTATGCAAAGGCGAACAACCCTTATGTTGAGGGATTTGACCCGAGCCAGCCAAAAAAATACATAACGTACCTTGATGCGAATAACCTTTACGGGTGGGCAATGAGCAAGCCGCTTCCGAAAAGCGGTTTTAGATGGAAAAAGGTTATGCCGACAGAAAAAGAAATAATGACAAAAAAAGAGTTTGCAAAATCTGGCTGGATTCTTGAAGTTGACCTGGAATATCCGAAAGAGTTGCACGACGCCCACAACAGCTATCCATTAGCACCAGAGAAAAAGAAAATAAACAAAGAAATGTTTTCGCCTTACCAAAACAAAACAATAAAAAATCTTGATTTGCACCCGCCAGACACCGAAAAGCTTGTTTTAACTCTTGAAGACAAAACCAATTACGTCGTGCATTACCGAAACTTGCAGTTTTATCTAAAACAGGGAATGAAACTCAAAAAAGTGCACAGGGTCTTAGAGTTTGAACAAGAGGCGTGGATGGAGCCGTACATCCGGATGAACACAGAATTCCGAAAAGAAGCGAAAAGCGTATTTGAAAAGAACTTTTACAAGCTGATGAATAACTCAGTTTTTGGAAAAACAATGGAAAACTTGAGAAACCGTGTAGACATAAGAATAGTGCGCAGCGACGAAAAAAAGAAAATAAGAAAATTAGTTGCAAGCCCATTGTATTCAAGGCATGTAATGTTTTCAAACGATCTGGTTGGAATAGACATGCGAAAAAGTAAGCTTTTTCTTAATAAACCGGTCTACACAGGCATGACCATCCTTGACGTAAGCAAGTTATGTATGTACGATTTTTATTACAACCACCTGAAAAAGGAGTACGGGGAGCGTTGCGAGCTTTTGTATACAGACACAGACAGCCTTTTGCTTGAGATAGAAACAGAAGACGTTTACGCGGACATGGCAAAAAACATTGACAATTATGACACAAGCGACTACCCAAAAGAGCATTCACTTTATTCAAACGAAAACAAAAAGGTGTTGGGAAAAATGAAAGACGAATGCGCAGGAAAACTAATTTCAGAGTGTGTTTGTTTGAGGCCAAAAATGTATTCAATAATGACAGAAGACAAAAAAAATATAAAAAAGGCAAAGGGGGTAAAAGAGTGTGTGACAAAGAAAAAAATAGATCATAAAAACTTCAAAGATACACTTTTTCAAAACAAGGAAAGCTTTCACGAAATGCACATGCTGAGGAGCTATGCCCACGAGATGTATTCGATAGTGGTAAACAAAAAATCGCTGTCGCCATTTGACTCAAAGCGATGGATAGTGGATGATGGGATACATACAAATGCTTACGGGTATAAGTTTTGCGAAACACCTACATAAACAGAACTTTTATAGCTTTTCTGAGCCCAAGGGGCTCAAGCACTAAGTGCTTGGTGGTAACTGTGTATTTGGAGGAATAACAAGCAATTCTTCACGCACGAAGCCGCGCTTTGGGCCATCGTGCAAGTAATAAAGCACTGGCTGATCAGGTTTAGTAACAGACCTTTCGATGCTGTAGACTTTTAATGACCAAATCGGATCTGTTGCCCTTTTTACGCCGCCTTCCAGCTCGCCAGGTTGGTAGAGGAAGCGCACATTAACGAGAGAGGGGAGTTTTTTTTTCTTTCTTGCCAACAGGTCTTGTATATTTTGAGGACGGCTTGGACGAAACAGCCTTTTCTTTGATTGCAGCAGCAGGTTTCTTGCCAGTAAGACTGGTTACTTCGTTGTTCAGAGCGGTAACAACTTCGGGAAGCCTTTTTACCCACGCTGTCGACCGCTGGCCAGATGGCAGGTTCATCTCGACACCGTACTGATAACCAAACAGGCGCCCTGCCAGTGTTTGATTAAAACGTTCAACAATAGCTTGATCTCTGTGAATGTTAACACGCCCGCGTCTAATATAGGTTTTGTGATTTTCCATTTCTTTAGTAACAGCTCCCATGAATTCGCGACCAGGGTCAACTTGCAGCATCTGTGGCCATTTTAGTGCACTTCGCCTGTAAATTGTCTGAAAACCTTTTGCAACCTCAGTTGAATCTTTGGAGGTCAAAGGCTCGGCCTCTTTGAAACGGCTGGCAACGTCAACAACAGTCAGAGCGTATTTGTAAACTTTTCGCCCTCGCGGCAGTTTGTCGTGTGGCAGAAAAAGAAGGTCCGCCTGGTGGACCGCGTTAGGGGTAGAAACATCGAATTTTGGGCGAGGAACGTATCGTGGTGCCGGTAGGTAGATCTGCCAAAGGGCCTGCTTAACTAGCCATTTTTTTGCGGCATCTTCGGAAACCTTGGCAGCCTCGGCTAATTTTTTTATCGCTGCAATTCCCTTCCAGTAGCCCTGGGGGCTATAGTAGACTTTCGAGATTTTCTTCGAAAAGTTTTGCTCCGCAAAGATCTTTGCATCCATGCGTATACAAGAAAAAAAAAGAAACGTTTAAAGAAACCGAAAGGCAGCGTACCCAAGAGCAAGAGCGCCTGCGCCAACAAACATCAGTTCACCTTGTTTCTGCTGCTCACTTGGCTGATAAAAATCAGAGAACTTGGGTTCTTTCGGAGGAATCATTTGTTTGTCAGGATGTGCCTGGTTGTAGAGTTTGAAAGCGTAGTCTGTGTTCGTAAAGTTTTGTTTCGCTTGCTGTTTGATCTCATTGTTGGTTTCGATCCAGTCGAGAAGCTTCGTGCGGTCGCGAGAGTACTTCGCGTAAGCTGCCTGGTAAGCCTCGAGAGCTTTGTCGTGTCTTTCTTTTTCTTTCAAAGCGGCGTCATCTCCGCCACCCAAAGCTCGAGCAAGATAGTTGCCGCCAATGAAAGCAGCAGCGTTCAAGATAGCTCCGCCAGCCATAATCGCTACGCTTGCCATTGTGTGTTTTTGTTCTTATATTAAGATATTTTTTTTTAATTGGTGGGGAGAATTTTCTGGTCCTCGAGATACTGTTTAAGTGCAACGCTGCCAGCCAGGACGGCTGTGAACTTTACATAGTTCATAAAACTGCTGCTTGGGTCGGATGTGAAGTTTTCTTTTACAACTTTTTTGGCAGCCCAGCCGATTCCGGCGGCAAGGCCAGTGAGAGTCGCGGCATCCATGAGTGTTTTTACGAGTTTGTTGTCAGACATGGTGTTTGTTATAAAATAAAAATAAATATTTAAATTGAAAAATAATTTTATGAATTCTTTTAATCTCATCAAAGAGTTCTAATAAAAAAAAAGTTAATTGCTGAAGTCAGAAAGTAAAACAGAAATCACTTTCTTTAAAACTTTAGTTGGTCAAACACATCATGCCACATGGAATAAAAGATTTTTTTCATTTCAGCACACATCAAACTTTTTGCTTCTTCAATCTTCTCTTTTCTTTTTTCTTCATTTTCTATTTTTTCATACTCTTTTTCAAGTTTTATAAAATCCTCATACTGCCTGTTTAAACTTTCCACAGTTTTTTCATCAATAGCAATAAAATTTTTTAATTCTTCTGGTTTCAGCTGGTTAAAAAAGGCTTTTGTCCCTTCCAAAGCAGCTGTTGCTCTTGCCTCATCTTCTTCGAAGAATTTCCCAAAGAACTCGGCACAGAGACCCAACAAAACAAAGCTTCCAAAATCCATTGGGTCAGGCATAGTGTATGTCTTCGTGTCGGTCATCGTGTTTTGTATACTTTAAAAAATCGAATGTTTAAATGAAAATTATTTAATAATTTTTTTAATCCATCGGACGGATTCCTCTTTTTGAGCCATTTTGGTTTGTTGGTTGCGGAATTCTAGAGCCCGTTTGGCGCGTGTCTGAAGAACGCGTTGCAACCCTTCCAATACTTTCTGCTGTAACTTGTGTGTCATCAGTTATAAGAGTTGGCGGAGCTTTAAATGTTGGACTTCTTTTTTCGTTTATAAAGGCTTTTATGTCTTCGCGTTTCACATAAGTTGTAACGATTGCAACGCCGATACCAAGCAAAGATATCCATTGATTTGTGGTGAGACCGCTTGATTGCGGCTGAGGCTCGGTCGGAGCTGGTTCCGTTACGGCAGGTGGTGTTACATTTCGCTTTGCAGCCGCAGATTTCTTTTCCTTTTCTTTTGCAATTATTGCAGCAGCCTCGACAGCAGCTTTTTTCTGTGCTTCACGAGCCTGTTTTGTTTTTTCAGCTGCAAGCTTGCCAGCAGCCACTCGCTTTGGATTTTTGGCAGGCTTTGTTGCTGGAGTTGTTGAAGTAACAGGAGAAGAGGTAGAAACAGGAGCGCGCCCTTGCAGCGCGTTAACTCCTTCGGAGTTACTTTCCAATTCACGTTGTTCGAGCTCGGCCATTATATTTATGAAAAAATAATATTTAAATAGAAATTTGCTCAGCAAGATCTTTTGCTAAGCAATTTCTAAGCATTGCTCATTAATTATTCAGTATTTTCTTAGCTTTGTTTAGGAAGTCTTGTGAGTATTACTCAGTAAAGGTGCCTTCGGAGCTTTTTTCCGTGGCGCCCTGCCGCTCAGAGGCGATTTCATCAAGATCTGACTGTTTTTTTGATGAACTTGCTGAGTCGTAATCAATATATTTTGCTGTTATCAAAGCAGCAGAAGCAGGAGCAAGAAGCTTGCCGTAATTGAAAGACAAACTGCCGACAAGATTGGAAAGCTCGCTGTTTATAATGTAGTCATTTTTAAGCTCTTTTTGTAAAGCTTCAATATTTTTCATGGGCACAAACAGACTTGCTAATTTTGTTGAAAGAGTTAGCGCGCTGTCAATAAGATTTTCCGTTGTCTTGGTGCCAACGTATGCCTCATATCTCTTGAAGTACTTTTCAACTTCTTTATCTGTCAAGCGCTTCACCTGCTCGTGTGTCAGCTGCACACCGATTGCTTCTTTGGACTTGCCTGTTGAAACAAGGATTGCAAGCTGTTCACGCAAAGCAGGAATGTCAGGGCCTTGAATGAGTGCCATAGCGCTTTCTGTACTTTCTGGTTCAGCTCCTAGCAGTTCCATTACGGAAGCTAATTCTTGTTCACTTGCAGCGCCCTTGACGCTCTCGGGAGGAGAAGTTGCGAACGGGTCAGCCATTTATTACTATAAAAAATATGTTCAATAAAAAAAAATTGTTCCGTAAGGGTGGCGATGAGAAATGACAAGATGCGAAAACTTATTTTTTTTTAGCTTTAAAATGATTTCTTTGTAATTCTCATGGGCAAGTTCGCCAGCGTAATCCTCAAAGATTGCCTTCGTGGTCTTGGCAGAGGGGGTGTAAAAGAAAACGATTGCCGCCACATTTTCGCGGAATGAGGCTGTTATGCTTGTCATTTTTTGAGTTAACACCCATATGCTCAAGCCTGCGTGGCGAGCAGAGAAAGCAAGATTCACCAATTCACCCGTTCTTCCCTTTACATCTTTCGATGCAGCACAGTCGTCGAGGATGATAAGCGTGTTCGTACCCTCAAAAAGAAATCTTGAAAGCCTTAACCAAGATTCCACCTCGTGCTGCTCGCAAATGAAAACAAAAAATCGAATATCTTCCTCAGCAAAGCGATAATAAGTCTTGTTGTGCTCGAAAGTCGGGCAGATGAGCACGATGTAGTCAAACTTGCCTCGGAAAGGGCCACAAAGCTGATTGACCACGTATCTTGTTTTTCCTGAGTTCGTTGGTCCCACAATGAGGGCGTTGAAGGGTATATTGGCAGGATCCATCTTCGTTCGTATATTATAAAAGCACAGATTCTAACTGCCTGCCAATTATATTCATTTGGGCGTCGCTGATTACGTAAATGTGGCAGTTCAAATTACCTGAGCCGCTTGCTTTCCTCTCTAGCTCAAGCTGGACACCGTCCTTTGTGTTCACAAGGCGCGTGCCGCTTCCGTGCATCGAGTGGTCAGCCATGGAACGCAGATCAATAAGAAGGCCAAACTTGTCTTCTGTGTAAAACTTTTGCAGAGTCATGTGCTGCGTTTTATTTTTTTCTTTCATGTAGAATCTTTTAACTTCTCCCCAAATGTCCATTCCTTCGATGCCATTGTTGTACAGCATGTTTGGCGAGCCGTTGACAGTGATGCTTACTTTTGTAAGGTCCGGGTTAATGTACTTTTCCGAGCTCCTTGCACCTTTGTTATATTGCTCAATAAATAGGAGCAAGATACCTTTCATGGACCTCCTCTGCGGGTTGACCCTTAGATTCAGACGTGTGTCGGAGCCTTTTGCAAAAGTCGTCACTTTATCACGCTGGATGTGGTCGTAAGCGAACTCTTTGCCGCCCGAATAAGCGCTGAACGCTTCATCTGCAATTTCCTCGCTTCTTATCATCTCGTACTCCAGCTGGATGTTTGTCAACTTGTATTTTAGTTTTGTTGTATCTGAGCCTCTGACCACATGTTCGGCTGCCGCGAGCTTCAGTTCGAACACAAGATCGTTGTATAGTGCCTGAGGATAAAATGCCCCATGGTCAGTTAAAATCTGGTGATCCAGGCGGATGCGGTATTTATTTCCATATATCTCATTCAGCTTTTTTTCTGCGTCCACACCTGAAGTTTTCTTATCGCCAGCATTTGAGCGAATTTTGTTAAGGTCCTCGCTCTGAATGCCCTCTGGCACCCTGTCGTCGCGCTCCTCCTGCGAAAGGAAAAAATCCTCAAATATTTTGTAGATGTCATAGCCCACCGTGTCCTGCACGACGGTGCCTTCGTACTTTACAACAAACTTGTCGACCAGAGCTCGGCTGACGTTGTCAACCAGAAAGTTGTTGGCATGGCCTCCGCTCAAGTCGATGTTGAAGCGCAGCGCCAGCGAGCCGGGCACAATGACCTCGTTTTCGTTCAGCTTGGGCACTGAAACATACAACGTTTCCTCTGGATTGGCTTCTGTGCGGTCAAAAGTGATTCGTTTTACCGCGCGCTCGGCTTTCAGTGCGCCGAGTATTTTCTCTGTGCGTCCCGGTCGAAGGTTTTCTTGAACAGCAGCCATCTCTCGATTGGTTTTATTGTTAAATTGAAAAGTTTAATTTGAAAATATATATAAATTACGTGATGGCGGAAGGTGGTGGTGAGTTTGGATACAAGGACACTGATTTGGACCGAGATCTTGACCACAACAGTGATAACGATGATGAAGAGGAACAAGAGGTCGACACAACCCGACCATTTCAGCCCGGGGAGGCATCCACACCCTACCATAAGGGTGAACAACATGAAATGCAAACAATGCAGCACGAACAGAGCGGGCTGCCAGACACATCCTACGTTGAAACACCTTTGTTGGGAAGCTTTATTCATCAAGATGACAAACCGGCAATGATTGACAGAGCTAAAGATTTTATCAAAAGAAAATTCCCCAAAGTGAACTTCGCAAAAATAGGCCCAATCGGTTTCAGCAAAAAGCCTGGCAATGATACAACAATCGTTTCATTTGGTGCAAAAGGTGGTGAGACAGAAATTTTAAAAAAAGATGGTAGTGGTCTTCTCAAAAAATTCACAGACAAGTTTAAAGCCTCCCTTGGGCCAGAAGCAGAATCTCTGATTGCTCAAGACAATGAAGAAATAAGAGAAAGGAGACAAATATTAAGAGAAGCTGAAAGTAAACTACAACAGGCAGAAACAATTGCCATGCAGAAAGAAAAAGTCACCCAAGAAGTAGAAGATCTCAGAATAGGAATCGAGCGAACTCAAGCCAAGATTGATCAACTTGGGTCAAATGTTGAAAATGAATCAGAATTGCGCAGACTTAAGCAACTGAAAAAAAATCTTGAAAAGGATTTTGAAAACGCAAAAAAAGAAGTTGCTGCTCTTGAAAAACAAGCTAAGCAAAAGGCAAAAGAAAAAACACGAGTCGACCAACTAAGGGCAGGCCTCGCTGCCAAAGAGAGCGAAAGAAACACTTTGCAAGAAAGGCTCAACGACACAAGAGCGTTGGATGATCTAAAAGAAAAAGAAGCCGAGCTGAAGCAACAAAACGAGGAAGATCAAGCTGTTATAGAGGATGAGAATGCATCCCCCACTAACAAACAAGCTGCGGAAGAAAGAGTTGCAGAAAGAACCGAGGAGCTCGGGCGTTTACAAACGCAGATTGCAGAAAGAGAAAGGGCGCTTCCACTTCGTGAGAGGATCAAAGAGATCTTCAAAAAACATGGCGTGACATTAACAGCAATACTTCTGGCTGCTGGTGTCACGATTGGTTCTGTTATTGGAGCCATTACAAACGCGTTGAAGGCAACCGGCAAAGCGTTGGGGAAAGGCCTAAGTGATATTGGCTCAAAGGTAGCATCAGCTCTGCCTGGTCTCATTGGCTCGATTGCGAAATTTCTTTTCAAAACCGCTGGTCAAGTAATTGGATTTCTTGCAGAGCACACCTGGCTGCTTATCCTTGCTGTGGTTGCTTTTCTTGTTGAAAAATACATCAAAAAGAGACGTTAACGCATAAGGGTGTAGAGCAAAGCTGCTGCTCCAACCGCGCCAACAGCGACAGTTGCTTTGTTTATTTCGTGTGAATCATTGGCTACGGCCTTCGTAGCTTTAGCGCTTTGCGCGTTGCTAGCTGGTGTTTCAGCAGCGCTTGCGGCGGGTGCCTGATTTTTTTTTGCTGTGGCGCTCTTGTGTATAGGATTTGAAGGGTGGCTGTTTGGTGGGTTGATTTTTGATTTTCCTCCGGCCATCAGTTTAAGAGCTGCTTTTTTTGTAGCTTTATTAACCTCATCATTCACTCCTAATTTCATCCCAACAACAGCCTGCTTAAGCTGGTTATTGTAACCAACAACGCTTTCTGTGTTTATCACCATACGAGCGGGCATCAGCCAGGCACCTGGGCAGACTGCAAGGTTAAGCCGAACCTTAGCCTGGTCGATGGCGAGTTGGTATCTTTGGACCGACTTTGCCAGATCAGGTTGCCTTATAGCGTCTTCAACCAACACGAGGAACTCACTTTGCGCTTCCTTTGCACGGTCGCCTGTTCCAAGTATGCTACTTCGAACGTTCACCTGCGAACCGAGAATACAGTAGACAAAAGCCTCTATCGACTGGTTTACTCTCGACAAACCTGCCTGAGTAAGCCCTTCAGTGCCGTTAGGACAAAACCAGTCTGCCTGTGCATATGCAGCGTCGTCTGGCTCGATGTATTGAATCAAGTTACCTTTGCTTGCAGTTCCACCTTCATCCGAAAATTTATCGTAATCGGGGTATTTTGCTCCAGTTTTGTTTGGTCCAATGTTAGTAAACCAGATATAAACGTCACCAAGTCCGTGGTTTGCGCCTGTTGTGAAACGGAAATCGCTTGACGGGTCGACACCGAACTCAGCACATATTCTTTTGTAAGAAGCCACGTCGTACTTGTTGTCAAACTGGCTAAACGTTGGGTCGCCAGGCAAGGCGCTTACGCTCTGAATCCCCCCCATCTGAAACAATATTCGCCTTATCGTGAAATAAACGTGAAAAAGGTAAAAATTTCGCACAATCGGTGGCAAGCTAAGAGATGAGTGTTCTTCATCGAAAATTTCTCGGCTTACCCCACTGCCTGTTGTCGCACACCAAACAGCAAAGTTAAGTTGCTGAGGCCAGTAGCCCATATTTTGGCTAGCAAGCCACCTTTTTGACTCTTTTCCTGATGTATGCTTCAGTTTTGTTTTTTGAAAAATCTCTCTTAATTTCGTTGTGAAATATTGGTCTGGTGTGACGTAGATGTTTATTTGGCTGTTAAATATTTTTTTCAAACTCGGTGCGGCTTCGTGAAATCCAACCGCGGGAATTGGCAAAGATGAGCCTTTTGCGCCGCTTGGTGACAGCTGTTGTGGAAAACCGCCTGAAATTTGATTCACCCCCAGTGCTTTTTTCATCTCTGGGCTCCAATATTTGCTGTCAGAGCCAAAAACATTTATCAAATGGCCTTGCCCTGCCTTGTAATAAATGTCTGCCGTTGCTGTGTGGTTGTACGCGAACTCAACCTGTGCAACAAATTTTGTTCGGTCAGCGTTTGGATATTTTGCAAGAAAAGGTTTCCATGCACTGTCTTTTGCCGCTTCAGAAATTTTAGTTGCTTCTGGGGTTTTCATCCACTTCATAAAATCTCTTTCTTTGGAATCAAGAAAAGTTAATTGAGAAATGTCATCAGCTCTCGGAATAGGCGGAGCCATTTTATATTAAAGATTTATTTTTCAAAAGATAATTATAAAGATGGTTGTGCTCACTGTCACCACAACAGAAAATCCTCATACTGTGAATTTCGATTATCCTATTCCAAAACCGAGCCACATCCGGCTCCTGTCATCTCATATACCTACTTGGTTCAATCTAAAAGAAGATGGAACAATCCTTGTAAAAGATGAAAAAGATACAAAAGAAAATACGGTAACTGTTCCCTTTGCAGCTGATTATTACACACTCGAAATGTTGGTGAGCTTATTTAAAAAGAAATTGGCTGAACATGATATTGAAACGACCACAGATGTTAGTACACCGCTTGTAATTAAAAATGAAAAGAATAAAAAAATAATTCTCAATAAAAGTATGTCTAATTTACTACTTGGGAACGATAATGTGGGGCATTTGGGAACTATAACTTATATAAAAAGATTAAATTCTCCCACAACTTATTTCATTCATTGCGATTTAGTTGACAGAGAACAGAATCTCTTTAATGGTAAACCATCTTCTGTTTTAGCTTGTTTCGACATCCGTGGAAAGTCTTACGAAAACATAAATTACAAAAGTGAACAGCCCAATGTCTTGCGTGACGTTATGGCTGATGCACAAGTGACATCTCTGACTCTTTCGATTAGAGATGAGAATGGGAATCCATTCGATTTTAACGGCTCAAATCTTACATATGAGTTGGAATTGAATTAAATTAAATACAAAAATAACTTTTATGTATACGAGACCATGTCATCTGCTAATGTTCTCCCGAGTGCCCCTGCTTATGGTGATCGCGAAGAAACACAACTTTATCCAAGCCTCCCAACAAATGCCGAGAATTTTCGGCTGACTGAAATAAGTAAAATTGAAAAAGAAATATCCGCTGAAGCTGAGCATTACAGGCTTGTGTTAAAAAAATATAAAAAAGTCCGGAAAGTTATTCACTATTCCGTGGTCTGTCTTGGCGCCGTGACGGCAGCTCTGTCTTCTGGAGCTGTTGCGACTTCACTTACTGGTGTTGGAATTGTTATCGGCGTGCCTGTTGCAGCAGTAGCAGGTATATCTGGCGCAGCTTCCACTGGCCTGTTAGTTATCAACAAAAAGCTTGAACGTAAAGTTAATAAGCACTCAAGAATCCTCGCTCTGGCTGTTGCAAAACATGACTCAATAAACAGCTCTGTCTCACAAGCTCTGAATGATAATCGTGTTTCTGACAAAGAGTTTCAACTGATCTTACGAGAAATGCAGAAATATCGTCAACTTAAAGAGACTTTACGTTCAAGCTTTGCACACAAACAAACAAATTCACAGCCAGACATCGAAAAAATACGACAAGAGATCATGAAAGCAGAAAGACAAAAAATGAAAAAAAAACTCCTCGAAAGCACCACCGACATTTCGAAATAAAATTTCAGTCCAATAGAACATTTTTTCATTTAATGAAAGAATGATTGTCTGCGCTCATCTTGTTGTTTACTTTGTGATGGAAGCATTGTCGTTCGAGTTGCAAAAAAATGTTCGAGACATAACCCGCGATGTTGTTAATTGCCTGAACGAGGCAAAATAAAAGGTTACAGCGCACTTAAAGTGACTTTCAGCCGAGTCGAAAGGATTAAATCTGAGTGTGCAAAAAATACAATTAAGTTGAAGCGAACAGCGAGAAATTGCGTGACCCACGGGGGCATGCAAATTTTTTTTGTGTGCGTGGGTGTACAAAGTCGGGGGATTACCCGAATGATATTTTTAGACTTTTGTAAGTTGTTTTCATTCCTGTGTGCTTAAAATCTGAGTTCTAAGCACTCAGGAATGTAAAATCTATTGTTTTACACGTGCACAACTATTGTTCTTTTGATTTAATGCACGTGACGGCCAATTGTGAGTCATTGTCACTAAAAATAGCTTAATGATGTCATTTTCTTTACTCTGTATATAAATCAAGCTAACACCTGGATATCATAAAGAATGACGAGCCAAACGCCGACAGAACGTGTTTTACTTTACAATCCTCGAGTTTATCAATTTTTGGAAGAAGTGGCAACACAAACAGTTACTCCACAAGAGAAACGACAGATAGAATACCAAAGAATCTGTATTGCAAGAAAAAAAAAAGCCTGAAAAAGATCAACAACATCGAGAGAGCAATACGCGGAAAACTTAATTTATGCACTCACCGGAGCGTGCAAGTTTTGTTTAGCTTGTTAAAACGTTTGCGACAACACTGCTGTCTAATTTTTTTAATTTTTCAATCAGCTCGTCTGTTAAAAAGATTGTTATTTGTTTTTCATTTTCTTTAGTTTTTTTGTATGTTGTAAACGCTTTTCCACGAGATCTTTTCAAGTTTTTCTTTACATTCAAGTTAATTTCTCCAGTTCTCCCTCTTCCCATCTTCGTTTACTCAATAAGAGCATTTGTTCAATAGTAATTGTTTCTGGCACAGCAATTAAAGGTTGGTTGTAATTTAATACAATGGCGCCATACAACGATTGGTACACTGTCGGGTCCGGCGAATCTGCTTCAGGAAGTTAGGAATGTGAAAGCCACTCACATTTTCCTCCTTTTTTTTACCATTTCCACGCCTGCTTTCCCGATTTTTTTGTTAGTTTTAACCATGCTTTGCATAACGATTGCAGCTTTCTTTTTCTTAAGTTTTCTGGGATTAAACGTCTTTTTTTGCAACTCGTTTCGCGAGGGGGGTAAGAAAGGCGTCTTGCGTTCCGCGCACACTTGTATAATAGGAGTTGTGGACACAAATTGTGACAAGGAGCGAGGCGAGGCTGGCGAGCCAGGCGAGCCAGGCGAGTCCGAGCGAGTTTTCACAATTAGTGCCACAACTCCTATTATACAAGTGTGTACATGTTGATTTTATCAAATGTACAGTTTGCATAAAAAGTGAGCAAACCTGGGTATTAAGTTACCCCAAGGCTTGTGAAGGTGTAGTACACTGTACAAAAACTTATGGCTATATAAAAAAATTAACAAAGATACATGTACAATGTACTAACCAGTGGTGTACAAACTTTGTTCCTACAGAGCTCTCGACTATCTTCAACATTTCCTCTCTGTTGTCAATATCGACAGGAACACTGATTTGATCTCTGAGAATGTCTAACATGTCATCCATGGCTTGTCTGTAAGCTCCAATAATCACTGTAGGATGCATCTGATCAGCCAGGAACTGTTCAGCAACAGACATCATTTCACCAGCTGCAAGACACCACAGTCAACACAATCACACAAGTACAGTTTCTTTCCTAACTATGTACCTACATTGTATGCATGTACTTTATCTCCCTCACAGAAAAAGCCATAATTTAAAAGCTGCAGTTTTGTTTATGTGGTTGCGCTAATCACACAATTTCTGCGTAATAAGGATGCGCAATGCAATACTTAAGAATCACTTTTATAAATAACATTACCAAGAATAATAACAGAAGTAGTTCCATCCCCAACTTCTTCATCTTGAGTTCTACTAATCTCAATCATTGATTTGGCGGCTGGATGCTGCACTTGAATCTTGATATTGGCATAGAACAAACATAAGAATAATAAACTGATTATTAAATGATATCAATTAAATAATTTATAGAGTTAAATTTTCACTTATTAAAAAGCTGTGTGGGATTTTCATGGAATTGCTCCATACTAAACTAAACTTTCTTGTACATGGTCACCTCTTTGCAATCCAAATTTTGGGCAAAAAATTTTCGACATCTTTTTTGGGCAAAAAAGCATGTCAAACCATACAAAAAAAAAATAAGTACACTGTGTTCCAAGGGGGTAAGCAAACAGAGAGGCTGACTATGGTTGTAACAGTTATTAATAAGTCTTCAATAATATTAATTCAGTTTCAAATATCTGCATTATGTTTGATCTGCGCATGAATATGCAATAACATTGTATTTCAAGTAAGCATGCTGAATTTAAAAGAAAGAAAATAATAAAATGATTCCTACCTCACGGAGAATTGCATTTCCATCATTTGTCATAACAATTCCTCCCATAGGATCCATTAACATCTGATTAAAAAAAAGATATTGTTATTAACAAAAGTCTCACAATTTTTATTACAAGCTGTCTAGAGCAATCCTTTTATAAAAATAATATTGCCATTACAGTCAACTCTCGTTATAGCGGACACGCTCGGGGTGTCGTTTACTGTCTGTTATAGCGAGAGTCCATAATAGCGGGAGTCATTTCCAGCCAAACCTCTTTTGCCGGGGAACTGGATTTTGTCCGTAATAGCGAGCGTCTGCAATAGCGGGGTGTCTGCAAGGCGAGAGTTGACTGTAATGCAATTGTCCTGGAAACCCCCATCCTGGAGAAACATCGGATGGGGGAGACAGGGAAGGGGCATTAGCCACTGAAAAAAACTATACAGGGAACAAATTTTTATGCTAAATCCCCACCAAAAGAGGATGCATCATTGATTAAATCTACTAAATAGTACTAATCTCCAGGTGTCACCCCATCAGGCAAGGCAAAGAATCAAAGCCCCCTCAAAACCCCATGCATACATCGTGTCTCCCTGATATACAGGGAGGGGATGGGTTTCCAGTGAAAAGTGCATAAACAGTTTCAACTATATCAGCCTAGGTGTTGTATTGAATAACTCATCAGTACCTCATGCAACAATGGGAAAAAATGTCAAATATATGACTGTTCTTAGTATGGCCCGCTTTAAAGTTCTTCCAACACTGCCCAAATCTCAGTTCAGGGTTTCAGGAATTGAAGTATATGTACATGTAGGTCCGTCATGAAGCACATTTACAAAGTAGGTGAGATCTGGAGAAGCCACTGAATAACACTTTACAGACTTTAGACTGATCTGAAGTAGTGACTTGACATGAACTGACATAACAGCAGAATGAGTGCTCACCTTTAACATTGCCTTGGGTCCTAAACATGTCCGAATTATGTCTGCAATAGTCTGCAAACCAAAGACACTGTTTTAAGTAAATGAAGGTTTTCCAGATGAATAACACAACCCTTATGGTTTTGACAAGATGATCTAGATTTCACGGCAACACCCAGTACAATTGTTTTGATAACTGGGGAAATAGTGTGATCCTGTGTACATTTAGGGTGTACATGTTACATTCAAGACTGTATAACATATGGCGCATTTTACAAGCATTTTTCCGATTACGATATAAAGAACAGGCATGAGCTAGGAATGATATGATTCTTGAAAACCTTTCTCGTTTTTACCCCGGGTTTTTACTGACCTTTGCTGCTTCTACATTTCCAAGTTGTACTTTACGACCAGACTCTCGTCTTGTATTTTGATCTAAGAAAAAACACGAAGGCTTAGTTAGCAATATTAAAAATAAAACACACGGGGGGAAATATATACATACTTAGAACAATAAGAGGTGTCCCTGACATTTTTTCAACGCTTCGAGAAGTCAAATAACTACAAAACTTTGAGCCGGTTTCTCCCTAGATTCAAGATGGCGGATGCACGTGTTAGCAAAACGTCACATATTACCCAATCACAGATAACGATACAACTCGTGTCCAGCTGTTACCTTAGCCAATCAAAGACACCGATACATTGTAAGACTAAAACTTGGTTCCAGTACTTTTCGGTTTCTTGTCAGGAGAAGGGGCGCGGCAGATAAGATTCCGCCGGTCGCCGTTCGATCGTTTTTCATCATATTCCATCTTATTTTCTAGTCTGTTCAAAGACCTTTTATATAGAGAGCGAACAATGTTCGTGTTCGCAGTCGATTCTTAGACGAAATCGATAAGGTCGATAAGGTCAGCGGGGTGTACCCAAATACCAGAAGTAGACGTCGGATTTTCTTTTGTGCTTCACTGCCAGGTAAAACGGGTCTTTGGGTTTCTTCATCTCCTCAAGACGGTGTTCCACGGGACAACTTTCTCGTAAATCTTGGACCAAATTACAACGATTTTTTGCGAGAACTTTACGCGAAAAATCGACCATCCTGTTACACAGGCAAACTTTCAAAATATTCGTCATCTTGCGTTGCGAGTTTTTGACTTGGGTTCACACAAAAAATAGCAACGTGTTGCGCAATTGCCGAGTCAAAAGTTTTGCGAAAAATCGTCCTCGGTACCATGTTATACGGTGTTCGATTTTTTGCGTAACACTGCTTTCAGGCCTGTGGTTTGCGAATGCTTTGTAAAATTTCACCAGACATCTAGAATCGCTAGAACTTGCGAACAGTTTGGGGGAGAAGATCCTTTACGGCACTTTCAGTGTTTCCTTGGCGGGCTGTTGACCTTCTCTCCGTTCGCCAAACATGAAGCTTTCGACATCCCCCCAGCAGAGCTTTTGCGATTCATCTCTGGCCCGGTAACCAAAATGCAATGCAAGGAACCACCAAAGGGTCCTTTGCAGGCCTAGGGGATCGTGGTCTCAAACATTCGCCACGATCGAGAGTGTAATGGTAGGTTAGGTGGAGTTGTTTGTATCTATTTTCGATCTAACTTAAATTTCTCTTTACGCCCTGACCTAAGTGTTAAAAATGTATTGAGATTCGTAAACCTCGATCCATTTCTCATTGCTACCTGATACAGGTCTCCTCCCTAATTCATCAACCGAAATCTTTTCTCATTTCGAAACCCTTGTTGGAAGCTTGATGCTTAGAATATCGAATTTTATTTAATGGGCGATTTTAATTGTAATTTAGCTTCCGCTCGACCTTACAATAACACAGTTTTGCTAACTCAGTATTGCTGATTTTTATGGTCTCCATCAACTTATAATCGGGAGTAGAAGCCGAATAATTGGACCTTACTTATTCACTATTCCTTTCATTTTTTCTGATTTATCCATTATTCATTCGTAGATTTTGCGCGATATTCATTTTCGGCCGAATCGGATTTTGCGTTGAGCGTCCTAATAGTTTGCAGGCCTACTGGAACGGATTTATATCATTTATATTCGGTGTGTATATGAATTCGGCCCCAAGGCCCTTTATGATAGAGGGTTCCGGGGGCATCTTTCCCCGGAATATTTTTAAAACCCATACATACTATAATGCCATTTAATGCTCTTCTCGAATCATCTTTTAGGCGCTTTTCCACTTGTTCCTACAAAGTTTACTACTACGAGGTTTTGCTTATCAATCTGTGCTCGCAGGATGGTTTCGTTAATACTGGCACAAAAACGCTGAAGGGCTCTTATATCGGACTTCGTTTTCTTGACTGTATTGCTTGACCATTGCGCAGAAATAAAATCTTTTAGCTCTTGGCTATCATTAGCGACCTCGCATTTAATTTCACTGTGATAGCTGTTCGGTCATCATTTCGTTGAAAAGTCTCGCTTGTAGGCGAGCATTCCGTCATTTCAGCTGGTTCACCGTGAAATTCTTGAATTTGAAGGTCGAAGGAGGGCATTTCTGAGTCATCCATTCTGGAGTTTTGCAGTGATTTATACGAAAACTATTGTTCGTACTTTCCGCCAACTTAATAAGAAAAGCGAGACTGGCGTTCGTCAAGCTGTTTGGAATGCCTCATCGATTTCCACCAAATCCTAGCCTGTTCCAAGGCGTTCGGTTAGTTGGGAAGCGGCAAGAAGAACGGCGAGCGAAAAAATGGCGAGGGGACTAAGGCGAGGTAGCACCCCTCCCCTAATTTTTTTTCGCTCGCCGTTTTTCGCGCTGCCCAACTAACCGAACGCCTGGAAAAGGCTACCAAAACCAAGCTGCGCATCTTCACTACTAATGTAAAAGCTACGCTTCTCTATGGCTCAGAGACCTGGAAAGTGACACAAGCTCTATCAAATAAGCTACAAAGCTTTGTCAACAAGTGCCTCAAAAAGATCCTCAAGATTCACTGGCCAGAAAAGATCAGTAACAAAAAACTTTGGAGCAGGACAGGACAAGAGCATATACCAACTGAGATGACTAGACGTAAATGGGCTTAGTTAGGCCACACACTGCGAAAACCAGGCACTGATACAACCAAGCACGGCCTTGAGTGTGGAATCTGCAGGGTAAAAGAAAAGTAGGAAGACCTGCTAAGGCCTGGAGAAGATCAACTGAGGAACATCAGTTGAAACAGAGGAGAGAATGCGGAAGCAAATGGAGTTCGATGGCGAAGTATTGTTGACGCCATTTGCTCCACGAGGAGCCTAAAGGAATAAGCCATTTTCCGCCATCTTGCGTTAAATCGCGCGGGATCATTGGGGACAATACCCGATCCGGACAGGGAAAATGTCGGCCCTCACGGGACCGGAAATGTTTGATTTTAGCTATCGGCCCTCGGACCGCCTTAGTCGTGTAATAACACACGGTATTCCAATGAATTTTATATACTAATGGCTAGCTAGAGCTTCAGACTGAAATCACTGAGTTTCAAAATGATAAAATTAATTTCTCTTTTTTTTCTTATAAACAGTTAGGAATAGTTATATCTGTGTTTCAATAGGAGTGAGCGAATCTAGGCCAATAAAGCAATAAGATTATTTTTTGGCTCAGGGTATCGTCAACAGAGTATTGGCAAAGTACGATCAGAGTATCGTCAAATCATCAGCAAACCTTTGTTTGAATACGAAAGTCTTGTAGTTGTTCACGGTATTGAAGCAACACTAATCGAGCGGCATTTCTTTCAATGTATCTTTACTATGATCATAATAGAACTTGAACAAAGGAACAATAAAACGTCAGTTGACTATCAATTAACACGATATATGCGCACATTGTTTTTTATTTATTTTATTTTTATTATTGTGTGATTTAGAGCAGCACTCCCTAAATACTCCGCTTATCACAAGCGTAAAGAAGGCGACAGCAACTGGAGAACACCTTTTCAGTTCAAATTTTTGTTGAGGTATGCCATTTATTTCTACTCTGTTCCAAACGTGGTGCAATATAGAAGCTAAGAATTCGTTCTTTACAGCAAAGGCCTTTTTAACACGGTTAAATGGTGAAAATGATTAGAAGCATGCAGCAAAACTGTGTTGAACTGGTGTGTACCGCAAGTATGCAGAGAGGATTTAGGCTGTCATTGAATCTGCGGCATGATTAATGTAGTTCATTCAGCATTACTCTGGCGTAAAATAAACACATCTTTTGGAGGGGTTTCCAGCAAATAGGAGCTCTTGATCTTGTCCGCCTCAAGAGGCTATCCGTAATGTAGGGTATCTATTTCTTTGAACGTTCATCACTTTTATTAATTTATTTTATTTATGAATCCACTGCATTTTAGATTTAATCAGTGTCGTGCTTCATTTTTTAAACTATGTTGCATCTTTGTCGAAGAGAAAACTTCGACCATCGTTTCGTTAGCAACGACAACAAAAAAGAAAAACTGCCTATCAAGAGTTTCGTCATACGGAGAATTTTTTCTATACTCTTTTAAGAATAAGCTTGCATTAAAGCCGGCCACTTATCATTTAAGTTTTTACTTTATTCAGTGAAAAAGGATATTGAATTTATACAAAGAAATCAAGTCCCTCCCTTTTCCAGCATTATGAATGAGGGCGTCCATTAAATCAGAACAATTAAAAGAGGTTTTGTGTTGCAATATACGTTTTCTTTGTCATGTATAAAGTAATTGACGCTCGTGAATGTGCCAAAAATCTGACATCCAAAACGTGGGACCAAAAAGATACCTTTTAACTTGTATACATAATTTACCACGCTTTAAAATTCCCAGCCGACAAAATTCATTCTATGACTTCGAATTTTCTCAAATACAATAATTCCTGAGTTATATTTGACGCCAAGTAAATATAATTTAAAACGTCATTTGTTTCTCTCTACTTATTTAAATTTTAGCTCGAAAATTTTAAAGGGCATGGGCTTCCTTTGACGACATTTAACAACAAAAACATTTATTATAGGACAAAACCACAAGCTAACGAGGGTCGTAACCTTGATAAGTAATTTACACCTGCAGGCAGATTTTTTTTACTAATTTGGTGTAGATAACTCAAGCGGAAGGCTAGTGAATTACTATTATGTCAACATAGGTATTTAAATACACGGGGAATCCTTTTTCATTTAATGATCATTTATTGAGGCTTGTGGCCTTCCAATAGATAGTTCTAGCTAAACTATGTGCAAATATTAGTTATCTATCCGCACAAATTTGAACGTATTTTTGTTTGAACATTTAAGAGCAAAAAGAAGAACACCGTATACCTCGTTGAATTAAATTGACTTTTCAATTCTCGGAAGTAATCAGCACCCTTTTGGCACTTATTGAAACAATTTAAAATGCCAATTTCCCAACAAATTAACGCATTTGACCATCATTTCAAGGACTTAATGACCATAGGAGCTGGCGTGTTTACCAAGTCCTTTTAAGAGCTAATTTCCGTTTAAAGACACAAGATGGTTCATTTAGGCTGCTCATAGCTTTAGCCCACTAACTAAACTATTGAATTTCAGCAGCTTCCAACACTCAATACCGAGTGAGCTTACTAACTGAACGACACAATCAGAGTGCAGCTGACAAGAGCCGCCATTGAAGCGAACAATACACATGATGCAATCAGCTCTGGTACGTGTTTTTGATTTCTTTTAAGATTCATGGTAACCTTTCTTCAATAGCATTATATTGGCTTTTGCTTAAACCCCTCTGCCAATACTGTACTTGACTTATGTAACTACGTTACTATGTAATTAAATCGAGGAAATGTACGTATTATATTTTAAGCGACAAGAACACAATTTTTTGAGAATCAGATTTGCTCTTGATCTTTATGAGTGTCAATATCGAGTACGTGGCAATCAGGCTGAAGGTTGTAAATGAAAACTAATTTCAACTTTACTTTCTAAACAGTAATAAAATACAGCGAAGTTAAGTTAGAAATATGAATGAGTCTTTCTATAGAAGGAGCAAACCTTTTTTAAAAAGCTATCACTGAGAACGTCATCGCCCGGCCGTTTTAACTTATTCGCGGATCAGATGACTGAATGACTCTCACCTAATCTGCGATCAGGCGTTTATTTTGAAAGAGATAATATCGAGAATCGTACTGTGGTAAGAGATGTAAAAGAGGGAGGGGATGATTGGAGGTTAACTCCTACCCAATAATGTGATATAAAGAAGAGTCCACGTTATGAAGAACATTCAAATTCAGTTCTATGATTTTTAAGAAAAAAAATGGCCTAGTTATTTAAAATTACCGATGGGTATTTTTTATTCATTTTCTATTATTATATTCTATTCTACAAATGTGGCTTTTAGTCATAGAGAAAAAAGTCCTGTTTCAAGGGGAAATACACACTACTGAGCAAAACCACATTTCTACACGGCTGAAATATTTTTCTTTGGGGCTCCTTCACCAAAAAGAACTCATCTTAAAATAAAGTAAGGTATCGTATTTTCTCGAATAAACTCCTTGTCTCGAATAAACGCCGGGTTTCCTGCAGGTGGAGTTGTAAGTAGCCCGGCGTTTATTTGAGGTGTAAAGTGCTGTAGTTGTGATGGAAATATGCAAGTCTATCAAAAATAGTTACAAAACCCGTTCTCTAATAACTCCGTGCTCGAATAAGCTGCAGCAGTCAAATAAACGCCAGGTCTACCAGGCTAAGTTTGTAATAAACGACTGGGACGTTTAATCGAGAAAAAAACGGTGTGTGGTAATTAAACTGCCCAGAGATTTAAAAATATAATCTGAAAAAGAAATTTAAAGACAGTAAAAAAAATCAGGAAATTCAGATCAGGTTGATTTAACGAAAACATATTGAAAAGATAAAACAGTAAGAGTATCCAACTTGGGTCATTCATTCGCCCTCAAAGGTCCCGTATCCAGCACTCAGAGTGCGTACTTCTATTGCGCAAAAAACAACTCCCTAGCCGAGATATGCTGTCTTTTTTCAGGCTCAAATTCACCGTAATTTTCTTACCAATTTATTCAAGGCTCTTAAATTCACTGTTGTTTTACAACAACCCGAAACATTCTGTTTTTCGAATATTTTTGGTGGCCAACTGCATGCCGAAACAATAGCAACCGCAACTAATAATATCTACTAGCTGAATTGACAATGACAGCGCAGCTGAGAGCCAGCTCAGACAAAACTGATTGTGAACACAATACATTGGTGAATGTTTCTGTGATAGTATTCTTGTCCGAAGGTGATAAAAAATTTTCCTTTTCTTTTCTTAGGCCGAAGGATGAGCGCGCGTCATCTTATTATATCAATTTTTGTTAATTCTTTCCGGTGACGATGTTAGGCAAAGAGAGTGACGTCAGTGACGATGTTCGGCAAAGAGAATGACGTGATTGACGTCAGTAGGTGTTCTAGCCTCTAGACACCCACCAGCCCCGCCATCCTTGTTTTTCACTCCTAGGGCCAGTTGTGAAAACCTTTTTTGATATTAAAGTTGGGGGTAAATTGTAAGGCAATGTGAATAACAGGTTTGTTTTTAAGTTAGTAGAGCCGAAAATTAAATAAGTCAAATACGTGAAGTCGGGTATTTCTGATTTGATTCGTGATTTTTACAACATCGCTACGATGCAGATGAAATTGTTCTCGCGGGCGTCGGGGCGTTTCTTTTTTTTTTTACCATACGACAGTTAAAATATCTCTCTATCTATAACATTTCGCTTCTATTAGTTCCGCAGCTAATGTTACGCGGGACGAAAAGACGAAATATTAAATGATGTTAAAAAAGGACGAAATGTTAAATTCGTTGAATACAAGTATCAAACAACTGGGCTTCAAAAGCTAACTTTGTATATACTAAAACTCTTACTGTCTTAAAAAACTCAGGAGAACAAACAACCATAGGAACAGTTGTTTTTCCACTCCAACGTAATATGATTTCCCTTTCAGGTTTTAATCAAGACTCAATTTCTTTCTCTTTCGTTTGCACACTACGCTAATCCCAGGCTTCCATATTCCGCCAGGACATTAAGCTATTCATCTAATTTCAATTTTAAAACAACACAAAAAATGGCGACTTTCTGCCAATGATCTGAAAAAAGGTCAATAAAAACTAAAGCTTAGCTTGGTTAGGGTGGAAATACAAAATCGCCGCGAACGGGTTGAGCTGGAAAGGTTATGTAACTCCACTCAGTAGAGTAGGAATAACGCACAAACGAGTACGGATATCTTGCGATGCTTGTACTATAGGAAACAGGTTTGACAGGTTTAGCATCACTGTACATTTTTATTTATCGTCACTTATTTGCATTTGATTAGCCTTACGCTAGGATCGTCAAAATACAACGTAACTTGCGCAATAGTTCAGATGCTTGCGGATCGGTCGCTTAACCTGCGAACCTTTTTGTCATAAGAACATTTAATGCAAATTTAACTGAGAATAGAATTTTACCAAATAATTTAGTGTTCTTTGAAAGAGAAAGCATATATGAGCGCCCAGACGGGCCTCGCACTGCTTGATTACCATTTTAGTTAGCCCGCTACGCTGCAGATGAAATTGTTCTCGCGGACGTCGGGGCGTTTCTTTGGTGTTTTTTTACCATCTCACTGTTTAAAATTTCTCTGCATTGTAATTATAATGGTCTTGCAATAAGAACCGAAATATTACACCAGCTGTCTGTTTTGTGCCTGCTTATACATATATTTTTAAAAGTTTGCAAGATGTTCTTTGGAGTTGTGACTATTTTACATGTTTTAAACTGCCTCCTTGTTCTTTAAAATGCAGCCTCTACTTAAACAGGTCCAAGAAAACAAAAACAGTTCCTCTTATTTCCAGCTGGAACAGATATCAGAGGCGAACTAGCTGTTCAGTAGAGGAAGTTCTGTCGACTGAGTTAGTCTTCGAGTTAGTGATTTTCTGGAGGCGCTTTCAGATACAATTAGAGGTTTGAAGACAGCTTGCTTTCTGTTTCCTTGTTTTATCACAATCGTTGCCATATTCAGCGATAAGCGGTGATATTTTCGTCTATACCCTTAATATAATTAACAATTATTCGCCGAAGGCGAGTATTCGCCCCATCCGTAACTGAGGTGAGAATTGACTAAAACAATTATTCATCGCGCTTGTTGGACATGAGCTGATTTTTACCCACTTGTGCTACGCGCTTGTTGGTTATTTCATCACCTCATATCCATCGCGCGCTCATGATATGGAATAATTGTTACATAGCAAAGCCTGTCACATCCATATTACACGAAAATTTTCGCGCTGTTTTTAATTTTCAAATTTTAATGAGCTGTAACGAGTTAAGAATGATAAACTTTCTACCAGATGTATTAGTAAATCAAACTGAAAGATATATTCATTGTGTTTTTTAGTGTTTGACCGTTAACAATGTACGCGTGTATGAAAAATACGTTTGGGGTCAAAGGATACCAGCTTTTTCAAACAAACTTTTTGCATAATTCGGAATTGAAATTTCCAAGCACGTACGAGAAATCCTCCTTACAAAATTTAGTCCAAGCCATCCGGTTGACTACTGTGCTTCGCATACGGTTCACAATAGCATCGAAAAGATAGGAAGCATAATGAGATAACTCATTTTATTGAAAGTGCACGATACTCAGAAAACCGTTCTCAGCTTTTATACTTAGCAAAAAAAAACATTTTGGTGTTGTTTCAAACAGAGATATACCATCACACACTTGTTACTGCACGCAAGGTAACTACCCCTATGAATTGCACGATCGGTCGGAAAATTTTTATTATAGAGGGTTGAACATCCCAACAAGGTAACGTATATGGCCAGTTAAAAAAGGCATTTAGCAAGTTCTGGAGAAAACCACTAACGTCACGATTCTTTTAAAACTTCCTGATTTTTGTCTCTTTATCGATGAAATTAGACGACTTAGCTTCGTACCAAATTTGGCGGGATCTGATCCGACGATTATTTATTTGAACGACACAGGATTAGTTATCATTTCTTTATTTAACATAAAAAAATAAAAATTGGTGATCGTCTCGCATTAGGGATAATCCTTATGAGTTTATAATGAATGTTCCTTAGAAAGTAACAGCGCGATTCTTTGAGGAGCCCACTTAATTACACATTGCCACAAATGAAAAACATCGCCCTGTAGGGATCAAGTACTTAAACTTCCAACAATGAAAACGGGTGAGAGTCTTTGTTTTTAGATACGGAAATAAGAAATGTGCCTCAAAATATCGTTTGTGTGTAAAAATACGTCTCCAAGACATGCTGTTATGATTTTGGCGAATTTTCCAGTGCATTTGGTTAAATTCAGTTCGACGTTAAAATTAGAGTTTGAACGTCACTTTGTAGAGTGTTGCAATACGGTGAATCTTGGTTTCTGTTAGCCCAGCCATCTGGCTTGCATGTAATGAATAGAGGAAAGAGAGAAACACAAACAATGCTGGCCTTAACTAAAGATGCCATACGTATGGGGAAGTCGGGTATAAACAACGGGGATTTAAGAGGAATAATATTAAATGAAAAACCAAAACAAGCTATTCTTTCCAAGATGCATTCACCAGAGCGCCAATTAAATAAACCCTGCACTCCCAGCTGGACCTCACCGCCGCCCACATTGCTATCGTATCACCCGTTTGATTGTCGGTTTTATAAAACGTCAGTAAAGCTTTGTTTACGGCGTCTTCCAGTTTGACCCCATTAACTTTCTATTGTAAAAGAAGGGGACACGAGTATAATAGGATTGAAGACTCAGGGGTATAAAGAAGCTAGTGAAAATCGAAAAATTCACTTCATATTGCGTGGTGGCAGAGAAGGGTCCAAATCTGGCAACCATAAATGGTAAGGTTTTCTGTTATTTTATTTTACAGAAGATTGTATGAAATAACTGTAGTCGGCTCCAGAAAATCACACAAAAGTTAAACTTGGAAATCGAGTTTTGATCTCGGCAGTTTTTTAAAAGTGTTGAACTTACCATGCGGATGATTTAACACTTTGAAGTTTAATGGTTTAAACTTAAGATCTGGATAGAAACAGACTGACTAAATTTTTTTGAAAGAGAGCGATACATTTGATTTTGAAACTAGACATGTTTCGGTCTTTGAATGACCATTTTCAGTTGGAGTACATTTTATAAAGTCTTTACTTGGTTACCGGTTGAGCATTTAGTTTGGAGGTGTGATAATGTCTTCAGCTATCATCTTAAACGGCTATTGCGTGTTTGCTTCTCTCGTACAGAATCGAAGAAGAAACTATGTACACTTTTCCAATATGTTATATGATTATTTTTCTGCCAAAAGAGTCGGATTGTGCTTGATTCTCTGTTTGATCTTATTTTCATATGGCTTCCACTCATCAACTAAAACCTCATTAGATTTTGAGAAATATAGAGCAAATAATCTTATTTTCAATTGTATTAACACAATAGTTTATCAGTAAATATTTAGCAAAGCTTTCAACACAATTTTATTTTGCGCAAGTAAAATATAGTTTATCGGTAAATATTTAGCAATGCTTTCAACACAATTTTATTTTGAGCAAGTAAAATAGAAAACTGTCTTTATCTGAACGTTGCGATTTAGCCACCAATTAGTTCTTCCTTTTTGCATTATAATAATAACCAATACCAATTTAAAATATTGGAATGATCTTTGTTAAGTAAGCAACAGATCGACATCAAAGAAATTTCACAGCAAATTAACATTTACCTTATTCTAGTTTTATTCACATAAACGTGAAGCACCCCCGCCAAGGAAGGCAACTCAGCTAGTGCTTTGAACAACTAAACTTACTTTAAACACTTAAGCTCTCTGGTTAATTTTTTTTGTAAAACAATAATCTTTCGGCTACCAGGCTAAAAATTTCTAACAAGTGAGCATTTTCAATTTTCACAATATGCCTAGCTCAGCTGGGTTACTCGCACTTTTAACTCTGTCCGATCTGCTACAGAGCAATTTCTTTCCATGAAGTGATATAAATCTTTAAAATAAACAGTGCAATAACATTTCGATATCTGAGGGTCTGGGCTTAACCGTCGTCGCTCGTCAAATGGCCAAAACTAACCATCAACCGTCAAAACAACTTTTTTAACCGTCAACCGTCAAAGATGCCCACCCCATTGAGATCCTGTTCATACAGTATTTGTCCATACGCTTTTCGACTATACAGTCTAAAAGTTACGATGAGAACATAAATTCAAAGCAGGCTATCGTCTTAATTTTAAACATGTTTCATTACAGCGATATAACCGCCAAGAATGCCTAAAATTTATTCCTTTTTATCTCTTTTCTCTTGACGTATCGACATATAAACAAATCGAATTTAAGTGTAAGAGCGCTCGCCTCCCAACAATGTGGCCCGGGTTCGATTCCGGCCAGGTGCCATATGTGGGTTGAATTTGTTGTTGGTTTTCGTCATGCTCCGTGGGTTTTTCTCCGGATTCCCAGGATTTCCTCCCTCCTGACACTTCCAAAATTGCAATTCAATCTGCATAAAGGCCCCGCATGAAAACTAGCTAGAGCTAGAACTAATGTGGCTTTCTCTCTAGTAATTTTTTTTATTTCTATTTTATTTTTAATTTATTTTTATTTTTATTATATCTCCGCTGTTCGGGTAGTTGCCAAACGCAAAACGCAGCCGCTGTGCAGCTGTACCGTCGTCCATTCTCATGGCAGCTTGCTATCGAAAATCATTGTTATCCTCCAGCCAATTTGCCACCCATTATCAAAATAAGACAAGTCAGGCTTTTTATGTGCGTTTCCTCTCAATTATGGTGATTTGGGTCAAAATGTGCTGTAAACTTGCGAGGATAAACACATAACAAACTAAATTTAATCCGTGATAAAGTCTGACACTGTAGACTCAAATTAAAACACTGAAGAGTTCTCACGATTGGATTTAATTAATAACATGTAACATAAGCATCGGCTTACTAGTAGCTAAGTAGGAATCTACTTTAAAGAGTATATCGAAGAAGAACATTGCCAATGGCAGTCTGGACTCCATTTCGTCCGTTCTCATTGTGTACGATTTGAGTTCTTCTCCAGAAAGTCAAACGTACTGGAACCCGCTACAAACTTTATGAAATACAAAATTTCTGTAATGGTGAGTCAAGCTAAGTTAAAAAATCTTCAGATCAGTATTTTTTTTAATGTTTAGGTTTTTCACAATGCGTTTTTCCTGCTGAATTTATTATATCTCCGCTTTGCGGTAGTTGCCAAACGCAAAACGCAGCCGCTGTGCAGCTGTACCGTCGTCCATTCTTATAGCAGCTTGCTATCGAAAATCATTGTTATCCTCCAGCCAATTTACCACCCATTATCAAAATAAGACAAGTCAGGCTTTTTATGTGCGTTTCCTCTCAATTATGGTGATTTGGGTCAAAATATGCTGTAAACTTGGCAGATGGTACGTTGGCTGTTTCACTGTTATGGCGAGGATAAACACATAACAAACTAAATTTAATCCGTGCAGGACACACAAAATAAAATATATGCTTGCAAATAGAATTTTCATGTATTTTTCCCGATTAATCTGCCGATTAAACTGAGATTATTTGAGTTTCCATCGAAACTTAACATTAACTTTATCACCGATGAAGGAATTTATTTATACAGCGCTCACCAATCCACGTACTATTTTATGATAAGCATGAATTGAATCCATGTTTTTATAACAACAACTAATTGAACAAGCTAAAGTTTGTAATAAGCGCGCACGGCTTTAGTGAAATGGGTCCGAGGGCGTCTTTCTGTGCTCTTATTGCGGAGCAAAGCCAAAGTAAACACGGAGAGCAGTTGATAGTTAGTTTCTTTTTACTTGGTAGTAGACTCAGATTTGAATAAATGATGAACACAATAGAAATTTTGCTCTTTGATGTACCTTTTACCGGAAATTCATCTCAGTTTTCTTTTCACAGTACGGTTTTCTTCCCAGTAGGTGTTAAATTTAATTTTTGTAATCTGCATTTGAAACGATGGAAATTGTGGCAGCTTTAGTATTACCTGAAGTTAATAGCTTATTGTTGCTATGGTGAGAGTACAACAAACATTTTGCCAGGACATAAAAAATCGGACTAACGGATGTTAATTTTGGAACTAAGAGTTCATTTCTTCGAGAAAATCCAAAATTGGATCATTTATCTCAGATCACACGGATACTTTGCTCCCAAAGAAACGAAAAATCCGAAAATAGATTTTTTTTCCTTGACAACCCGGTAAACACATTTCACACAGAACATAAAATACAGCACAAATTTATTTTCCGTCGAATGTATCCTACCTAACATCATTTCAGCCTACAAAATCTTTCACAAAAATCACACGTCAAAATAGTTCTTCTTAAAAAACCTCAAGCACAATGTGGCGAGAACGCATCTGATCAAGCTACGTTTTCCCTTTATCGTAAATTATTTTTAGTATTTTGTATTTTGATCGAAATAAGCGCCTGAAAACTTACCATACGACAGTCTTTACAACGAGCGAACATGTATTTTCACACCAAAGACTGCTGGGCTAATGTGCATTTTTCTTATTTTTTAAACACAAAGCCCTTACATGTAATTAAGAATCCTACTTAGGTCTACTTACCTGTACATGTCAACCCTTCTTTACAAGGTTAGCTAAAATTCGTCATGAATGATCTGAAATGCTCGCTCCACTCGAAGCCATTTGTTTTGAAGTCGTCCTGACGTTTTGAATTATAGAATGTCACTAAAAGTTAATTATATGGTCAAAGCAAACTGGCATAGATGAAAGCGAAGATGTAAAAAGTTTTTTTATAAACAGGAAAAAGGATTCTAACGTAGACGCTGGTAAAATAGAGAGCACTAATTACTATATATTAAGTTCTATTACTATATATTAAGATTTATTCTATGCTATTCAAAGACTGTGACATACACACCCTTTTAAAATTAGCTGATATTAAGTTGTTAGAACAACGCAGAGAATTTCAATCATAAATTCTGTTGTACAAGAGCTTGCACAATCAGGGAGCATCTTATATCAGTGTTTTTTTTTTTAATTTTAAGAATGTTCGTATAATTTACATGTGCCTACTGACAAGGCTGGAACTCCCTTCCTTCCATATGCATAGATCTTTCACATATATGGCCTGCAAACTATGGAATGTGTTTCCTCCGGTAGTTAGAGAATCGCATGATATTATATCTTTTAAACGATCTAAAAGCCCATATATGGCTTAAAGTTTAGTACATACTGATATGAATTAAAGTTTAGTTCTCGGTACAACAAACAAGTCAAAAAAACACGATGGAAAATGTTATTTGTGTTATTAAAAGGTACTCAAATTGTATACTCGTCAATTTCGGAAAGAATTTCACTTGCGTTTAGTCAAAATTCTTGTAGTTTTACTCGCCATCATTTGATTACCCATACAAATTCACGTTTCCTACCATTGTTTCTTATTCTACACTTGGAATTGGTCTATATTTACTTTACAATAAAATAAAATTACTCAACTAAAAAAAGAGAAAAAATGATAGCGTGCCATACTCGTTAACGAGAAAATGACGAATTACCTCTCTGTCGAGCTCCAGGCAAAAAGAAAAGCAGCCATTTTTTAAGCGCGCGCAAATCACACGTGAAATTATGCGCAAAAGGGATGCGCAATACAATGTTAACACTATTTAGCTTTTTATTCGATTTGATACTCAAGTAAATCTGCAGGCAGCTTAAGGAAGCCTATGACTATTGTGTAATCGTCAATAGTGTGCAGCGGGAAATGTAAAAAAAAACTGTGCTTGATCCGTACGAAATGTTCCCCGTCTGCGGGCCTTTTCACTCAGTCAACAAGTAAAATATTAACTAAGGGCGAGAGCTGGCAGAATATCAACCCTAGGTCTTAACAGTACGAATAAAAGTTGACATTGAGAAAAAGAGGTTTAAAACTCAACCCGAAAAACCTTGGACCTGTAAGACTGTAATAAAGACTATGGTTGGTTGATTTTAGTTATTGTCACTCTCAGCTCTGTTATGTTATGTTATGTTATGTTATGTTATGTTATGTTATGTTATGTTATGTTATGTTATGTTATGTTATGTTATGTTATGTTATGTTATGTTATGTTATGTCAACAGCTCATCACGTTTAGTAAAAGATCTGAAGTTTGGTTCTCCCCCTTTAACACTGACAAATTCGTTTCGTTAACTTTTCAGGAGAAGATGACAATTTTTGCTGGTCTTCTACTTCTTATTCTTTATGTTCCGTGCATTTCCACCTTGAAAGCTGATTTAAGTGAGCCGTCTTCGGACTTTGTAGAAACGTTCGAGAAACGATGTCCACCTGGGCTGTGGTGTGGAAAGAAACGAGGAGTCCCCGAGGAAGAAGCGACGGTATCCGACGATGAAGAAGTGAACGCTTTCGAGAAACGTTGTCCCCCAGGCTTATGGTGTGGTAAGAAGCGAAGCTTTCCTGGAGCTAAACCAGAAGCAAAGACAAACACGCAGATTGAGGATTACAAGGAAAACTTGGCCAATACATTCGAGAAGCGCTGCCCTCCTGGTCTTTGGTGCGGGAAGAAGCGAAATCTGCCCGAAGAAATATCGACCGCGGCCGAACAAAACCACGAATCGATAATGGATACCTTTGAGAAGCGTTGCCCTCCAGGCCTGTGGTGTGGGAAGAAAAGACAAGTGTATGGTCACAATGAAAACAAAGCAACTGAAGAAGATAAAGCAAATGAAATGGCCGACCAGTTTGAGAAGCGCTGTCCTCCTGGGCTTTGGTGTGGAAAAAAGCGAGAGTTGTCCGGTCAAAAATCTACCCATGCCGAACAAATTGAAGACAAGCCCGACCATTCATTAATCAAGACCTTTGAGAAGCGCTGTCCACCTGGATTATGGTGTGGGAAGAAAAGAGAAATCCCAGAGGCTTCAGAGGAAAATGACGGCTCGCTTATGAGTGAAGAATCATCCAGTAAGGCGACTAAGGTTGAAGGAGACAAAAAGCAAGACTTGCTTAAGGATGTCTTTGAAAAGCGTTGTCCACCAGGCCTGTGGTGCGGAAAGAAGAGAACCATTACCGAAGAAAACGCGACTGGAGCAGACAAAAAAGACGAGGGTTTGTCATTGGAAGCTTTTGAAAAACGCTGCCCACCAGGCTTATGGTGTGGAAAGAAACGAACAATCTCCGCACCAAACTACAAATCCACTGACAGCTTGACGAATCAGGAAAACTTGAATGAAAAGAAATAACGCTTTCCAAAAAAAATTGTTTTTAAAAGGATAAAATCGAATAAATAACATGCTGTTATATTTGGAAGCGATTCAAATAATTGTAATGTGGATATTTAAAATAATGGAATAAAGCAATTTTAATTGAGGTGTCATATGTCTTGTTTGCCTATGTCTCTACCTTCCACTCTGTTTCTCTGTCTCTCTTTAAATTGTCCTTTGCGGCTATGGGTATACGTAATTCCCTGAAAGTACGATTTTGTGGGATATAAGTATAGAAGTTTCCCGCGTATATTCAAATTTTTCTTAAATTACCGGGGTTGCCGTAATAGCTCTATAAGCCCCCGGGGGCTTATTTCTTTTGGAAACTTTTTGAAGGGGGAGGGGGGAGGATTAGAGAGAGGGGAACTTATTTCAAACCATAAATTAGACCTTCAAGACCTTGACAACCTTGCGGAATACACTCATAAAACAATGCAACCACAGATGCTTGTCATAAGAAATGATGTAGATAGCTTGACGACATGTATGATACCTTCTACGTTTCTTAAAAGCACTTCGAATTCAGAAACTGTTTACTTTAGGAAGATGACCAGAGAAAAAAAAGAGAGTAAAGAGCCATCAATTACCAAAATTGAATGAAAGAAAACAGAAGTAGACTAGAAGCCAAACGGTCGCAAAGAACCTCGGGACGACAAGAGGGAATGATCATAGACTGACAACAAGACTGACAATAAGTTTGTCCCACCAAGAATTTATGATAGCAACCCATCCTTTTTGGGGTTAAAATGAATAATCTTTCCTAACATTCTAACTTTTTTTTGGCTGATAAAATTCAGTTGAGCCGAACAAAATTTTTCAATTTAGGCCACAGGTAGCCAAAGCTTAATAAGATACGACTGAAAATAAATAAAATGATCTGAAAACTTAATAAAATGATCTGAAATTATCAACGGCTTATTGTTTTATCTATCTTCTATTACATATTCATGTGAGCTTTGTTCTACGAGTGAAAATTAGCATAATATATGCTAATACTAAAATTGCTCTCAACTAACAAAGCGAAGCGAAAGGTCGCACACTCGAGCCGTCAGAATGCCGACCCATGTTCACAAAATGAGCTGTAATTCTCAAAGTTTGCCATTTCTCACCCAAAACGCCTCAAATTCATAGGCTACGATAATCATCCTGAAAATACATACCGAAAAATTGCCCAATGTTACATCCTTTCCCCGTTAAAATGACATTATTTCAGTGGTAAACTTCAACGAACCATCCGTGGCCCGAGCTCTTCTGCATTTAATCATATGCAATTTGGAACCACAAAAGCCACTTTCTAGGGGAGGTGTACGGAATGTCTCGTGCAACACATGATGACCTCATATTCATGAGCTCAGGGATGAGAAGTAAACAAACAAAATTCCATACACCTCCCCTAGAAAGTGGCTTTTGTGGTTCCAAATTGCATATGATTAAATGCAGAAGAGCTCGGGCCACGGATGGTTCGTTGAAGTTTACCACTGAAATAATGTCATTTTAACGGGGAAAGGATGTAACATTGGGCAATTTTTCGGTATGTATTTTCTGGATGATTATCGTAGCCTATGAATTTGAGGCGTTTTGGGTGAGAAATGGCAAACTTTGAGAATTACAGCTCATTTTGTGAACATGGGTCGGCATTCTGACGGCTCGAGTGTGCGACCTTTCGCTTCGCTTTGTTAGTTGAGAGTAGGGCTTTCCACAAGTTGCTCGAAATTTCCCAAAAAGTTGCCCGTAATTTCTCAAAAAGTTGCTCAAAAGTTGCTCCAAAAATCCAAAAAAGTTGCTTCTGATAATAAAAGTTGCTCGAAAGTTGCTCCAAAAACTCCAAAAACGCTGCTTCTAATCAAGAAAATATCTTTAAATATATGCAAATTTTCCTTTGAGGGTTAGATTTCTAAACAAAAAAAAGGTTTCTAAGCCGTTTTATGCAATTTTACAGCAAAAGAAGTATCTAAATAACATATCAAGGGGAAAATTTTTAAAATGATGACGTCATGTTTGCTGAGGAGATTTTGTAATGTTTTAATGCAGAATGAGCCGAAAGTTGAAACGTCTTCAGACGTTTCTCGAAAATCTTCGTCAAACTTCGTAAATCTTCGGAAAGGTTCGTATGGCCTTTGAACAACACTCGGATAATCTTCGGAGATCTTCGGCCTGGAAATTGCCCAAAATGCAACAAGTTGCTCGAGAGGAAAAAAGTTGCTCGAAGGGGAAAAAGTTGCTCGAAACATGAAAAGTTGCCAAAAAGTTGCCGAGCAACTTGTGGAAAGCCCTAGTTGAGAGCAATTTTAGTATTAGCATATATTATGCTAATTTTCACTCGTAGAACAAAGCTCACATGAATATGTAATAGAAGATAGATAAAACAATAAGCCGTTGATAATTTCAGATCATTTTATTAAGTTTTCAGATCATTTTATTTATTTTCAGTCGTATCTTAAGCTTTGGCTACCTGTGTTTAGGCGTCTTTTAATTTTTTTATTGCCCTGAGCTCCACAATTTTGTTCAGTTGTAAAGGATTTGTCTTGCTGTCGTGTAAAAATCAAGCATGAATTATAAACGCGTTCCGAAGAACTTCCTGGGTAATTAAGCCTTATTTCAATGTCATCGTTCTTCAAATAAACTATTAGCACATTACCATGCGGCAAAGCCGTATTTCACTCAGTTTCCACTTTCACCAAAAATTACTTGCAAGTCCTTCGCTTGTTTAGCTTACAGTAGATGTTATAAATGCTGACGTCGTAACGCATGTTCAAATGTTAGTCTCGTACTTGGGCGTCCTCGTTTAATAAGTCAGAGTGCTTAAGATTATTTTTATCGCTCTCGTGTGGACAGACGTAAACGATTGTACCATAAACTCGACGAAATCAGAGTAGAAGAATCAGAACGTTTCCATTTTCTTCTGATTTCGCTTATGACTTAGTCGCTTAAGATCCAGTGAAAAGTAGATTGTCGGAGTCACAAGCAGAAACGGAAGAACAAATCAATCGCAATGTCAGTTCTCAGACCCTCCGAGTACTGAGTACTTCCTTTCTGGTTGCGATTTCGACGGTCTAATTTTCACTAGAACATAAACGACGCGTCATAAGCGAAATGGGAAACTCCTTCCTACTCCTTCAGTTTGATTTGAAATCACTGCTTCTGGTTACGACTCGGGCCACCCTGACTCCTTCGCTAGTGAATACCAGCCTTTTTTAAATGTATACGAAGGAATTCAAGTGGAAAATTCTCCGTAAGAAAAATCCATATAATCCTTATTGATAAAACGTTTTAATACTTTAATGACACAAACAGAAATAAAATTTAAAAAGGCATGTCTCTTTCGAATAAGTCCATCCATGTAGCTTGCTACATTACCGTTTCCTTTAATTTCGTCTTGCCACATCACCATAAACTTGATTTCAAGTTGAGAACATATACTTCCAGGAGCCCCTACTTCCAGTTCAAAGTAAACACAACTATGCCTTTATATTTTTAAGCAGCCCAAAGCAATCGTGTCTTTCCTTCTTTCTTTCTTTCTTTCTTTCTTTCTTTCTTTTTTTCCAAAGTAATTTCTACCAGTTTAAAAAGTTTGGGATTAGCATAAAATCCACTTTGAAACATTGATGTAGAATGTTTCACTTTAAACTGCAGCTGTGGAAATGTATTGTGCTGGTACCTTTCTCTTTTGGTGGAACGGAACTTAAAAACCATTTCAGTTACATGCAGAGAAGAATTCCGGTTTTTATTCAACATTTGTTGAGACTGTTGTTACCAAACGTTTTTTGCCTGTCCTACTGGATCAAACACGCCAGTGGTAATTATACGTTTTGCAAAATAATGATCGAGACAACGGAGTTGAAAGAAGCATAGCAGTTTGTAAACTATGTTCAATGCCATAAAAATTGGCGATTTAGAAGTATCTCGCCTAATTTGACATTTCGGCTCAGCAATTAGGATAAGAACACCGTAGAAGGTAAAAACCCTCGTCAGTCTGGTGTATTTTGGTTATTTCCATTGCGTGATAAAACCCGCGAATAATCTAAAAATAGTACAAACAGTACATATATATCAAGGGGACGCATCAACAGACATCACTAATGTCTCGTGGTTTTTTAAACGTAACATAATTTATGTTATGTTATGTTATGTATTTTTTTGCACGATTATTTTCGTGGCTGACAAGTTAAATTGATTAGGATACGCCATCACAGCGTTCTATTAAACTCGAAAAGTTAATAGAACTTCCGTTCTATTTTATTATCGTCTTTGTATAAATTTGTACTAAATACAAGTTATTCATTGCACTTCTTCGAAAAACAAAAATTCAGCTTAGCACCCAAATATATTAGACGCCCCCTAGCTCTTGATCTGCGTGATAATCTGATAACTGTTATAGCTTTTTGTTAACCTCTCAAATAATGCTTTTAGTTTGGTACTTTGACTAAATTCCCAATTCCCTCGCCAGATGCATGTGGCAACGTTCGGTACCGGCATTAGTTTATTCAGTGTTAAATTAGTTATTTTTTGCTGTGTTTTTCATTATAGCAAAACACTGAGAATACTGAAGTATAAACATCAGAGGTGTGTAAAAAAAGATCGGAAGAACCTTCCTGGGCAGGCTTCTAGTAAAAAAAGTTGTCAAAAATCAAGACTCCGAAGAAATGAAACCGTGGTGAAATATATCTTTTGCATTCAAAAGCAAGTAACGGCTAATGGTTCGTTATCGACAGCAGGCCCATGGTTATTTTGTTCCATATCATCCCTTCAAAGCTGTCATCGGGTATCGAGGCGAAATGTAACTATTTTTTTAGAATGATGTTGAGTTTTTTAAATTTGCCACCGAGATATTTTGATTAATTAATTAAAAGTCACCATTATCAGGATTATTATAACTTGAAAGCGACGACATCCCATCATCTCAACTTCCAAGCTTGAACTAAATACAAGTAAAAACTTCTCAGTTCATGTCAGTTCAAACGGAAATTGAACTTTTCGTCTACTAAGATGGATTCTATTTTATCGTGAAAACTTGGATCTTTCTTCAGAGTGGTCAACCGCCAAATCTCTTTTTATCGAACATCTGGTTTACGCTCACAATAAGTCGAATTATCTTAACTGAAACTTTAAGGTCTACGATAATTGTTCGACTTCCTGTCTGCAAGTCAGTGATATTTTTCGTGAAAGTCATCAACAAATCTTGTCAAAAATTTGTGAAACAGTTGTTTCACAAGCACACTAAGTGGAATTTACAATAAGTAAATTATCGCACTGATTTACGACTTATTTTTTAAATAAAGGGGCATCTTCGGTTCACCCGGAGTATGAAACAAAGAAGTTAATTTCAACGAGACGCAAATCGGGTAACTCTTAACTCTATGTTGAATTTTTACTAAGTTTCGAGAGAAATTTAGAGCTCTGTTACACGAGAATAGTGGAAGACAGAGTTGCTCTGTAAAGTTGTAGAGGTTATATCAAAACAACGGGCAACTTTGCATGAAACGAGAATTTTCTAACTTTTGTCCTGATCACCTCAGGGTTTTTCCTTGAAAATTCGGACATAGTTATGCAAAACCAAAAAATGCTTAGAATCGAGTGTGTTTAAGCTGCCGCCTCCAACTGCTTCCAGCATTGTAAAAAGAAATAATAATAAAGCAAAATTTTAATATAAATGCACATTTTAACGTGTTTCTTCTTAATTTCTCGGATGAGGAGTCTTGTATTGTGAATACTGTGAATCGGCACATTAGTTCTCTGATTGGTTATGCGTTGATGGCGTCATATTAAACTCCCAAGGGCCACTCAAATAGGCTTCGATATCCAGAATGGAACAAACAAGGAAAAAATAATAAAAAAAGAAAAGGAGAAATTATACTAGTTGCACCCAACAGCAACTTACAAAAAGCGCACAAACAGAATCAACACTTTCGTTAACAAGGAAAAATGCATAACAATGAGTTTTTCGGTAAAAGCCTAATTATTAGTTATTTAATCTTTCTGGCGCCTTTGTAAATTTTATTCAAAGTTTAACAACCCCATAATCTCTCCTCCTACGCCGATCCTTAAGAAAATTCGCTGGAGGCGACAAAAACAAAGTGAGTCCTTATTAGCTTCCCTCCTAACGCACAAAAAACAGCTGTTTCGTCAAATCGCTGCAAAAGAAATGATTTGTTTCCAACTAAAAAAACTAAAAAGTTTCAAATCTAGGCCCAAAATGATTGTCATCGTTTTTCATCTGACTATCATAAAAACAAACCCAAAGTAAAACGATGTCGCATGAGAAAGATGATTTGGCGTTTCTATTTTTCGGACTAATTAAAACACTTAATTACGCTCCATAGGAAGGGAAGACTATGCCTTTGTATCGAGCTGAATACAAAAATTTGCTGCACCTGCTTAAACGTTAAAACTTCCACAAAGAAAATTGAATTCAACGTATAAAAACAAACTGTTTCAAGAGTGATCTTCCGAAAGGAGTTCCATCTTTGCTTCCTTCCTTCCTATCTTGTCTCTCAGTAAGTCCAGATGAAAGAGATATATTAGCATCCTCTATACCCACATCTATCAAAGAGACTTATCTAATTCGTGTTTCCTTTTCTCATCACATCAACTCAAGAGAACTAAGCTTTAAAATTTAATTAAGTAAAGTTCAAATAACCGAACGTTATTAGTTCTTTCTTGTATGTACGTCAAGAATATAATCTATTAGCTAGAAATAATTAGAGCAACTTTATTAATGGTTGTGCTAAAATAAGTGCGGTTAAACACAGAGATAAGGTGAGAATTTTCGAGTTAAATTGTGTGATTTTGCCAGCATGCAAAACTGACTAAACTAGTTAATCAAATAAAATGGGAATGTGCTATCAAAGTCGTCACTACAGATTCAAATTCCTTGAAAACTACGCGATGTTCCTCGGTTAAAATAAACAAACATTGCTGCGCAATGTAATCAGTTTTTACGTTTTTAAATCTAACGTAAATTTGTAGTTGATTGAAAAGAATAACACATTAAACCCCCAAAATTCGGAAAGCAAACAAAATTTAAAGACCGAACACTTTGGACACAAGAAGAACTTTAAAGTCTTTCAAGGAGTTACCACCCAATACGCTTTTTGAACGCACGTGGTTTTAATGAGGAGTACAAAAAATTCGCTGTATAGAAAAATAAACTGAAGCTGTTATTGTTCTTTGTTATCTTATTAAGCGGTGACAATCTTTACCTCAATCATCTGCGGTTTTTCTAAAAATTGCAAAGACTAAGAGCTGAATTCAAGATTAGCTATATTTGTTGTTTTTTTTTTTCAAAGGAAAGCCGATTACGGTTTGATTCCATCAAAACTGGCAAAACCCGTGGGCAATAGGAAACGTGACATAATCAGGGAACAGGTGCGGACAAAATAAGTAAACAGTTTGGTGTTTTCCGGAATGCTTTAAGTATAAAAGAAAACATTTTAGACCTCTAACTGTTAGTACCGTCTCCGAAACTTTATCAAGAGAACGCGTCGGTTCATCCATTGAAAGGCTTTCGTTTGACATCCATCGATAAAAGGACAAAGTTCCAAAGGGGCCAAAACCTTGGAGGACACGATGGCAATGTTCATCACTAGAATTTCTCTGTTATTTCTATTCACTTGTCAAATTAACGAAGCACGAGTGATAGAAAATGCGGAAATTAATATCCAAAGAGATTCCTTGACCCGATTGACTGGAGTTTCGGAGGAACTCTCTCGCAATACGCGCCACTCTGAAGAATTATCAACACCGGTTCAACTGCCGCCTTGGAAGTGCAAGGATGCTAATGTGTGTAATGGTGAGCCGAATGTAAGTATAGATGATCTAAAACCATGTTCTGGAAGCGTGAACTGCGAAAACAAAATCCAAGCAAAAATTTTAAACCGTGGACGGAAAGTGAAGAAAGAAAGATTCAAAATGAATGTTGCCCCAGCGACACCGTTTAGTGGTTTTAAACGAATTCTTGAGGACTTGGCTCGGTATTCGCCGTGTCCTGCTGAGAATCCCAGATGTGAGAGAAAAAGAGCCGAGCTGAATACCAGAAAAATCGCTTATCAGTGTCCTATTGGTTTTAAATGTTTGAAGAACGGAAATTATCCAAGAACAGTGAAAATAGTCTGCCAGCCAGGATTTAACTGTGGAAACAGCGAACTAAACAGCGATGACTCATCCACGAAGCTGCTGCATAAAAATAAATTAGATGAAGGCAAGAAACACTGTCCGATTGGGTTATGGTGCTCCCCGAAACGAGAACTGGGTTTAGAAAGTTCCGACACCTTGAAAGGTTGCCCTCCTGGTCTGTGGTGTAAACGAAATGGAATCCACACGTGCAAAGGTTCTCTTACAAAACGAGTGAAGAAGAACAGAGAAGAGTATCAGTGCCCGACAGGTTTATGGTGTGCCGTTAAAAGAGAAGAAGGCTACGAGAATTTCGAAACCCTAAGCCAATGTCCACCAGGTCTGTGGTGCAAACGAGATAACACCAAAAGCGAAGACGACCATAACATGCCTCAAGATACAGACATCGCTAAATTTGAAGAATGCCCAACTGGTTTGTGGTGCAGTTCCAAGAGAGAGGTGGGATTCGAGAATTCAGAAACATTACACCATTGTCCACCGGGATTATGGTGTAAGAAGAATACCATTGTAAGCGAAGACGTCGACACGGAACTAAATAACATTGCAGACCAATGTCCAACTGGATTATGGTGTTCTATTAAAAGAAAGAGAGGCTACCAGAATTCCGAGACCTTACTTCAATGTCCTCCTGGCCTGTGGTGCAAACGCAGTGTTCTGAGAGATATCTTCACACAACAGACAAACGTCAAACGACTAGACTGCCCCACCGGTCTTTGGTGTGCTTTAAAAAGAGAGGTGGCCAACGTCGGGATGTCAGATGACTGCCCTCCAGGTTTGTGGTGCAAACGAAGCGGAGCTAAAACCGAAGATGCCTTAATTGAGAGAGAGGATAACTGCGCGGAAGGCTCATGGTGTTCAATGAAGAGGAAACTACGTATCGCGAACAAAAATGCTCTCGACAGAAAATAATTTGTACAGGTACAGTAAACTTGTCTCAGAATGGTGCACATGAAACAAGACCTGGCATCACCAGCCGCAACTAGTCACAATAACTGTAAAAATCACTCAAGCACGTAAAAAAAAGCAAACCTCAAAATGAATATCCTGTAACAGTTTTATCGATAAAAACTTACTTCTGTTTTCTGTTCAGTTAATTATTACATAAATGGTCAAAAATAACGAGTAAAAGCTAAAACTTTAAGAAATGGCATACGTTGAAGAAATTTGACTATGGTATATTTTATTTAAACGGTGAAAGGCTCCAATATGTAGGAATATAATCGGAATATTCACAACGAACTATTTTAATCAACATATTTATTTGTCAAAGAAAACATGCTTTCTTGAAGAATTTGTTTTGTCTACAAAAACGAAAACTTAAAAGCATAAAACCATGATGTTTTCTCTTGATTGAACTAATTAAAAACTTTTGCAAGGAAACGAAAAATTAATCTGAATAAAAGGAAGTATACAATGATTCTGAAATGAACTAATTGTTTTGATTTTCACTTCATCTATTGCCTCAAATCGGAAATTAACTCTTTCGTACCGGAATCTTATTCCCTTTAATTTTGTAACTAGGTATTTGAAGGTTGACTTGTTGTCAATATATTTTTTAATTCATTATTTTCTTTCAAAACGATTCGTATTTTATTGTCAAGAAACTTGAATGACATATTTTGTGTCATTGTTTAAGCACGAAACTGCCGCATGATCCCGCTAAAATAACAAAGATAAAAATCGTTCCCTGATCTATAAAACCTAGATGAACCCCGTTAAAAGGTTTTGGTTGATACAACTTTGAAGGTTATAGCTGTCTTAGGACTTTTATCAGTTAAAACTGGTATGTGATGCGTTTTAAATCTTCAAGTACAATAGCAGGTGAAAATAGAAACTTCAAAAAATATGAAATTTAAACTTTCGAAACGAGTTGTTAGATCAAAGTAGCTTTTTATCATGTTTTAAAACTAATTTCATGACAAATCTGACTAATCAGGCGATCAATTTTGGTACCTTAAGCGGTCCAGTTATAACTTAAAGAAAGAATGAAAATTATTTCTTTAAGTCATGTTTTTATTTCCACTGGAACAGTTTGCTTTAAAAACATGAACGGCCTTGTGGTCAATAACGCGAGAAAATTACCGTTAAAGTTATATTAAGCCCATGCCCTTTCTTGGGGGCTTATTTCTTTTGAAGCCCCTCTTGAGGGTGAGGTTGGCTGGGAGCTTAATAAAGAAGGGGCTATTTTGAACCGTAAAGGCAAGGGTAGAGGCCCTTTTCTTTCGAATTTGGACCCATAAAAAGGGTTCTGAAGAGCTGGAGGGGGGATATAAAATGCCAGTTCTCAGCCTATTGTTTTCCCGATTTTCCAAATCCCAGTCCCAGTTCTGTTGTTTTTTTTGTTAGTGATTCCCATTCCCAATGATCCAAATCCCATTTTCCCAGTACAAACTTGCCCAGATCCCAGTTCCCATTTTACCCCGCCAGGCCCCTCATAAAATACCCAAACGTGAAACCCGACATTCAAATAAAAGCTCTCTATAAACGTTTTTATTAAATTAGATGGTCGTTTATACACTTTTTGTGAACAGGAAGTCTGTTTGTTACACACCCGGAGCGTAATTCACCAAGTTGAAACAATTAAAAAATAAGGAAGAGGTTTTAAGAATAAGAGAAATTCTATATCGCATTTTTAGTAGTTTTAGTTTTAATTTTCGATTTTCTGTGGCTTACTCAACATGTGGCAAAACTCCAATTTTCTCGATGCGTCCCTAATCACACCTAAACAGTGATCTTAAGCATACACGAGAAGTTGCTTAGGGTATTAAAGCCATTATGTTAAAGACAACATCGAAGTCCTACAAATTTCAAGAGTAATGATCACAGTTATAGGGTACCACAATTTAGCGTCACACCTTGCTTAAATATTTAGCTTGTTTCCTTCACGAGAGGGGAGGGGCGGGATTTTACAAAATGTAAGCCGGGTATGCTATGTTTAGTATGAGCGAAAAGTTAACGAGGATGTGCCTTGTTCATTATTTGCTCATAGGAAACTCAGGTTCGTTGTGTAATTGTAAAATATAATGAAAATGTAAATAACTCCCCAATTTATTAAAAAAAACTTCACAATTGAATGATAATTTCTATTTGTCAAATTGTCAATAAAAAAAATATTCATCGTATGACGTAAGACTCCACGTCTTGAAATGGCACAAAAGGGCAATGCTTCGCACATGCCTAGAAACCACACATTTTGAAGCTCTGTGTATGTTTAATTTATTATATACATACATTTATACTATCCAGGTTATCTACACATGCACAGGTAGAGGGAAAAACTGTCAGGAACTGTGGAATAATTAGTAGGAAGAGGAGGGAGTGAGGGAAGGAGGGAAGGAGGGAAGGAGGGAAGGAGGGAAGGGGTGCACAACCAAAACCACTAAAACCAGATATAGGGGGCATGATAGAAAATCACTTCAAGAGGTGGTGGGCTGGAAGTAAAATTTCTCACTTATAGAAGGGAGAAAATAACCTTTTTCGGGACAAAATATGTATTTTCAAGGCAAAATATATGTGTCTGTGATAATGCGAAGCTTGAACAACTGACCAGAGAAAGTATGCTAAGCTAATCTGTCCAAAACAAATTAAACATGATGCAAAATTACCGAAAATGCAGAATTTTAGAAAATAATAGCAATAGTAGTAATAATAAGTACACAAGGCTTTCTGGAAGACCGTGAATTTCTTGCTGCAAAGAAGACAAGAAAGCTTGGCAGAGAATTTTTGCCAGTGTAACAGTTACTCAAGTACTCATGTGTGGTGAGATTTCTGACAGCTTCGGAGGAATTAAGTCATGGGATGATAGCATTAGTTCTTCTCAATTAGACAAAAGTGATTCGGAGGCGGGATAGTTAAAATCAATTGGCTATGCCGAAATATAAGTCATATTTGTACCTGATGAAATGTCTTCGATAACCGCACGTGTAGAGGCATCACGCACCCCGGGGGTGATGGGAGAGGGGGTTGCGGACAGCCACATAGGAAAAGAACTAATTTCGGTGACTTTGCACGGAGGCTGGAAGGGGGAGGGGTTGACCTAATTGTTAGCTATGTTAAACGTTTCATTTTGCAAGCCATACTCCTTATAATATTTTGCACGGTGATTTGTTGGTTGAAATGAACATACTTCAGTGTGAGATGGAACATAACATCTTTTGTGGTGCATTATTTTCGTAGGAATTTGACAAAATGTTCGTGCAGACCGGTTACAGAGTTCACGCTATGCAAGAAGTCTGCGAGCAGAATTTCGGAACCTTACATTGTGCGATCACGTGATTTTATCTTAGGCATTCAATGCATCCTTTTCATATTTTGTTTCGTGTGCTGATTATAACTTATTCACTAATTTATTCGTCTGTCTGTTTATCTAACTCTACTACTCAGACTAACAAGTGCTGTTAAATGAATTTTAATAATAATAATAATGACACTTCTACGTAAGTGTCTTCACCGTAAGCTTTTAAGCCGATTAAAATCAGTTCAGTACAGCAACCAAGTTGCTGCAGTTCAAGGCCGAACCTTTCGGCAAACATTTAAAATAATCATGACGTCCGCGTGGCACAAAATGAACAGAATTTATTAACCTACAGGGCATGCGATATTACTGTTATTTTGTAACAACTGATAATAACAAAGATGGTCAGTGCAAAAATAGCAGAATCCTAGGGAACAACCAAGGGCCTTACCTTATATCTCTTTGTCGCGATTACCCAGGTCAGATCTGCATGTACTAAGTACTAGGCAATAGCATAGTGAAAACTAAATCGTTTTATTCGCATGAAATAAAGTCCTCATCTAAAGTTATCGATCAAGGCACAAAGCTATAATGAATGAAATATATGGATGCCGAAATGTGCATGTTTAAAATTCAGTATTGATCAAACCAAAGTCGCCATGATGCTGTCATTGTGATTAATAGACCAGTCTTGTCCATTAAATCTTTGAGATCTTTTATGATGCGCGCGATTTTCCTGTATTAATCGCAAACATTCTACTCAGTACTCGAGTGTAGCTGGGGTTTCCGCCGTCTACAGCAACATTGTTATCAATAGAAACACTCTACATATTCTGAATAAAAATTAACTCGATGTTAGCTAGTCTCGGCAGGAATGAATGGGCGAAGAGTGATGAGTCAGACTTTGATCGATAGCAAAATATTATGTCTCCCCACCGCAAAAATATCTTGAATTAAAACTTAGCTTATTGCTACGGCACCTTTTATTCAACATACAAATAAGCAGTTCTTTCTCTAGGCATTGTATAGTTTGATCAATGTGTTTCTGGATTAGTTAAAACGTGGAACGTTAGGCCAAAACCGAATCTAATGGGGTAACACAGCCGAAATACGCTTGTGCAAAAAATTGGTCCGAAGAGTTCAATGGTTGAATTAGTTGTCGGATGAAAAATATGTATCAGAGAAAACGTTTATTCGACTGTCAAAATCTTTGACAGACATGCAGGTAGAACGACTGTGTTGATTGTATCATTAACATTTCGCTGCCATCAAAATCTTTCGGTTATTCGATACTTCGTAACTCCACTGAGCGGCCTGCTGGAAACGAAGTTTGAGGATGTATATAGTTGATAAACGGATGGGATGAATACGAACCAAGGAGAGAAAAAGAACTGTTCCACAGCAAAACAAACAGGAAATGTTGCGCATCTCAAACGCGGATGCACCTGCGACTTGGAAACTTATTATAAATGCAGATTTTCTATTGTGCATAAATTAAACAGATCGAAATGAGGACTACTGATGGTCGCTTAAATTTCGCCTTTACTCCACTCACGCAATAAAAATAACTAAAAAAAATAGAATGAACAAAAGATACAATTTTGTACCAAATTATTGTGTTTCAACTTAAGCAATATCAGAGCGCAAATCTTGACTACGGCGAAGGATGACAAATCGAAATGAAAAGACTTAAAAACCTAAGCATCAGTTACATCATTACTTCTCAATTCTAACCATCCATGACAAAAACATTGATCTTCACGCAATGAATATTCCACCCATGATTCAGTGACTATGGTGGGCCGCGGACTTCTTGTTACCAACGAGATGAGATTTGTATTTTAAATAATCCCCAATACTATTCATGCGACAACATTTTTTATTTCGAATAGTTCAGAAGTGTTGATCAGTCAAACAAAAAGCCTTCTATGAAAGGTTGTCGCACAATAAATCTCTTTTTCGATCCGCAAGCGTTTCTTCTCCCACGACGATCTTTGTTCAGTTGCGAACAAGTCGTTGAATGCAAGCTGTTTTGAAATGAAACAAACAAATTTCTCCTATTGATGCCACAATTAAAATCATCGCTTACTGCTGAAACGATTCTCAGTAGCCTTGAAAATAAGATATTTTAGTGTTGTCTTAAGCAACCTCCTTCAATTTTTACTGTGTATAACACAAACCCTATTTCCCGTGATATCATGTTTTATATACCTCCTCTTATGTATGCATTCCCCTGTTAAGTAAAATAAATAGGCACGAAAGAGAATTAATTTAACAACCTTTATTCTTGGAAGACGATATCATTTAAACATTGATTTTCGATTTTTTTTTAAACGTCACGGATTCAGAGAGAAAGTTAGTTAGACAGGAATTAGTTTCTTTTATGTTCGACAAGATCGCGCAAAAATATATTACGAAAACAAATTGTGCACGACAAAAATTTGAGCTTAATAACTGTCAGAATTCACAAAGACCACCCTGCGAATCTCACGTTATGGCTATATAATTAAATACTGCATTAATATTAGCCTAGATAAAATCCAACAGTATTTCGAGACGTTTACTAATTTCCTTACTCGCTAAAGGAGATGGTACCCGGCCTCCAAAGTTCACATTCGGTAAAGGCTGATCTATCTTGCCTGTATCTGTCTTTTCGAGAGCATGTTACATGTTTAACGGTAAAATTTTATTAATTTGAATCCTCAATTTGGGATCAAAGAATCGCTCGTAAAGGAACATATATGATAATGCACATAGAATTAATCTTAGCCGAGATAAAATTCAGCATGTTGTCGAGAAGGCTAATGGTTGCCGTCACTTTGCACTTCATATTCAGTTTCTTTTCTTTCTACTGCCACAATGTTAACAAACTGATCTTCTATGATGGATTTTGTCTCTTTGATGTTGCCAACAAAGTACACATCAAGGTGTTTTGGGAAGTGATGGTGATCTCCGTCGTACACAGCGGGATGTATTCTGGAACGGCACGAACTTCTACAAAGCGCGATGAAACAAGAGCTATTGTTGTTGGTTGTGTAAGCAAATGAATTTTGTGAATTCAATTTTGAGCCTCCTCCACAAATTGCACACCGGAATGTTTCTTGCAAATAACTAACGATCATTCTGTTTCTGAATATGTAAATCGCGGGAAAAAGCGATCGCTTAAGTGACAAAATAAAATAGACGGCGAAACCGGCTTTAAAATTCATTAAATGTTTTCCCGTTAATATCGAGTAAAACACAATTCCCAAATAGGGAAGAGTACAAAACGAAAACATCGTAAATAGGATTATAGCTGTTTTTGATGAGCGTTTATACGCATCCACGGCGAACTTCTCGGCACTGCTGTTGCGGGAAATATAGCTGTTCTCCAAGTTCACTCTGCGGCTGCTTCTAACTGAGTTTAGAATACGAATAAAGACATAATAGATAATGAAAATGGGCAGCACCAAATGACCAAGCTGAAAAATGATGTTGATTATTCGTGGATCTATTTCAGGCTCGTAAATATGAGGAAAGAACGAATAACACCGTTCCTTGCAAGTGCGGCTAGCAAGACACCAAGGTATCGCGGAAACCAAGGCTTGTATCCACGACCACAACACAATAATGCGTGCTCTTTTTCGTGTCATTTTTCGTCTCAGTCCTTTAACGAGCGTTATAAAGCGATCCAATGCAATTCCACACATGTTTAAGAGCGCCGCAACCAAAAACAAGTCTTCAAACGACAACATAATTCGACAGACAACAAAGTTTGAGTAAAGCGACTTTTTGGCGAGAACTGAGATCCAAAATGGAATGTCTGCTAGGGCAGAAAGCATGTCTGAGATGCACAAGCTTACCACGAGTGTATTCGTCGTAGTTCGCATCTTAAAATTTCGGCAGTAAGTTAGAATGATGAAGAAATTTCCAAAGATGGCGAGAATGATGTTTAAAATCATAAGGCATCCTCTTGCAGGTGCACTAAAGTCAATATTCGCGGAGTTCAAGTTTTCGTCGCCGCTTTCTCTCCAGGGCATGGAATTATTATCCGTTAAATTCATTTCCATTTTATGATACAGTTCCTTGTTTGTTATTTCAACCGGTGTCGCTTGTTTTCGACGGCTTCTTTGCTACCGAGACTAAGTAAAAGCGACAAACGCCAATTCACGTACGCGGCGTTACCATCAATGTTGTTCTTGCATCATTTGATGCGGATATCTCTGAGGCAATCTGTGGACGATGGATATTAATTTAAGGCTGGGCTGATAGACACACATTTCCCGACTGAAAGACGATTTTTATCGACCGGTGAAACAATCACAGTATTACGAAATATATCTCGCGTAGTTTGCTCATTTGTCTCGTAGAAATAAGAAAAGAACACTTTGCAGAAAGCTTGGATAAACATCCTTGGAGGTTTAAGTTTAACATAACCGAGAACGCATGCGTGCTGAGCACCTATTGACGTCTTTTAGCACCTTTATTTACTTTCTTTTGAAGGAAAAAACTTCTCGTGTCAAACATTTCACATTCGCTTGAAGACTGTTTTTCATCGACAAACTGAACTAAAACACGTTATCGATAAGAAACCAAATAAAATTGTCCTTTGCTAAAAATTATTCAGATAAACTTTTTCAGCCGTTTGTACCTAGTTGACCTGCAGTAGATGAAAATGGCCTACATTTAGGAAATTTGGTTCGATATCAAGACAATACACCACAAGCAATATCGATCGGAGAAATAATACACTGATAATTTATTGTTGTCGTTAAAAGGTTAACCGGGTGACCAAATAAGACCAGTTCGTTCTATTTAGAGAAAGTAATAATATTAAACGCCTTTATTTTAATATGCACTATTGGAAAAGCAAACGCGTGCAAAAGTTTCTTCGTAAAATGGTCACAGCCTTTGACAAAATGTTAAAAGCATGATATTAATTTTTTTATTTTGCAATTCTTAGAAAGTTTTGGCAATTTCATTATTTCCGCTCGAGCATTTGTTCAGCATGTTTACTTTGAGTTCATTGAACGACTCTTTGACGTATTAAAAACAAATATAGTGGAAAACGCTTTGTTATTTTAAATTTAAGGATGACAAGTGGCGAAGAGCCATTAATGAAATCCAAACTGCTCGCTAATATAATCCCGATAACTGAAGTCAAGATGATCTATCACTTAAATACGCCCAACACAAGGGCAGCTGAAAATGTGTCTGAGCAATATAAATATGGCACATGACGACATTATAAACGAGGAATTTTAATTTGTTAATGAGATTTAAAATTGTTTTGCTTTAATTTTTCTCAGTGTTTATTTCAAATCGACTGTTAAACCAAACGACGCTTGTTTAATTAAAATCCAGTATCTAAAAGAGTGTCTTGACAAACACGTATTTCGGTTACAAAATTAATGTTAGCGCCCAGTCCACAGGCCGTGTGACAAAATAAAGTAGGCGAGGAAAAACATTCAGTTTAAAGTGCAAGTTTGGTTTTAGGATAACAGTTTGAACATTTTTAATGGGTTCTTTGAAGCATTTGTTAATTGATTATGATATGAAAATCAATTACTCAGTCCTATTTAAATAAAATTAATTAAAAGACGAAATAACTTTTTTTACTTTGGGAGTTCCACACTAAAGAATGAAGGGTCTGGGCTCTAGTCTGTCGTCGGCGCAAGAAATGTTTATATTAGTAACCATTTATGTGGTTTTATGCCCCAGGCCTAAAAAAAGAGTAAGCTGCTTCCCCTCTCCCACGTTCTATACAAACTGTGCGTCTTGAAAGTCTTATTAGAATTTTGACGATACACCTTTTCTTGTCAAGAAGGCAACCGAATGAATGTTGAAGATTTGCGTCAAACTATCACAAATGTCTGTAAATGTTTCCGTCCGAAACAGTTAGTTTGCTTACCTGGAATAAGTCTTTGAAACAATTTTTCTTTCGTGCGTTTGGATTTTTACATAACAACTTGAACCAAGAAACATGGTTCTAATATCTGGAGGTTGGGGTTGGGTGGGTGGAGATAGCGTGCAAATGAGCTCAGCCCTTCCCCACCCCTTACAAAAACAGTGATAAATTTTGAAGTTCCTTCATTGTACAAAGAATAAATACATATCAGTATGGGTCGATTTTGTCACGGCCTTATATTTTTATAGGCGCGCAGAAAAAGTACAGAGAGGGTGAGAGAGCAAGTGAGTGGTTGAATTGCTTCCAAATTAAGGCTAAAGAAGCAGTGGCTTGAAACACCATTGGATAACTGTATTATTGGAGTTTGTCTTTCACAGTGTTGAATTTTATATTTTTAACGATTAAGCATGATTAAGTTCATCAAAAATTTGAAAGATGCGCGATTTCTGATGTATCATAGGAAATCGTGATCAGTTCATTGTTTCAATATTCTCACGTTGGCTACCAGATTTCGCTTGCAGTAATCTGCTTGCCTTCCTAACATTTTGTGTGACTTTCCATTCTTGCAAAAGAACGCCTGCAACAGACAAAGATGATAGAATTGTCTAAGAAACAAGAGCAATACTCGATAAACTAAATAATAGAAAACTAAAAAGAAAGCTTAAACGTTTGATCTTCCATTTAGATAAGAATATTTATATACTGGTTATTTCTACCAACTCTCTAGCATGTATCTATTGCTAGAATGAGGTCAATTTTGTATAATATTTGTTAAAAAGGCGATGGGGCCACTTCTTTAACCAGTTTTGCTTATTCCTAAAATGTTTGAGATAACAAGAAATGTTTATTCCTGAGATATATATTTTGAAAATCCCCCAAAATATCTAGAAATATATGTTATACATGATAACACAAAGAGAACGACGTTTACAAGCTGTGGTGTTTCCTTTATAAATCGTGTACGTCGTAAAGTAACTCAGTAAACACGGTACAAAATGCTTTGTTAGTTATCGAACATGGCAATCGTACCAGTAAAATCTTAGTCGTGACTCCGTGCGCCGCCCAGTCCAAATACCTTTAAAATAATTTTTCCAAGCTCTGCGGCGATCTCATCAAAAAAACCTATACTTGAATCCTTTTTCTTTAATTTTGCCTTGGTTTCTCCCTTAGCCAATCGGTACAACAAGATTGTATCAAAAGAATTAACTTTGGAATTAAAGAATGTTTGCATTCAGCATCTTGTTAAAGGCTCGATTGCTTTCGAGCCTTAACGTTTGGTCATCACAAATTTCTGCGCCACGAAGACAAACAGATATGCTATAAAACTCACCTTCTTTTTCGAACCGTTTTCCATTTTTTGGAATCCAACCAATGACACCTTCACAATCTAAAATTCCTGACGATAGGAGGACGCTCAATATCAAAACAAATGACAGCTTGGATTGCTTCATTCTGTAGATATCAAACTGCACTCTTCTGAAATGCACCAAATGACGCCAAAAGGATTCAGTGTCGGGAAAGATGTGCCAGCGGTTTTATACTGCGCCATGTCTTCTGGTAATTACTGCCGGACTGCCTTCCGCCATTTCGCTAAACAACCAACGTACCGCTTATGCGTCCGTAGGCCTGGGAGGGGGCGTGTGTTTCCTGATGCCAAGTACTTTAAAGAAAGACGAAGAACTCGCAGCAACTATTTACGTATGCCTAAGTTAAGATACTGAAAAGCTCCTTTTGCTCAGGATAAGGATTTTTATGCAGTTTTGGTTTCGTCTCTGCAAAACGTAATTCCGCGCCAGTCAAATTAATTTAAGGTAGACGACTGCGGGCGTCAAGGGGCTGACAAAAATGATTAATTTCGACACGTCATTTCTTCCTTGTTCCTTTTCGCCGCCTTCTGATAAACAAACACCACATACTTGCCAAGGACAAGCGAGTAATTGTTTTTTATTATCCAACTCCCCTTCGTGGAATACAAATAGTCTCGCGATATTTGTACTCCACAAGACCGGTTTAACAGGTTCGTATTCGTCTTGACCACGCAAATGATTGGAAAACGGTGGTAAGTCAGCATTTTTTGGTAAAGAAAACGTTGGGTATTAATTATCTTATTAGACACTGTGTACTTTCTCGTCTTTTATATTTTGACTAGCCTTTGGGGCTCGCCAAATACTGCAAGAATCGTAAAATATACAGCAGTTTGACACACTTGATGTCTAATAAGATAAATGGTGAACCATTGTGTGGCCTCTTTAAATTGTAGTTAGTCAAAATAAAAATAAAAGTCGTATTTTTACGTAAGCGCAATAAGCAATTGGCAGGTACAAAGTTCATAATAATAACATAGCAGTTCCTAGGAGCGCATAACATACGAATGTCTCGAAACAAAAGAAATGCAAATATAAAGTTGTGTCCCTGCACCGAAAATGCACCATTTTGTTTGTTTTTTTATCTTTTTGAACCCCTTTGATGGAAACAAACCTTTCGATTTCATGTTACAGCAAGATATTACTAGGAAAATTTTCAATGGCGAAAGTCGAGTCTCTTATAGCGTAGAGTTTCTGAGCATTTCCACATTGCCACATACTTCTATCCTTGCCATCATTTGGCATTCTTCCTTTCTTATGAGTTCCTGTCATTTGTAGCTGGTGTAAAATATCACCAGTCGGCTGGAACAAACTGTAAAAGAAGACGACAGCCGCCTCTTTGATCTTCCTCTGCGAATTCACATTTTGCCTGCAGGTTCAAAGCTTATAAACTCGAGCTGTTGGTGATTTATACTTTTTTGCACAGACAACTGTCATAATGAAAAATTTAATAACTTCATCATAAAGTATAGCGCGCGGAGTAGCAAATAGGGTAAAGCAGAGAGATTTCTCACTGAGGGTGAAACCCAACAAGGCAATCGGAGAAAGAGTGTGGAAACATGCTAGAAAACCCTCTCATTGACTTTGTTTTGATATATTTTCATCCACCTAAGCATAGTTTATAGAGGGAAATGATTAGAAAGCCCGGCAAACATCAAAGAAGCAATCAAAGAGACCAAGATTCAGGTTGGAAGTTAAATGTTTTGGGCTCATACACTATGCATGAGTTACATAATCGCAATGTTTTTATTGGTTAGTTGCATGAACACACATAACCACCTATTGTATTTTGTCAGGTTTTATGCACCGTCAACTCCCAAATTAGCGAGCAAAAACCTATAACACGCAACTTTGCCCGGCTTTATAACCATTTCCCTCTCTTAACTATTGCCTAAGGAAGAAAACATTACCTTGAACTACAGGAAACGCCCGGCACTTGGCGGCGTGATTAATCAATTTCAGTTTTTTTCTTTTGAAGGCTGCTCTTAACTTGGAGGTGCTTAAGGTCGTTCCCCTAAAAATAGAACCTGAACTAAAATGTTTTGACAAACACTGCTTATTTGTTGTTAGTGCAGAATGCACTATTGTGATGGTTTGTTGGGGCTGTCGTCCGCTAAACCCCTAAACCCCTAAAGCGCTATGGTGTAAACTTTAATAGTCAATTAATTAATTAATATCAATTAATTAATTGTTCCTGTGGAGGGGGTGGGGGTGGCGAACACCTGACCGTACGCCTCAGGTAAAACGCGGAGCATATCTACGTTACTTTCATATGAAGATTTCAAAGGTATATATTTGTTTCAGAAAACCCTTTGCTCTCCTTGTGGTACTATTCTTTCGATAGCAAAGTACTTTGCGCCAAACGCATGCGCAGATTAGACTACGTTATATATTCTCAGGAACATTGCGTGCATCGCATGTTTGCGGTAGGATTCCTGCAGACTCCGTGGCGCCAAGTTAAAACCGCAAATTAATTAAATTAGATTTTGGGACTTTACAGCAGTTTCGTAATTAAGCATGCAAAAAATTGCACCGTGATTTTCGGCGCGAAACTCCTAATAACCAGGAAACAAATATCCAAGCTGTACCGCGCTTTAAAAAAACTTTCGAAAGAGTTTGGTTTGATTTGTTCTTTACTTTTCGAGAAATGTCCTTCGAGCAGTAAAAACCGCAAATTAATCAAATTTAAGTGAAATAATTGGTTTAATTATTGAAAACAAAACAACCGCCATCGATGTCGCGTTAAAAAACAAAAGTATCATGTTACAGCACTTGCAAGAACAACAAAAGTATCGTGTTATCGTTGCAAAGATATGCAAAAGGAACACCCGGGAAGGAACACGAGTGGTGTTTCAACGTCTAATTGAAAGTAAAATAAGCAAATAAACATGAAAAATAAAACATTCTTTCAATTGATCGACTCCATTGCATTCTGCACTGTCCTTTGAGTCTCTGAGTTTTTCTTATAGGAACTTAAATTTGGAAACAAAAATGGGGGTCCCCATTTTCGTTTAGGAGCAAACTAAACAATCCCTTATAATGTCATCGTGATCACCTATATTCACGAGTGATTGCTTAAATCACGTTTACGACGATTGTTTCTTATTCTACATTTAATTTGAGATTGGTCGATATTTATTTCACAGAAAGAAAGTTATTGCTCAATTATTAACAAGAAAAAATTATAGGTCACCATACTCGTTTACGAGAAAATGACGGTTTACCTCTCTGGTGAGCCCAAGCCATAACGATTTTTCAATGCGTGCGTAGTAAGGATGCGCAAATGCAATACTAAGGAATAGAAATATCTCGGTTTTGTTGATTTTCGCGGCCCTAACTCAAATATTTTTTGCATGTTGTTTCTGAGATTCCTTTCAACAGTCATTCACTTGTTCCTGATCCACGGTTTCAAGTGAAAATCAATACATTTAGTTTTTTTCCTCTAGTTCCTTTTCTCCAACTTTCATAATGATCATTAAAGAGAATTATATCAGATAGACAAAAAGAAGAAATTAATTAAACTAACGTTAACTCTACGTCCTTTAATACGCGTGATCGAGCATAGTGCGACCATGTCGGGAAGCGAGAGTTACGGATAAAATAGTATATAGGTTTTTGATCAAATTGACCAATCAGAGCGCGCGTAGTATCGAAGTTATTTTAAAAATTGCTTGCAGATTAAAAACAGATGAAAGCTAATCAGGGTATAAATATGCTAAAAAAATCGGCCAAATTGGCTTAATCCACCTAGTATAATGCATATTTTACAGCCAACTGTGGAACTATTAAGACTTTTGAAATATGAATGGTGCTTCGATTGAAGCAGGCGAAACTTCAGTGCTTCTTGGATTAAATAATTGAGAAAGGATGATAGTTTGTACAACTCTCATAGTCTTTGGTTTTCCGATTATATCAGATCTATTCGGGATTTTCAGTATCAATAACCAAGTAGTACAGCCAATAGAACACGTTTAGTACGAGAAACGTTGGCAGAAACATCCAACGTGACCATTTATCTAAAGAGCTGCTATCATTTTCCAAAATAAATTCTTCCTGTGTCCGAGAAATGTTGATCTTCTTTTCAACATCGCCATGGCCAGAAGATGACAAGTTAGGAAACTCTCCACTAAGTGTCCTTTCAGATGATGAGGTGTCTTCTTGATATGAAGCTCTCTACAAATATGAGATGGTAAAAGATAGAATGAAATATATAAAATGGGAATTTAAGGGAAAATTTTCTAAACGAATTGTTCGCTTGAAAAGATTGGATTTTGCAGCAGATGTTGGACGTCGTCCAACATAAGTAGTGTACTCTATTTCGGAAATTTTAGAAAAACATTTTTGAAAAATAAAAAAGGAAATTTTAGAAAGATGTTGTTCACCACTGGAGGTTTTCGGAAAATTAAAAACGGAAGTGTTGGTCGAACGGAAAACGCAATTGTTTCCATACCGATCACAGGTCTGAACAGTTTTTCTACATGACTGTTGGTGACAAATGAGTACCGACTGCTTTGTAATGGTAAAGCTTAACCATTAGGGTTGGTACGTAATATTTTTGAACTACTGAGATAAGGTGGATTTTTAGAGATACTGAAATGTTTTTCTTGTGAGCACAATTAGCCGCCAGCGCAACCCCGATGAATTCAGTGGTCATTCATGGTATCATCAACTCTGTCAAATGCAGACCGCAGACCTGCAAACTTCCACTGCAGTTAGCTTGAATAACACTCCGGTTAGCCTGTCCACGGTCAGCCCTCAATAATGTTAATGGTAACACGATACGTTACAAACGTTAAAACTGACAATGTAGTAAGTCTGCCGGTCAGCAGCCTGCATTTGTCCCTGAATTTCAATTCAGTTTCAGGTCATGAAATTTCAGTGAAAGATTCTTTAATTTGGTATTAGGTGCGGGGGCCCTTAGGTATTTTTTTTTTTGGTTTTTTTATTTTTTAAGTAATGTTAGCAATTGTAACAGGAAGGCTTGAAGTTCAAGTTGAGTTTCGGTAGGAAAGGTAGGCCTCGCGATATTAATCGACAATATTCTTCATTTTTACAGTGAAACAACTCGCTAATGTTCGTTGACCCATTTGTGTTTTGAACTGTGATTTAAAGACAACTTTTGCGTGGAACTGATAAGAACATAGACCATGCAAAAGTGTTAACAAATATAAGACCATGTAACTATAAGTCAAATAAAATACCTACACTTATACGCTTGTTAGGAAGCTTGCTTCTATAGTTGACAAGAGCATATTCAGCAAATGAAGCAAACACCAGCAAATAACACACTATAAGGTACAAATCAAGCGCTCTCATATATGACACCACTGGCAAAGAGTCCTGCCCAAAACCCATTATCAGCGTGGTCATTGTTAGAACTGTCGTGATGCCGAGGGATACCCGAGCGGGAGCCGAGTTCTTGTCGACGAAGAACGAAAGCCACGAGACAAACACAACCAACATAGCTGGGATGTAGATTTTTGTCAAGTAAAAGCTTAAACGTCGAACAAACACGAATCGGATGCCAAGATACGAGAAGTTACCTAGGATAAAGGATGTAGGTTAGAAATTAAAAGCTGAAATTAGAAAACATTTAAACTGAAATGTAAGAAGAGTTAACGAGATTCGTTGGCAACCGCGTGTTGTCACTTGACTGAGATATAAAATACCATGTTATATCGTGTCAGTTCGATGGTGTCAGTGCAATACATAAAAGGCAAAATAACAATAACTGTCTGAGTCATTTTACTCTATTTATCGTCATCTACTTCATCATGTCAGCACACGTTAGTGCAATGCATTTAGGACAAAATGCTAGAATAAGATAGGAATCGTGTTCCACTCAGTTTATTGTCACTCGAAGACGCAAAATAATGTGACTCCTAGTCTTTTTTCATTAAAGCGCGTAAGTAAAATGTAAACCGCATCAGATTTGAACGAGCGCAAGCGAAAGAGGCTGAGGGGTTGTTTTAAAAAAGAGCGTAGGAAAAAACGTCTGTGGACAGACAGTGAGTACATGTAAATGCAACATAATTATCAGCACATATTCATTATAGAATTATTTGCTCACCTGTCGCATATGATCTTGTTCCATTCAGGTAGCGAAAGGTTTTCAGTAAAAACTGCGCGTTTTCCTTACCACGTGCGTATGATACAAGCTCGTCATTCCAACTGTAAATCAGATCTCTCGTTGTAAACCCATCTAAACACACACAAAAATAAACTATTTCTTGAGTCGCCATAGTAGTAAAAATAATAAAATTCTTGACTTCTAAATCAGACAAAGTAGACATGGAGGTTTCGTTTCTCCAAGAGCGATGTCTTTTCACGATTATACAATAAAAATGTTGTTTACACTTACAGCTGGCAAAATAAAGATCACAGATCTGTACATCCATTGGAAACTTCCTAAAGTCCATGTCACATGAACAGGACACAGTCAACCTAGTGATAAAATATCAATAATTAAATTGCACGGTTCTCAGTTTTCACTATATACTTACTACAAGATACCAAAACGTGTCGAGCTCCATGGACTGTATGTATGTCGAGAGAGGAGCCCCATACCTAGGTAAATTTGGTAAACCCATCGAGCCAAAAAATGTTTGATAAAGACGTCAGCGTACTCCTTCCCGTCTCCCGTCTGTACGGACTCTGGGGAAAGAGGAGGGGCGTTTCAAGGCAAAATTTGTTGCGCAGGGTTCACTGTGTGAGTTAAATGAAAAGCGAGAAAGGCGAGGGAGACAGAATTTTCTTCCCAAATATTCTTCGCATAATCTACTCTAATATAAAGTGGTCTGTATTCCGTGAGATTGTGACAAACAAAGAAGTATTGAAAGATCCGAAAGAATTGCGTTGTCATAAGTAATATTCCTTGTACAAGCCGAATGAAGCATGCAGTTTTAATACGACAGGTTTACTAGTTTACGCGGCTGTCAAAATCAAGTCTACCAAAATATTACGTTGAACCGATGCTACCGTGAGTTTATTTTGTTCTGCCTCAAGATAATTTGCAGTGCCGGGAGCATCAGTATTTTGTTGAGCCGTAAGATATCCAGTTTTTAAAACCGTGAGTGATATCAATTTATCTTGCATCTATGGACCACAGTACTTTTAATAGTTTGCTTATTTACCATAATGGCAACGTCATTGTTAATTCCAGATAAAAAATAAATAAATCGGGAGCTCCGCTTTTAGGCTGCCTAAATCTATGTATTATCAACTCTGCAACTGAATTTCACACTCACGCTAACAAAGGCTAACTTGTTTATTTGTCATTACTTTGTTAAAATTTAGTTCAATTGGAAAAAGATCGAGGATGTAATTTACGCTTCATCATTCACTAACCTGGTACTGACCAAAATACGTCCGTCAGGATAAAGTCGAAGGTATTTATTTAAGACTGTTAAATGGTGTAGTCTGCCGCTGAAGCTATTTTCAAAATAAGTGTCCGGTTGCCATAGGATGTCTGGCATTTCACCGCTGAAGGTCAATGATTGGTTCAAGTCGTGGAATGCTAGTCGCGGGTCTTTCCAGTACTGACGGAAATACATCTCCATCGTGTACTCCTAGCAAAAAATAAGTTAAAGCAGCGGAAACATCTCTAACACTTCAGGCAATACACCCATTTTACAGGTCCATCAGAAGAGTTACCAAACCTCTGGGTAAAAGTAAGTTTAAAGTGTCTAAAGCTGATGTGCAGGAGATAAACACGAAACATGACGCGAGTTGTAATATAACAATAGCGTTGATGTTCTTGGGCGTAAATATGTTTTCGGCCCACTCAGGCTCATTTTATCCCGAGCCGCAGGAAAGGGCTTACACGAGCTCTGAAAAGGGCCAAAAACATATTTACGCCCAAGAACATTAACTCTTTTATTATTACAATAATGTGAGCCCAATTTTAGCCCGAAAAATACGCCACAATGCCCGCCACAATGATGCTAAACGAATATCCTACCATATCGGACTCTCTGAAGTTTCCAATATATACAATGTGAATTCCAACTTTGACTTGCACAGCTTTACCTGGCAAAACACATTCATGTAAATATTGATGCAGCGTAACCGGGATAAGACACAATAATTAAACATTCTGAAGAGTTTCCTAACGGGAAAGTTTAAACACACCTAACGATTGATTGTCTGCCTGCAATCTACGAAAGGTAAAACTGAACCACCCTCTTTCTAGCTCGGTGTTCTTAAACTTTTCATCTAGAGAACGTTTCTGAGTTTTTAATTAAAATAGATTCAGAAATAAAAAGGTTGTGATCACTGTAGGTTTCATGGATCTCATACAAAACATTTAATATAGACGTAAAAATAAGCAATCAATCTTTTGGCTCACCTCCTGACATCGGTCGTATAAGTTTTAAATGACGGTTGCCTTCCATGTTATTTAACAACTTTGTTAAATTTGTAATTGAATCGTCAATGGCGTTTCTAAGTAAAAATTGAAGGTCAACAAGAGATCAAAATGCTTTTTAAGTATCTTCTACGTTATTGTTCCTATATCTCAAATTTCCGCCCCGCTTCTAATCTTTCCTCCCCGCTACACAAGACAGACTTTATGCAAAATTGAACATGGCCATTAGAAATGAAAATGCTACTAAGCATCTTCTACTTAATTATTTCTATTTTATATTCCGCCCCACCTTCCTCTACACAAATCCGGCCTGATCCGGCCGACATAACAGACTTTATGTATTTCTCAAAAAGATATACGTAGAAATAAAATTTTAACAAGGTAACTCAAAACTTGATCGATCAAACAATTACCAGTCATATTTTCAATATTCTCCATTAACTTTTGATTGAAAACACACCGACCGGAGACGAAAACAACTTATTTGAAAAGCAATGTGTAAATGTAAATATTTTTTATTAGGACTAAGGTTGCTGTTGTGTAGAATCAGTTCATAATGTTAGCTTTGTACACGTACAGTTGGAAGCTTGATGATAAGAAAAATGGCATTTTGATCAAGTCACCTGAATGATGCCAATTTAAACATGGTTGCCACACGCGATGCTAACTTCAGTTGTTTCACCTCAACACCTTTATGCATTGCAAATTGAATGGACAATGACGGAAGTCTGGCCATAAATGAGAATTTCTTTCCTTGCTGGTGATGCCTTAAGTATGCCTTAAGTGGCTTTTTACACTCAGCTGAACATTCTCGGTAAAAAAGATATCATTTTGAGGCTTTTAGACTCTTCTAGACAGCTGCTGATATCAATAGTTGTAAAACTGACCAAAAATCAATGCCTTTATTTTTGCATTTAATACCTTATAGAGAGAGGACTGAAATGCGACAACAATAAAAATTCGTGGAAAAGTGGTGGCATCTAATCTCATTATAAATTCAGATATCACTCCACCATCAATGAAATTGATCCTCCATTGATTATAAAACGCGTCATTTGTAAACTGACTTAAAGGGGTTCTGTCACGGTAAACTTTGAATGCAGGAAAACCTCGAAACAAAAGTCTAATAAGATAAAGACACTAAAGATGTCATAATGAAGCCAAAAGGAACAAGAATTGTTATGGTTGACACGGGTTACAAATGACAAACTTGAAAAATTTAGGCTAAATTTCCACAATTCTTCATCCGTAACATAGTTCCTTTAAGTGACCATATTCTATCCTAATTCGAATTTTGAAGATAATTATAAATAGGTTAATTTTGTGTTCTTGACTCAGGACATCAATCTTCCCAAAATCACAATTCCTCGTGGTTGAATATTTTACAAGTGCTTAATAATATACTCACCCTTCATTTAATGCCCAGCCACAACATTGGCAAAGAATCACTGATGTGATAATTGCAAGACCAAAGTCCATGACTTCCACGAGACGCCTTCAGTTCTGTTTTAAATGCCGGGAGATTATGAAGAGCTCTCACGAAGGCTTGTGTCGTCGATGTACAGTAAATATAATCAAGATGTTCTCGGCCAGCTCTGACAGAGTAAGCACTGCAGTATTTAGTCAGCACGCTGACAATTTGGTCTCACTGGATAAAACACACAGCATGTTAAAATGTTTGATAAGGAATGTCAACAGATTTCTTTTTTTCCTTTACTTACATACATTATTTTGACAATTACTACAAAAACCAGAGCCCTAACACTTCCTGATCACAATCTCAAATTAGATTTTTTCATCATTCCAAAAAGGCAGTTAAAATTATTTGTTTTAAATTGTTTACAGTTTGATTCCAAGTACCCGTCAATACCTTCGCCATAAAAGTCTCTGCAAACGTGTTTTAACTTGTTTTCTGTAGTTTCAATGACGATAGATGCATTTGTTTTTGAGACTCGTACCAAAGAAAGATTTTTCGGTTGAGTGTTTTAATAATGCAAGCCGTTTGCCGCAAATGTGTGGGCACGTTCTAATTTAAAGCCGTAGAATATTAAGTTTGTCGCTTGCCGGCGTTAATGGTAAAAATGTCAACAACACATTTAAATCAAACAAAAAATCAAGCTGCTGTAAAAAGGAAAAACCAATGTTCGGCTTATTTGTACAAGGAAGACGATAATCTCGCAGTGGAAAAACATAGCTGCAGCGGCAAAATGGCATACAACATTACGATGAATTTATACAGGGATTTCCTCCGGCTAACTCGTTAACACAGCTCTTTGACATAGAACGTGTCATGCAAAGTTTTGATTGGATTGAGAAGCACCTTATACTAAAATAACAGTCCGAGGTTCATATTGATGGTGGAAATTCACCGGCTATTCTCCTTCAGAATACTAAATTAGAGAACTGTAATAAGAATTTGAACGGGTGAAAATTGAATTGAAATTAAAATTGAAACAGAAGTTCCAATTTTTTTCCAAATACACTTACTACGAAAAATGACAGCAAAATAAAACAAGAACTAACAAGATGGTTGATCGTAACACAAAAATTATAATATAGAAGTGAAATGCTCTGCTATAAGGTTTTACCTATTTCATCTTCCGAGCGTGTTTTCGCCCTCCGGTGTCTGTAAAATCAATACTATTGAAACTATAATTATATGCCGTAACCTTTCCTTAAAACCTGGCTGCAAGATTTAGTCATTCTGTAAGCAGTAAAATCTCTCCCAGAAGAGCGTTGATGCTACACAGAACAGTGTGCCAGAGGTGTTAGAATGTTCAGCACAAGCCACAAAACCCCTGAAGTAAAAAATAATTATTACTTTCCAACACTGAAATATCCTAAGAATTATATAGGATTATGTATTTAACATATTCATGATCACCGCACGCTATTCAATATTTTATTACAATTTAAAAATCCAACCTCAATCAATTGTGTGCGAATTGAACAATTCGAAATGGCAGTGCAGGTTTATTACTAATAACAGTGATATAAACCAGTTTCATTTAATGATATCGTCAGTGGTAAAATTGTTCGGCGCATTTCGGTGTTTCTATAGGCATACACGTTTTTGGTACAATAGCAAGGGTAGTAACGAAAACTGGAAAGAAATTACATAGCCTTTTCTCACTACGTTAGCAGAATATCTCGGTTTACTATTTTACAACATTGAGTCCAGGTGTACATACTATAAAAACATATAGTGTATTGGAATAGTTCCCGCGCTGACTTTACGAAATTCATGCTGACTCTCTTCAGAAAAACAGAAAATGCATCATGCACATGCAGAAATGCAACATGATGTTAATTAAAAGAATGCAATAGTTTGAACTGACACAGAATGTTCTTGATGATTTAGCTCAGTTAATAATCAGAACAATGAATAAATGTCACGAAGGGGCATTCCTGTAATGGAATGGAAGCTTTCCTTTCTTGTCCGTTTAACTACTAAATTTGAGAAACCGACTTTTCGCCTCACATAATTACTCTTATACCTCACTGTGGGGTGAACGTGGACTGTTTAGAAAGACGTGTGCCACTTGTGGTGTGCTCATACAAATAGGTTCAGCATAGAAAACAATGTAATTTTGGTAAATTATCATTATTTATATTTAAAATTAGTGACAAAACGACCAAAATGGTTCGAAGACATGACAAGGATTTTCACTACACACATTACTGATTTAATTTTAAATACATGTGAAAAACAGTTATCACTTGGCTAACTTAACATGCATGTATTAATAATCCTTCGTCACGAGGCGCATTAAAAAAATAAATACAAAATAAATTAATTCTATCACTTGTTGATAATGAAATGTACTTACAACTACGTCCCACTGTGGCATTGCAAACTACAAAAATAATACTAAAATAAAGTGAGAAAGAAAGAATGCTCAGAAGGAAAGAAACAGACAAAGAAACAGACAAGCAACAAAACGAAAGCTTCGCTCTGCGAGAAATGTTGTATATATGTGGAGTTTGCTTGTGTTAGTACAGAAGCGGTTTTTAAGTGACCAGGAATAGCGTGTTAATGATTCACTTTTCTACTGTCCTTTGTGTATAGCTCCATAAAACTAAAACTAAATTCACGTAAAACAAAGCCAAAAGACGTAATAATAGCAATATTACTGTAACTTCCGTAACTGTGTTCCTTTTAAGTCTTTTTAGCTTCCATTTTCTTTATCTCTTTCTAAGGCGTCTAGGCCAGGAGACACGTCGAGATTGTTGCAGTAGCGCAGCCAGCCAGCGAAGGTGTGCATACCCTTTTCTGCGAACACGCACTGACACGCTTTCCACTCCTCCCTCGTTAACAAGAATTGGCCCTTCAGCTTCGAAAACCACTCCTGGTAGTCAGAAAGCTCAGGGTACTCAAGCTTTTCGTGAGCGTCAAACTACTCGTACGGGAAACCACGATCTTGGCCTCGCATTCATAGGCTTTCACCCACTTCTCGTACCTTGTCCCAGGGCCAAGGTAGTTTATAATATCGAGGAAGCGGAAGCCGTCTGTAATGATAAACATGATCTTATTTCTTTTTTCGCTACTTTGACCTTAAACGTTGTACCAGCTTAGAGCTCAACAAAATGTTCTCTGATAAGGTTAAGATCGTAACTCCCACAGTTGAAACCGACAACAGGAGCCTCGTTGCACCATTGCTCTAGCAGGACACGCTGCTTTTTGAGAAGAATCTTTGCATCTCTTGGCATGAACTCTCTCGACACCTTTTCCCGAACGGTTTTACCACGCCTTTCTAACTCCTCCATGAACTTGCGGATCAGCTCAACAGGGTCTTTGTAGCAGATGTGAGTGGGCTCGGGCTCGAGGGTGTCCCGATGCTCACTGAGATGGGCACGTGCACGTTCTTGAGCGTTAACATGTCCGTAGGCTCATCCAGCTGGTTCTTATCCCCGTAGGATTCAAAGTCGTACAAAATGGCGTGAGGGTAGGTTCTTGTCTTGGTAACAAAACGTTTTCTGACACGTTCAACGGGCGTTGTGCATTCCCAAGCCTCAACTACGTTAAACCCTTCGCTCTGTAAAAAGTTGGAACGGCGGCAAGTTGTTGCGTAAACATCGTCAAGCGATCTTCATTTATTAAAAACAACCTTTTTGCGGTCGTAAGGATAACATCAAGGGCATCCGTGCCACAGACAACCAAGGTATTGAAACACAGTTTTTGTTTCAGGGTGGTACCCGTCAACAGCGGCCCCTCCCACCCACCGCTCACCGCCGTGGCCACACATCGCGTGGTGAATGTGAAGGCCAAAGCTCTTTGTTATTTTTTCTAGCCACTTAAGTGAAGTATAGGAAGCACTATGCTTTGGGTAAAAAGCTCATTCGAAAGCTCTCAGCGGGACTTCGATTTTTCGGGCGGAGCACTCGATTCTAGTCTTGCCTGTAGCGCACCTTTCTTGTGGCGCTGAAGGTTGCAAACTTTTGTGAACCTTGCGTGGCAATGAAGGCATTCATAATTTTTTGCAAGCTTTTTTATATTTTTTATAAGAAACGCGTGACCATCATAAATACCGATTGTTTAGAAGTTAGTCAGCTTAGCTGGTGGGGCTCGTCTAAAAAGCCAGACTACATCATCACCCTTTAGAACCGGGGTGATTTGTTTCTGCAAGCATCAGTTTGAGTAAACGCTCTTGCACTTCAAGAGGGATGGGCTTATCCATTATATTACGGACAACCTCAATCTGTTGCTCGACGAACTCGTCAAACTCTCTTGCAGGCGCTATCGTTGTTTATTTAGTAGTCGTATTTCTTTAATTGGAATTGCGTGTGTGAGTCACGCGTGTCACTGCGGTCGAGCGCGGCACTGCGGTCATGCGCGGCGCAACAGTCGCGCGCGACGCTGATTTCCTAGATGGTGTTTTAGAGCTACAATTAGTGAAAAAACAGCATCTAGAGTTATGAGTAGTCTCGTGGTCACAAGTGCTATTTGGTTGACTCCGCCTTTACTACTCCCCTGAATGTCTACTACTGTTTAGGGCAATACTACTAGTTTTAAAATACTCTGGAACGTCATTTTTGTTTCTTTTGTTAGCTAACGCACACCCCCTGGGGGCACTCCCATATATGGGCTATATAGGTATGTGCCTATATGCCTATATATGTAGGGTATGGTTTTATGTTTTTAGGGTATCATTTTTGCCTCTTTTGACATTGTGTTCCCGGTGTTATCCTTAGAAAGGGTACCTTAATTGCATCGGCTATAATTGCAGTGCGTAAACATCCAGCTAAACGAAAAATAATTGCTTTGTAAAAACTGAACTATCCGTTTAAGTAATATTTTCACTTCCAATGTTACAGAAACAAAATAGAGTTGACTCATTCACGCCATTAACAGCTTTGTTTTCTTCTTGAATAGGGTGTCATTTTTCGAGTTGCCCTTAAATAGGGTCAGGATTTAAGAACCTTTGAGGCACACACCTATCCGAAATTTACTCCAGTACCCCCTCCCCGGGACGCACACTTAAAAACTTTCGCTTACTCATAAAATGGGAACCAGGAAAGCCTGTTAAATAATGGAACAGAAACACAAAATGGTCCTGCGTCCAGTATAATCCTAGGCGCCCTTTGCTGCAGACAAAGAATCCTCTGTAGGTTAACTTTACTGCAACCTTCAAGCCACGCAGATGTTATAGAAAAGGCGCTGATAAGTTGGTAAAACGGCTTTAATTTTGTTAAGTACTTCAATTCGCTGGGCTTATTTTTTTACAGACTTGGTCAGCGTGAGGTGAAAAACTAAGCTCGCTGTCTAACTATAATACTAACACTTTCGCATGATTCTTTTGCTCCAGAAGATGACCATTTCAGTAATGTGTGTAATTTTAACCTTGATCTTCAGGTGTCAGCCTATCCTAGCAGACACTTTTCAGTTACTACTAGCATGGTTTTCGTCTTAGTCTCATTTAGTGGAAGTTCGTTGGCGTTGGCCAAGTTTTCAACTACATGCAAAGCAATAGTGAGCGACTCCTTAAGCTTGCAGGTAGCACCAATTTCAGCGCAGAGGCAGTAATGGTTGTGTCGTCAGCATGTAAATCTATATCCACTCCACTAGCGTTCGTATGAAGAGAGAGGTCATTTATAAATAAAACAAACAGCAAAGGACCGAGGAGACTCCCTTGTGGCACCCCATGAGGAATATTAGCATAGTCACCGTTTTTCCAGCAAGAGAGACAAGCTGCTGCCGGTCACTTGAATAAAAATCACACCATTTTGCCGACTTGTCACACAAGCCATAAAATTTAAGCTTGGGCAGGAGTAGTTGGTGATCCACCATATCAAAGGCCTTACAACAATCAATGAAAACTAGACCGGTGTCGTGCAGTACAAGAGATTGTGCTCACTCAAATATTCTTAAAAAGAATTATGCACGTGTCCTCCCATAAGTTTAGATGAAACTGGAAGGACTAAAATGGGGCGATAGTTGTTGAAATAGCCACGATCACCAGCTTTATACAAAGGCGTGGCTTTCGCAGTTTTGCATCTCTTGGAGAACACCACTGACCGTAGTGAACAGTTCATTAGTTTACATAAAGATGGTGCTATAATTGGCGCACAATCTCTGGTTCTCCAGCTCTGGCCCTGTAGAAGACTAGTTGACTACAGTAGTCGAAATATCGGCCAAATCCAATTATATTATCCAATACAAAGTGTCGTCGTACTAGCCGTGCATTTAAAAGTACTGTAAAATATGCAGGTTTAGTCATGTACTGACACACTTCCCATTACCATTTTTTGTTTCCGAATCCCAGTCCTAGTGACCTAAATCCCATTTTCCCAGTGAAAAAATAGGCAAATCCCAGTCAAAATAGGCAAATCCCAGTTCCCATTTTACCGCTTCAGGCCCCTCTATCTACACCAGTGGATTTACTAGGACTCAATAGTCTGAGATTGTCCACTATAAAGGACTTCGATATTAGAGATATGGAATACTTTACATCTGGGTCTCAATTGTTCCGCCACCGACGCAAAATGTTGGTTAAATTTATCAGCCGCATCGGATCTACTGTCAGTAGAAATACTGCCTATACCGCACTTTGCCTTCTCCATTTTCTTAATGTCAGAAAGTGACTTTTGGAGTCTCCTTTGCTCTCTTCAAAACAAGAGCTATAAAATTTATGTTTGGCACTCTTAATCGTGTGAACGGCTTTGTTTTGTGCAGATCTATATATATAGTTGTTCCAGTCTAAATCATTATTTGAACCTTTTGTGAGCTTTTATAGCCTCTGCAACTCCAACCCCTTCTAACACATATTTTGGATAAGCTACACATTATACCATACATTATAAACGTTATTTACTCTCGAATTTACAGTGTAACTAGACTTGATGATGCACACGTAGCCACAACAAACCGAGTGTCTAGCTGAGCTCAACAACGTTTATCACGGCTGGCACCGTTTTGATGTATTTTTCCAACATTTTCTTTTCTCAGACCAGCGCTCGGTCTGAGAAAGGCCACGGTATTAAGCACAGCATTCAAAAACAGATTCTAATAGTTAAAACTATCGTACGAATTAAACTAGATTGTAAACAGTCCACCTAAATTTTTGCGGATGTAGTCGTCAAACGGCCGTGTTCAATCGTGGAGTCTACATCTTGAACGTCGTTGCAAAACTACTCGGGATACGTGGGCTGGGGCAGTAAAACCCTCCCTTCACCTAAAAATATTCAATATGGCGACTCAAAGATTGATGATAACCTGTACAAGTTGTAAATAAATGCAGTAAACCCAGGTTCAAGGTATGAAAATACCCTCTCCTGTATATTCACGCATTGTAAAGTCAACTGATTTATAAATGAACAGTTACTGCTGTTTCCTCTATATTAGTAAAGCTGTTTCTTCTTGATCGCTTCGAAAACTGTAAGGAAACTATGTTTAAAGGAGCATCAGTTCATGAGTTACATATTAACCGATAGCGCACGTCATCTGAAGAAATCAACCAGCCAAGTTGTTGTTCAAAACCCTGGTGGTCGGTTGTTTATCGAGCCGAACACTGCTGGATTAGTACTGATTCAGAAAAAAAGGATTTAGCAGGCAAGAAGTAACGAATCACCGACAACACAATTACTCTAAACATATACTGCGACATGTATTCACTGACAAGTTTTTGGACACTTTGATAAATGTGAACTTTGATAAACGGGCGGTTCTCTGTAATATTTGCGAACCTGGAAGCGATTAATTACGTTCTAAAGATATAACGCAATATTATAAACTATAACACGCGATAGAAAATACCTGTAGCTTTTAGATTGGGGTATTTTCTATAACTATGCAGTTTAATCTTCATTTTTTCTATTGTTTTATTTGAAATTCTTGTAGAGCTAGCAGTTTGTCCCATTTTCGCCTTATGATATTTATTACCTGCCTTATGCGATGAGACCAGAAAATCGGAAGAGAAGATCACAAAGAGTAAAGCCGCTAAACATCGAGGGCTATTGAGTTATAAGTTTCCACAATGGTGCTTGGCTAATAAATTAACAAATGAATAGAAACAAACTGAAAATTCATGTTGAGCAAACTTTCAAGTTTGCAATTTCAGCGTAAATACTAAGGAATCGTCAGTTAAAAAAACAGTGATCAGTCAACGCTCAGTTTGACGAAGTGTTTTAAATTTTTGTGAGATCTGAGAGCTTAAAACATTACATGAAAAATAACAGGTGAGACAGTGTTTTTAGTTATTATACTTTTTGTCTTGTATTGATCTTTCCCGGACAATTGCATTCAACGGATGGTTGGAATTTATTCTCTAGGAAGTTTCTGTCTGAAAATAAGTATGTTCTATATTATCACAAAACATGAGATCAACTTAACTTTGAATGTTAAGGTTGAAACCGACCAAAGGCAATTATTTTTCGGCGCCTTTGTTGAGCAGTTATCCAACTGAGAAACTAAAGAGTAGAACAAACGCCATCTGGCCCGCAAACTAAAATTGAACAATAAAGCGACAATACTGACAAGTAGGGCTAAAAACAATTCTAAGATTGTTAAAACACGAGGAAGAATACCGTTTTATTAAAACCAGTCCAGCGGGTTACCCGGCAGTTTAGATTATTTGTGAAAATTTATCCCCCGCTAATTTGTCTTTTTGCTGCCACCGGTTCAATAAGAACTGCGGGTGACTGAAATAATGCATTTCGCCTTTAAGGCACCACCGATAACCCTTAATTTAACGATGACAGATTTAGGTATATAATTATATGGTTAAAATATGAGTAAAAGCTTTTGCTTGCACATGATAAGCATTTTCTTAGTGAACGTGGGTAGTTAATCCTGTCAAATACTGGCGTCAGTGATTATCAAAGATAAGCAATAAAAGTCAATCGCGACTTTGTTATCGCCTGTGGTAACTCTGAAAGACCTCTGAAAAAAAAAACCTTAACCAAGTTCAGTGTCAAAATGAACTCAGTAAGTTTCTTCTGCTGCATTCTTTTGTTGGCGACTCTCGTGAAAGAAGTTGAAGGTTTTACAGGACCAATCCCGGGCAAGCGGGTGGTGATAGCCAAGGTCAGTAAAACAAACATCAATGTAGTACGAACCGGGCTGGATATGCTTTTGATTAACGGTTTAGTGATAATGCTGGGCTTCAATGATTTCGGGGTTTTTTTATCCGCTGCAACTGAAGAAAGTTAAAAATTTATAATCAAACTTAAAAAAGTTAAAGTTAACGTCATTCTACTAGTCATATGTAGAATTTACCGCATAGAAAATGCGCAAGTGCGATTTATATTTTCGACTTGAGAAGTATCAGCACAAGAACGTGAGAGGGCAGCAAATGAGTAAGTTTTTAATACAATTAAACTAGCCTCAGCGAGGTGTATCAATTATTGGCAGCAAGATTTCTTTCGTGTCTTTCAAACAAGCGTAAGCAAACAAAACAAGTAGTAAGCGAAAATGATTCAAAGCTGAAAATATTTCAACTGTCTGTAGGGTGACTGTTAATAACGGCAGAGAAGCAAATAAGCTTAATTACTGGATGCCAGACGTTCCGTTTTCACCCATTTATCATAGTCACTGTCTGAAGACCTAAAAACGGTTAGATGCCAATTTCCTTTCAAGGGAACTTTGAGGTAATAGGTGTATCTATCTTCCAAAGGTATAAATGCACTATTGGCTTCGCAAATCTGCTAGTTCAGTTTTTCTAAATGATCAACTTTAAAGTAGTTTAACTTCTTACTTTTCGCAAAACATGCAAAACTTAACAAAAGTCTACGTTGAAAAATCCAGCTTGTTATTAAACTTGACTTTAATACTATTACGGTGAATTTGAAAACGTTTATCAAGTAAATGAATCCAATAACAGATTTTTTAATAGTAGGTTATTCCTCAAAGTCTTCACTTTGCTACCAGAGAGACTCCAACACTAAGTAAAATCTTTCATTCCAAATTAAAGTTGTTGATAAATTGATGCAATGTTTAAGATGCCTGGTGTTATTTCCATTTTCTCTCAGGAGTCTTTAAGGAACTATCAACGGAGCGTGTGCGCAGCCGCTAAACATCTGGATTGTCGGCGAGTCTTAGGACTGGTGACGAGAACCGAACCCATGGCCACGGATGCTGATCAATGAATCAAGATGAAGCCGAGGAAAAATGCAGTAAAAAGTGTACCTGACAAGAACCGTTGGAAAGAAAATATTATTCTAGCAAAAAAATTAAAACAATTAAAACCGTACTTTTGATTTGTTACTATTTATTGTAAGTGGAGCAGTTTGTTTACCAAATGATTGGAGGTCTTCTTGCCTTACCATAATTATTGCTGTAATATTTTTATCATAAAGTGGTTAATAAAATGATGATGATGATGATGATGATGATGATGATGATGATGATGATGATGATGATTGACCTAATGGGAATCGACAGGTCTGCGCTAGAGCCCTGCCGGCGGCTGGTTTTTGTCCTACTCTCTCGGTGCCCATATCTTCACCTACCAAAAAAAATATATCTTCAAAAAACCAACACCTTGATTGTCTTGTGTTGTAACACGTTACTAAGCTGTACAAGGGTTAATTTATATTTCCCAGAAGCTCCAAAAAGCTAATAATCGCGTTGCTACTAGACATAGGCCACCTCAACTCACGAGGCAACACCATATTTAAACTTTAGAAAATTACAGATCAGAAGACAGTTCGTGACGCTTTAAATAGCGTTGCACCCAGGGACATTTCATGAACTTACATGAAGTAACACGCGGACGGGGGAAAATTTCTTGACGGTAACACGACTTTACATTACGAGGGAAATTTCGGGATGACTTATAGGATGTCCAAACACAAGGGGAATCTCTGGCTTCTTATTAACACAGATAATCAAGAGATAAAGGCTGGTCTAAAATGGACACGAGACTTACAATCTCAGTAGAGAAATTCAATTAGACACCTTTTCAGTCGTGTAAAAATTGTTTGCAAAGATAGCAAGTTGATATATTATTCACTAAAAAGGTAAAAATATTATTAACAATGCTGAAAAGTTCTAACATTTTTAAAAGAAACCAAACGCTTTCGACGTATTGCCATTTGATGATGACAACACGTCGGTTTCTTTCTATTTTTAAAGATTAGAGAATTATATGCTCCTTCCATTTACAGAATAGTGTTGTCAAAAAAGAGTTACCTTTCTACGGTATAGAAAATTCCTAAAGTGCCATTGGCCAAATCAAATGGCACCTCTTTCTCGTAATCTCGACATCTCGAAAATCTGTTCGGAATATAACCAGAGAATCATTCCCAAGGCTGACATAAATTGAAAAGGAAACTTAATTCTGTGCTTTTATTTGCTTTTAATACTAATTATATACACAAAAGCTATTTAAAAAAGGAATAAACATCAACGACTTTATTAGAAAAGTTACCTTTAAAATTCAAATTGAAAATGTTGTAACAACGCTGCCCTCAAAACTCCCTCCACCCTTTTATATTAGCAGCTGCCCCCGTCCAACTTTTCCATATATCATTACTTAAAACAAAGAACATTGTTCTTTAAATAGAAATGGGCAACAAATACGTGTGCATATAGAGTGCAATCCGCCGGCGAATTTTTTGGCCAGAAGCGGTGTCTTTCTTACAAAGACCTTTTTGCCAGCTTATTTTTAACCGGGTTTAATGCCGCTTAAGCGCCTCCCAGATATAAGCTTAATCCCCTAGTTAAGTTGTAACACACCTAAAATCCCTTACCATCATAAGACCAGGGCTTCTAACCTTAAACAAACAATCCTTAAGACGTCCTTCTTTAAAATTTTATTTTAATATAACAAACACAACATATATGTGTAATATTCGATCTTTTCCAGTATTTTTAGGAGTATTTTTCCTTTTAAAACATTGTCTCTTTAAAGCTCTCACTGTTTAAAATAATAGCTTAAAATCAAAAAAATAGGTTTCTTACCTTAAACTGCAGTAAACCATTACCGTATCTTGAATTGATTTAATATTTTGGACCGAGACATTAACAAAGATATGCTCTAAAGTCAAATTTTGTCAGGAGCACCCAAAGAAGAAATTAAGACAAAAGTGTTGGAATGTGGTTTTACTGTTTGTGTGTGTGTGTGTCGTTAAGGGTCGTTTAAAGAGATATTTGTGTACACTAACACAGTTAAGTCTTTTTCGGATTTTATAGCTGTTACCTTTCCGAAAATCGTAGTGGCGTTATTCAGTACCCAAAACAACATTTTTACTTCTCCGAAAACAACAGGTTTTATATTTCCCATATTACAAAAGTTCGAGGTAGCATTTCACTAAAGAAAATCTGAGGGCATAACAGGCCTTCTGAACAGATTTTCACCGGAATGATGCATTGGGTGCCCCTGTTTTGTGTTATCGTGGAAGGATTTATGACGCCTAGCTATTCAATTACGAAACACAAAACTTTACGTCACAACAAATATGAAGTACCACCAATAAAACCCGTTAAACACAATAAAGATAGCGAGGAAAACTATTTTTGCGAGCTCATCAAACGAACTGTATTTCATGTATGTCATGCGCTCCTTTAGCAAAGATTTTATTCGTGACAAGTTAAATAAACTGTGATGTCGCACGAGTCTTCTCTCGTTGTCAATATCTTCATGTAGACTTGTCAGTCTTGACTTATGCGTGATGAGATCACTTTCTGTAAGGTCGGTCCCTTTTACGGAAGTCTGCAACTAAGTTTTATAAATCATTAAGTTAGGTACTACTTTTTTTTCTCTCGCTTGAACTAATTCCAGTTCATGATTATATGGATGATGGAGGTTGATGTAGTACCCACTCCCCACTCACTTGGTTAGGATGCCGGAAAGGATCTTTAAAAGGGGATTCAGGAGTATAAATTAAATAGCTGTATCTCCAAGTACAAAGAAGAGGCATCGCTCGACCAAATTAAATACGAGAAATTATTAAACACTTTATTTGAGACAAATAAGACAGGAAAGTCTTATTTGGGCTTTAAGCAATAAACCTAAGAAACAATGAATGTTGCTGGGAAGCCATTGCCATTTCTCTTGTAGCAGGATCATTCCGGCGGTAATACAGCAATGGTACCTGGCATTGTACTGATAGGTATGTTAGAAGTATGATAGATATGTTAGGAGTATGCATAAGTATTATTTGTCAATAGTTTTACCTGAATTGAGACTACTTTGTTTTTTCCAAAGGCTTTTGTACGGTTGTGCTAAAGAAATAATACAAAGACAACAAGACAAATCATTACAATTTTACGTTTTCTTACATATTGTGGGTCTAATGTACCTTTCCGCTTATTAATACAATACTGAAAATATTTTCCATTTCTGTTGTTTTGGGAGCAAACAAGATATTTAACAGTGTGTTACACTGTGCACGCCACGTGGGAAGCTATGTATTATGAAACTACATGCCAACAGATCTAAAAAGCTCACCGCTTCATGGCTAGATCCTTCTGTTTGGTGATTTGACATTGTCTCAATGTAGTTCACAAGTACATACTCTGCAAAGGCACCAATTACAAGAGAGTAGCAGACGATAAGGTACCAATCCACCGCCTTGACGTACGACACCATCGGCAAAGAGCCCTGACCTATTCCAATTAACAGTGTCGTCATCGTAAGAACTGTCGTAATACCGAGCGACACCCGAGCCGGAACTGACGAACGGTCGACGAAGAACGAGAGCCATGACATCAAAACAATAAGTATAGCAGGAAAGTACACCCTGGTAAGGTAGTGACCGATGCGTCGGGTGAAGACAAATGTCACCCCAAGAACAGAGTAATTACCTGCGAAATAAAAACAGATATATTAGTGATAAGGAAATTCCTGTTTTGCAATTAAATGTTTGTCCACAACTTCAAATGCTCTTTTAAAGGACGCGTTTTAAAAAGGGTTAACATTGTGGTCGGTGAGTTCAAAAACCGATTCGCTGTTGCGAGTTTGTCAAAACTTAACTGAAGAGACTGGCAGCAGTGCGTCTCGCACCAAACGTACCGAAATAGCACGATTTGCTCGAATTTGCCGTATAATATGAGTGGACAAAGTAATTCAGTACTTTCTAAACAATCCGAAACAGTCTGAAATTTTAATATCATACCAATTAAAGTATACTCGGACACATAGCAATTTTGCTTTTCCAAAGCTCAACTTCTCATTAAGCTTCGGAAAAGCAAGATTGCTACACATCTCGATACACGTTTGGTACACGAATTTTTCGTAAAGTATCCCAACATGAGTTTTATCTTAACCATTTACCAAGTGAAAAAGATCTGTATTTCCTTTGGACAGTCACCGAGCTAAGGGAAAATTGAGCAATTTCCAGGTTTTTTGACCAAGTGACGTTTTCTCCTCCTTTCCAATCGTATATAATATCTTTTGCAGTGAAGGAATCTAAGGAATACAAACGCAGAAAAATATTATAAGCATGAATAAAATATGCATAGGAAGAGGTTTTTAAAAGAATAGCTCCGAGGTAAAATAAGGTAAGTATGCATGGGATTGTACACAAGGAGTAAGAAATAGCCAGACTTAACCGAAGCTAGGGGTCAAATTTCCAGGGTCAGCCAGGGTTTTTAGGTATACGGTATACAGGGGGATTTTAAATTGGGTATACAGTATTTTACACTAAAATTGGGTCTTTTATGGGTATAAAGTACACTGCATTTCTCCGTGCGAGAAAACCGTCAGCTGACACTTTGCACAAATGCGACAATCTACACTGCACTTACAACTTAAGAAGTTTAATTGACAAACTTGACGATCCATTGGAAAGTTGCGAAAGTCCATAGCACATAAACACGATAGAGTGATCCTGGAAGAAAAAAATTAAACAATTAAAGATGTAATATGCAAGATCCGACGAACATACTCTTAGCTGGCAGTGCAGTATACATTAAACTGGGATAAAGCAAAGCTGTAAAGATTGGTTTTAAATTGTCTATGCAATTAACAAACAATTAATGCAGCAAATCATCTGTTTTCTCTTTTAAATACATACATGTGTATATGTGAACTAGTGCTCGTATGGGGTAGCTATAGTCGCTCATATCCAACTAATGCGAATAAAATAACTGTTTAATATCATTTATATACCTCGTACTAACAAATACTCCGCCATCAGGGTTAACTACCATAACCTTGTTTAGAGCAGTTAGTTTATGCAGCTCTCCTTTCTTGCTGTTTTCAAAGTAAGTATCAGGCTGCCAAAGTCTGTCAGCTACATTGCCGGGTAAACGGATCTGTTTGTTTGGTTTCTTGTAGGATAATCTGACGTCCTGCCAGTACTGGCGGAAGTACAGCTCTAGAGCGAAAGACTGCGAAATAATATATATATATAGCAAACACAGATGGTTACAGCCAGCAAAATTTAAACAAGCTAGTTTTAAATAATAATCATAATCATAATCATTATCATAATCATAATCATAATCATAATCGTAATAATAAAAGCATTTATGACCATTTATTTAAACATGATAAAATTACAGCGTGCCTAAACAAAAAACTAAAACTATTTACATGATAAAAAAAATTGAAATAATTTGCAATTAACATATTGAAGATACAATTAATACAAAATACAGATCTTTGATTATTATTAAACAAAACTGCGTTATACCATGTCCGACTCTTGGAAATTCCATATGGAAACTACTTCCATGTTTACTTTGACAGTTGTTGGTTCACCTGGAAATTAAAATCATTTTAGTATAAGCGACTTAAAAGGTAATTGGCCAATGTCCCTTTATTATATACTCAAGAAAACTTGCAGTTGCTGTTATGTGATTAAATTTGCTCTCGTTCGAAAGACATGACCTCAAACATTACTGTAGAAGATTGTATAGCGGACTGACAGGAGACATAACAATTATACTGTAACTAGAAAAAAAAACAGTGATATATAAATGTTAGGCAAAATTTTAACATTTTTGAAAGTTACTTCGCTGTTTTAAAAAGATGATAGGTCGAATCACTAGTGAATTATCAGGCTTCCTGATTAGTTCATATACTTCACTGCTTTACCTCCCGCATCTGGTCGCATAAATTTATGACTCTCGTCTTCTACAAGCCGCATGATTACTCTTGCAACTTCATCTTCGATAGCATTTGTTGAGTTGTCACTAAGAAATAGAAAAGCAATTGTAACAGTTTTAATTTTTGAAAAATAGTCAATTTGACTTGTGTATGTCAGTTCCATTAAATTCCCGGTCATAGAAATGTAACGGAGGAGCTGGACGAGTCACGATGTTTATTTACAGTTTTTTTCGTATACAGTAAAAACCCGCGATTAAGAACCTAACATTTAAGAACCTGTTAGGCTAAAATTTGCGAATTAGATCCCCTTTTTATAAGAAGCTATTTAGCCTCAAATTTGGAAACAGTTTCTTGTTTTCTAAAATTGATTAAAAATGTTTACTTTTGGAAAAATGAGTTTGGACCAGGCATAATTGTACATGTATATATGTCTGAATTTATCAAAACCGGGTCAAAGAAAAGTGACGTCAGTATTCTTGAACAAGTACGTTACTGCGCGAATTGCCTTAAAACGCCACAAGAAAGGGGGAAAAGAAATACAGCGCTGAAAGGTAGAGAAAAGAGAGGAGAAGAGAAAAAAGACTGACATTCCCTTTAGTTTTTATATCATCGAGTTTGGAGATAGTTTCTGGCGAGAAAAAAACGCGTTTACAGCGATTTGCGCTTAAAACGGTTAAAATTTCCTTGACCTGGTTTTGATAAATTCAGACATATATATAGATTACTTCATAGAAAGTGCGCCGTACGGATTTATATTCACGAGTTGCAAAATTTTGGGAAACGAACGAGTGAGCGTAGCGAACGAGTGAGTTTTCCAAAGTTTTGCAACGAGTGAATAAAAATCCGTACAAAGCACTTTCTATGCTGTAATTTGTTTATTATATATATAACGAGAATTCAACCATTGAGCACTTTACGCCGATTTTTCCAGTTTATAACCTTTAGCATACAACAGTTATTACGGCGCGAGAAAACAAAGCTGCAAATGCACATTGCTTTACAAGCGAATTCGCTATTTCAATAATATGAAAGAAAAATTACTGGCGACAAACTCTCCTAGCAAGAACTTTATTTAAATAAACACACTGCGTTACATTTATAAACTTCGTATCGCATCGAGGAAACTTCGCCACAAGCGAATAAACTACTGGCGAATCAACTGGCGAATTTTGAACAAATTGTGACAACACAAGGAGTCGGTTAATTAAACTATAATTACGACGTAAATCCAATTAAAAAATACAATTTACTTTACCAAGACGATCCCAAGAGTTCCTGAATACTCTTAGAAAGTCCGTGGATGTGTTGTAAGTTCCGATGAAAGTCTTGTCTTCAACTCGCTTTCACTTATCGACACTTCGCCTTCGCCTGTCTTCACTTCGCCTTTGAAGAGTGATTTTTATCACTGCTGTATTCTTTAGGTTTTGCTTAGCGTGTTTCTGTTGGCTTGCATTTCCATCAAGTTCTTAAAAGGCAAAGTTTTGTAAAGAAACAAAACATGTAGAGCTCTATGTTTTCAAAGCATAAACTGCCGTCGAGAGCAAACTTGCCGCTCGCTTTCTCAACCTCGTTGGAAACCATTTAAATTCTCGCGCTGTGATTGGTTTAGTCGTACTAGTCTAGATGCTGATTGGTTATATTTTTCACATGTGAAGAAAGCTATACGCGAAGCTGATTGGACGTATCGCTTTTTTCACATGTGAAAATATAGCAAATATAGAATTCTATTTGCAAGGTTTATTGCTTAAAATTCTCGCTATATATATAATAATTTTATGATCTGAATGATTAGTGCTTCATTTTTACATAAACATTTATGTGGTATGCAAATTTTCTTCAAGGAATAGGCCGAATACAACTAAAAGTTCTTTTTTCTTCACAAAATATGAACCTATTAAGAACCCAAATAGCCTAAATTTGTGTTAACTACCATTTATGAAAGAACTTGTTTAGGCTAACCTGAAAAAAAAAAAGGTTCTTACTCGCGGGTTTTTGTATTAGCCGTTACATGAAATTAATTCGGATCTTGTGTGTTCTCAATTGCATTTGGGATTTTTTCTTGACATAAGGACCTTGGCTACCCTTCATTTTAGTTGCTTCATTTTAGAGCCTAAAACATGGTGTCCTTCTATCGCTCCTTATACGCTTAATTCAGTCTGTAAGCACTTCAAAGTACATTTTACAGTATTACAAAATACTACCTTTTTATTAGAATCTCAGTATTCGTTTTAGTTAACTTATTCTGCGCTTTTAGTTTTTATAGTTTAGTTACGGAAGACTGGCTAACCTGGAAAATATGACAAACATATTGCAAAAAACACCACCTTTATGTGAAGCTATTTTAATGCATTCAAAACAAAAGCAAAAAAATAGCAGTGTATTTGTTGTAATGTAGTTTGCTTACGAAAAGCTTTCGTTAAAAATGTGTAAATTAATTTCTCGCATGTTCAAAATTTTTAAAAAAATTACGTGTTATCTTTAATACCGGTTACCTGGATACCAAGTTTGCATGGTAAAACAAAAGGACGAAGGCCGCTACTGTTGCTAGATCCTGCATGTTAGGCCCTGGAAGAAAACATTGAACTGTAACTTATTCTAATTATGGGAATAAAATTTTAATTTGCAGGCGCTATAACCTACATTTTGTTATTCAGCTCCATCAAAAGCGGTATAGCCTATAAAAGATGTAATATTTTAAAAGTAATATATTCTTGTAAAGCATAATGTATTTTTTGTGAGACAACTTGAAAGACGGAAATGCAATAACAATGTTTGAGAATTAAAATAATTATTGGACGAGGTAGCGTAAAATATCGTGATTTGGCAGTGGCGAGCAGTCAAATAATTGATCTGGGAGACATTGACAAATCATGAGATTTTTCGATAACCGAGTTCAATAATTCCTTTATCGTTCGATCACCAAGTTTTTTTTTTGTCTAGTAGGGACATTAGGTTGTCGCTCTCTGACAACTCTGGAAAACGAGCTGGCATTTTTCACAGAAGTGGACACAACTACGCACCAGCAGAATATTATTTGCAGCAAATCCATGAAAAGAAAGAAAAATGCATCGAGTAATAATTGTCATTAGCATTCGGTGCATCTTTTTCTTTCAGTTCAGTAAAAATTGGCAGCTCGTTTTTCAGAGTTGTTTTTAAATCTGGACAAAATGAATAAGCTATTTACCTCTGTTACAAAACGATTCCCGGTGAGCAACCTTTCATATGGAAATGAGTTTGATTAGCAAGACAATGAATGTGCAAGTCAAATACTTTTCCACATGAAAGGTAATAAAAAAAATCGTGTGGCTAAGCAAAGCTTAGGATTTACAGGTTGCAATACATGTAAATAGTAATTCGTGTTTTAACCAGAACGAAAGCAAAATATTCATTTGGTTATTTATAGTAAGTCTAAGCTAATGTAACTCAATATAGAATAAATAAATAAATTCATTGGAAAATCATGACAATTCAAACTCAGTCGACGAATAAAGCTGCAGTACATTAAAACATTGAACATTATTATGTCACTGCAAGTTCATCATACCTAATAAGAATAAACCCATCGAAGACGTCTTGCAAAATGTTTCAAGTTTTGATTTAGAGCGTTCTTTATCCCTCTCGGTTAATTCCGAAAACCACGACACAAAAAGGTGCAAAGCATAAGAAGCTGTTGCTTTTAATTTGAATAATCTCTGAAGCCGCAAACCAATAAGGTGTGAAGCTACACTTGTTAGCGTATATCAACCAAAAAAAATCCAATTAGTATTCTTCTACTCTGCTTAAAAAGGTATCAGATATGATTATCGTTCTTAGGTAACAAAAGGTCTTATGGGCATTACTGCAAAATAGATAGCAACTGTTATTAACATTTTTAGCCATAATCTTTAGTTTAAAATCAGTGATCGAATGAAGGTTCCATTGATATTCTGAGTAGCTTTGGACCTAAATATTAGGAAAAAAGAACCATTACATTAGCCTAAAGAAAAATATTCTGCCGGTAGGACTGAATGTGACTGATCTTTTCTAACGGTATTGCGCTCAACATCCTGTGATAAGATAGACACACAGCACCAAACTATTTAATAATTTATTGTGAGAATATTATTTCCCAATGAATTTATTTATTCTGTATTGAGTCGGTTTCAAATAAGGTTCCTTAAAAGGTACTACATTTAGCCGTAAGTATATAAATAAGAGAAACGTGTAAACAAATATACGCCATACGCCTTTATTTTCGTAAATAATTCAAGAGCTCGCCGCTTTGCTATTCGCTATGCATTAGATTTACTGTTTATCTCTCTGTTGCGATTCATAGAGCTTTTGACATTGAAACAAGAACAAATCAACAACAAACAGATGAGAACTACATAATTTACAGAAGCAGTTATCTTTGGTTTGATAACCCGTATAAAAAAACTTTGACTAAGTCGCTAAAATGGCGGCCATTACACTCACAAGGGACTGAATCCAAGGAGTGTGGGCTCATTTCCCGAACAGCGGCTGGTAAATGAGCATAGAATAAGCGCGCGCCTGTTTTATTTTCGCGCGCAGCCAAAAAACTGGCCTACAGATCGTTTCATTTTTTTGTAGTAAACATAAGTCAGTAAAAACCCCTTCGACGATGTTTGAATTTCTTTCGGAATGCACTTTTTCGTACCCTGTTTCATGTGCTTGATTTTAAAAATAAAACAACAACCGTGCGCGTGCATTAGAACACACGATGACGTAACAATAAGAAAATCGTGTCGTCATGGATACTATCCATGGTGTGGTTAACAAGTGTTGTTTAAAAGACAACAACAATATACGTTAAAAATGCAAAGAACAACGGCATAATTTACAGCTGCGATGAAACAGTTTCCAATCGAGCTACTTACTCAAATATTTGGTTTTCTGCACCCTGTATACGACAGGCTCGCAAGATTTTCTGTTGTTTGTCATCGATGGAAAGAAATTATCCAGAAGACATCTTCTCTTTGGGAGCACATCCATCTTAAGCCTCTTCAGCTAACAGAAAAGGAGAAAAACATCGTTTTCAGGTGTTTAAGAGAATATGATGAATTTATCAAGTGCTTGAGAGTGGCTTCTCTGGACGTTGTGTTTGGCAGTGACTTTTGGTTCTTCGTACAACGGGTAACTTTGGAAATGACAAACCTTACATGTCTTGATATTCCAACCTTTCCCTGGAACCTTGAACAGTTTGTGGCCTTCAGAAGCGCAGAGAACCTGAAAGAACTTAATCTTTATGGTTTCTGGGATTTGTCGAATACCCAATGGACTCAAAACTTCGGTCAACCAGTGTCGCTGATTAACCAAGGACATCTTCAGCTAATCAAAGTAAGGTGCACACAACTGGAAGTATTGAAGTTGTCGATCAACATGCTTCGATTGCCAGAACAGGCTTTGGTAGAATTTTTAAACGATCTCAATCTCAAAGAACTGCAAATCTCTGCTTATAACAGCAGTGAAGCCAATATTCCAATGAACCGGAATAGTCTAAAACTTTTAAGGTGTCTGTTATCACCGAAGTACATTTCAAAAATAACAAAGCTTGATCTTCGGTATATTTCCATCGGCCACAAAGAGTTGCGATTGTTACTGAATCTTCTCAAATCATTAAGATATTTGAAACTTTGCTTCCTCGTTATTCACCGCTGCATGACAGGGTATCAGTATCTTGATTCAAAGAGCTTGGAACATTTTACGTTGGATGACTTACCAGCGAAAAATATTGTGCGTTTAAAGTGTTCAATGCCCAAGTTAAGGTCTCTAAGCATAAGTGGATGCGCTAACTTGAAATCCCTTCAAGTTGTGTCTTCAATGCTGGAGCAGTTGTTCCTAAACTTTCTTGCAAACCTGCAATCACTGCATGTCACATCCACGACTCTCAAACACTTTGAGGTGGCCAACTGTCAATCATTAACTTCAGAGACAATCGAAAAAGTTCTACAGCATAACAGAAGAATTGAACGTTGCACTGTCAGAGGACATCTTGTGAATTTTCAATTTTCCCAAATGGAAGCCGGTGGAGTCTTGACAGAACTGTGTCTGTGGATCACAGATTTCTGCAAACTGGAGCACATTCAGGTCCATTGCCCGACACTAAAATCGCTTATGTGTAATCATCACAACCTAAGGGAAGAGTTCCCCATTACAATACCGGAGTCATGTATAGATGTGCGATGCAACGTTCTTCTTGATGCTTACATTTCCCTACCGCGGATAAATTCAATCGACATCAAATGCAAGGCAATAAAGCACCTTATGTTTAATGTAGGCCAACAGAAACTCGATATGCCTTGCAGCTTCGTGCGAGTATCAGCAGAAAAAAGACTGAAGACTTTCTGCGCCAACAACTGTATCTTCACCCGGGTAGAAATTAATGCAGAAGAAATAGATAACTTAGATTTTAGCAAATGTAGAATCAATGGAGAGATAAAATTGGAAAGTAACTGTATTGACATGATTTGTATGCGAAACGTTACACAAGAGAACATAAACTTGATTGCACAGTGCGACGAAATAAGGAGGGTATTTCTAAGGGGATGTGTTACTTTATGCACAGTCAAAGTATTTCAAGATGAAAAGCAGCTCTATGACCACACTTCACAGATTGAACATGTACAGGTGCAGAATTTACAGATGCCTTTATCTGATTCATATAATATACATGAAGATGTCATTCGCACAGAAGAGGAAGTTGAGGATTTGAACATAACAAATTCAAGAGTTGGCTCCAAGGTGAAGAAAGTGGTTCAAACAGTTGCCACACTAAACTGCCCTTGTTTTCATGGCTTGCTGATGCTTTATAGAAACAAAAATACGAGCAAAGCAAAACCATCAGAGCATCAGGATTCATCTTCTTGTAATGCGCAACATCCTGGCACATCCGCTGAAATTCAAGAAGATGATTTGGTTTTTAACAGTGAAGTAAGCCTAATCTCAAAAGTGGAAGTGACTTCAGAAGTTTTCGATATCAATCCAGTTGTAGTAAAACTGGAATCCTCTGTAGTCGTCCATGGTTCTGAATATTGCATAGGAGAGAAAAATGAATGTTCCACGAGTCAAGAAGGTTTGAGAGAAAACCAGCAAGAAGATTGTAAACAAATAGCCGATACACCGGCCTGCGAGTCTGTGAACAAGTGTGTTTCTCTTACAAACCAGGTTTGTAAAGATAACACCGAAAACACATCCTGTAGTACGAATGCAATAAGTACAGATAAACAAATTTCAGATGATTAAGACCTTTCCGCATCAAATGTCCAGAAATGTGAACCATGTGCTAAAATTGATGCATGAGCAACATGAACAATGTAAAGTTTATAGATTGTGTTGATGGTCACGAATTGAATTGTACAAAATCTCAGCCAGAATCTTGTGTTATTAATAGAAATTCTATGTAATAATTTATCGTAATATTTATAAAATACCAGTTATAATATGGCTTACACAAATAAACAAAATAATACTTCGACAGTAACCAATCATAGACGCAAAAGCAATGCCAACGAATTTTATTTATTCTCGTTGTAGTTTTTTAACGAATTAAAAAAACGTTGTCTATCGTGACAAACTAGGATCGCGTTCATTTTGTTTTCTGTCGCCAGTAAGTTTTTCGAGTATGTGACGCTTACTAGTCTGAAGTCTCACTGATTTTCAATTTATTTTATTTTGCATAAATGTTTGATCGTGACCAATCTTTTTTAAATCATACAAGGAGATTTGAAAAGAAAACGCCATTATAACTACTCCCCTTTTAGAAAAATATATTAAAAAATATTCCTTAAAAGAGTAAAAGTTGGATCTCAAAACCTCTAATCAGTTGTAGTTAGTCAACTCAGGATCAAGATTTATATCGTCTGCATGGAATAAAACCATGAAACTGTTGAACCCGAAAAAGAAGAGTAAACACGATTTGTTTTCCAAATGTTTATAACGCCCCCACTTGATTTCATGGCTATCTGTCCCTCTATGTATCCCTTATCTACCACTCTATCCCGCTCCCCTCAACTGAATACTTGGCTTCCACTGTTTGCAGCACTTATTTATTACAAATTGTGGTGAAAGACGAATGGTCCAATTAACATTGCACGAACAAGAGCGAACATTAATTGGCCTGTCAATGCAACGCAACTACCATTGGCCATTTTTTACATTTAATATAGCAAATAGTGACTAACTTTTAAAAATGCGTAGCCGCGGATTCCAAAAAAAACGTCTATAGTACTGCAAAAATATGTTTATATAATTGTTCTGAATTCCTGGGAAGGCAGCCGAGAAACTGTTTACAGCCTCTCAGTAGCGGATGAAAGGACTGATAAACCTTACAAAGCAATTCAATAGAACCACCATTCTTGGTATTTTTGAAGGCGTTTACTCTTTACACAATCCTCAACCCAAATGTACTTTCGTTTTGCTCGGTAGAGAGAACAATTGATCCATACCAAATATGGATGCACCAGGTCATGCATCCGGGGACGCACGCGCGAGCGCAGGTTTCCCTCGAGTACTCTTCACAACACTGACGAAAAATACATTAGCGAAAAGAGTGGTTGTGGAACTGGATTTTCAATGCAGCGCAAGACATTGCATTTTCCTTTAGTTTAATTACTCCGTACCAGGTCTTAAAGAGGTGAAGCTAACAAATACCTTTATATATCAAAACATCAAACGGGAGCGTTTAACATATTTTATTCTTTCACTACTATTTCATATCGTTTCTAATATCCTTCGCTGAATGTTACGACTTAGATCCAAGAAATGCTCTCGAAGAACCTTTCTTTTCCTCAGTCGTCAGAGTCGGTTTCCAGTCCTCGCTTGCAACCCAGGCTCCGTGCAGCCGCGCACACACTCCGCTGGTAGTTCTGTGGAATCTCCTAAAATGATTCATCAAAATTCTTCTTGTTAGGAAATTAGTTTTATTAAAGTCAGAAAACGACCTGTGGTTCAAGTGTTTCAGGGAAAGAGGTGTTAATGTGAGGATCAGTTTGTAACCTGGGATAGAAGAACGTACAGAGGGAATAATTGCATTACGTAAATGGATTAAACCAAGATGTATCAGTACTATGTGACGTTGCCCGGACGAGAGTATTATTGAGGAACAATATAGTTAGTGACTGATTATATGTGTGTAATACTATTTAGAACTTTGTGCAGCCGTCCAGGAGAGAGTGTTTGTGAGCAGGAATGTTACTGGTTACTGAATGTAATGCTAAAATGTTCTTCAGACTTATTTTCAAAATACTCACCATTCTCGGGAAGGTATTCCTTTTGCCTGGTATTGTGCTACTAAAGCCTTCACTTCTGGGCATCAACAGTATCAAAGCAAAGGTAAAGAGGAAAAAAGCTGCCAGCCTAGTCGATTTCATTCTTACAACTTCACTTGATTTAAATCTGCAGCACAGGGTTTCTTGATAAAACGTACAGACGATATGGTTTGTAATACAACTAGGTGCCTTATATATACCTAAATATTTCAAACGCAATTCAATCTTAGAGGATAATTTTGTATTTTCGGATGATCCCTGGTGAGATAAAATATGAAGCGGGCTTTGTCGGTGAATGTAGGAAAATAACGATGAGAAGAAATCGATTCCTAGTAATTATTTTTACCAACGTTTAAGATAAATCACTGTGTTAAGTTTCAACTTCCTTTATTTCTTGAAATAATTGCCATAGTTTCAGTTTGCGGTAAATTTAATGAGTTCCCACGCTAATCCATAATAATTGACACATTGTTTAGAATGTGGCTAGATATAGACTTAAGAGTGTAGTATGTATCATACTTATCTAACGAAAGAGCTTGCAGACGAGTCCAATTTCTTTTTTTCTCTCAAGAAAAAATAAAGCTTATTTTTTTAAATCAAGATCTCTTTCTTATAAGCAATGTCAAAAATTTAACGAAAGCAACAGATAAAATTTACCACTCGAAAGACCGAAAACCAGTTTATGGCAGGAGGATTGGTGGGATAAATGGCTGTGACTGATTGGTTGGTGCTAGGCAACCATCCACCAATTATAGTTCTGCCTACATCTCCTATTGCAGATATCTGACGCTGTAATCTTCCGGAGGCTACTCTGTGAAGACTCAAAATACCACTTGTTTTCGTCTTGGTGTCGTTTTACACCTTCTGTTAAAACGCAATGAACTTGCAGTTTGGAAATGTGAGGGACAGTCAAAAGAACAAATATCTACTTTGCTTATGTTAAGAATGCAAAGAACCCACAAAACCAACACTTTTATGAGTTGCAAAAGCAGTCTTTTGCGAAAAATAATTTGATGCAGTCCCTGAAACAGGCGCCACTGTTTCAGCCCAAACATCTTACAAATTGGCAGAGGCGTTTACGACCAACCTCTTAAGTGACTTGAAGTTTATTTTTTCGTTGTCCTTGATTTTAGATAGACTTTACATCGAGATGAAAAAAAATCATACTCTAATTAAAGCGAAAATAAAATAACGACCATTTAAGACGCAGTTTTTTTGTTGCTTGCTGATTCATTCGTTCGTGCTTCCTGCGTTATCTTCATCTTTAATAATTCATTCCCTCTCGAGTCTGGCCTTTTAAAGTCAAGATATAATACATGATATTAAAATAATCTAAAACATCGGCACGTTTTATGCCAGTGATCAACAACTCAAATTAGTAAACAGCGGGACACTATGCAGTATCTACAGCTGAAACTGAGTTAAATTGTCTTTCTTATTAAAGAGCAATCTGAAACTTCTTTGCAACTAAATATTTATTTTAACTACAAGAAAACAAATTAATGACAGGCGTTCGCTCTCGATTGATGTAGAACTTATCGTCAGCTAAATTTGTTTAAGTCACATCAATTTCTGCATACTGCGATTTTTCAAGCTGTGATCAGATCTTTCTGGCCGGCAGTATTTTATTTTTAGTTCTGTCAGTTTTGTTTTCTGCTGAGCAATGCACCTTTACAAGGAAAAACAAAATAAACATATCCTTCAGTTTGTGCAATGTGAACACGTCACTACTGTTATACATCATTCTCATTGTCCCTAGTTAAAGAAGAAACAAATTTTCAAGAAGCCCCGGCTTTACGCTGGCGTTGAAGATTGTTCCAGAAAAAATAAACCAGAGACTGTCATTCAGTTGACCCCTGATTTACCTGCAATCTTCTGAAACGCGTGTTTGAATTGTTAAACGGTTTTTCGATTTGTTTTGTATTTGACAAAAACACTAGAGATCAAACAAGATATATAAACGGATTGGATCATGGACTCCTTTAATCGAAAATAATAATAATGAAAAACGAGAGGAACTATTATCTTCTATATATGGCGACGAAATAACGTCTCCATTTTACATGTCATCCTTTTAACGATCAGCAGGGGATCCGTTGGATGATATGGGGGAGGATTTCCTTATCTATTAACGGTATGTATTCTAAATAAAATGACGCTTCGAGAAGATAAGAATTTTTTGATAGGAAATACAAAACAATCTCGTGATTTTATTTGCACCTGCTATTCCAATTATTTGCTTTTTATGTTACTCTGTAGTCCAAAAACCTCATCACGGAATTACGGACTCGCTATGTGATATGTTAGATTATAGACGTATTTTTGAGTTCTTGTTATGTCACTTAAGTCTTCGCATCAGACTGAAAACAGAAAGTGGAAGCTTTCTCTTAAAGTTATAAAATCAAGGTGACTTCATCATAGCGTTCTTGAAGCTTCCTGCAAAATAACTAACTAGCCAATCAGCGCGCGTATTATAGAACAATATATTTCATAAGTAATGCTACTTATCATCTAGCGCTGATGTTCGCCTGATAAATGGCATGTGTAATTAGAACATATAAATCTTCCGCTTTCTTACCAAACTTAAAATACAATACTGGATAGGGACTTTGTTTTCAGATTCTCAAATTTCCATTTAGAAACTATTTAATGCATCACTAAGAACAACTCGGTGTTCCGGCACTTTGTTATTAAAACTGTTGTTTGAAAGTCTTAACGGTGGGGTTAGAGAGTTGTCACTGAGTACAGGAAATGAATGTCCCGTCAATTGCATACAATTCATCGCGACTTTTTTAAAACGTATTAAATAAAGAACGGAGATATCAACAAGACGGAGAGATCAATCAATCACTGAATCGTCAGGTATATTAATAGATCATATATGAAACTTTATTGTCCTGTCTGAAGTTGAAGTGCTAAATACGCACTAACTGATGAACCGCCGGTTTATAATTAGTAATTGCCGGTAATGAACATTCATTCAAGACCAAAAAACAAATATCCGTCTCCATTTAGTGGGTGGTTTTAATTATCTTGCACGTGGAGTCGATATTATCACATGCTTTAAACGGACATGGCTGCCTGGCTGTGCTTTGTTCGTTCACGGCAGGGAGCTTCAGATCAAAGCCTCTGGAAAACACTGATGGGCAACACTCTGTGTATAGGGCATAATTAATTATCTCCTGCCGACTGAACGGTGCCCTAGGTATCGATAAATATCCAGCGAAATGAGTTTGAAGACAAGTTTGCACATCCTCAAACCTAACAGACGATCAGCATATACGACACGTAAGGATGAAATCAGTGTCTAGTTATGTATTGCTCTGCACTTTGCTTGTCGCGTCCGTCATACAAGACAGTCAGGGTGTAGGTTTAGGGTTGTGGCCTAGTCCCACCAAAGGAAAGAGAGAAAATCATAATGGACCGGTTATTAATAAGGTAAAGACGCAAGTTAATGTCTGAGTCGTTGTTCAAACTATTAGTAATAATGATGATAAAACTCAGTTTCGGACTAATATACCCACATGGCCATTAAATCTGGGGATTTCTGTTTTGCTAACGAGTTACATCACACGTAGGGGTGTATTTTAAGAAATTGAGCCTAAATTTTTTAGGTTTGTCAGCTGAAATTTTTTATCCTTAGCCCCCTTGACATTTTTCGGTTTCAGTTTACTTCTTGGAAATTCTTCTACCTTGGTAAAATGTTAGTTTGAAGTTTCCTTCCTTGTGAAGGTCATACCGTACCGCACATAAAAAAGTTAATATGTCCGACAAAGCTCCTTCGACTACTTGGGTGCTGACGGATTCCTTGTTAATAAGCAGCCAAGTTTAATGATCTGACCTTCAAAAATTAACTTGACAGGATAATCGTGGCGGTGAAGTCACATCATACTCGAACCCCAATTTAATGAGAAAAAACATAAGCCCCTGGTGTGTGCGAGCAACATATCGAGAAGTTGTGAAACAAGCGAAGTGTGTAAAATGTTCTGTTTTTTCGCGTTTTAGAACAACCCGCTGAACTTCCAACAAAGAGTGCGCGCAGCCGCCCGTAAGTTGGATTGCATACGAATACTAGAAGAAGAGTCGAAACACCAGTGAAGAAAGAGAGAGAACAATTAGTAATCATTAACATTAGTTTAGTAAGAAAATCTCTTCAGGCAGTATGTAAATTTACAAATAAACCCTGGTAAATGCTTAACAAACATTATAAAAAATAAACATAAGTCTTAGAACTGCGTCTTGACATCTTATACCCCGTTCACACCAGCAAAACATGTTTGGTTAAACCAGGTTTAACGAAATGAAAATCAGTAAATGAAAACTGACATACTCAATTTTACTTTAGGGTTCAAGTAAACTCTAATTTGTGCTTTCATTGTGCCAAATCGACAAACAACGCAATTTTAACTGAACCATGTTGAAATAAACAGCTTTTAAACTTGTTTTAGCTTTGGTGTAATTGGGGTATCATGAGTTAGGCTGTAAAGCAAATATCCTTCCTTATTTTGAAAAGAAATTTTCAATCACAATTATTGATAATGAAACCCGTAGTAGGATCATGCGCCAGCTGGTATCAACTCTGAGATATAAGCCCGGATTTAATTAAGTTGCTCCATTTTTTGTTTTCTTTTATGGTAAATCAAACACTTGAAGAAAAGATCAGGTAACACAGCATGATTTTCACAAATTGCACGACTTGACAAAGCTCACTTATATGTAAAATCGTCGGGGAAACATCTGCCATTTTGTCAAATCTCATCCGTAAAAAAAAAAAGGTAAAGCAACTTTATTTATCCGTCTGAAGCGCTAGTTCCTTATTATCAAATGAAGAAATAGCGTAAGCATTCGAGATTCCTCAGAACGTTGTCCCCACATCTTGGCGCGGTCAGTCACAGGGAGCCCTCACATCCGTTAAGAATATGAATAAAAGATTAACCTACCTTTATCGCGCGCGTGTTTTGTGGCGGCCATTTTGAATTTTTAATACGCGCGCGGTCTGCTAGTGCGAGGTCTGGAACCGATATTACGGAGATCCTCGGTGAGCGATCGGATCCTCCGAGAATTTACGAATTCTGCCGCCCGTCCCAGACTTCCGTAATATCGGTTTCAGACCTCGCACTAGCAGACCGTGCGCGTATTAAAAATTCAAAATGGCCGCCACAAAACACGCGCGCGATTAAGGTAGGTTAATCTTTTATTCATATTATTAACGGATGTGAGGGCTCCCTGTGGGTCAGTTGCTTAGATACCTTGATTCAAAAGTAAAACGAAATCTGAGTGCACTCGGAGACTGGAATTCTCTGTTGACTGAGTGGTAATTGTTTATTATTAGCCTCCTACGTATTTTGTGCCATATGGCGTGCTTTACGTGATGAGCCAAAAGAATTTCTAGATTTGATTGGGAGGTCGGGTACTTTTCCATTCTACTGAAAAGTAATTCCTTGGAATATGATTCTTTCTTGTAGTTCATGATCCAACCTGTGCACGTTTGAAATTGCCTACAACTAAGAAAAAGATAATTTCATCTAAGAAATTGGGGACTTTTTCTTATCTTGAGATTAAACGGGATAATTGCCCGCGAATGAATCACGAGAATGATCACGAGAATGATCACGAGAATGATCACGAGAATGATCAAGAGGCACGACTGAGCAGCTAAACCTCGATCGTGGTTACTGTTTTGATATCACGCTTAAGTGCATATGGCGAAAGAAATAGTTGTTTTTTTTTTCGTGAAAAGTTTATCCTCTTAGAAAATAACATTTATTTAATTTCTATTTGTTGCTGCATTTGTGTGATTCATTTTGGTTGTATTAAAATATCAATATTTAGAACAAAATACTCTTAGAACTACCTTATGCACTACTTTCCAAACGTTCAAGATTTTTTTTCAATTTTGATAGGGTCTGGTGTGAATTAAGAGTCCCTTTCCATATAAAGTCATATAACTTTCCATATTACTGGTGCAGTAACTAACTATTTAGTTTGAGATTTTCCTTGGTGAGGTATTTGAGAATACGTCCTTCGGACCTGGTGGATCGAGTCGGTTGCTTTCGGGGTTCCAAAACCAAGCTGCGCCCATTCGACCTTTATTAACACTGTATTGTTCTTTTCCACTTTTCCTAGACCATAGAGAGGTCCTTGTTTCCATGACCGAGAATACTCCAGCAATATCTCAGACAATCTTAAGGCCCCGTCAGATTTTTCCGGTATTAGGCATGTTGAACGGTAGAATCAAATTACAAGTGTCCGTTTAATGCAGGTTTTTAACAATAAAATGACCTTCTCAACAACTTTGTAGTTGTCCGCGTCCGCTTAATACAGATATAATTTCCAAATTCTGGGACCTTGGCTATATCTGGCTACTGTCCCTTTATAAAGGGTGTCCGCATAATACCGGTTTGACTGTAATAAAGACAACTGCTACTCATAAATTAACTCAAATACGGAAAATAAAGGCAAACCTCTGCGAAAAATTCAGTTGTGACTCATAGAGCCCTTTGATTCACAGATCAGGAGCTCGTCTCTAATTTTACCGTCACAGTTTTTGCCCAATAACGGAGACACGTTTAGACTAACATAATGATGACAAGTAGAAAAATAAGTTTAAATTAAATAAAATAATAAAAGGAAAAATTTTCAACCTCTAAAAAGGAGTTCCATAAAAAATAGCCAGTAAAAGTGAGAGTCACATAAATTTACGCTGCTGGGCCCTGTATAAAAAAAGGTTAAGTGGGATTTTGTGTAACTGTTCTCTGTGTTCCTAAGGTAACCGTACTGTTCTCTGTGTTCCTAAGGTAACCGTACTGTTCTCTGTGTTCCTAGGGATTTTTTCGCACCAACATTGTGTTTCCCATACTTTATTAATCCACTTTCGGCTGATCTATCCACAATAGTGCGCAAGAAGACCTTCAGGAACACAGGAAATAGCTGCAAAAATCCCACTTCATCTTAAGTTACTTTATGTATGCAACCGGGCCGTGAGCGATCCGATGCTGCGATAGGTGAGTCTTGATAGTATTGAAACCTACTGATCATCAGTGGAGAAGAAATAAAGACACCCACGGAGAGAAGCAATCAATTGAAATACAGTCGAACCTCTCCGTACGGACACCTCTCTAATACGGCCACCTCTCTATTACGGACAATCTCCGATGTCCCAACAAAATTCTCATATATTTTCTTTAGAAAAAACCTTTATAATACGGACCCTCTCTAATACGGACAACGGACCTAAATTTTGGCGCCAGGAAACCTCTTTATTACGGACACTCCGGTTATCAGGCGATAATATTTTGTTCGTAATGCAATTTCCTGTTTGTGGTTACAAAAAAAAAAAAAAACGTAACGCTTTATTCATGTTAGTCGTTTCTGGATTTGTGTTTGGTGTTAACATTTTTACCGACAGCATTGCGTTGCAGAACATTTCGAGTTACCGGCTAAATACTTTAAGCTGTCAATGAAGTCAAAAGTGACGTTAAAGTGGTGACCTTTACAATACGGACACTTTGCTCTGTCCCTTAGGTGTCCGTATTAGAGAGGTTCAACTGTACATGGAAAATTTCCCAGTATGTCGTGTCAAGAAAACCCGGTCCCGCTTGGGTCCGCATAAAAGCAGTCTCACTAACAAAAGGGAACAATAGTCCCGTTTTAACACAGCATGCTTTCAACACTACAATACTGCCAATTCTGAAGGGAGAAAACTAAGATTTTGAAGAAAACAGGGTAAGAAACAACATGTTCCGGCAAACTATTTGCTCATTATGAACATGCATGATTTCTGGCAAAATGTTTCCTAAGTACTGCAGTGATAATTTATTGGTCTCAGCTCCTCGTCTCGTCCCAGACACCACCAAGCGCCCACTGGCCTGACCTGTTCAACAAATGCCAAAGAAGAAGAAGACAAGTGGACTGAGTAAGCTAAGTGTAATCTAACTTTACTTTGACCAGTTATCAACATCTTCAGTGAAGAGAAAAGAATCATCATGAATGTAGGGCACAGCCACCCCCTCCCCTGACTCCCCTCAAACTTAAAAAAATCGAGGTGGGAGAGGGAGGCTGTACACAGGCAAAGAAGAACCTGTGGATGTAGCCTGCGTGGGCTCCTGCTAGCACCTTTCCCCCCTCCCTCTATCCCCTTTCCTTTCCCGCTTTCTTTTCGCTCCATCCTTGACCGAAGAGCCTGTTCACAGGCTACTGTGGACGAAGGAATCTGACAGATCTGTAAGGTGGTTGTGTTTGCATCGCCTCGCGTGGTTAACTCGCATGGCGTTCATTTGCATTTGAACATGCGCAGTGAAGCATGATTATTGTTTTGCCGCCATCATTCGAATCGCAACGACTTCGGAATTAGTATTCATAAGACCCAGGGTGTTTGATTTCAAAGTCACATGAATCTTTCTCCGCAGAGTGAAACAAGGAGAAGTGATGAGCAAAATCAGGGTTTCAAAAGCCGGCTAAGATTTGATCACACAGTCTACAAATCGGCGTCAGAAGCTCTAGAAGCTTACATCGCACAGTTTGAGGGCGGCCGAAGCGTCACGACTTATCGACGGCGTCCCTCCGATTTGCTTTCTCCAGCGCCGAAATATTACTTTATGGATTCATTGGAAAGATCGCTAAGAAGTCCGCCAAGTAAATCGCCAGCTAGAAAAGTCGATGAGCTTTTGGAGTGGGTCAACGTAGCATATGCAAAAGAATTATCGAGTAGAGTGGCACCTTTCGGATACCGAACAACTCCGGAACTGCCTGGTTCAGGTGAGCAATCATTGTGATCGTGAAGCTAATTTCGCTATCAGATCAGTTCTGTTGAGGCGGGACATCTCTAATATAATTGTCTAAATACGTATTGCTACAGTGTTACGACGTCGAAAAATTTGTTAGCGAGGCTTGTTTAAAAGTAATTTCACGGTGAATGAATTAGAAGCGTATGGGACGCGTCCTAGGCAACCTTTACTCGCTACTCGAGTTTGAATTCCGACAGAGCTGCAGTTGTAAAATTTTAGATGTCAAATCGAATTCTTAATTTTTCGTGATGATAATGCTATCTAACAAATCGAAAATAAGCATCGGATACCTAAAAAGAGTTTATAAAGCTGTATAAAGTCAAGGTTTTTCATTTTGGATAGCTAGCGGGAGTCAAATTTATTCCTAATTTTGTGGTTACAACTTTGTGTCGTTTATACGCTTGAGTAAACAAACGAAGCAACAGTACACTTTTTTCATCTCCTCTGCATTGTACATGCCCAAAGGCACGCTTATCGTTAAATCATGACACGTTAAGGTCAGATTTTCTCAAGAATTAGAAACTTAACTGGGAATAGAGCCCGAAAGTCTTCGATCCCGGCTTATTCAATAAATAAAGCGAGTATAAATAATTTAGAAGGGACGCTATTGTCGCCTAAACAAAAAGCAACCAACGTATGTCGGTCGTCTTGCAGGTTATATGACTTGGAATATTCAGTATTTATATTAAACTCAGAAACTAGTATTTTCCCTAGGTATCAAGATTATAGCAGATGTACCTGACATGTTCACTGTTGTGCATGTCGTAAAGTTTGGTTGCTAGGTTGTAAATTAATGGCTGGTAATTTGATATACGCTGCATACAAATGATCGTTAAAAATTTTTTTTGCGGCAAGAAGAGATTTGAAGAGGGGGGTATAGAGAAGAGGGAGGGAGTGGTGCTTCATAATCGTTATCCTGTACAGATGTATGTATCAATGCATGGCAGAAACGGCTTGCAACAAACCAGTTTGATTTTTATTTTTCATTGACTCATGTTCATTGTCATAATCTGAAACAAAGGGAAATAAAAAATCCAACTGGTTTGAAAAATTTTAAACCACAACATAAACACTGTAAATAATACTGATCTGCATGTGCCAGTTTATGCAGGTAACTGAGCATTGTACTGCATACTGCATGCAGTGCATGGCAGTAAAAATACATTGTACCTCTGCATGTGTGCAAGATCTCATTGAGTTCTTGCCATTTTACAGTGTATTTCAGACTGGGCTGATAGTCAGATAACAATCATGTTAAATTTTGTGTACACAATATTCAACCGTAAAAGGTTTCACAGTTCATAATTAATCCAAACCAAGAAAATGAAATAAAAATAAACAAATAAGCTGGATTGTATTTCAGTTGCATGCGTGTGTGTAAGTGCTTAACTTTTGTAACTTTTGTTAAAGTCTAACCTCTAAAAACAGCATTCAAGGGTACTTCCAATTGCTAAGCAAATTGTTGTATACTTTCTGCACTGTACAATCTGTGAATCTTTAGAACTTTTGATACTTCCCCATATCTGTAAGTTAGCCTTGATTATCTTTTTCAGTATCTCTTTTTTATAGGGATAGAACTTGCAAGTTAATTGTATTAGACTGAGAAGTCACAGCAGTTCATGTAAAAGAATTCTTGATAAGGCAGTGCAATTTCCTTAGAAAAGGTGACCTTACATGTACATCTCTCATAAACTGAAAATAAAGCATGGAAATGACAATAATGATCATTGCTGTTATTTACAAAGCAATAAGTAAGTAAGTAAGTTGCCTTTATTTAAAAACACGATTTGGATAAAAGCTTACAGCTTGTGGGGTCGTGTAAATTAAAAGTATTAAAAGTTAAAAATATTTACAATTAAAAATGATCAGAAATATGTTGGATGTTGTCTATCAACCAGAGAATTAGCTTCTATCCCTTTAAGATAGGATATACTGAAATAATAGATAATCAAGGCTTACTTACAGGCATGAAGAAATATCAAAAGTTCCAATTAATTTGCAGCTTTTTTCTTGGTGCCAGGGAGTCAACAGGAAATTTTATTTTGGGGAAAAACATGTGATGTTCACAAGAGTTCCAGCATAATTTATAACAAAGACTAATGTTCTGCACATGTGTTAAGCATAAAGTACTTATTAGACTTTCGATAAAGTCCTTTGTCTTGTTTATACTGTCTCAACAAAGTTAATTATCTAGTAATTAATACATACATATGAGCAATAGATCCAAACATGAAATCGCTTTAAAGAAACCTAGCCATTACTGCCTCATTATTACTAGTGTCAAATTATACAAACTTTCTCTAGGTGGCCATCTTCCTTAGATGTACAGTTGGCACTGGTCCTGACTGTTTCAATATAATAATTGTTATATCCTCAGATGAAGAAAATATGAATCCACATCCTGGGCGTGGTTATCGCTCACACAAAGGCATTGATGATGAGCTCTCTACCCTCCCCTCCCCAAGTTCTTCTGTGGTTGACCTAGACAGCAATGCTGGTACTGTGGAAACAGAAGTTCTACTTAGCAGCTTCAAAGGAAGTCGACCTTCAACTTCAGGTATACAGTCAAATAATAACACAGTTTGTTATATCTCCCCCCCCCCCTCCCAACTGAAATAATTAGATGCATTTGTTTGGACAAGAGTGTATCACGTGGTGCACCTAAATTGAACTGTTTAAGGGTTATGGACCTGAGACTGTACCATGAAGTGTAAGTTTCCAAACTTTTTTTTTTTTAACCAGGATCCTATCACAGTAAGGCATCATTGAGATCCCCACCAAAATCAGGACCAGTGAAAAATCGTTCTCGTCCAGATGGCAGTACAGAATACCCCAGCTGGGTGTCTGGACTTGGCAAAGAGTACCCTAGTTGGGTGGAAGACCTGGACACTACTGCAAGGCACAGACACGTCAAGCAGAGGTAGTTGAGCATGATATGTACACACTGTAGCTAACCATGGTCTTAGTCCAGTTACAGTATAATCTGTCATGATCCCCTTCCTAGGCTTTTATAGATTGTGCTAGCATAATTTTTGGCATAATTGGAGCTAAAAAGCATAATTTGTGAAACGAGCACTGCCACGGCATAATTAGCAATTTTTAGCACTTTTTGGAGCATAAATTCATAAAATGTAGTAAATATGGTGTACTTTCTACAGAAATAAATGAAATTTAGGTAGTTTGTTCTTGCAATGCGTGTTTTAGCTATACAATTGTGATTGTTAAGTCGTTGGAGGCATTTTACAAACGGTTTAGAGATGCGAGCAGCTAATTTGGACAGCTGACGGCCGTGATAAACTGCCATAAACACAAATAAATTTACAACAACAGTTTATTTAAAAAACATCATAATTTGGTGTCGTTATTGCGCACCTCTATGTATAGAATCTACGTCATTTTGTGAGCATAATTTCGGAAATCAGAAGCATAATTTGGGAATTCTGGCATAATTTTTGCATAATTTGGCAAAATTTTGAGCACTGCTAGTAGCATAATATGCCACTTTTAGGAGCACAATCTATAAAAGCCTACCCCTTCCCCAATGTCCTCCAGTTATAAACCTACTGTATATCTACAGTGTTTGAAAAAATAAATTATAGGTTCTTCAAGTGCATCTGGCAAGGTTTTATTCTGTTAGTAAACTCATACTTGCACCAAAGTGTCTGTATCAAGACCCATTATACAGACCATTATTTAGAAGACAGTTGTCAGTCTACTGCCAGACATGCCGTGTACAGTGTTGATTGCTTTAACTTATTACATTAAGAGTAGAGGTCACAACCCCACCTCTCTTTGGAAACTGCCTTGTGGCCAACCTAACAACAAAAAACAAACTCTTACAAAGTTCAAGGCGGCGAAAACCGGAAATGGAATTAGAATTTTGCGTTTGACCGCTGTGAAGCCACCGTTAACAATAATGAATACGGCTGACCTGCTAACCCCCGAAAAGCGCTTGCTTCCCGTAGTTAACTACAGTAGAACCCCGGAAACTAGAACTCTGAAGGGAAACGAAAAACCGTTCGAGTAAGCGGGGTTCTACTGTATGTTAATTTCAATGCACCTTTCCCATTTCGGAGGAGTGTCCAATTTTTCAGATATTTGTGATGTTTGTAACTTGTTACTGACTCTCCATAGGGTCCAAATCCAATACTTTATGAGGTTGTACTATTAAATCTATTCTCTTTATTTTCCTTTTTAGCCCTGATAAGAAGTACTCTTCAAGCACCTCATCCACTTCAGAAACTGACACAAAAAGGAGAACGTTCGTGCGTTCATCACGGTCCACACCAGGTCTTAAAGTGTCTGATTTACAATCCAGAGGTAGCTACCCTTCAAGAAGGCCCATGGACCCAACAAGAGTAAAGATGGCGGAGAGTAGAATGAACGGCGTCGATTGGAACGATGGAGCGAGTACCGATACGGACATGTTAGTTTCCCAGTCTGTATATGGACCTACTCCGGTCAATATGGGAGGGGACTTCCATAACTCATTATACCACGACAAGAAAGTTGCACGACTTAAAAAGGAGTCCACTAAGAAGCTTAGAAAAAGCACAGGCAAGGTTAAATCTCGAGAGCAATCGTCAGTATCTCCGAGACGATCGAAAAGTCTAACATACACACCCACCAAAACTTTGCGTTTTTCTACGAGAGACGAATATTCAGAAGGTAGAGAGAGTACGCCTCTTAGAACTAATGTCCTTAGGGATTCGTCTCCAGAGGGGAGTCCTTTTACTGCACTTCCCCCACGATACAGCTTACCCCCACAGAATGAAAGATATGGGACATCTGAAGAGGCTGGGCGGCGCAGTGTGTCACCGCAATTTAACCGGATGTACGTTTCGCCTCCTAATGTAACACGCTATTCAAATCTACCCGCCAAGAAAGCGGAAGTTAAGTCATCACCAACAAAAAGTAGACAACAGTATACTAGTTCCAGTCCTATCAAATCTCCATCGCGCGCAAGCATTCCACTGAAGATAGACTTGCCGCCACGAACAGGCGACAGCGATGCCGAGTCTGACGACACGGATAGAGTTATGCGCAAATCACCGACAGGAATTAAAATGGAAAAGATGTATAGAGATCCTAATACCATGTATCCGTGGAAAACTATGATTCAGAGTTCTCGGTCACAAGATGGTAGTGCCGCCGAGCCCATGCATCCTAAACCTCAATATTATTCAACACCCATGGTCTACACTGGCAGAGAAACCCAGAAAACACATGGCTCACCAGGCAGACATACTTATTCAAGCAGTGTTCCACACAGTGGCTATCGTAGCGATCCGAAAGTTTCCTTCTCTGAACCCAGAAGCCAGCAGCGTGAAATGCACGCTAGGACGATGGAGAGTTTGAAATCAACTCCCAAGCCTGTGTTCGCCAGCTCAAGTTACCGATCAAGAGATGAGAAGCTTGCAAAGACTGCACCAGATGCAAGGTACCGGAAACCTCCTCCAGCTCCGACCAGGAGTACTGCGAGGAAGGCCAGTCACCGAAGAAGCAAAACAGTTCCGGATTTAAGACGGATCGCTATCAGTTCAGCTTCGAAACCAAGAAACTCACGCCGGAGTCTTGACGATGACGTCATCAGTGTGAACACGGCGGATACTGAAATACTTATTACCCACCCACCCATGCCTCTGTTTGATGTCAGCCCTTCACTGACGACTGTCTCAGATAGCGACACGTTAGTCGAATCTGAAACAGAGACAGAGACGGACATAGGTGTCAGCAAAAGACATCACTTGAGCCCGCGCCATATGACTCATGTGTTAGAGGTACAAGATGAAAATGACAAGTTTTCACCGACTAGTGTATTTGCTTCAACAAACCCCCATGCAGCAGTGCGAGAGGAACTTCCTCAAAGATTTCACTTGTGGAAGCTGTAAGTTTTTTCTCTTTTCCAGTACATTTGTTTGTGTTCGATCCTAGTGGCCCGTACGGCCGGCGCTTTACTTAATTTCTGTGGCATTAGGCGACTAATGGTATTTATACTCCCCCTGGGATGCTAGTACATCGCAGAGTTACCACCCAGTGTTACACAATTCGCTTGTACCCATTTATACACCTGGGTGGAGAGAGGCACTGTTTTGTCCAAGAACACAACACAATGAGCCCGGTCTCGAGCGGCTCGATCCAGCGTACCAGCCATTAGTAGGCCTCCCACTACTGCGTAGTGTGGAGTATTAATAAATATTTTTGCGATTTAATTTCCCTTCCATTTCCTTAAAGCTTCGCTGTAAACAGAATATATTTAGATACATTTGTAAACGAGCTGTTGTCTGCTCCACTGTTCATTATACAATGTACATTTGTTGATTCCTGTATAGAGATGAAGACACAAAGGCACCAGAGAGTTTCATAAGAAGGCGCTTTACGAGTCCAAAGTCTGGCATCATATCATCATTTCTTGAAGACTGTTTGAGCGTCGATAGCGATGATAAAAAAATTACGGTAAGCTTTTAAACTTTTTATCAGCCTTCTTTATATGACTTTGCAGAGGTTTAAATAATGTTTCTCGAACTTTCATCTAGTTCCCAGATTTTGTGATCCCACGAAATCCGCTCTCGTTTGCTAAATTACATGCACGAGCTTAATGCACACGTTGAATGAGAGATTGCATAAACTGACAGCTGGTGAGGGAATCTGATCACTAATTCTTTAGTTCACTGTACTAGCAAGTGATGACGTGCTTGTTTGTTGTGCTGATCTGTTTAGAAGCCGGATAGCAGCTCACCTCCTGTGAGACTCAGTGGAAAGGAAGCTGCCCCAGGCCCTGTAGAAGCCTTGAAACAGATGCTGTTTACCATGCAGGACATGGCACATCACGAAACACTAGATAACGGAGATTTAGACTACTATAAGGTAACGCCAAATCACGAAAAACTAACTAACGGAGATTTAGACTACTATAAGGTAACGCCAAATCACGAAACACTAACTAACGGAGATTTAGACTACTATAAGGTAACGCCAAATCACGAAACACTAACTAACGGAGATTTAGACTACTATAAGGTAACGCCAAATCACAAAACACTAAATAACAGAGATTTAGACTACTATAAGTTAACGCCAAATCACGAAACACTACACAACGGAGATTTAGAGTGCTTTAAGGTAGCGCGAAATCACGGAACACCAGAAAACGGAGATTTAGAGTGCTATAAGGTAACGCGAAATCACGGAACACTAGATAACGGATATTAAGACTACTATAAAATAACTTCAAACCACGTAGCACTAATTAACGAAGATCTAGACTACTATTAGGTAACGGGAAATCACGAAATACTCGATAACGGAGATTTAGACTACTGCAGGGTAACGCCAAATCACGAAACACTAGATAACGTCAAGTCACGAAACACTTGATAACGGAAAATTGTTTTTATATAAGGTAACACAATATCGCGAGAGAAAAAAAAAACAGATAACGGAGACTTTACCCGGCGACTTTATGATGATTGGCTAATACTCGGGGCCGGAAGTAAGTAAGTATAAAAAGATTTGTGACTAAAGATGACTATTTTCTCCTTTAAGGCTTCCCCTAATGTGGATTTCAAGTCCAGAGATACAAAGGATTCTTTAGCGTCAGGTATGTTCTGCCTTAAATCCCATTCAATTAGGAATGCTATGTTTAATCTTAACTATCCTTTGCTTATTATTTAATATTTGGTGTTTATATATCTTAATAAACAATATTGGCTCTGAAGATCTCACTGTAAGAAGCTACAGTGTAAATGCTGGTGTAAGGTTAATGAACTCACTCTGAGGACTTGGTGGCCAAAAGAAAAACAGGATTTAATACACGTCTTCTGCTACCGACATTATGCATTATGGATTTTCCGAAAAGTTGAGTTTACTCAAACCCAGATGATAGATATTTAGATATTTTGCTCAAACCCAGTCTCCTTTCCCTTGTTCAGTTTACTGAGTTACGTTTCTGTTTGTTTTCAGATGACCAAAGTGAACGAGATGCCGACATTTTTCGTGGAGAGGTCTCATTACAAAGGTAAGTTAAACCGGTCTCATCCGCATTCATGTTCTGCATAAGAGGGTTTTTAAAAAGGGAGGAGTTAGGTTATCTCGTGCACCGAGTGGAATGCTGAACCTTAACAAAATACCTGCTTGCTTACAAACAAATAATGAAGAATGGATTACGTGTGGGTGACCTCCGGGAGAAAAGAAAAAGTGACATGTTAGTCCCTGCCGTATTTCTGGTTGTTTTTTGTTCGTTTGATGTGTTAACCTAGCTAGCTCTTTAAAGTTCAATTTTAGAATCTTGTTTGCTTTGTGTTTGTTATACAACTCAGTCCTCACGCGCTTATTTTCCTCTCTTCATAGAGCGTACCATCATCTGGAACGACTCAAGAGACTTGTGGGAAAAGAAGATGATCGCTCTTCATTGAGCTCCGCTAATTAGAAGCCACAAATTATAATAGGTTTAGTTAGTCTAAAGTTTATTGAGTATAATTATAACGGCATGCTGATCTTATTGCATGTCATGGTGAAAAGGATTAATACAAGGCTTAATAAATAGGCCGTTGCTTATTTTGTTTTGGAGCTAAAATGAGAGAAAAGGACAGCTCAAATGCCTGTTTTCTTGGAGCGGGGAGAAACTAGTTTTGTTGATTTTTTTCAATGACATATGTCAGCTACATAACGAAAAAGAATGTGCTTTCTTATCATTAATTGACCATGTTTCATACAAATTGACAAACCAAGAGACAGCTTAATACAATCCATTAAAATCGTGCTCAACTTTGGCCATTGTTTTTTTCGGGATAGCGGGTGAACCTAGCATTTTCTATGGGTTTTTCATTAGCTTTTAGTTTCAAGATCACTTTGTAGGGGGCTTGTTTGGGGAGTTTTTACTCTTCGCTGCGAGCAAGTTAAAATGTTTGGGTCATTGGTCAGCTGTCACTTACTCTAGATTTCTGCTTGTACTATCTCCATTGTAATACCAAATGCCACTGTTCTCTCAAATTATGTTATGGACATTCAACCAAATATGCGGCGCTTTGGAGAAAGCTACCTTTACTTCCAGTATAGTATAAAATACTTAGGTTGAAATGTCGGTCGTCCCCTCGTCCTTAACCCTAACCCATGGTGTGCGGTTTGATTTGCTACACAAGAACTGAGAAACTTATACTTCAGTGCATTTAGCATGTAAAGAGAAAAAGATCATAGATTAACGATTATTATTCAGATACAGTGATTATTTCTGGAATGAATCTGCTGGGTTTTAATAAATTCATGTTGTCAAATTACAAAGTTAAATATCGATTCTTATTTTAAAAAGATAGTGATTCAGAGAAATTTTACAAAGTGATTTTGATGGGATATTTTCTGATAGTCTTTTATAGTTCTTATAGGTTAATATATACACGAATATTTATATTTATACTACATTGCAAATATTATACAACTTGGTGTATTTTTGTGGATTTATAATATATGGATTACTGTTAGAGAACAAAGGACCTCTGAGTTTGTTGTCAGCGTCATTTGATATTAAACAGTTATACGGTAAGCTCGAGGTTTCTATTTAACAATTAGACGGCAAGCTCGAGGTTTCTACCGGCTGATAGTTGGCGAGGGGCGAAGCCCCGAGCCAACTATCAAAAGCCGGTAGGAACCGAGAGCGAGCCGTCTAATTGTGTTAGCATAACCCACTGACCGATCTATTAAACACAAAATATAGCTAGAGTTGATTTATTGAATGTTTTGATTGATAAAATTCAGCGAAGACTAAGCACGCGCTCCGAGAGCCTTCTACGGATCAATAGTAGGCACCTTTGTAGCCAATCAGATTGCGCGATTACCAATAGTAGGTCAGTGTGGTTATGCTAACGGCTGATAGTTGGCGAGGGGCGAACCAACTATCAGCCGATAGAATACAAGAGCGAGCCGTCTAATTGCATAACCCTGTAGCTGATCTACTTAACACAGAATATCGCTAGAAATGATTTATTGAAGGTTTTGATTGATAAAATTTTATGACAAACAAAGCGCGTGCTCCGAGGGCCGTCTATCGATTATTATTAAAAACTTGCAATGGTATTTTGCAATTTCCGAGTTTTGATTGGTTTTAGGCCATGGTATATGAGCTCATATGCCATGGATCACAAATATGAAAGGTGTACGCGTCAGTTAGAACAGCCGGGGAGCTCAAATATTGTAATTCTTTAATAAAACAATTATTCCACTCGCGCTTGTTGGATGTGATATAGTTATAGCCAAGTCGGTGCTATGCGCCTCGTCGGCTATCTACCATCTCATCCAACGCGCGCTCATGGAATAATTGTTAAATAGACGTCAACTATTCAACGTCAATCAGATAGCAAAATCACAAAAAGTTTTAAAGTGAGCTGTTTTTTTTTACTTCTACACTAAAAACGGATGTTTTTACTGGGCGGCTTAAACAACGAAAAAATCGTCTCCAACAATTTTCAAAGTGAATCAATCTGTCTGCTAGGTCGACAAAAAATACTCGTCAAGATCCTCATCCATGGCGATGTAACGGCCAACATAAGGGTCAAAATCGAAGGTAGTGATTGGCTGTGCTTTCGTTTCGTTTTCTATAAAAGAACTAAAAAAGCAAACTGATGACAAAAGGGATCCATATAAATACAGCAATACATTTTTTCGTATTTTTCTTTGATCAGTGCGAGAACTGGACACCAGCGCAAAACGGGAGTCGCGAGGGGGTGGGGGCGGGTAGTGAACAAAGTATTTTTCTTTCGCTTGCCCCGCCCCTTCGTGCTTCGCGCTCGCTTTTTCGTTCACGTTCTTTTGCGTTGAAACAAAGGGGGAGGGGCTGTCAATAGTCTACTTGGTGTGGGTAATGGGTGGTTCAAAGGCCAGTGGTAGTATGTCAATCGTCGGTTTGTGTTCGACGCTGTTGACTGACATTATGGGGCACAGTGCACCTTCATGTTACCTCTTTTTGTAAATGAAATGAAACTCTTCACCACAATAAAGCAGTTGGGAAAGGGTGCATGTAGTTCATTTCAAAGTATATAACATTACATACGATAATTTATTTGTGGTCTGCTGTAACAGTGGTTTTATATTTTTCCATGATATTGTAAATTCATTTTTGTTTTTCACCGGAGAAACTGGTTAACCTTGGAATTTATTCGCAAAACATTTCGAACCCTACTTGACTAAACGGAATCAGTTGGGGAATTTGAAAACCACTGTGAAGTGGTTGATTTGGTGAAGATCAGACAGTCATTGTCCTACCCGAACTACTGTTAAATAAAATTTGTATAAAAACGTTGATCTACAGAATTGAGAGATTTTAGACGTAATAAGGATGTAAAAAGATTCAAGATTTCAAGCTTTATTTTGTCGACAGTCCGCTAGCTTCATAACTTCATTTTGTTAAACTTCATTTCTTAATAACTGAAAAATACACTCTGTACACATTATCAACACAGAATTTAACTCAATCGATATATAGGGAGTCGTAATTTATATAGTTGACACGCACTGACTTTATACTACTTTAGACAGTGACAACGTTGTTTTCTTCTTTTACATCTTTTCGAAAACAGAAAAATTAATTGAGTTCATCTTGTAAACAATTAAATTCATGATCTTCATCAATTTTCTCTCTTGCAGCCCCAGACCCCCGGTGGGCAGTCGACATCGGCAGTTACGTCATCTTTTTTCTTTTCCTCTTCCTCTGGAACTTTGTTTCGTTTGCAGCCCCAGACTCCTGGAGGACAATCGTCTTCGATCTCATCTTTCTTACAGCCCCAGACCCCAGGAGGACAATCATTTTCGACTGCGTCCTTCTTACAGCCCCAGACCCCTGGTGGACATCCTTCCTCGCCTTTCTCTTCTTTCTTGACTTCCCGTTTGCATCCCCAGACTCCAGGTGGGCAGTCTTCGTCGGTTTCTTTCACTGAACGTTTACTTTTTCCTTTGGACGACTTGAACCAGTTTTTTACAGAACCAAACAGTCCTCGTTTGCAGCCCCAGACTCCTGGTGGGCAGTCATCATCATAATTGATTTTCACTTCTCGTTTGCAGCCCCAGACTCCTGGAGGGCAATCTTCGTCACGCTGTTCAATCACGTTTTTCTTACAGCCCCAGACCCCCGGAGGACAGTCCTCTTCGCTTACTGAGAGCGCACGCTTACATCCCCAGACCCCTGGGGGACAGTCGTCTTCCCACGCCCTCCTGTGTCTGGTCAGTGGATTGCAGGTGGCCTCTTGTGAAAGGAAAATGATTGCTGTAACCGCGATAAATAACCAACTCATTCTCCTGAAAAGGGAATGCACCACAATGTTAAAGTACTGGCTTTGAAAAACCGTCTACGAAGTCACTTTTGCCTTACACTGTCACTAAAATACTAAATAATTGAGGTAAAGAAGAAACAGGATATCAGTGGCTGTGCTTCTTAGAAGTAAAATCTTCCTTTTTGTGAACACGCTCGTGTATAAGCAAGAAAATAAAAAAGAGAGCTCAAAGAAATTTCCGAAATGCATTTTGTTCAGGACAATATGGAAAAAAAGAGAAAAAAGTATCGGCTAGTTTCTAATAACAGAAAACGTTTGATTAATGTTAGGGTGTCTTTACACAACCGGTAGACATTATGAATCGAAAAAGTACGCAATTGAGCAAAAAAGAAAATCTCTTCCTTTAGAAAAACGACAACGAAATAGGTTGAAACAAATACAAGGAAATTAATCATAGATTAATTAATGCGTCAAGAAAAATTCACGGTTAAGAATTCTGAAGGAGGGAAGGAAGGGAGGGAGGGAGGGAGGAAGGAAGGAAGGAAGGAGAGAGAGAAATAGAAAGAAATGATAATCAAACGTTAACAAATAAATATTCATCTATAATTTACTTCTTCCATAATACACGTATGCGAGTTTTGTTTCAATCTCGAAAACGATCGCGAACCATTGAGGCAGGTGTAGTAGGTTAAGTGAACTTGTGGTTTTTCACCGAGATACACCATTCTTTTCACACTGAATCGATAAAAACCCTTGTTGAAATACAATTGAATAGGTGTTAAAGTTGCAAAAGAAGTATGTTATTCAGGAGCTTCAAAAAAAAGAAAAATGTTCGACAGACTGCATGAGAAGTGTAAACGTATTTTAAAGATTTAATGAACGAAAAAAAGGTAACTTAGCAAACCACAAGATGACTTTTTGTCGAGTAGCCGTGAAAGAAAAAGTGACTGATATTGATTTTGATCAAAAGTCGAAAAAAGAGTCTGAAGACAATGGCTAAAAATTTTAAAACGGCTTTTATGTTTTGGTAAATTAGACTGTTTTAGAGACTCCTAACACCTCGAGATATAAAGGAAAATACTCCATTTTAGTACACAATTCACTTTTAACATTTCTCTGGAAAAGATAAACTGACACTTGGACAAACTCCCTTTAAACAACAACAGCCGGTCAGAAATCGTCCACAGGAGTCAATTTTTGTCATTTTTACTCGTAAAGATATTCTACTTTGTTTTTCTCCTTGTAGTTAAGCCAATACGAAAATATAAAAGACGTATAAACAAACGTATTGTTATAATAAAATAATACAAAGAAAAATGTATCGTCAGACCACATTCATCCATAGACACGAAACAATAATAAAACTCGTTCGATGAATCTGAGGGAAACTCGATTTGTTGACCACTTCCGACATAAAGAGGCTGATTTGACACAACTTAGTAACAACAATTTGCTCTAATTTCCTAAACGAAAGAAACTTGGAATTCACTGTTTTTGAAGCGTTTTGGCAAAATAAAGTAAGCACATTTATGTTTTCTGTTAAATAACAAAAAAATTCCATTAAGGTTAGTTCCATAACCTACCTTTCGATTTAAGATTTGTTTCAGTTCTTTTTGCTCCTGTTGTAAGGTTCGTACTAAAGCTAGTCGAGTGGTTTGCTCGCTTTTGAAAGCGTTTCGTTTGATAGAATATCAGTGAACACTCTTGGTCCTTATGTAAGAATTTGATAGGTGCCCCGTCGCGCGTCAGATAAATTTAACCCGAGTCTACACAACAAAAGTTTTTAACTAAGGTTTAATCTTTTTGGTCTTATTGAGAGCATTGATTGGTCTCATGCCGAGGGCGGTGGTTTTGGAATAATTGGGAAAAACAGAAACAATTACAAGCTACTAAAATCCGAATACATGCCAATTAGCAGCTTAATTCTACAGCAAAGAAACTATCATAAGGTTTTTATCAATCCATGATAACCTGCTGATATGACAAGCGTAGGACGATTCTTTATCCGCAAAGTAAGGAATTTGTTTTGAGTGTTCCTTTCTGAATTTCGTGCTTACTCACCTCCCCATCAACGCAATTACGGAACCGGAGATTAAATTGCAACATTCTAATTGCGTTCTCGCACTTTATACACAAGAGCTTTAAAGAACCTTCTTTATGAAATATGTTGACCGCAAGTAGTAACGAAATTTGGAGCGGACAATTCAAACAAAAATCAGATTGAAATTGATACATTTGATGAGTATCTATATTAACTATGTTTTCCATTTTTATTTAAATAAAGATTCTTTTTGCCTTTCGGTTTCGAAAGTTTCATTTTTTTTTTCAAGAAACAGGTGTGCTGTGCCTACGTGTTTACTTCCATTTCTTTCATGATGGTTTTCACGGGCAAGGCAAACTAAATTAGTTGGTTTCTGTGGTGAAGATTAGAAGCTGACGTATGTCTTGAGTGCGATTAAGTTTAAAAGCTCAAAAAGCTTTGGTGACTTTTTGTGACGACATAACATATTTTGTCGAAAGTATTTCCCTCCAAGTAGGTCGAGTGAAATGTATTTGAATAGTAATTTAATTGAAAACGTCTGAGTTAGTGCGTCACAGAGAAAAGCTTTTTCTATATCGTAATCCACTGAACATTCTTACAAGGGAATCGGACTATCCAGAAACAAACATCCACTGATATCGAACTTAAGTCGCACATCTTAATTTGACTTTTTCCATTTTCATTAACATTCTCTAAAATAGTGGTGGAGTTTTCTTAAATTGCTTATTTCTCAAATTCCAAACAACACACTGGTCGCTTTATCCCCATGACAAATTGAAGCATAAAATAGGAACCAAATATCCAAAAACTACCTGATACAAAAGAAAAAGGAACAATAATTTAAAAACAGATCCTGGCAAATCACGCTCGATTTAGAAAATATTTCATCTCGAGAAGATCCTTTGTTCACAAGAGTTGGGGAAACCACAACATTTTAAACACACGGTTCAACCTAAATGGAAAGCATTGCCAGCTGGAACTGCACTGTAAATTTAAATCAATCAAAAGTGGTTTCAGTATAGTAAGATAGACAAGCTTTAATCAACCAAATCTGTGCAACTTAGTTTATTTGTCGTTCCTCGAGACTACATTTTTTTGCATACTGCTAGTCAACGATCTGATGAAAAGACCTTTAAACGTCTCAAAAATGACAAACCTTGGCTTTTGGGATTTTTATTAAGTTCAAAGATTATATCCTAATGACAATTGACGCCGAGTAAACGAGACATAGAGTCTTCGCGATACAAAAAGGTGTGTTCGTTTTTGTTTATAGACCAATAATGGAACACAATCTTATTTCGCGACTTTCTTTCGTGCAAGGAGGTGTTAAGTTTCTGATCTAAAGCACCACCTTTCCTTGCTGTGGCTGAAATAAATGAATTAAACAAGAGAGACTTTTTAGCTTGTGACATAGAAGCTTTCCATCTTCAAATTAAAAACAAAGCTCAAGAAGTTTTTAATCTTGGCCACTTTTCGAGTAATTTTACATTGTTAATACAGGTTGGAATGACAATTATTCAGACATACACAGAGTATGATCATCAGCTTTAAGAATTTCATTGTTTTTTAAATATTTTAGATAGTTTTGCTAAGTTTTTAAGATTACACAACAACAAAACTCTTGTCAACGACAAATACTGAAAAGTAGTGTCAGTACTTTTCCCATCAGCGAAGATGCGAAGGAAAATAGTGTAAAAGAAATTTGCAATCTATGAGCTTTCGCCAGTACCATTAAATAAAACACTTGCCTGTGTTTTAATTGAAAAATACTTTAAAATGAAGGAGACATTTCAAATTGAGTGGATTATAAAACAATGTGCACATTTTAGTTTATGTTAAAGACTGGCTAAGAAAATCTTTTGCTTTAAATAAACTTTAGTAATGTAATTCGATTTATAACTTGAATGTTTTGGAAATTCTACACAATCTTTCTGAAATGAAACAAGTGAACTATTCATGGACAGTATTCTCTCACTTTCTGTATGCTCAGTAGTACGATGGGCTCAAAGTGATTTTAAGTAATGGAAAAATGAATTTTAATTTGAATACTGTTTTAGGATAATAATTCAGTTCTTTCTTAGTAAGCGCCACTGAGGTCTCCTTTCTTGTTGCCGTAAATGGTTCATTAGATAAAAGTCGCAAACAGTGTAGAAGGTTTATAAAAACAATAACAACATCACAAAACTGTCGCGTACGAAACTTTAAGTAGATTTATCTGGTGAAACAGCTACAAAATGAAAGGACATCATCGTGTTTCGGCCTTCTCTTATCGTCCACAACTTCAACACCTGGTGTTATAAAGCCGCAAAAGCATGTGACGCTTAATACAGTATCATTATTGTACGGCCTGTTTTTAGAGAGTAAGTATTCAACTGGGATAAAACTAGGGCAATAATACAGTGCAAACATGGTGCAAGTCATGTTTCGTAACTTCATAAAATCTTGCTTACCTCGAATAATAAGGAAAATTCCTACTTCAATCTGTATCCGACGGAGCCTGTTCAACCGGAATCAATGCGCTCTCTATTCAGGTAGTGTGCAGTAAATATAACATAAACTGAGTATTTATATACCTTATCATTAAAGCAATAGAACGCATGGTTGGCGGAATTTAGCAAGCAAAAGTGTTCTTGTTTGACAACTTATCAATAAAAACGTCTGTAGAAAATTAGCGCCGATAAAAATGACACCACTTAGGCCACACAAAAACCAGGTCCTTTAATTTTAAAAACCACAGTTTTCGTAACGATAATATTACTTTTTTAGGTTTGATATGCTTTGTAAACAAACACTGGTAGCTTTAGTTTGCAAAATATCACTTTTTGAAAACGCTTCATTATAAAATCCCAATGCATAACATAGTTCCAGATAAATACTTGACATATTTTAAGCTCAGTTTTTGTATTTAAATTAAAAAGGTTCTAATGCGATAATAAGGAAAAGGTTCAACGAAACTTATAAATGCTGGGGAAAATCTTTTAATGATGTATCTTGGGACTGAATTTTGTATGGTTTTTGTTTCATTCACAAGTTTGCATGTTTGTACACAGAAAATCATGTGAGCGAATCATTGACATTATCACAAAGCAAACATGTTTTAAAGATCACTGATTTTCTTCTGACATTAATAAATTACATTGACTTTAAATGATATGTGGTAAGAACAACTGTTTCCACACGTAAAGTGAACTAAACTATTAGTCCAAAATCTAAAAATATTAAAAAACATTTTTTACTCTACTTAGCTTAGAATCTTTTTTAAATTTTAGAAAGTATGTTTTCTGTTATCCATGCTCACAAGATATGATCGCATATCAGCTGCCAGATCATAACCAATAAAGATTTTACTTTCATCGCTAACAGAAACCAGCGAGTAAATACAGCTTAATTTTGAGGTAAAATGGCTTTCTTGAGAGAAAGTAGTTATTACACAAAAACTAACTGCGAACCACAAAAAAGCGACCGCCAGTTTATTAGTCACACACCGAGTAGCAATTCACCCACACGAAATCCCTCCAGCATAGATGCTTTTTTAGATGGTACTTTTGCTAACGGGGGCATTGAGATAAATTCTATGAATTAAAAACGCCAGCTATCTTACAAGGAATGTTTCTTTACTTGTCGAAGGTTTAAAACAGAATGGTTTCAATTCGATTTTTTATAGTAAATGTCTTAGACATCCTTTGTCTACAAGGCCAAAAAAACGTTTTCACGATGATGAACAGATTTTGCCGTATCGGTCCCTTATCGGGAGAACAAAATTGGTATGTTTTTTCCTTTCCAAACACATACATAAAACATGTTATCTAAATTACAGGGCATTTAAGATATTTTACTATTTATTGTGATACTTTGTAAGCAAAAGAGAAGGGTGCTTCCTAACTCTCCGACAGATCCCTAGAAAAAGAACCACACGCCTCGGAATGTTTCTGCATGTTTATTTGTAGACAGTCAATTCCACTGACACTGCGAATTCGCTAGTAATGTTGATATTTTCCTTTTCTTTATTCTCTGCCGGACTTAAAATTGAGTTTGAGTTATTATTAATAAACAGCCCTACTAAGGGGAGAATTTACTTTTAAAAAAGGCATAAAACAGTTGGCTATGGTAATTGATTCTTGTTAGGAAACTTGAGCGCAAAATAAATCTCTTAACATACGGTGTAAGCTAAGCGAAAAAGGGATTAAAATGCCACACTTCTGCAAACTAAAGTCCCGCTCTAGAACTTGATATAAATACACATTAATGTTCTATAACCAGTCTAAAGTTTTCTAGGACGGTTGTAAATATATTGCTTTCTTCAGAGGTGTTTGTTTATTATCAGCTCTTAACGGTTTCGCAGCAAGTACGATTCGGGAAAATTATCTCAGAACTAACGCTGTACAGTACTTGTTACACGTGCTTTTCTCGGCATTTTTTAATGCTGCTTATAAAGTGGGGGCGAATAGAAGCCTGATAGGCCAGGTCAGCCCCTAGCTTATAACCAAACCTTTACGGTGCACCTGGCTGGATATGTTTAAGCGTGGGTCACCGAGTTGTATTATATAACCTTGAAAGTCAAACTTAGACTGTTCACAGTCCCCTATTTTCCGTGAAGTCGTAGAGGTCGATCGTTGAGTACGAGGGGCGACCATCTTTGTTTCTAAAGGCGAGCGAAAGCTGGGGAGAGTGCAAAATGCCTGTGGGAAGGGGTGCTGTGGCTCGGATGCTGTGGCATTTTGCATGTTTCCCAGTTTTCGCTCGCCTTCAGAAACCAAAATGCCCCCCACTCCCCCCCCCCCCCCCCCACCCTCAAACTCATCCAACGACCTCTACAACTTCACGAAAACGTATGGGACTGTGAACAGTCTATAGTCAAGAAGTAGGATGGAGAGTCTGTCAGGAAACGGCTTTAACGCTCTTGGGTAAAGAGCCATTTTACCATAACAAATATCAGACTTTAAATTTATAACATGTCAATCCATTTCTTAGATTTTGAATTAAGAAATTAGCGGAATATTGGTCAATACTCGATGAACTCAACTGAAGCGGAAACTAAACGCGAAATGCCAAATTACAGGAGGAGAGTAAATACAATACTTGGCTACCTCAACTGTTCGTTGTGTTAACGCAGACTTCCAATTGCAATATACACACGAAAACGGAGCAAAAAATGTGAATTCAAAACAAGACAAAAAATTTACTCATTTTCTTTGCTATTTAATGGCGTATTTATCCGCAACAATCGCGTTTAGCCACCGCATTTGCTCGTTTGAATTTTTTATTATTTTCGAGCCAAAATATAAAAAAAATAAAATAAAATAATCCCACGGCAAATGCGACGGCTTTACGCGTAAGTTGCAAATAGATAAACCCTTTATATCTTAAGAGATTATTTAGCAGGCTTCACTTCCACTGCAATTACTTGAAAGCTTTTTTTCCGCGCTCCAAGCAGAAATTAATCCTCTCTCTTGTTACTTTTCATGCCTCGCTTATGCCGGCTCGTATTCGTTAACAATGAATTTCTCCTGATACAGCATTATAAATTCCTCCCATTTTCTTCGCGTAAAAATTTTATGATGAAAGGACGAAGAATGAATATCAATTCAATATACATCCAGCCGAAGCACGCATACATTTTACAGTTAATTTAAATTTTGTGATGTTAAGCTCATTTTCTCCCTATCGCCTTCCCATGAAACTCAAATAGTTTTGTTTGCTAGTACTCTCTAATATATAGGATACAAATCCAATTTTCCACTATCAATGTTACCACGTTTTTTCGACTTCAGTTTTAATTTCGATGACATTTTTGAGCTTTAAATACCAGGTAGTAAAACATTTCAGTGATGAAAACAACTTTCCAATGACTTCCATTACTTATACACACATAAAGAACAATAACAAAAATGCTAGGCACCAAAGCCTTCCACAGCTCGAATCAGTATGAAATCACTTACCAAAAGCAACCTTTCCCAGATTTGTCCTTGTCTTATTGTAATAGACACAGTAATAAAGTTATTCATTCATTCAATAAGCTAAATCAAGCAGCGAGATCAACTGAACAGTTTTCAAACAAGTTACGACTTCTTCTTAAGTAGCACGCTAGCCAATAGCTATACAAAGTTATTTTTAATACGTGTACTGTCAAATCTAAATGGTCACTCTCGATTGGTGAATCTAAAATTATTATGTACTCTGACAAATTGAACTAGAATGCAAATTGATCACCTGAAGTATTTTATTGGTAACAACAACGGAAATTACGCTATTAGCCATGTTCGAAACGAGCGGGGGACTGGGTACGAATATTCAATATCGATTGAATTGAAAAATTGGGCCTGTCATCTGAAAGAGCATCCAAAAATTAAATTATTTACAGAATTTGATTAATATTGGTTTAAACGCATAGGTATGGTTCGCTTTTAGAAATTGCAAAAATAAGAGAGCTTTAGTATAACCTGTCCCTCCAATCCATACTATTAAGCTCTCTTATTTTAACGATTTTTAAAAGAGTACCATGCCTTTGCGTTTAAACCAATAACTCTCAAAATTGGTTGAGTTACTAATTTTTGGATGCTCTTTCAGATAACAGGTCCAATTTTTCAATCCAATCGATATTGAATATTCGTACCCAGTCCCCTGCTCGTTTTAAACATGGCTAATTGCACGTTCCTTGGCATCAGATCTTATAGGGTCATTCGCCGGTAAGGCCAGAGACTTTGTCGTGAGCCATGTTATTAACATTGTCCAATACAGACTTTATGAAACAAGGAAAACAAATGTAATTATCTGTGATTCAGTGCCGTGTTACTTAATTTCCTGCAACTGCAAGGATATGCTTTGCTTATCGCAATGCGGCGGAGTTCCGTGAATTTAATGAGTGATCGCATGTACGTATATCTACGCGTGAAAAAACAATCTATTGTTCAGTCACGGCGACATTTGGATTGTGGCCCGGGGGATACTCCCATAAATTTCGGATAGGGGTGTGCCGCGAAGGTTCTTTAACCCTGACCCTATTTAAGGATAAAGAAAGCAAAAATTGATACCCTTTTTTGGCCCAAAACCGAAAAATGACACCCTATTCAAGGGGAGGAGAAGGGTTCCGTGACGAACCAAACACAAATGTTTATAAAATCGCTTTACTAATACTTGAACGGATAGTCAGTTTTAAGATACCTCTGTTTCGTTTAGCTGGGCGTTTGATTTAAGAATTTAGGTACCCTATCTAAGGATCACACCGGGACCAAAATGCCAAAAGGAGCAAAAATGATACCCTATTTAAGGACCGAGAACCTCAAAAACCATACGCTATCCCGTGGCACATACCTATATAGCCAATATATGCGAGTACCCCCTCCCCCCCCCCCCCCCCCTCCGGGGGATTGCGAAGCCTGAATGTAAAACAACTGTGACGCAACAATGTTCAAAAGTGCAAGTTAGCAGCATGAAGCACACATTATAACTTTCAATTCATCCTCCGTCTGGTTTCTATATAGCCTCCCACGCAGTCGTTCGTTAGGGCGATCGTGTTTCACTCCTTCGAACTAGGGTTCTGGAGCGAATGTCAAAATAAAGAGTGAGACTGGGGAGAGACGGCGGGAGGATATCCGCTGACGAGGTAGGTCTCCGCTCGCACGCGCTTTCGGCGCGCAGAAGCTCCGCTATTTTGATTTTTGACTTTGTATTAGTTTAATATTCAGAGAATTTACAATACACCATAAGGATTCAATATCGTTTATATGGACCGTCTTTGAAATTTTAAAAATAGAAAATCAGTACAATGTCTTGATCCATAATTTAAATGGACTTGTGTAGATCAAGAAATCGACCAGAAAAAAAAGCTGCCTAAGGTTTATTCCTTTAACAGAAACCATAAATGAAAAGAAATCAAAAAATTTAAAACGTTTTCACACATGTTTTTGTACATATTGAGTAAACATAACTGGTAAACAAAATTTTGACTGGGATTCGGCTCTCTGTCTGTAATATTGACGCAATTGTATTGTATTCCTTCCCTTCGCCTGGCGTTGGTGTATTGGAATTGCGGCACATACATGATAACAGCGAGTATAGATGCTATCAACGAAAAACATTCTTTGAAATCGCTCTTCCGAGTCAAGCCAAATTTTCGTGACAGCGCAGAGATAATGACATGTAACAATTGAATAGAAAAAATAATATTTATATTTAGGCAAGCCTAAAAGCGGAGCCCCCCATTTATTTAATTTTCACTGGAGTTTACAACGTTTCCATCCTGATAAAATGTGGCCCATAGGTGCAAGACAAATTTAAATCGATCATGGTTAAAATGAATGTCCTACGGTACAACAAAATTAATAATCTCGAGGCAGAACAACTCATGGCTAAAAAATTAATTAAGATTTTATTCTCTGCTTCCTACGAATAAAAAATAGTTACGCAATCCTCTTATCGTTTTGCTTTATACAAAAGAGACGTCAATACAGTATGGGGTAAGGAGAGGGGGGTGGTGTTAGTTTTGTTCTTGTTTTTCATTCTATTTTTAATGGGTGGGATAATTTTTTTATATTTTTAATAGCATATACTTAAGTGTATTTTAATTTTAGTCCAACATGTACGTTTTATACATGAGCCTCTGGCCCACGTACGGACAATAAAATTGTATTGTATTGTATTTAACAATTAGACTACGAGCCCGAGTTTTCTATGAGCAAATAGTCAACGAGGCGCAGCCGAGTTGACTATCGCTCATAGAAAACGAGGGCGAGTAGTCTAATTGTTTTAGTAGAAACTCTAAAGGATTACAGTCCAAAACCTACAATATTGTGCAGTTTGAAGACAAAAATCAAGAAAATTTACCGCTTTAAATTTGCTACGCGCGCGCGACTGTTTTCTATCGGCGAATAGAAAACAGTGTGAGAACCAATCAGATTCGCGGATTTCCAATAGAACATAGCTGAGTTTCTACTAATGTATTTTATTATATCTCTGAGATAGTACGCACGCTGTGATTGGTCAATTTTACGGGCCGTATTCTGTAGTACGGCCCGCGAAATTTGACTGAGAGTTCTCCTGATGCCGTACGCCTTTGCATGTTGAAATGTCTTGCGAAGAAGATTTTCAAAACTTCCTACAACGTTCGCTGTCAGAGGAAAAAAGCGAGGAACAAAGGCGAAGCGAAAAAGGTCTACCGAACTTTAAACTCAATTTTTGTGATCTGTTGGAAGGAGAAAACTTCCCTGATGTGGCGGACTTAGAGCAACCCGAGCAGGATTTAAGTCAAGAACTTGAAAGTTTCATCAGTGCCGAGAAATATGCAAACACGGTCAAGAAGACGAAAAGTGAATGGAAACGGTTCGACAATTATTGTCAAGAGCAGACTGATGGAACATTTCATGTAGAAACCGTACCTGCTGACGTCCCCGATAAGCTCCTCGGAAAGTTTTTCAAAGACGTACGCAAACGCGATAGAGTTGAGTACGAGCCAGACAGCATTTCAAGCTTTCAACGTAGCATTCAACGCCGCCTTAAAGAGCTAAGTTTTTTAAGTAGTTCCTTCAAACTTTATACGTGTTTTCTCCTTCAGTATTTTCTACAAACACTGCCATAAGTTTTCGAAAGTTTGATATTAAAGCTATAACGCATGTTGTCAATCGCGGCAATTTCGTCGCCAAGCAAAGAACTTTAGAAGTTATTCCAAAGAAAACTTGCACTGTATCTAGTTTCATCCTGTCACTGAAATTACTGTAAAACTTATTGCAGAAATAAAGTAGTAAAGGTTGGATTTAAATTATGTTTATACGCTCATCATCAATCGAGCTATTAAACGGCCAAATTGTTTACGACAAAGCCAATGAAATTCACTCGTCCTTTCGCCTTTGACGTACGTCAGTCAAACGAAGCCGCTTCCAGCACTCTTGACTTGAAATGTTTTCTTTTCTCCAGAGTGAGAGATATAATAAATATCTTATTAACCTCGTTTTCTCGGTCCATACTGTAAAATACGGATCCTCGTTTTTTCCCGTCGACTTATGACCCGCGCGCTTCGCGCTTGGGCCATAAGTCGACGGGAAAAAACTCGGTCCGTATTTTACAGTACGGACCTCGAACTCGATTAATAAGAGGTATGTATATATTTCGTGGACAAATATTCCCGTCTCACTTTTCTTGCCTGTTTTATCGGTGCACTCAAATGGGTTGCTCACGTACGCAAATTTTAAACTTTCTGGGATAAGTCGGTGGTAATTTTTTGTTTCTTACCGTGTGCACAGCTTAAACAAATTTTAACGTACACTAGATCCTTTCTATTCAGTGTAAAAGTGAGCTTCACAAAAGCAAAAAAGTATGTATTCACACCTCGCGCTGGAGCTAGATGGGGTAAACATGATTTTCAGAACAAGTTTAGTTTAAATAAATTAATTTCGATCAAACTTTCTGCTTTATCGTCGTTCAGCACTTCGAAAAACGTCACTTATACTGTATGAACTTCTTCTGCCGGGAAAATTTACGGCTGAAAGTCGGAATAAACTCACAGCAATAAGAAATAAACTCTCAACTGACAGAACATCACGCGGCGGCCAAAGAAAATAAGCTTGCAGCAATCTGATAATCAGTAAATCCATAGCAAATAAAACCAACTCAGGGAACGAAAAAAAAAACTGACATGTAAGCATAAGCTTAAAGGTTCTACATATTAACGCGACTGAAAGCGTATTTACGGAAAGATCTAAACCGTATCAAGAAATGGTCTATTGTTCGGTCTCAAATTCCTCCTCACCTCTTGAAACAAAAGCCTTTTGTTGTCTGTCGGGCAGGCACAGTTGAGCCGATGAAATGAAAAAGATTGAACTTAACAGGTAGAGATCCAATAAATATTCAAGCCTGTCTTTTTTTAATAATCCGCAAAATGAAATGCTCCAAGCCTAAATTTCATCGGTGTTCGACTGGATCCGCTTGGTTGAATGCCACTCCCTTTCAAAAAGAGATTTAGGAACCGAATTTACAGCAGTTAGGTTTTGTTTTGCTCAGAATAAAAAGCTAATTAAGGAGGCTCAAAACAGTTTTCAGTACCCTCCAGCTCTAATATACTTTGGAGGGTCAGTGCTACCAGTGAGACTCGTAGCTCAGTTGGTTAGAGCGCCCAACCGTGATCTGGGAGGCCATGGGTTCGATTCTCGTCGGGGACTCAGGTTTTTTCTTTGTCCCTCGCTCGTGTCATGTTGAACAATTTCTTCACTATTTATCACCGAGCTTAAAATTTACCATCTTTATTATTTATTACACATTTGATGATTTCGACATTGCTGATCCTAGCAGTAGGCGGGACGCGTGTCACATATCAACCTAGTAAATGGCCCAGCTCACAACGAGTCTCTCGTAGCTCAGTTGGTTAGAGCGCCCAACCGGTATCTGGGAGGCCATGGGTTCGATTCCCGTCGGGGACTCAGAATTTTTCTTTGTCCCATGCTCGTGTCATGTTGAATACTTCATCTTCATTATTTATTACCGAGCTTAAAATTTACCACCTTTATTATTTACTACAAACTTGATGAATTCGACATTGCTGATGCTAGCAGTATACAGGACGCGTGTCACATACAGTCGACTCCCGATAACTCGAACCTTCAAGGGAAATTGAAAATGGTTCGAGTTATCGGGAGTTCGAGTTATCGGAAGTTGATAACAAATGAACGGAAATAAGGAAAAACGGTGTTTATTGATTTTCTATTCATACAGTGTTGACCGGTGTGCATTTTAAACAAATTTAATTCGAGTATAGAAGAGCCAAAAGAAAAAGGAACAATATATTTCTAAATCACTGTTTAAACCAGAACGTAACGTAATGTGAAACAAAGCAAACCAGCTGCGAACATCGTAGGTTTCAAATAGAACAGCGCTATAAGCTACTGCTGCAGAGTTTATGCCATTTACTTTTCTGAGCAATGGTCAGTTAATTCGTACTGGCGATAATCCTTATACGTTTTCTAAGGTTGAATTTGAAAGAATAGGTATCACCCTCCACCAACAAACTGAACGTCTGTAGCACGTCAAGTACGTTAATGGCGTGCCACAGTTTGTGTTTTGAGGGGCGTTTCCGAAACGGCTCTGACTCGTGTACGCTTTTATTTCAAAATAAATACAACGTTTTGGACTACAGTACACTGTTTTTTTGACTTTTCACGTCTCGACAAACATGCTTCGAGTTATCGAAGGTAAAATTATATAGAAAATGACCTGAAGGGAAATGAAAATTGGTTCGAGTTAGCAGGAGATTCGAGTTATCGAGGGTTCGAGTTACCGAGGGTAAAATTACAGTAAATGTATGATGGAAATCCAGGAGAAATCGATTTTGGTTCGAGTTAGCGAGTGTTCGAGTTATCGGGAGTCGACTGTATCAACCTAGTAAATGGCCTAAGCTCACAACGAGTCTCTCGTAGCTCAGCGCCCAACCGGTATCTGGGAGGCCATAGGTTCGATTCCCTTCGGGGACTCAGATTTTTTCTTTGTCCCTCGCTCGTGTCATGTTGAACAATTTCTTCACTAGTAAACGTTGATTTTTTTCCTTTTCTCGTTGATGCTCCAAAAAGGCATTGGCGATGTGCAAAATAATGTTTTTCTGTATTGAAATCCTAACTTTTAAGAAAGAGATTTGCGGTTGCACTTTCGGCTGCGAAAGAATTCGAGACACGATTACAAGAACCTTAACCAAGAACCTTTCCGGTTAAATTTTCGCTGCTTTAAAGACAAAACTTAGAAAGCCTTTTTTTTTCATTACTATATAAAAAATATAATCGAACTCTCCCACTGGTCCCATGTTGTTATTGTTTTGGCAAGTTCACAAAGTAATTTTTACATGTAACGTTTGTTATGTATTTTAATAAGCGCAATAAAGACATTTTATTTATTATTTAATAAGAGAATGTATGGGAAGTTGCTTCCCCCCCCCCCCCCCTCCTGCACGATTATCATGCTAACTTAACTGTACAAGAAGGAAAGTGACAAATGATCGTCGCAGTGAATTTCGAACCCGTGACCTCCGCGATACCGGTGCGATGCTCTACCAACTGAGCTATTGAAGCCACACATTGGGAGCGAGGTCAATTGACCTCGCTCCCAATGTGTGGCTTCAATAGCTCAGTTGGTAGAGCATCGCACCGGTATCGCGGAGGTCACAGGTTCGAATCCCGTTGAAGCCCTGATTTTTTTTTCAGGCTTCTTTATTCCAATTGCTTAAATTGGAAATTCACTGCGACGATCATTTGTCACTTTCATTTACATCCGCAGTTCATATATAAATCATTTCATATACATTACATCACTTAACTGTACAACTTACCAAAGTTTGAAAGTACTTCGCTTAAGATTCTGCTCCAGAAACTCAGCACAGTCAACTGGCTACTGAAAAGAAAAAAAGTGGAGTTCAAATCATGTACGAAAACTTACGGTAGGGCGCGTCAAAAAATGTACTTACCTCTCCGAGATTTACTGCGAAATGAAGCAAGTTCTTTGAGCCAACTTCTTAAGTAGGGGACGCGGCGTAATTGAAAGAAAACAAAGAAATAATAAAATTAATAATTTATCATTCAAGACAACTCCAAAATAGAACGTCATTACATACTTATTAACGTGGGAGTAAATAATGTCATTATGTATGGGATTTCATCCGTTGATTCTAGAAACTGGCAGTAGACATGTTTATAGTTTGGACCATTTTATGCATTTTTTGATGAAATTATACTTATTTAATTAAACGTTTTTCGTCTTAAAACAACCAAACAACCAATTTGTGCAGCATTCTGAATTACTCATAAGAGCTGTTTAACTTGCTCCAGACACAGTTAAAACAGTTGCCGCAAAAATACAATTGAAGGTGAAGAGGTTGCTACCTGGGGATAGTCTTGACGCCGAGTGTTTCTTTTGCATTAGCTCAGCGAACATTATATAATAAATCTTTGAGGTCAATGTATTGTTTGTTTGTTTTTAAAGGAGATAAACATCTATAATGGTGCCTCTGTTGCAGCCAGTTCGCCTTTTGAAAGGCAAACAAACCTCTCATACTATGTGAAAACACTTGAAAATATTTAGCAATTAAATTTGCCTTGACTTGCCTTTCGAGATAACATCAACCTTAAGCACCCAGTTTAACTTCCTATTGGTTTAATCAATGGACTGAAGAACTCCTCGGGCGATTCGGCGTTCTTGATCTACAGGTTCCTTTGAAGGATTGCGATGTATGACAATACTTTTAAAGCTGTACACTGTTTGGAAAACACGCAAATAGAATGATGTAGTTTCAAGGTACCATATTTGAGGTTTGTTTCAAGTTTTACAATTTCGAATCGCTGGAGCATTTATTAACTATCAAATGTTCGTAGTTTAGTAGCTTTAAGTCGCGTGATCCAAACTTGCTTTAAGGGAACGCTGAACCGTAACATTTATTTATAAATAGAAAAAGAATATATTAATATTTGCCTTCCTGTTGTTTTACTCTAACTTCTTAGAACAGAAACCTACTTTACTTGTTGCCACCTGATTTGTTTGATACTTCTGATTCAGGGGCAGATCCAGGAATGATAAGGGAGGTCTACGCTTTATATCAGAAAACACCGTTCAAACGTTTTTGCATCAAATTACAGATTTGCAGATTAGATTTACAGCTGCGAAATGAAGCAAGTTCTTTGAGCCAACTTTTTAAGTAGGGACGCGGCATAATTGAAAGAAAACAAAGAAATATTAAAATTAATAATTTATCATTCAAGACAACTCCAAAATAGAACGTCATTACATACTTATTAACGTGGGAGTAAATAATGTCATTGTGTATGGGATTTCATCCGTTGATTCTAGAAACTGGCAGTAGACATGTTTATAGTTTGGACCATTTTATGCATTTTTTGATGAAATTATACTTATTTAATTAAACGTTTTTCGTCTTAAAACAACCAAACAACCAATTTGTGCAGCATTCTGAATTACTCATAAGAGCTGTTTAACTTGCTCCAGACACAGTTAAAACAGTTGCCGCAAAAATACAATTGAAGGTGAAGAGGTTGCTACCTGGGGATAGTCTTGACGCCGAGTGTTTTTTTTGCATTAGCTCAGCGAACATTATATAATAAATCTTTGAGGTCAATGTATTGTTTTTTTTTTAAAGGAGATAAACATCTATAATGGTGCCTCTGTTGCAGCCAGTTCGCCTTTTGAAAGGCAAACAAACCTCTCATACTATGTGAAAACACTTGAAAATATTTAGCAATTAAATTTGCCTTGACTTGCCTTTCGAGATAACATCAACCTTAAGCACCCAGTTTAACTTCCTATTGGTTTAATCAATGGACTGAAGAACTCCTCGGGCGATTCGGCGTTCTTGATCTACAGGTTCCTTTGAAGGATGGCGATGTATGACAATACTTTTAAAGCTGTACACTGTTTGGAAAACACGCAAATAGAATGATGTAGTTTTAAGGTACCAAATTTGGAGTTTGTTTCAGGTTTTACAATTTCGAATCGCTGGAGCATTTATTAACTATCAAATGTTCGCAGTTTAGTAGCTTTTAGTCGCGTGATCCAAACTCGCTTTAAGGTAACGCTGGAGCGTAAAGCCTGGTTTTCACTAGCGACGCAAGCACAAGCGCAATCACGCAAAAAGGACAGATTTTGATCCTTGTCGGCAACTGAGCACAAGCATAAGCATCAAAATGCAATGCGCTTGTGCTTTTTCTTGAGTCGAAGCCGTTTTCATGGTGAAATGACAGCTCTTATCCTTGCGCTTGTGCTTGCGTCGCTAGTGAAAACCAGGCTTAACGTTTATTCATAAATAGAAAAAGAATGTATTAATATTTGCCTTTCTGTTGTTTTACCCTAACTTCTTAGAACAGAAACCTACTTTACTTATTCTCACCTGATTTTTCTGATACTTCTGATTCAGGAGCAGATCCAGGAATTTTTGATTAGGGGGGTCTACCCTTTATATCAGAAAACACCGTTGAACGTTTTTGCAGCAAATTACTTATCCCCCATACCTCCCCCCCCCCACACACACCCCTAAACCAGTCGCAGTTGCACGTTATAATCTTTGGCCCCTTACCATGTACACGAATTCTACTCGCAAATATATTTATGGGCAAAGTCGTAATATATCTCGACCACATTTTCTCCCTCTGGGACACCAACAGAGAGGTTCATTGAATCAAGTTCACGTCTGAAATTTCTGATATAGAAACTATTCACAAAGGCGAACAGATATGTCCAGGATTGAACGCTAATGAGATGCACGTTCCTCATGACAGGCATCACAAAGTGTCCTCATTAATAAAAGTTCACCAAAACACACCAAAATCTATCATCTATGAAGTAATATGGAAATGTCAAACTGCGCAGTCAAACATGAAGTACTCATTAAACAATACCTGCGTTCAATCCTGGACATAAGTGAAGGCGAAAGAGTCATATACGAATCGGTGCATCACATACGCACCTAACGAGCCACAGCTGAAACCCACTGAAACATTTCAGTACACTCATTTCTCCTCGTGTCACCCAACAGGAGTTAAGGAAGGTTTCATCAAAGGGGGGGGGGGGGGGTGGGCAGGGGCTGCTTAAGACTGCTTAGAACAAATTCCTCTAAAATTGAAAACTGCTCTATCACTGTATTGACAAGGCCAAGTTGAAAGTCATAACACACTCAGCAATTGTGTAGACGATTTCATCCATGGTTTCTATAAGAAAGACCAGAAGTTTTAGTCAATGTATATCACGCTGGTTTTTTATTTTTATAGACTGATTTTACTCCGTTTCTATGTCTTTATACTCGATCTAGTAAAGTTAATAGCCAAGTCCCCGCATCCAGTAGGGCGTAGTTAGAACCCAAGCCTCAGGCGAGGGCTCTATCAACCATTCGTAGGTTTTGCACGGCAGCCATGTTGCATGGCAGGAACAATAAAAATGTTTAGCATTAGAATGAACATTTTTTCCCCATGGGAAAAAATTCTATTGTTCCTGCCATGCAACATGCCTGCCAGGCAAAACCTCTTACCGCCGTCATATATGTTCTTTGTACTCCGAGTTGGTCACTATTTTGGTGTAATTTGCCCGAGGCACACTGTATAGTTTTGGTACAAAAATCTGACATCGAAAAAGCACTGCCGGAGAAAGGACATTGGTTACATCGTTAGCTTTTTATCATTTTGTAAAACATTCTTGTTTACGCTCGTAAGCATCCTCAATTCAAAAAAACCAAAGGTATGCAAATTACAGCGGTTTGCAAGCGTCACAAAATTGTGCTTCTTGTTGCGCTGTCTGTATTTGCTGTAGGTTTCTGATTACTCACTTTGTTTGGCTTCACTGTTCCGCTATCTGTGCGTCAGTTTACACGAATGCATTAGCGTAGCATTTTTAGATAAAATTTGACCAGTATTTTGTGCAGCGAGTTGCATGGTCAGGATTGTCATGAAACTTCCTGATACAAAACTAGAGAGCTCTGAGGCTTATTTGCTAAAGTTTAGGAGAAATCTTTCGTCGGGTTTTAAAATTATGGACATTTTTGGTAAACACTAGATTTTGAAAATATGTTCAAACCTCAAAAGATTTTATTCTGACTGAAAAACGAATGCCATTTTCCGCAAATTCGAACATTTTTCATTCAGGACGCAAAATTCGAAGAAATCGGTGAAATATTTCCTGCCAAAAAGCGCGATTCAAACATACAACCATCTCGTAAATAAATAGGTTCGGGCCACCTTAAAAGATCTTTACGTGTTATCAGGATAATGATGTTATTCTAAGTACTGTAAGGAATCGAATATATGCGGTGCGTGATTTGACGGCTTTAGACTTATAGTCGGGCTTGCAAAAAGCATTCGCAAGCACGCATTAACGTTTAGAAAGCTATTTATGCAGCGCGAGATTTGAATGCTTTTACCCGTGTTTTCGGGCGAAAAAAGCTGAGAGAAGCGAAATAAATCCTGCGTGGTTTGTCAGTCCACTGCTTTCTCGACAACAGGCACGTTCGCTGCACGTTCGTTCGCGAGCCAAGACCCAGACCGCCTACCCCAGCGGCACTGTTTGCGTCATGTCAAATGTAACTCTTACCCTCTCCCCCGGGAAATTAGTCATAACTCCGCTTTCGCCGAAGATTTAAATTTGCCGCGAGTGTATTAATCGGAAATTTTAAATCTTCCTTGTGCATTAGCAGGTTATTGTTTACGCCGACTATGGGACTACCTTATATGGTCATCTCAAAACACCTTAACAATACCTATTGTTTTCGAATTTTCAACCCATTTCTTGATACGACCTTGCCGACACGAAATCTATTGAAACTGCGTTCAGAAAGTGAAAACATCATTAAATTTTCTGTCATAAAATCAGGCTCAGCAATTCAGTAAAGGTTGTTACCTTGCATTAGGGTCCTGAATCTTTCTTCAGTGGACTTGATCCATGCTGTGGTTAGCTTCGTTTCAACACAATAATCATTTGCTAACGATTAATATTCTGAATATTGTATTCGTGATGTTGACGGCGCATATTCAACCGCAAACATCAGAAACAAGCAAACTGGACTTGCACAAGGAATATCATTCGCAATTATTTCGGGTCTCCTCGTAAACATTTTCGTATTCTTGATGTTGACGGCCGCATATTCATTCGCAAACAACAGAAACAAGCAAACTGGACTTGCACAAGGAATATCATACGCAATTATTTCGGGTCTCCTCGTAAACCTTTTCCATTTCTCACAGTTTCACGTTATATAGATGACTTTTAAGGACATCATGTGAGAAATATTTCGGTAAGAAAGTTCTCTGTCGTTCCGAGAGGTAGTAAACCCCTCCTTTCACTCGCTGGGTTTCATTCAGCCTTGACAGTGAACACCGCGCAACAAATTTTCCCCCGTTTTCATACCATAACTTCGTTTAGATCTAACCGAAACGTCCACATCTTCAGTCGATAGAAGATAAAGTCAATTGCTATTTTTATGGTTACGAAAAATGGGACCAAAGACCAATAAAATTAAAATTTAGCCGAACGACCGAAAAATTTAACCGATCAAGTGACCGAAAAGATCGTTGAGGTGTCGATACACTCACACATAAAAACGAAAACAAAATAGAGCAGTTGGTTAATAAACCTCTCAGGTGTTTTGCTGCGTAATCTCGCTGAGTAGTTTTACCCGTTTTCTATATTTTGTCTTGCCTTGCGAGCTTTATTTGCCGTTTGTAATTTCCTTACTTTTCTTTAACCACGGGCGAGTAATCTCGTCCCCAGGCCTATTCCGTGCGTACGTTCGTACGGACGGACGTACGGGGATGGCGACCCCCAAAATTTCTTCGTTCCATAGATTACCATTTGCTTGCTTATGGATGCTCCGACACTTCTTGACAGCTCAAAAACTGCGATGGCTATAAATATTTAGAACAAATCGGAAACTGGCAATAAATTGGGACTTGGACACCATTCCGTTTCGGACAATAGCAGCAATATTTTATAGCAGATAGAAAACTGTTAAAGTTACAACGTCTCACCAAGTAGTTGCATAAGTTAGAGAGTCACAAAACTTTGTGTGATTTCCGTTTAAGAGACCCTAATTATGTAACTATTGTTATTAAAGCTCCAGTTATAACTGTCCAGACTGTTGAAAAAGTTTCATCTAACTATTGAAATAAATCAGCATCTTGGTAGAAGTTAGCATCTGGTATTATTTGCTCCCCGGACAAAATAAAGTAACAATAAGTCACCGAAAACAATCCTCATAGATCACAATAAGAGACAAAGGCGAGCAAGTCGTACTGGCTTAACTTTAAATTGAGTTCTAAGACGAAAAATCTCAATTTTAATAAAGATTTCCGTAGTAGACGTCGCTAGTTTTAGCTTGAATACTATTGCTTCACTCATAGGTTTTAGGGCATATTTTCTCGGTTACCAGGCAAGCCCGACCTTGAGGCAATCAGCGATCGTAAGTGCAAGTTAGCCATGCACAGAAACATTCAGCCAAGTTTTCGCGATCTCAGCAAACAGTTATACCCTATGCCTCAGCAGATTCTTAAATAACGATTTATAGTTTTATTGCTCTTGGGATCATGGAAGTTGCAAGTTTTAAAGATCACTGTCTAAAAATATCGAGAATCCCGCGATAGGACCAAAAATTCTTTTCCTAAAAAGACCCATTTGGTGAAATATTTTCATAAATTTTGTTTAAAAGTTCCAGCGAGTTAACATTTTTGTGAAATCCAGGAAAGTTCGAAATACAACCCGGAGGAATAAGGCGGATGGAATAAACAAACAAAATAGAGCACTTTGAACACGCCAGTACAGAAAGAAGAAAGCTCGCCTTGATTTCATGTTTGCACAGTTTGTTATTTGTCCTTTGGTCATTTTGTCAAGCTAAATATCATCTCACACCTCAGAAGCCAGTTGGGATTTTTAACCATGTTATGTTCATTAACATTTGTTTCAGTGTTTGTTTATATCGGCCCTGAAAAGCCCCATCGGGGGAGTGGTCAATAAAAACATATTTAATTTATTTATCAAATTTCCATGGAAAGTAGAAAACGATCTGAATCGCCAATACGGCCAAACGTACTTAATTTATATCATTTTGATCTGGTGCTACAATGAGTAACCACAGTCTTTGTGGTTAAAACTAAAATGAAGAGAGCTTGGGAAATAATGTTCATGAGTGTGTAACAGGACGCAGTCACCGCTTATATGGTCGTGTTATACTGCGATTTCTTCGTTAAACTCAGCTCTCTGCAGCATGATAAGCTTATGACGGATTTTGTGTTGACTCAGTTTACTGAAAAGTTGAACGAGGCAAAAAAAGTTAACACCACTGGCCTATACCATGAACCTTGCCTTGCACTGTTTACAATTGTTCCGTTTTTTTTTTTTTTTGCTTATTCTTCCCTAACGTTGGACTACATGAATTGCCGGCGTATCAAGTTAAAAGAGTTCCTAATTTATTGCTTGTACCCAGCGGATTCGAGTACAAGGCCGCCGTAACGGCCAAAGTTTCGTATAAAATCATAGGAATTTTTAGTTTAAGCATAAAAAAATAAAGTATATAAATTGTTCTTGCAGTATTCGGGTTTGTTTAGTTCAAAATATAAGTATCTACTTTATAAACATATCAAACATTTGTCAAATAAACACAATCATTACATCGTCGTTTACCTCAGTTAGTATATCTTCAGATGTCTCCTCAGATTCAGAATCCTTTAAAAGGTTTCTTTTATGCGAAATTTTAGACCTTTTCAGTGATTTCGCGACCACACAAATGCTAAACAAAGCTTTTGGAGCCAGAATCGCAAAATCGAAATTCATTAAAATTCGCAACAGTGATAAAAATATCATAAACATGGTAAACATTACAGCTGACTTTGCCAATCAAATCTTTTTTGTTTACAGCCTTAAGTGAAGACGCTAATTCAATTGTCACCTCTAAGGAACTTAAACCCCACAACTTACGTCGTCAAAGGAAATTGCAATCAAGTTCTTTTCATGGTTAGTTTATTTTGGTGTGATTATGATAAATGTGGTCAGATTGATTCTTATTGAAATAAACAAAGGATCAAACAGTTTTCGTTTGAGCCAGCAAACAAGGTTTTATGAATTATCAAATCACAGGGTGGTTTGAAAAGATGTTATTAACTTGACTAATGAGTGGGTTGATAGAACAACAAATACGATGAAGTAGAGTAAATATAATTGAGTCTGGCTGCTATGAATTAGAAGCTTGGTTGCCCAAACCTCAAGAACCAGTGAACATAATTTTAAAGAAATCCAATAAGACAATATTGTTCTCTAGGAATCATTTTGTTAACATATTTTGCAGCTTCTAAAATCTAGATTTGACGTTAGTGCTTTTTAGAAAGTGAGGTGATATTCACTTTGTTTGAGGGACTCCATGTCCAGAACACTGCACGAATGCCAGTAAACTTACCCGCCTTAGTTTTAAAGTTGTTTATATAACAAAGGCTTGCGTGCGATCATGCTTTTATGAAGTCGCAAACGAAAATTTTAATCATTAAAAAATTAAGTTGTTTTAGCCGAGGAATTCCTCGCTTCACAACTCAGGGTGCATTCGATTATAAAACACAAAATCCAAAAACAGATTTTGACCTACCGAAATCCTTGTCCGAGGTGGATTTTAATTAAAAAATCCAAACTTAGATTTCATGGATTTTTTTATTTTGCGGTTTTTTTGGAAATTCGTAAAAGCTGTTCTTGTTCTTGGGAAGCTGTTCTTGTAAGCAGCGGTCTATGGCGCGCCAAATGTGAGTGCGAACCAAAGCACTGAAAATGCGGTCTGGTCACAGAATTTATTCATTTCGCGTTGTTGATTTTTAGAAAACAGGGTTTAATATTTGCTAAACAAGAGTTGTTCGTTAACGTGGTTTGCTAAAGCTCCCCATTAGATCGCGCGCGCAGAATTGGCGGAGCATAAACCGCTGTTCACGCGCATGGTAGTTTCAAATTTGTATGACGATATAAACACTCGTGTAACTCGGTTTACGTTTGCTAACTTTATCTTGGGTACCTATCTTAAGTCGAACTGATTACTACTAGTGTTAAATAACAAAGAGCTCACAAGCTGATTGGCTACGTAGCTGCCGTCAATTAATCAAGTTAAGGTTTTTTGGAGCGCGCGCTTGATTCTACATTAATCGTTGCCAAAAAATGTCAAACCGTTAATGAATCAGTTTTATCGACCTTAATATATCAGCCACTGCTTTATATTAAACTAAAACAGTAAGATTCATTGCTCCTGATTTCTAGCAACTTTGATAGCTATTCAGTTGCCGACAGAAACTTTGAGCTCACTCACTCTCAATGCTAATTAGAACGTTACCGTGACGTCACAATGTACAGTGTTTAACACTGGCGACTTAAAAGCGTGAAAATGGGATGAGTTAAAATGCTCAAACAAGTTCGCCATATTTCTGAAGGAAACTTCTACGGCCTGCGGGTCACGAACAAGGCTCAAAAGCTGAGTTTGGAAAAAGAGATCCGCACCCTTAAAGCATGTAAGGATGTTCAGTCACATGTTTACCGCAAGGAAGAGAAAGAATTGATAAGTACATTGAAAAGACTGCAGGTGACAAAACAGGATCATTTTGACCATCATGAAAATTACGAACATCCAGAACGCTTACCTTCCCATCATGACAGGCGTCCAAGTTTTCACACCAAACAACACCCAGGCGATGAACATCGGCCTTTACAAAGGCCTGCTGAGCGTCACGACAGAAAACTACACGTAAAAGTCAAATCGGAAATCAGCGATCAGAGGTCTTCAACGAAAGTTCCTTGCCAAGTTAATGTATGCGCGAATGCTTCTGATGTGAGTGTAATTATATCTCTTTCACCAATAACAAATTCAAACAACGCTGCTAAGCAAATTTCTGGAGCTACTCTTCCTCCGGTGTCCAAGCCACCAAAAAGAGAATTTGGAACAGACATTCATAGGACTGAAGCATTCATGTCTTGTGTGATTTGCAACTTACCGCGATATGCTCACCAGGGAAGGGAAAGTAAAAATGTTTGTACATGTCACGTGGATCCTTCAAAACATCCTCATCACAGTCAAGGGCACAAAGACGCTTCAAAGAAACGAAGGAAAAGTCATACAGACGAGGAAGATTTGCGAAAGTTTGCTGCTAAAAGGGAAAGAAGGCGGAGCTTGGAAGTTGACGATCTTCCCACTCGGCAGGCGTTAAAACAAGGGATCACAAAATCTGTGGCCCATGAGAAGCACCACGGAAGGAGTAGGGCTTCCAGCTTTGAGGAGGACAACAAGGGTAGTCATGTACCAAAGGGCTTTGACGAGTACACAGCTTATGTACCGGGTGTTGGCCCTCACAGACGGAATATCCCAGAGAACAAATTTGCACCAACTGATCACGGGCATGACCACGGACAGCGCAACAGAGGAAATACTCTTGGGTACCCTAGAAGTAGAAGGGCCAGTCTTGACGAGGGCCGAAGCCGTTGGAGCAGTTACACCGAGGGCCGAAGCAGAGAAAGTAGTCTTGGAGAACATGACGAGCCCCATTACATGCGGCCCCTCAGGGGGCATGTATCACGGCACAACAGAACCAGACAAGAGGAGGAGCTGCATGATCTCTATAACAGATTACAAAAAGTATTTCCTCTCCAAGACAGACGCCAATACAGCGGCGAGGAAGGTGATCGTCAACACAGGTACATACATCATCTTGGTGATCATCCCCATGCCACACACTTACCTCTGTCTAAATCCCACAGAGACGCAGCTGCTAATGGGAGAGCTGAAGACCAACCTCCCGCCTTCAGTGGGCTGCAGCATCCTGACAATATTATCAACCATCATCACTTTTTGCCTCATGAAGCTATAAACAAACAAGAGAAGACCCGCAGCACTAGTCACCATGCTCCTGCGCATCCCGCTGGGTACCACATCCTTGGAGCTGATCGCCATGGCAACAAACAGGACGTAAGTTGACAAGCCATAGAATGCTCTTTTAAATGAAAATTGTTACGCGTGGTACAAATATATTTCAACATAAAGGATAGTTATTCTCAGTAACTGAACGAGTTATATTTATCACACACCGCACAATAAACGTGCCGGGTTCGACTCAAATGATAATTACCTTAATCTGGGGCACGTGACTCCCTTGTAAAAACGAGAGAGTGTTTTTACGGCAACCACGTTGGTGTTACTAAATATCAGAAACATTTGCATAAGAAGGTGAAAGCCTCCAGTGTTTAGGAATACCAATATGGTCGCGGTGATGCCAGCCGAGACAAAGGTTTACATGGTTCACTTTTAATCTATCAAGTTCCTAATCTTCTCCACAACACTCAACTAACACAGCTACTCTTCTTTAGACGCTCTAGCGATTAATTTCCAGGGGCCTTATATACTCACACTAAGATATGAGGATATTTTTTTTACTCATTTCAATTTTCAGTTCTACGTGACACCCGGTTCAACTTCCCATATTGCTGCCGCCTTCGATCGCAACCACGATCAGGACAGCGGTACTCACGCGATGCTTATGAAACTGAAGCAGCTGCTAAACGTTTATCATCAAATGGACAATGAAGCACCCAGATATCCCTGGCCCAGTCCTCCCACTGTCAAATTCACAAGTGAGGAATTTCAAAAGCTCAGAAACTGTAGATACTTGCGTCTAACGAAGAGTAACATCGAAAGTTTGAAACAATTAGAGAAGCAGGTCCACGAACAAAATGGCCACAAAGGAGAAACAAAGTTGCCAGAAAACTGATTTTATTTAAGTTCAAAGAAAACTGAAAGAAAAACTAACAACGTAACAACAATTTCAGGTAAAGACAAGATTTAGATTGTTTTCTACGAAAAACGAGGGATGTGTGCACTAAGGCATCTCATGTCAGTTTACATGAAACATTTATCAAGTCAGTATAGATCCTTGACGTGAGCTCCGCTTTATCTTGTCACGTGATAAGTCATGGCAATGGAAAACACTGCAATCAGTAAAATGTCTTTAAATAAAATATCTACCTATCCTCTGAAAAAGTTCATTTCTCAATTAATTTTTAAGTCGTGTTGTAATCTGTTTCTTACTTTCCCTTTTATCTATTTAGAATGGAAATGGGCAATTACGTCCGTCCACACCGCTGTCTTCTTGAACGTGTCTGTTTCCCTTAGAGAAATAATTGTATCTGAAAAGAAGAAGTTCAGTATACATTCCATTATTTATAATTTACTCAATTGATCGACGAACGAACGAACGAACGAACAAACGAACGAACGAAGTTGGTCGGTCGGTCGAACACTAAAAAAAAAACACAGTTAATCAGACTTGGAAGCTATGAGAATGGTACTTCCAAAAGAAAACATCCACATTACCTTGTATAAGCGCCTGTAGTAGATTGTTAGTCGTATTCTTGGGATCCTCTCTTAGTGACAACAGCCAGTCTAGAACCTGGGAGGGATATATCGAGCATAAAAATACAAATCAACAAAACAGGCAACAGTAACGACATGTAAAAAAAATACGACTTGGCAGAGTAGGGTTACTATCATGCAAAACAAATTTACAATATTGTGTTGTGACAGAATAAATGAAATTATTTGCACGGCAGAGAAAAAAAAAGCAGTGACACGGTTCTCACGGTGAGCCTACCAATCTAAGCAATTGGGAAAAAGAAGCTTGAAAAAATTCAGGGCTTCAACTGGATTAGGGTTAGCTCCCATTGAAGCCCTGAATTTGTTCAGGCTTCTTTACCGCAAATGCTTATATTGGCAGGCTCACCGTGAGAACCGTGTCATTGCTTAGTGTGTTCTGTACAACATCTCGAAATCAGAAAGGCAGAAATCGTTTTTGTTTACCTTTCCCGTGATTTGAGTCCAGGGCTCCCTCTTCAACAAAGTGGACAATGTCAGCGGTAGTAGCCAAGGAAACCTCTCAAGCGATCCACAGTGTTCCGCTTTAAGGGATAACACGGGCTCAGTTGTAGTATACAGTCCAATTCCTTGAAGTATGGGTACGTCACACCAAGCAGCAGATACCATTGACAGCAACATCAAACAGTTCAGTAAGATCTGAAATGCATCAAAATTCATTTATTTTCAGCTAGCTACAAAGGGCGAATAAAACCAGTACCAAAATATTAAAGTAAGGTTTCAAAATTAAGCAAGTACCTTGTGCGTCGTGCTTGAATGTTGAAGTGCACTTTTAAACTGACCAATCAGCTCCAAGAACCAATGTTGTCTCTCGTCCCATTTTAGTTTGGCGCCCGAATCAATAAGGACTCGAACAACGCAGCTTAAAAATTCATTGCGCTTTGTTTCTGCAACACAATGTAATAACCCTTGAATGTTGTAGTGTCTGATTAGCTCGCACTTTAGTTCTACAGACTTCAGATGTTATACACTGGAAAGTTACTTTTCTAAAATAATGTTGCCTTGTTCTGGCCAGGAGATGAAAAATCGAAGGTCAGCAATAATTACAGCAACTTCAAAACACCGCCGTGCCATTCATGACACCTACGCGCCGGTCTGTGTTCTCATAGCCAATCATAGTTATAATTCATAGTTTGCCTTCTGTTGACATCTGATTTACGCAATGTACTACACTGTGTACTAAACACAGTGGTTATAAAGATAAAACTTCTTCCTCAAATTATTCACCGAACCCGGCGTTGCAAAGGTCAATAACCAGATATTCGGTGACATCTCATAATTTCATCACTAGGAAACTGACTATAAATCAACAGTAAATTTTGCAACATTTGGAAATCAGACATTTCTACGAATACTTCCCAGACAGGAAAAACAAAGCAAGACTTTCTTACTAGTGACATCAGTTGTTAAAATGCCGTCAATACAAAGAGCAAGCCATTTCAACGAAGCTTTACCATCACGAACTGCATGGCAACGTGCAACTAAAGCTTTCATAGTGGTACTCTGCAAGATAAACCATACGGACTGAGGATCCTAAAGACCAATTTTCAAATCAACTGGCAATCATTTCAGACCAAATTGCTTTAAGTTAGTGCATCAAGACAATACTGTATAAGTTGATGAGTTTTTTACTGTCATCTATATTGTATTGAAAAAAAATCTATAAATCGATCACTGTTGGAAAATAAACAGGTTAAGTGGCACAGTTCAACCACACTAACAGGCTTACTATCCAGCGCCATGTGGAAACTGATAGCTTAGGTGTATTAATTACATTCCAGTATCATTAAACTTACTACAATGCTGGCTGAACTCACCTGCGTATCCCGCAAAATATTTTCCAGCTTTTCAACAGGAATCAGTGCTAAACAGCGAGCAAGCAAACTCAAACAATAATCCTGATGAACGAACAAAAAAAAAACAAATTCAATACATCATCGGAGCATCGCTGGGGCATAATCACGTGAATCAACAACATTTACCTCAGTCTCGTCATTGCAGGCGTTATACATGTGTTCAAGAGCTGTTATGGTCCATCCGATTACTGAGGCCGGAGGGTCTGTTAAATTGAGGACCGAGAGATGACCTTCCAGTATGGTCCTCCACAAGAGACGGTCCTTGTTAAAACAAAGACAAGGAGTGGTCTCAATATCAACTCTTATACTGATACTGCATTGGTTTATAACTTAAGGTGGCTCGTAATCTTCCATCTTTGGCATTCTATTGCAGCAACACTAATAATGTTGAGGTTAAACTTTTTAACGAGCAAACATTGGCAAGTTGAGGACAAGCTCAAACTGTCAAAACTCCAGATGGAGACAATATTAAGAAGTCGCAACGTCCAAAGTGGTCAAAGATACCTTATATTTGACTTTTTGAGGCTAAAATCCTAAAAACTAGACGGTGAAAGTTTTTGTTTTTCATATATTTTTGGCTAACAATTTTTTTTTAAAATTCTGTAGGTGGGGTTCAGAGCCACCTTAAATTTATGAAAAAGTAAACGTAGCTCCGAATCCTGCCTACAGATTTTTTTAAAATTGGCAAAAATGTTCCTTTTGTCGGTTAGATAAAAATATATCAAAAACAAGAACTTTCACCGTCCAAAATAGGATATATTTGACCTCAAAGAACGAATTTTGACGTCACAATGACCTCAATTTGTTCATTTGTAAAACTTGCAAAAGTTTGTACTAAAATATTTTCCTAAACATTATTAGTATAGCTGCGATACAACACCAAAGACGGGCATATCTAATTTTTTTTGTCATTTTAAATCAGTTGTCATCTCCGCAGTGAGATAAACAGAAACAACCTCCGCGAGACACCAAATAGTTATCAAATTAACGAGTCGCTCTACCACGAAAAAGGGAAGTTTAAAAAAAACACAAGGAGTTGCAGTCTTTTCATAACGCAGCCTTCACTCTTCAGTGGAAACTGTAAAAAGAAAAAAAAACCTAAAAAGGAAGAGTGAAACCCTGAAAAACACAGACCAAATTTGTAGTCAAGATGTTAGGAGTAAGTGGGTTTTGTTGTTGTTTTATATGGTAAGCCCACTGGTCGTTGCATTCTAGTTACTTCCGCTCTGCTTAAACAGGCCGTGGGGCAGCCAAGAGTCCCTGAATACTCCCTCTCCTCTTTTCCCAAAGATGCAGAAGAAAAGTCATAAGAGGGGTAATTTAATTAACATGAATGTGCAAGGGATGAGTGCATAACCAATGCTTCATTTGAACTGACCGTGTCATTCCTCCACGGCTCTGTTAGAGTTTCTTCGTAAATTTCTTTCATCTTTGAAGAGGAAATGACATAAACCAGTCTTGACAAATTCTCCAGCAACTCTCTTTTGCACAAATCCTACATCACATCAATTGAACGCTCAAGTAAGTTGATAAGTCATATAATAAATCTAAGTAGAATTAAACGCCGGAGAATAATAACACCCATCTAGAGGCTTCTCCTTTTAACTATATCAGGAAAAATCATGCTATATCATTTGGGGAAATTTGAAATGTTTTACTTTTTCACAATAACAGGCAATAAAAACATGTTTCTAGTCTGACCCCCTGAAAATAGAGTGTTTGTTGTTACAAAACTAAAATTTCTGAAAACTGAAGATAAGTTTACGGCCGAATTCTCCAATAAGTTCTTCGCCCTTTATTAGCTTGGTATTCACGAACCAGCAGTTTTCTTTTACTATAGGTTACGTATCCTTTATACTTATAACTATTTGCTCAACGCGCCTTAGATTTAACAAGACGACTATGTCATTAAGTAAGAATACTACACTTACCTCCAGACCCTTGAACACTGCCGGGCTCAGCAAGGAGGAGAGGTACGAGGACACACTGGACGAGGACTGGGCTTGATTTACTGCAAGTCTGATGCATAACTGACCTACCTCCTCTCCTAGTCAGGACACAAAGCACTGTTAAGGTATCTCCACTGGGTGATAATGCAAACCAATGCCAAGGAAACGAGGGAGGATGGATTAATCGCTTTTGTTTTACTTACCGAAATTAGCTCTCATGATTGGTCCAAGAACTGATACCCAGTTCACTGGCGGTAGGGATACTTGAGGACCGCTGACAAGCGACTCCAGTACTACGGGCACTACCCTTCCAGCGAAGTTTAAATAAGGACCTACGAGGGACAAAACAAGCAAGTTATATCGTACCATTATACCCCGCCCATTGTCAGGCACACGGATAAAGTTGCGTACATAATGAAATCTTGTGCGCAATTACCGATACCAAATAAAAACGCAATTTCACAACAAGGAACAAAAACTAACAAGTTAACAAACCTGCTTTTCCCGCCTTATCAAGGAAATCAAAGAGCAGCCTTAAAATGCTCCCTTCTGACAAGTAGCCATAGTTTGATGGAACTAAAGGAAGAAACAAATAATAATTTTAAACAATTATTGGATGAGGTTTTTGTGATATCCGGAATAATCAAGGTCGAGGTAAGTGTTATCAGCCGAAGCCGAAGGCTGAGGTTGATAACACTTACCGAGACCTTGATTATTCCGAATATCACATAAACCGAATGTAATAATTGTTTTATTATACATTGTTTTTCTGGAAAAGGAAGTAATGACAAACGATTTCAACCTGTTTCAAAACTTGTGCTAATTCCGTCTGGTCGTCCTACTAAATCGTGGAATAGTTCCTTCCCAATTTTTGTTAGTCATTTTGTGTTTTCCGAGACTTTATCCTGATTGTCCAGCAATTTTTGAACTTTGGTCAAACTGTTTCTCAGTTGAAGAAGTGAATCGACGAACTATGAATTTTCCGTCGCCGCCAGATGCCTGACACTATTGCTCTTGGAAATAATGCATTGCGCACGCAACCTAAAGATTAATGAATAATCAGCTAGCAGATTATTCACTAATCTGTAGGCTGCGCGGATTCCCAGGATTAGCTGTAGGCTCTTAGCCAATGAGAATACAGCTAGTGACTACAATGTATAATAAACATTGTAACATGTACAAGGAACTCCTTACTTACTCTCCCACTCTAAGGCTCTGTTACACACTGCGATGATTTTCAAAGGTTACTTAACAGGTTACATGAAAACCGTTTCCAAAACATGAAAAAGAACAACACACATAACACAAAATTTTTTTCAGCTTTTTTTTTCGTACTCACCGCTTGTTTTAGTTATTGCACTGGACGTGGAAGCGGTGTAAAGATGGCCGAGCAGCCAGGCAGCATTAGAACTTAGACCCACATGTTCAGGAGATGAGACAATCTTACAAAAGAAGAAAATAAATTTTCACGTCGTGGTATTTAACGGCAAAATAAAGAGGAAAAGAAAGCCGCGTCCTACCTGCTGAAGGTATTTTATGATGCTTCCTCCAGTCGAAGGAAAAACGTTGACAGATGTAGAAGAATCCACCTACAGAGTAACACGACACATGAATAAAACACTGTCAACAAACCCTGCTCATAATTCATTTCAAATGCCGGGCAACAAGTGCTTTTTCTTTAAGCGCTGCAAAGAAGAGCTGTGTCAAAAAGTGGCTTCAATGATAGCTTTGTTTCTCTTATTTCCACGTAACTTGTTTGACTTTTGGGCTTGTGACGTAAGGAACATGCATTAATTGTTGGGTGAATGGAAAAGTCAAATAGATTAAACATGCACGTCACAATTTGGAGAATACGTTTATAATGTAAAATGCATGGCAACTGGATATAAAACGTGTTTATCTGTTAGTTGTGAACCGTTTGGTATCGTGGCGTAACTTACAATAAACAACCCTTGCTCTGACCCAAGCAGTCCCATGATTCCATTCAGCGCTGACAGTTTCTGAAGTTCGGAAGCATCCTGTGTGCAAAAGATCTGACATAAGTTAAACATATTTCCTCTCCAAGTGAAAAAACGGTAAACACAGCGAAATGTATCATGCTTAGCTTTACCTTATTTTCAAGAACACTTCTCCAGTCATGTCCTTGTTGCTGAGCCATCTCAATAACTCCGCCATGACCACATAACACAAGTCCATGAAGAAGCAGACCAACAGATAAGGAAATTCCACAAGCCTGATAGAAAGAAAAGGCTGTCTTAGTCGGACCACACATAACAAAATTCTCGCGTTTTTACTGATAAAGGTGAATCACATATAGACTCATTTGAACACTATCGTTCAATTAGCCAACCTTGAAAAGAAGAGACTGGAGAAGAAGAGAAACCAACCAATCACAGCTCAAACAATCAAGAAATCCTCAGAAATTTTAATGCAGAAATTGCTTTCCACAGTTAAATTGGGCTATGGTCAAATGAGTTTGCTTGGGTGCGTAACCATGGCGCGTTGAACAAGAATTTTTGCTTTTTTATACAACTAACCTCATGGTGTTTCTCCGCCACGTTTCGAATTTTGTTGGCGCATTCCATAGCTTGACCAGCAGACAGAAGTCCAGTATGGAACGCATTAACACAAACACAAGCCACGCTGAAACACAAGCTCTGCAAAAATAATTCAAACTTCGTTACGTTTGAATGTCCACAAACGTTAACTCAACGGAGCTCAAGTTGAGTTAAATACAGTGTGTATTAATCTTGTCCGGTATACCCTTGTTAGCTTCCTATTTGTATTTCAACTACAGTCCTGAAGATTGATTTTATTTTTAGACAAGTTGCATTGTATGTAGTAGAGTTGCCTAACATAGTTAATAGTGTTAATAGTAGCGACACATCAGAGAGCCTACCTGAAGCTTTTGTTCAGGATCTCCTCCACCTTGTTCATTTAACATGTCAATCAGTTTGTTGTAAAGGTTTGTCACGTGAACTCTAGAGTCTACGAGACTTTCTTTGCACAAAGAAGACACAGCTAGTCCCAGGCCAAGACGCGCGCCTTCTCTGCGAATAAAAAACATATGTAACTAAATTAATTTGCCTACAGCATATTCAAATTGTTTCATTCATGTTATGACATTTAGTAGACTGGAAATGATAAAATGAGATATTTTCAGGGATGAGGGCTAATGGTAACTTGAAACCGTTTGTTTGCAAAGGGGTAAAGCGAAGACACACAGAGAGAACAAAAACGTTTTTCTCACTCGATCTCCCTCATCCCGGAATTGACTGGGTCCGCGATTTTTATCGGGGAAGTTGCTAAGCAACGTTACGTATTGTTATGGCGTCACGCTGACATGACACCTGTCGTGGCGCTCGTGCTATTTTTGGATTAAAGAATGTGAATCGGAACCTTTTCATGTAAGATGAATTGCCCAAAACGTCATCTCTTCTGACTATTGACAAAGGTGAATGTGTTTGCTCATTTCTTACGTGTTTTCTAAGTCCTGGGTCAGAGCAGCGTTCTCAAGGACATCTAAAGCTGTAGTCATCAGCAAATAGCCCTAAGAAAAGATACAACGATCAAATTTCACTGAAATGCTTAACATTAACATTAAAAACACGGCTTGGTAGCTCAAGCCTCAAAACAGGCCCTTAGATCAGGTGACTAAAATTCGAACTATAAAGAAGGGAAGTCGGTGAGAGGCATTGTGTGTTTATGTCTATAGTGTCACTTCATAAGCCATAACGATACCGAAACGGAAAGGTCAAGCCCTGCCAGGTCCTTGTGTGGACATTTTTTTCTAGCAGTGCCTTTCTCCATCCAGGTGTATGAATGGCTACCGGCAAATGCTGGCGGGAATATGCGGTGGAACAGCTTTCCATCATGTGGAGTAGGAATCCTTCTGTCGCACCGCCTGTATGAACGGGTTCATTTATGAGCGTTGTAACTTTACATTTAAACAACATGGACTTACCTCCTTACCACACAGATCACTGCAAGAAAAGAGGAAAATAACTGCTATTAAATCGCTGAAAACGAGCCAATGCTATAAACGGTTGTGAAGGAACCTATCGTGATGAACAGATTATCAGTTACCACTGATATCCTTGTATTCTGTCTTGCAAGGGAGAGTTAAAATATTGAAACCAAGCGGATAAAAGGAGATAATAAAAAACTATGGTCTTGTTTTTCCTTCCTCCTTCGAAAACCCGGTTTATGTTTAATTGCAGCAACCCACAATACCTTGCCACTTCCTCAATAGACTGCCTTGTCTGAATAAAAACCTTGACTGAAAACCAATCTTTGCTTCAGTTTTTTGTGTTGGTGTTTCAGTGGTAATTGAGCCAAAATAAAAGGTTTCGAGACATCTCCAGTGAAATTAGTCAGAGGTGCGGCCTAATCATACACACCTAAAGTGTTCCTCATAGAGCTTGCTTAGCAACAAACCAAGTCCTAGAGAACAAGACATCTGCACCACTGCTGAGCTACCGGCTCTAAAGACAATGAGAAAAAAAAGCGGCTTTATCAACAGAAAAACTGGATTCGATACTTCTCTGAGATGGAGACTTCTACATGTCTGTCAGCGAAAAACAATTTATCTAAAATTCCCTGCACCTGTAATACGTGGTAGGTCATAGCTTCAGCAACGCGACTGTTTTTGCACGAGAATCTCTAGAAATATAACGTAAAAATCACTGAAGCGAACGAACATTAGCTAACACAACAACAGTTCGCTCATTGACAAGCTTTGAGAGTTCAAAGAAAGAAGTTCTGAGAAAAACATTAATTATAACATAGGGAGATCGATTAACCTTACATACGATAACAGCATTTATTTGTTTCTAACCTAAGATTAACGAAGGCTTCCGTAGATTGCCGAGTAATGCCGAAAATCAACGGAAATTCCCAACGACGATCCAAAGATCCACCCAAATTTTAAATTCTTTAAAGTATTCTTCCTTGATTTCAGTCTCAATACTCACTTGGTCTGTCCTGGTATCCTTTGTTTAAGTAGTTCAGCCATGTTGTGAATTCTGTCAGTGTCGAGCGTAACAAGACAAGCAACCAACAGTGACAAGGATAACGCAGCACATGAACGAGCTAACAACGAACTGGCAGTGGAGGTTGGAGAAGATACCTTACAGTAAATAAAGCAAAATATAGACAATTATGTTTAGTTTTTATAAGTCTATCTGTCAGACCGCAGGATTGAGTTGTGTATCGGCTGATAGTTGCCACGGGGCGAGGAGCAGAGTCAACTGTCAAAGTCAAAAGAAACCAAGAATGAGCGGTCTGAATGTTTCACAACACAGTGGCTAATCAATTAAACAGACAATATAACAATAAAACTTGTTTATGGACGGTTTTGATTAATGCTTCTTTCATTGTCACACACAGACTTTTATTTCCAAGATTTAACAACGCTATACTTCACAAGAACTTATCTCAGACAAAAGGTCAAAACACTCTACTTTAGCTTTGTCAAACGTTTTTACGGTTTAAGTGCTATAAGTTGGACATGGTGAAAAAAGTACCCAAAAAAAGTACCATAACCCACGTGTTTAATGACCTATAGTTATTCACCTGTTGACACCAGACCAGTGAAGGACCTTTAGGTTTATAATTTCCATCCAATACCACCATCAGTGTGTCAGCCACCATGTTCAGCCATTCAGTATTTCGCTGATACTGCTCTGTCGTCCCAGAAGAGGTCTGTTGCTGCACAAATATCGACACAGCCCGTGCCAGGCCCGCTAGAGCAAGGACGGAATTACCCTGGACGGACGGATTACCTCTAAACACAGGGAAACAAAAACGAATCAAGAACCCAGGCTGTCGTGTAATAATAAATAAAAATACTACTTCTAATAATTATAAAATGATATAAAAATTCTAATAATGTTAATAATGATAATAATGTCTTTATTGATTTGATAAAACTACATATTAAAATGTTACAATTGATAAGAATAAATTAACGATTACACGTTAAAAAGGTAAAATGCTTACTTATTTACCATTTACCGTAGCAACGAGGGCAGCTAAAAGCATGAATCAATTATTTTATAAAATATTATGTAATAAATAGAAGTATGTCGTTTGACTCCTTTCAACATAACTAAGAATTAACCTCACAATAAACTAACTGCAAACAGCTTTTTATACTGTTCTACAGAGTTAAAAAAAAAACATAAAAGCACAAACTTCACCTTGAAGCTGCTTTGAGCTGTTCAGTGATCTGATCTCTTACCCTGAAATGTAACACATGAACTGATAGCATATTGTAGTATATATATGTTGTAGTATATTTAACAAATACTATCAACAATCCTCAGAACGAATGGAAAAATATTGAGCCATTAAACTACATGTATTACTAATGGTGATACAACCTCAGTTATGGTTGCCATGGTTTTTTGCGGTCCAACTGTTGTTGTTTTTCTTTCACATATTCGTTATTATCATGATCTAGTCAAACTTCAAGTATCTGCTAATTAATTGAAATAAATGTTGGAAGAAATTATTCAAATTCGTTTTGTTGCAACTGTTACTAATTTCAATTAATTTTGATAACTTTTACTTAAGTGCCTCTTAAAGCGTCAGACTTGTTGTTACTGATTTCTACTGAGTGTTCTGGTTGACAGAAACCACAAGCGAACTGACTGAATGAATGAAAGAACTCCTTATTATTTTACTCACCACAACCAAGAATTCATTTGCCTTGTTTTAAGTTCTTCGATATCCTGAATATGTCCGTGACTGTGCTGCATTTCTAACTCAGCTTTACGTCCCTACAGGGTAACAAAGGTCGTGATGATGATGATGATGATGATGATGATGATACTTCAACCCTTTGATTCCAAACATTCATCAACATCTTATTTCTCCTTACATTATCGATACAATATCAAAATCAAGGACGATGAGAATAAAAATCATTAAATAAATACACAGTCGAATCTCGTTTGTTAATGTAATGTTCAGACGGGACAGGCTTCAAATTGATCGGCTCCAAAAATCGCCCAAACAGGCTTTTCGTTCACCCTGAACTTGCAATCTGAACCATTCGTCTGTTTCTGCTTTTACTTTAGTTGTTCTTAGTAAACGTACTGTACCTCTACACACGCATTGTAAGCACGGTTCATAAACGATAGCCACGCCTGAGGCAGCAGCAAAGTTCGGTGCCACTCAGAAGGTTGAACAGGCACCTGAAAAGACAAAAACCAATCACAACGGGCAGCATATCTCGATTGTGTAACAAGGTAGCTATGAATATATGAAAACAACCAAACAGACGGGAAAAAAAAGAAATACGTTAATATTCAAAGTACTTCTTAAAAATTTAATAATAACTAAAATAATAGTTTTGCATCTCCAAAACCTTCAACAAGGTTTTCTCAGGTCACGACGATTTGGGGAATGTGATTCTATGTTCTCTTTCAATTTTCTTGCAAAGGATTGAGCTGTTTGTTTTATTGCATACAAACTGCAGTTTCTATCCCAGCATGTAATCACTGTTTACCTCATGAAGCAGTGAGTCCAACATCTGTCTGTATCTTCGGGCACAATTCACTAAATACCTTCTGGCACGTTTCCCTTCATGTTGTTCAAAAGGAGGCTCAAAACAAAACAACAGCCCCGCTGATTGAAAACAAAAAACGAATTCTTTTAATAAAGAAATACAAACAAATAAACAACCAAGCAAAACACACTTTCGATCGCTTCCACTAATTATGTCTCTTTGCTAATAAACATAACTGTTACAGTGATATACATGATCAATTAAAGCAACTCTGTTAAATTAAACGTTTTTTAACAAGCCCCTGCTTTCTATTAAGCCTTCCCTTTCTTTTCCCTGACATAATAAATTAAGACAATTTATAAACTACCGTTTGGAGTAATATTTGCCCACCATATTTACCTTTCAGTTTACTTTATCAATTTTTTGTTTTTGTAGACAGAACTGAGAAGTACCCACTAAAAGTGTCCCAAACATATTTTATGTGTGATTTAAAATAAGCCCCACCCTCGCTACCCCCAGGGGCCTAGTAGAGCTTTTACCGCAACTGTCAAATACTCTGACACAATATGACGAATGTAACGTCAAAATAACAGAGATATTTTTTTAGTGCCCGAATTATCTTATTTTGTTCATGTTTTACCTGCAAGTCCTTGATTGAGTCCAGGTGACTTGGACTTTTCATACTGAGCCGTCAAGAACCCTGGGATGGATTGCATGTTCCTGTCGTGAGATGATGTACCACGTGACACAGTGTGAGCCAGGCCACGTGGCAGCGATGCAGCTTCCATTCTTATCATGTTGATTAACAGCTTCTCAAAGCCTGCATTTAAACAATCATGAAGAACTGTTATAAGTACATGTGTTGTATATTCCATTAGTCTATTTGTGTAATAACCAGTGATGGGAGGACACGAAAACTACTCAACACATGCAAGCTCTATTGGTGCTCTAGAAACAACCCAGTGTGGAATACTATATCTACCAAGTACAAATAAAAAACCATCCTACTTAACGTCCTTACAAAGACACCAATAACAATGACTCAGCAGATCTCAAGAACGTAATAGTCCCAAAGATAATATAGTTATTACGAATCTCTGTGGGATTGTGACCCGACTACATTTCATAGGATGAGGGTATATCAAAGTTTAAGACCTGCATACATTTAGTACATAGTGGCACCCTTTGGTCACGAATACCTCGGTAGATGTCTTGCTAGTTTTAAAGGACCCATGGCACAATTTTTAAAATACATTTACTGTTACGTATATAACAATTCTGCCATGTTTTAGATGTAAGTTGTTAGAAGTCCAGAGTCTTCTTGTGAAACGAATAAGGGCCCAAAAGCACTGAGCTTTATCAGTGCGTATTATGGACTCAGAGGTTGGATTATAGTAAAAACGAATGACTCAGAAAAGTGTGAAAAGCATCACCTGGGAGTACGTCTTGGTGTATCATGTGTAACAATTCAACATAAGCCGTCCCTGGTGGCGTCAAGTTATCAATGGATTCCTGCACAGAAGCTTCATCTTCATGTTCATCGCTCTCATCATCATTACGTTTTCTGGAGGCCAGCAACTTTTCTTTTAATGGATGGTAGATCTGTGTGTAGAATTCAGATATATTTATGTATACTCATTAAAAACGCTCTTCCGAGAGTACAGCTGTTAAACAGAACGTGGTGAAGGTACATAGTTTTCACTGTCCAGACCTACCTGTATTATCACATAATATGAAGATCACCATTTTTATTTTTTTAAAGGTTTGGTAAGCAATTACCATTGACATAAGAGGTATTTCCTTCCAAAATTCTGAGTGAATAGTTTTGATTTCCAGAATAAACGATCATGCTAAAAGGAAACTCAGCAGTTACATTGTTAGTGCCTATACACTGCTGTACATTGTACCTTTTCAGGAAGATGAATAAGCTTGAAGTCAGATGGATCAAACATTGACAGGGCTGTGAAGGCAGCACGAGCCACAAGTGACTCCTGAAGGTAAAATAACAGGACATAAGCCACATGTACCACTAATAAAACAGTTCTGAAAGCCTCACTTTTGTAACTCTACATGTGCAAATATTTTGCACTAAAATACACAGTCTATAGAGCGTACTGACTATAGAATCACCAGAAACTCGATGGAAAACAAACAGTAAATTTAATGTGCTCGTCCGTTACAGAGCCATTTCACGCACTAGATCACACTACACTTTGAATACATAATCGAGAGCATTATATCTAAGGACAACAATAACACACTCGCGATTGGCTCACACTCTCTCTAGAGAATCCACACACGCACGTTCGACCGCTCGACACTACACTGACTACACTGTTAAATACTGGGGGAGTTATAACACCTTCATTTCGGTGCCTTCCTTCCAATAACTTCCTTCTTTCTAATATATGCCCCCTTTTAAATGTGTTCTTTCAGGTAAGCGGCCCTATTCCACAGTTAAACCCCTGTGCCCAATAAATAAATAAATCAACTTTGTTTAAATCAACTTTGTTTAACGAGGGTTGCACGTAACAGTCTTCGACTGACAAACCTGTGGCCCTCGGATTCCCGATCGAATTGGAATTTAGAAGTGTTGGTTTTTGTGGAGGGAGGAAAACCGGAGAACCCGGAGAAAAACCCTCGGAGCCCAATAGCACTCCAGCCTATATTTTCAATAAATGAGAAAGTCAATCTTGTATTTACTGGTCACACATCTTAAGCTGATATGTCTTTTACGTCCCTAGATCAACTGATGTCTTCATGTGGCAGTATTCCGCAGGCTAATATTAGGCTTCCTGGGACAACAACTACCTTTGGATCAAAATTGTCCACAGTTGTCCTAAGCTGTACCAACATGTCTGTAGTTTGCTGTCTGAACATGGCCAGTTCGATAGTAACTAATGGACAAGTCATGGCGGGACAACTACAGACAAGTGTGGTCAGCTTAACACAACTATAGATAGTTCGGACAGCTAAAGGACAACTTCGGAAACAAGAACGGATGATTTTGTAACAGGACAATCCGTGGCGTATTCAGTTTTTCTTTCATTCGCTGCTTTTAATAAACTAGAAAGATAAGATCACAAATATAATTTATTACATTAATCATACCTGGTGTTGGGTTAACGACCATAAGAATGAAAGAACATGATTCTTGAAATCCTAGCGTGTAATAAATGTGATACAAAGTTAATATGGAGTGTAATTCATGGACACTAATGAAATATGACTGAATAAGACTGTATAAACATCCACAACTTATCCAATACCGCAATATTATTATATGGCTGGTGTTCATAGCCGATAAAACGCGCGTTCTGATTAGCAATTTTAGCGCCCAATATAAGTTATTGTTAAAGAGAGCCGGCGAGAAATTCTTAAAACCCACTTTTTTTTATCAAAACTGCAACAGTTGGCGAATCTTTGACCCTAACGAGTAAGACATTTCAAGAAAACGACGTTGTCAGTGGCGTATTTTACAACAAGGCCTCAGTTTGAGATTTTTCCGTAAAGATTTCACTCTCGGTCAATAAGTATTTATTAGTAAGCCTTTTTCTAAATAAGTTCTTGTCATTGAAAAACAACTGGAATAAACCATACGTACCTGATAATCTGACGAACTAGTAGCTAGACTGGGTACAATGCTGAACAACTGACATAAACTGCACAGAACCTGAGGCCTTCTATCCAGACTGAGTTTCACTGAAAGAACTTTCCATGCTGTGCACAGGTCTACAACCTTGAAAAAACAGTGTATGTCATCAAAGGTGAAAATAACAATTAATTACACATAATGGTAACATTTATGACTGAAAACCAGGTAAATATCTAACTCCACAAGTCTTTCGTTTCTGTTTGATAGCTTAGTACATATTTCATAATTACAGCGGAAACTTGATAGAACGAACCTCTTTAGTTTATAATGAAGCCCCCAGTATAAAACAAACAACATTCTTCAGTAGTTATTTTACTTACAGCAAAATGTACAAAAACAGAACCCGATATAACAAGCACATCCCCATTCCCTTGGCACTTCGTTATCGGAGTTTCACTGTAATAACTGCACCACTCGATAATGTTAAGCATTTACATAATGGAATGTATATTCATACATGCTAGATATTGCCTGCATTCCAACCACAATCTTTTGCTTGAACATAGCCAAAAATTGAGAAACTCCGCGCTACATTGAAATCAACATTCTCTTTTTTAATTCAACTGAAACCTGTATACATGTAATTTGCAATCCTAATGACAACGAACGCTCCTTGCAAAAGTGTCCACAGGTGTCACGTGACATGACCAGACATACCTCAGCTTTACAGAGCTCCTCCAGAGCTTGTAATGCTAGTGATACTACTAACACGGAGGAATGGTTTGCAGTCTGCCCAGGCTTTGTGTTTTCATCCAACAGTTTGGACAACAGGCTCAGTAGATCTGCACCATGCTGAGACGGTCTGTGGTTTCACAAAACAGTTGAAAGCAAGAATACATATAACACTAAGATACAAAGACAGTAACACATGCACCAGACAAGGTCTGGTTTTATTCTATGAATTCCTACCATGTTTTCATTTACTTTGCAAAAAAAAATCCTAAAACTTGCTCAACCTAAGCACAGAATCATCACAAAAAGAACATATTCCAGACATTCCATGCCACCATGATTTGATATATAAATCATGAATGATGACTGACCATCTTAGAATTCTGAAATGTATTGACAAAATAAAAACGCTTCCCACTTCTTTGACGTATTCTTAATAATTTTTTTTGGGCTGCTGTTGGTGGATTTATAACCGGCCTGTGAGATCTATTTTCCTAACACAATATAAGACTTAAAAAAACGTGTGTTAGAGTAGCATGAACAAACAAACTGAATGTACATGTTGTGATTTCATTTTACCGTTAGTACAATCTGGTATAACCGTATTGCTTTATATTCATTAATCATATATTAGAAAAATACAAATTGTACCAAGGGTAACATTGAACGACAATATACACATGTACAAGCCAAAGGTTACTTACTTATATGTTATCATTACCTTAATTTACAGATGTCCAATAAACAGGCTGCTTTGGCAATCTGAATCTCCAAGTTTAATTCAGCTCCCACATTAGTGTCAACTGCGTTAAGTGCTCGCTGAAGATGTGGGAAGACACGATTTTGCAACTGCCACAACTTGCACATCAATCTCAAAGACACAGGCTTCAGAGGAGGAGACTGTCCTATTGTCTGAATTGTGCGTAACACAGGGCCTATACAATACTAACATAACATAACATGAACTTTATTTAAACTCGAATTTTAGAGTAGCCTGAAAAAGGCTAATATCTTCGAAAACATAAATTGTATACATTTACATCTATTTACAAACAGCAATGATGCAGAAAGTGAGAGCTAAATAGTAGGTGCTGGGTAACGATATTTCAAAAAGGTATAATCCATTTAAAGTAATTAAAATGGGGTTATTCATTGTGGTTTTAAAGAAATTGTTACTTTTTTCATTTACAACACAATAAGTTTATGGACGACCTCGCCCTGGTTGTTCAAAAGGGTGGGTAATGCTATCTGTGGCACTGAATAAAATCTCTATCACATGGATATAAGTGTATCAAAAGCAACTACACTATTCCAGTAAACACATGTGATACACAATCAATCATTATCTGATGAAGATGAGTAGTATGTTAGTTAAACAGACAAATAGTCATCGAACTGACTAGATAGCCTGACAAACAACAACAACAACAAAGCTGTCACATTAATGTATATGAAAAACTTACATTTACACACATTTTGTACAAAACGGTTAAAAGCTATCAGGATTTTTACAGACCATTTGATGCAGCTTAGTACGTCACGGGTGTTGCATAATTTGCAATGTTGACACCAGTAGACTGTACCTTGTGAGTGACAAGTTGTGGTATGGTATAAAGAACTTGCTGCTTCACCTCAGGATGAGCTTCTTTACCAAGTTTGTACAGCAACAAGGGTAGAAAATAAAGAGCCTGAAACACATAACAAATGAATGTTGAATGTGCCTTGAGAGGAAACACCCTAAACAGGGTTAATTGAAATCAGGTATATCAGCAGTATGAAGCTCAATATCCAACTTGGTCCCAGCTCCCATTCAGTTCATGAAAACCTCATTCCTTGCTTCTCTTGCAAGCTCAGCCAGCAAGAAAGTGATTGTATTGGGCAATTATGTACACAATGTCCATTGAAATGTAATTGGCACCATTTAATGGAGAAACAACTACTGATTAATAATATTATGTAACTGCAGGCTGCACTTAATTCAGTACCTGTAATGGATCTGTCTTGGCGAGAATTGGAACTACTTTTAAGGCTTCCAAGGCGACGCATCCTTCTGACGTCACCAACAAAGCAGCTAACATTAGTGTCACATGACTCTGCACTTGACGTTGTGACGGAATCGAGCTCTGCAAACTGTTAAGCCAGTGCTTGGCTGTTGCATTGTTACTAGGAATGTGACAAAACAGCTACATGAGGTTTTTCTTTAGGCACTATAAAATTAATACATGATTGACTGAAAGAAAATACTGAGCTGATATCCATATATTTAACATGTAGGAATATAAATACCATGAACAAAAAATATATATTATATACTTTTTACCTAATTAATATGATCATTTCTTGAGAGCAGGCAGTCATTTGTCTAATACATTGGCTTAGAACTGATGAAGATGAATATACAGCCATCCCAGCAGTCTGAATGAAAATATATAAAATGAAATAATGAAATCATTAATGACATGAGACAACAGCAAAATGACATAAACAAACAGCGAAGTTTTGTTTCAAACATACTTGTGTGCATTGTTGTCTTAACATGTGAAACTAATTTTATTGCAAAACAAATGCAACAAAAAAATGCTAAAAATACAAGTATAACTGTATTTCAACCTCGTTCCCAGACCCTGTGGACGAGGTTGACTGTATTTCACTAAACAGCTAGGCTACCAAAAAAATTACTTTTTAAGTAATGTTAGCCATGATCACTTCACAGCATACAGGTTGACACCAACAGTGGTCAACTGGATATTGGCCAGTAAAAATAACACTTTGGCCTCCACAAGTTTAGAAACACAGGCCATTTTGGCCCAGAGAAATTCTTTAAAATTTGACTTGACTCATCTGATTAATTGAGAATAATTTGCATACTTTACTAGGACAACTTTGCAATATTATTACTAAAGTTTCTCCTGTACCTGGTCAGTACAACTTGGACAATGAACCAGCTGGAATGGCCAGGTCTAGCTACAGACACAATGTGCACATGCACTGTAGTTGCTATTTACGTGTAAATTGTGCATGTAACATTCTATGAGGAATAGTTTGTGAATCTCAACTGAATTACCAGCCAGTATTTCAACCACTTCAGCTTCTCAAGTAATAATTTCCTGCACTGTAGTCAAGACCCGGGCTGAACCTATCAATACTCACCATGATGCTTTCTTGTTGCTTGACCAGAGGAAGCACATGGACCTCAACATGCCTCAAGATTTGGAGAGCTATACAGCCTACAGACTGACTGCTGGGTATCCAAGGGCTAGACATGTGCTGCCTGGGTGAGGAGGTAATTATCTGAAGTATTGGTAGTATAAGGAGCAGGTGATTGACAAGCAGAGGAAGACAATCAGTTGTACAGTTTGGTAATTGAGATTGCACTATTGACAAGCCTAGAAAGATAAAGAAAACAAACTCAAGTTATAATTAGCCATTGCCTGTAGTAATGATCAGTTTATTAGTTATTATTGCTAGGTAGAACAGTTGGTTGATACTTACAGAGATGTAAAATATGAAGGTGGTAGTCTTCTGGTGCATTTAGGAGGAGTCTGCTTAAGGTTGGAATGACACACAAGTGTGAAAACACCTATTGAAATAGAAAGAGAAATCGATGTATTGAAGGTTTAGGATGCATTTATTGCCTTTGACTTATTTACTTTTGAAAATATGCACACGTATACATCAATTAAATTGAAACTAATTTCACAGGACCTAGGACTCTTAGAAGGGGTTAAAGTGACATCTATAACATTGCATGCAAGTGAAGCATAAAGCAGACTTCGCTTTTGCTGTCTTAATTTCTATCTACCTGGGCACCATGAGATTTTTTGTGTGTAAGAATTCATGTTGTGTATATATAGTGTTGGCAATAAAGTTCCGAATCTGTGGTCATTACCAGTCCCACTGGAGGTGTCATGGTCTGTATCTAGCTTAAATTAAGCCACTGATTTATCTAAACCTTGACAAAATCCTCATAGCTTGGTAAGTCTCTTCTAGAATCAGTGTGTAAAAATACCTCCATTTGATAGCTCTATATAAAATCAAAAACAGTTTTGTGCAAAGCAAGATATTCCAGATGTGTATGAGACTGGTACTAGTGTTGTGCATGAGATGTGGACATTTTAAAGAACACAAGGCAAAACAAGGTAAATGATCTTTTGTTTTCATTCCAGACCTTTAGTTATTTTCATCCTCCACATGGGTGAACACATGAAGAAGGCATTCATGTTCATGTACATACATGTATGCCTTCTTTTAGGGTACAAAATTCAAACCCAGATTCACACCCACATTTTAAAAAATCTGGCTCCAAATCTAAGATTACGCAGTCCCACCATATTCAACAAAGATGACGTATACCTGTGGGCAGCAATGTTGAATTGTTTGCAACAAAAGAAGAGATGTTGTCATGTCACAGCCATGGAACAGACTCTCACAGCACAGAGATAACAAATGATTCACCATCAGCTCCAAATGGCTTACACCTGCCACATAAAACAAACATCACTGGCTTGTGCAAGCTAAACTGCACTCTGCATTCTAGAATACTAATGACTGCAATAAGATAATAATTATTCTATGGTTCCTATCAAAATTAAAGAACTTAATAAATAAATAAGCATACCAGTATTTAAATCATCTTTGTGCTCTAGCAGCCATTGTGCTACAGTATGTACAAGGAAGGTGGTCTGACTCAATGATTTACCATCAAGCTATGAAACAAAGGAATAATTTATTAGTTTAACTAGTAATCCATGGTTTTATTTTATACTGTGCTTCACATATCTAAAAAAAAGTAAAATCATGATAAATGCTCAACTGTTCTGGATATATATTTTTTACAATATTATTATTAAAATTTGTATTAAAATTATTACACAAATCGTATGCTTCTTTAACACGTTGTAATTTGTCATGACTGATGCGAGGAATACTCAGTAATCACATATTATTGTGGTGGCTGGGTGAGAATGATTGGCAATAATAGGTCATTAATTAAAATAGAATAAAAAAATCAACAGGTAGCTGTAGAAAAAAAAAACATAAAATAAATATAAGCAAAATTTCCAACTCCCCAGGGGATTGCTACCCTGTTGTGGTTGAAAAACTTGCATGCTTCAGTGACCCCTAGATAAAGGCTGGCAGGGGCATACAAGTAGTCTACTGGTAGAGTCATAGAAGCCAGATAGGTCAGGGTAAAGGGGGAAACTGAACAAAAATCCAATGGTCTGAGTCTAGGTTGGGAGTAGGACATAGGGCTAACAACATACCAACTTCATAAAAGCCTGCTGTTACTGAAACAGTTAGTGCTAATATTAATTCAACCTAAACTGGGGTGCTGCTTTAGGGTCTGACATGATGCACTTGGGCAAAATTAGAGGAACAGGGGCGGGTGGTCGAGTTGGAATGTACATGTAGCATAGGTGTCAGCACATATCAGGGCAGTTTGGGGTGACAGCGTGATGGCCTGATGACCCTTCTGGTGTGAAGAGAATTTTAAAAGTTAAAAAGGAATTAAACTCCAGAAAGAGCATTTACTGACCTGGTAGCAGGGCACAACAGACATCAACAAATCTATAATATCTTCAGCCAGCAATTTTCTGTCAGCTACTGCCTTGTGGTTGTCATCTTTGCCTAGTATGCAAACAAATATATTCTATAAACAAGCAATGATTATAGGTTATGCACACCATTGTACTTAATGTGAAAGCAACATTGCCTTAATAAAATAATTATGATCCTAACAGTATGTGTGTCACATATGAACCAAGAAAAAATGCCCTCAGTACATGTAGCTTGCCATGAGTCTCCCTGTAGCTCAGTAATGTAAGGACATGGGTTTGATATCCACTAAGGACTCTTTGTCCCACACTTGTGTCAACAGAAAAATACATCTTTCTCAATTTAGCACAACATGTAACTTTCTAGCCTGTGTACAGCCGTCCCGCTCCCCTCAAAAAAATCGGAGAGGGGACGTCTGTGTTATGGCGTCCTTAATCGTGTTCCAGTATCCTGCTGTTATCGTTTTAAATTTCACATAAATTATTATATCGGATATCCGGTTGACCGATTGGAATCATGCGGTTCCAAATATAACAAAACAAACACGGGAGATAAAACATCATCGAGCTCAAGAAACAAAGCGCTAGATCAATAAAATGCAAGGAGAATAACGTTTACAGCAGAAAATCTAATAACCAACCTTCTTCGTTCTCCAAGTAAAGCTACAATGTTCAGTTTTCGGCACAGCCAGACACTGTCATTCGTACAATACATTGTGCAAGAGTATTAGTTAACTGCCGGACCCGGAATCACAATTATTAAATCGAAGAAGTCATTCGCCTTCACGCATAAATTCCAAAGCTTGTCCTTTCAAACCAAACATTTTAAATCGAAACGAGGCAAAACAAACGCACTAACGAAAAATTTGCTTTTAGAGGTTCAATCACCAGGAAATTTCGAGACCACGGTCTTCACCGAACTACGGCTCTTTCCACTGTAGTTGAATGTCAGCCGTCCCCCCCAGAACAGCTTGTCCGTACAATACTGCATATGTGCCTCAGAAACACGGCGCGAGACGCAAAAGGTTGTAAAGTTCGAATGCTCGCCGCACGCTGAAATAATTTGGAACGCCACAAGCCATTACCGCATAAATTAAATGCAATTATGAATGGTTTTTGTGTAAAGACCAATCAGATCATTTCCCACACATTCCGGGGAAACCACCCGCCGCGGAACACGATTAAGGACGCCATAACACAGACGTCCCCTCCCCGATTTTTTTGAGGGGAGCGGGACGGCTGTACACAGGCTAGTAACTTTCGAGCTCCTGGGCTCTCTAGTAAGCTGAGCAAGGTTCTACCTCTCACCCCATCCCATCTTAATTCTTCTTCAGTTTTCAGTGTTCTACATGTTGGCATTTGCAGACCATGAATATTCCATTTAGGGCTAGTAGCTCGCTACAACACTAGCTCTTGAATCACCCAAACACTTCACTTCTTATAAGCAATACAAACAGCTACAAAATTATGTTACTTAGTCATGACAGTATTCTTCTTACAGAGTGTACATAACAGAAGCATACCTGGACATTTCAGTAAACTGCTTGCTGTCTGCAGAAGACCTGTAACCAGTTGTTGTCTGACAAGTTTATTAACTAAAACTTTTGGATCCTGAAGCACAAACTTGAAAAAAGGCTCCAACATCTGCAGAATACTTTGAGGTTTGACAGAGCTGCAAACAAGGACAGTAACATACCAAGCTATAACTGCATTAGAATAGTACATCTAATATTCAGGACAGATTTTAGTTTTTAGTTTTTTAAATTTCATACATTAAAGTTTGTAAATTTTGTATATATATCATCATTTTAAAATTACTTTTTTATGAAATTTGCACTATACAAATTTTAACTATAAAATAATATATTTTACAGAAACCAAATAAATTCAGCTTTTATTTTCTTAAATGTCTCACACACACACACACTTTAAAGCAGCCACAATTAAGTGTCACTGGCAAACATTCATTTTTTGATGCTGTAGGATTGCATTTGGTCCTTGATGGATTGTATTACACTGTACATTCTGAACACACAGATCAGTATCATAACTGTGTACATTTGTACCTGTTGACACTGGTACTGTTCACAAGCAGTAAGTTTCCTTGTTGGATCAGAACTGTTGCATGTTCAGGACAACTTGTTAGCACTGTTATGAATGGGTGAGGAGGGGACCTGAAAAAAATATATGTTTAAAAACAAAACTTGGTCACATGTACAATATTTATTATAACACAGCCATAAACTAATAAAGAGCAGTGCTGTTGTTATAAAATTAATTCTTGACACTTTTAACTTACTATCAACCATCATCTATATGCCAGTTACAACTGTAGTTACAAACAGTAATAAACTACTTTGTACTTACAGTGTATGCATACATGGAAATGTAAGCTGATGTATGGTAGATTACAACCAAAGAATATTTCTCCAAAGTGTGTTGCTTTTATGTTTAGTACCTAAGTTTGTTACATGACCAACTGTTGTAAAAGTTCTATTAAAGACATTAGAGCTACAATTTTCACAACTTCATCAGTTCCTGGACCAATAAATATTGGACTCTTCTTATATGAATCATAATAATTATTAATTTGATGGGCCAAAAAACTACCTGGGTAGTACTTAATTATTTTATAAACATTCAGCAGAAAACATATTATATAATATATATGAAATATAAACTATAATTACCATAACCTACTATGCTTAGTGATTGGCTTAAAAATCTCGCGCCACTTTCTCAGCCAATTCTCAGCCAATCAGGAGTAAAACCAAAACCAATCGTGACTCACTCGCGCACGTTTCCCCGCTCTTCGTGCCAGCTACATGCATTTGCTTTGAGTTTTGATTGGTTCACTGGATTTTCTGTGTCCTTTGTGATTGGCCAGAGTGATAACTTTAGTTTTGGTTTTATGACACTCAATTGAAAACTACTCTATAATACATTAATATTTTATAGCCCTCTCACTACAGCTAGGTGGTAAGAAGAGAGGGGGCATTTTCAGAAAATAATTTTTTACTTACCTCAAAGAAAATGGGCATTTGTACTCTGTGCCATTTTTTGTACATTTGTGAACTTGAAAGGTCAGCAACGAAGTCAAGGCTTTGATTATGCCACTCAAATTCCTGTGTAATTTAAATAAACTACTAATAATAAATAATGCTCTAGTCTGCTTCAAAAGTCGCTTAACGTGTCTCTTCTGCTATAGCTACTTAGCCCTATTTTATTCCCAACTTTTTAATCATTACTACTGATTGTAAGTCACATTCAGGATGCATACATGTTACAAGGTACACGTATGACAGGGCTTAAAAAAGTGTCATCCCCTTCATACAGGACAAGCGGATTTTCTTGCAAGGCAACCTTTCACTTGCCCTATGGGCAAGGGCCCAGGCAAGTCATTTGCCAATTAAATCATAGAAATGGTTAACTTATACAACTGCCCTGGGAAATCAATATTTAAGAGCTGTTGTCCTAAGGGCAAGCTGGTATTCAAAAAATTTTTCAAGCCCTGTATATGATCAGCCAACAGAGCCAGCAGAGAGAGTTATAACAGCTACCCTCACTTGAATTTAATCTTCTTCAGTTCTTTAGTTGTTAGTTATAGCTTAAAGTGCTACTATGATCAAATTTGCTTTTTGGCATTTTATAAAGACTACTTGACCCTATTTTATTTCAAGTACAAAACTTGGATTATCTTGGTTATTTTTTCACAGAGACCAATAAAACTTGGCTGACTAATAGCTCTAGGCAACACACCTACAGTTATAATAAAATTTTGTTATAATGGCAACTCACTCATTTCCAGTCTCCTCCAATTTATTAAAAAAAATTTAAATTGTTTTTGTTCGGATAAATAAAAACCAAACAAGACATCTGTCTTATCCATTATGCTTGCCGGATCTCAGACATGTAAAGCATAATTGGCAAATATAAAAAATAATGCCAAAATTGGCCAGAAAAGCCTTTAGCTTCAGGGGGATCAGCCTAGTATGTCGCCATGGTAACCAAATTGTTAAGTTCATATTGTGAAACACAACTAGCAGAGTAATACTGCAAAGAATCAGAGACTTTCAATACAAATTGGCAGAGATATCACTTTTTCCATATTTGATCAGAATTTCGTTGAGTCTATGACATCATTACTTTGCTTATTTGCATATTTTAAAACTTAATAAATATCTCTGGAAAGAAAAGAGATACTGGTAAAGAAGAAAACAGCATTTTTCTTCTCATATACTATTAGAGTACTTGTTAATATTCTAAAACAGCAAGGAAAGAGAAGATACAAATTTTACCATAGTGGCACTTTACCTATGGCAATCTTTTGTATGCAATCACCATCCAAAAAATGTGGAGGGGGACAGGGGGTCGGGAGCCCAGGAGAAAAGGGGCGGGACACCCTGCCCCCCTCCACAAACTTCTACCTTGGGTGGCAAACAAAACTGCCCTCACTGTAACAGGATGTTTGACCCACCTTGCTGAAGGGACAGCGTTCAATAATCCACTAAGAATATAATCATATTCAGCATGATCATCAAAAACGAGTTGTACCAGGCACTGGCAACACAATCTGCTTACAGATTCTGAGGAATCTTCAGTCATCTCCCATAACACCTTTAATTCTGGAATCTTTGACCACAGAAAGATAGCAATGCAATATTAACTAAAGGGAGGTAGGTACATGTAGATAGTTCATAAGAAGTACGCTGTGTACAAGACAAATGCATACTATAAATTGAAGGGCTGGGGCTTGACCGACTTATGTCAAATTTCTGACTCATTTTCTATTTGTTGTCAGATGTGTCTAATTCTTTGCATGTGATCTACAAATTTATCGCAAAGCATTTCTCTGTATTTTATCCACTTGTTTTATTTTTATTTTCAATAAATAGCATTATGCAAAAGACTTCAACTATACTAGCGGCTTTCATATGCTGGGTAGGGGTTTTGCCCCTGGTAGGTTTTACCTGCCAGGGGAACAGGCTTGACAAAGTACAGCCCCTGACAGGTTGGGAAAGGGACCCTAGCATCACATGGAATGATGAAGCCTAGTGAGTGAGTATGCACTGGTCTAAGTATAGTGTGTATACATGTACTTACCTCTACAGACTTTTCATTTAAGATAGCTCCTGGTACCAACTTATTCAAGACACAATCATAAAGCTTCCATGCTGCCTATTAAACAAAGTTTTATAATTAAAAGAAAAAACAGGCACCCTTTCATGATTTTTTCCTGTTCCCCACCTTTCCCAAGGAATGTACACTATGAAGATACCGGTAAGTTTGCTTCTACCCCACTTGTTGAAGAGTTGTAAAATTTACTTGCAACTGAAGACAATATTTCCTCACACTCTTTTCACACACAATGGTCAGAAACAACACATGACCGAGCTGAAATAAGTTTGACCGGTCATCATGACCTGCATCTGTCTAAAAATTACTTTGAGCCATGCTCTCTGGTAAATCTCAAATGTGGCATGGTATTTAGACTACGAGCAGTCCCTATTTTTTCGCAGAGTCCGTCGAGCTTGAAGCGAAAGTTTTTTTTGAAGAGTCCGTCGAGCTTGAAGCGAAAAAAATTACACGCGGGGGGAGGAGTCGGGGCGAGGCGAGAAGAGAAAAAAATAGGGACTACCCGCAAAGCCACAGTGTTTGACCTTTCACAGCCGAGTGATTTATGGCTTCCATTTCAAATCTAATTTGCCCTGTCCACTAACATTTCTGCATTTTCACGTACTTTCAATTGACACCATTGCACTTAGTTGGGTTTGTCACGTACACATCAAACTCAAAGCTTTTGCGATGAATCGTCTGCAAAGTTTTATCTCTGGCGATTTATACAGTTCTAGCAATGTTTATTTTTTTAACACAGATTCACCTCTATGGGCTACTTAATGAAAAGGCAGCTTGATAAAAGTGTTTAAAGCGCTTCTGTTTGTTTAAATTTATTTACATGTATTCCCGGCTTATAATTTACAAAGCTTGCAAAAAACAGCCATTGTCTTGTTTTTGAGCCTTGAATTTCGGTGGAATAAAGCTACTTTTGGTTGACTTCTCCTCTATTATTTTCGCTCCGTACATTGGCAGACTTGCTGCTACACATACACTGAATTAAAAATGTTCTTCGGAGATGCAATAAATTTTATAGCGACAAAGTAAATATAAGTCTCAAGAAGTGATTTCGAAAGCTCAAAAGCTCCCGCTCTTATCGCTTCGCAATATGACATGCAAGTGTTGACAACGTATATTACGTATTGACATCTTGCTGTCAACGCTCCAAGCGTTAGCCAATCATATTTTTGCGTTGTGAGAGCAACGCATAATTCAAACAATGTGGCTTTGCGGGTAGTCCCTATTTTTTTTCGCTTCTCGCCTCGCCCCGCCTCCTCGCCCCGCGATAATTTTTTTCGCTTCAAGCACGACAGACTCTGCGAAAAAATAGGGACTGCTCGTAGTCTACATGATAACCCGACTGGGGGGAGGAGAATGTCATCTTATCATATCCCAAAGAACATTGAGGTCAACGACGGCTTTTATCTTTGATATTGCCCATCCATGTTATGGTCAATTGACAGCTGTCAAAACAAGGTATCGGCTGTCCAGTATCACATGACCATATCATGGGCTCAGGTGTACAACTCATCAAGGTCGCGTGTTTTTTGGAAGCTGACCACTGACCAAGGTTATAGTTTTCCATTGAATCGCAGGCTCAAATCTTACTTGTTTTGTCCAGGGTAATGACAGGATTTTGTAAGCGCAATTTCTGCAATTGGAGTTGACAATTTATTTTGCCTATGGATCTTTCTTGAGTAGTATACGTTAAATAACTTCAAAAACAGTATTTTCAGTGAGCAGTATTATCACAAAATTTTAAGAACCAGAAAATAACTGTGGAGCTCCACTTTTAGGCTTGGCTAAATCTATATATTAAGCCTCCCCTCTCTATTCTTACAGGCATACCAATATAGAAAAAGTGTCCAAACCTTCCCCATCTCACACAATGACATGGAAATGACGGTTATGGAGAAAACAGACCCCAGTACAAGGACCTTAAAATACTATAAGTAACCCTTGACCTAAGGGTGAGAGTTAGGGTTAACAGTTTGACAGAAAAATTTCTGTTTTGGGAAACTGTTGGTAGGCTGTCGTTAACCTGTCAGCAATCTGTTGGCCAACAGTTGACTGAAAGTCGGTGGTGGAAAGCTGTTTTTCACAATTACCAGATATTTTTTTTTTTTTGGGGGGGGGGGGGGAGGGTAGTCCATGGAGTCAGTGACTTGTCCACAACTCGAAATTGATGAAACCTGGTGTAGTTTGCAACAACGGGTTTGAAACAAAATTTGGTTTCGCGTAATTTAAGATTTGATTGTTATCGTGTAGACAGCGTTAGTATTTCAAGTATATACACGGAGGAACCACGGAAGTATCAAGTCTGCAGCCGGAGCAGCCGAGCGGAAGGTAAGCAACAGCGCAATATTATACAACCATTAATGTAGATAAAACTTATTGTAAGTTAAAGCACTGAACTTCTATGTAAACTGAGCTATTTTGAAGTAAAAATATCAATGTACCTGTGACTGATGCGAGCAATTGGCAAATAACAACCGTTTTCTCTGCTCGTCCGCCATCTTGAAAAAAGTACTCGAACCCGCGCTATTAGGTCAGTGGTATGTCATTTGAGAATGATTTACGTCATATAATGCTACACAGAATCTCGGTGACACAAAACATCCGCCATATTTGTTTGGTTGGCGTCGTTTGGTACAAAGGAATGCCCAGGCAAAGAAAAGTTCCTGCAAGATTCAGAGGTAAGAAAGATGGTTCCAGTAAAATAATCATCTTGTTATGTAAATATATGGAGTAAAAGATGGACTAAGACTTTATTGTCCAGCAATTTTTAAACTTAGGTCAAATTATTTCTCGGTTGAAAAAGCGAATCGACGAACTTGAATTTCCTTCGCTGCCAGATGCCTGATCATGCATTGCGTGCCCAACCACCTACAGATTAGTGAATAATCTTCTAGCAGATTATTCACTAATCTGTAGGCTGTGCGGATTCCCAGAATTAGCTGTAGGCTCTTAGCCAATGAGAAGACAGTGAGTTACTACAATGTATAATAATTAAAATTAGCTGATATTTCAAGCTTTGACAAGGTGAAAAGGGTATGCATATTGCTGGATATTAGTACAGGACAATGGAAAGATTTCTGTATAGCCCCATACTTTATTATATGCATACACATTATTCCATATAATCCTTCACACATGAACAGCAGTCATAACAGAATGAGAGTCACAAAATTGTATGCATAATTAAGTACGGGGCTACAGTCAACTCTCTCTCTCTAAGACGGACACCGTTGGGACCGACTCCAACCATCCGTCTTAGAGAGGTATCCGTCTTATAGGGAGTTTAGTTACAGTAAAATGACTAAAAAACGGCAGGGATGGCACCAACACCAGGGGTCTGTCTTACAGAGGTGTGTGTCTTATAGAAGAGTCTGTTAAGGTGGCTCCATAGGGTTTCTTGACCGCGCGAAGAATGGGTACGAAAATGGACGAGCTTAAAATGCTGGCAAATAAAAACAAACATGGCGGCTTCACGCGAGCGTGAAATTTTCGGTCAGAAAACGCGAGACTTGCTTCCTGCCAATAAAACAACACCCGTGCTTTCCTGTGTTGAGCAGATAAAAGAGTGTACGACACCCCCAAAGAGGTGTTTACAACGTCCGCGGTGCTTCTGGTCGCTTTTGTAAAGTTCGTACGATCGAAAGCAAAAGAGAAAATAGAGAATAGTCTTCGCGATTGTGAGATACTTCAAGCAGAATTTCAGAGATTCTGCTACATAAAGGATTTAGGTATGTCTCTAACGAACCTTTGTGTTAACAGATACTCGTACAAAAACAGACAACAACGGGGAACGCTCGTCTGTACACATCAACTCGTATGGTTCGAAAGTTCATGCATGCTCAAATAGCGATCTTGGACAATTTCTATTCTGATGACATTATAATTGTTATTCGGGCGAAAATAGAAGTTTTTCCCTGGGATTTACTAGAGTTTCCTTCAGTGAAATTCCTTAAAATTTGGCAGCGATGTGATACCTTTTTAACTGCCCTTTTTGCCGTTTTTTAAAAAAAATTTGTAAGCCAGTTTTTTTGCTTAGTCAAAAAACACAAAATAACCAAAAACGAAAAAGCGACCTGGACAACCCCTACTTTTTTTGTTTTTTGTTTTTAAAAGCTACTTCTCATCAGATTCAATCCTTTGGGAGAATTTCAAAAATTTTCACCGAAGAAAATTAAAGAAATTTTAGATCAAAGCCACGAAAATACCAAAAAATAGGACTTTTTGGGTAGATGTAGCTCAAAAGCAAAGGCCGTTATTTAAAAAAAAAAATAATGCACAACATATTTTAGTCTTTGTTTTTAATATTTCGGCAGCTTTTATTTAACTAGTTTAAAAAATAACATGAAAATGATGTCTTGATGGGAATAACTTGTGCGTGCGCCGTAATATCTCAAAACCCTATGGAGCCACCTTAAGAGAGAGTTCATTGTATACGCAAATCCCACCTTACTGGTCAACTGTGGGGCAAACCACATGTATTTGGGGAAGACTTTCAAAAATACTCTACAAAATAAAGGTTACCGGTACTTAGCATTTCTGTCACTGGTCCATACATATGTTAGAAAATACATGTATTAGTCTGGCTAATTTTACAAGCGTATGTAACATACATGTACATATATGAATCAGGAAACCTGGTCAAAGTTGGGGTCCTCAGGGAAACGCACAGTATGGGAGGGGGAAGAAAAGCATAAAACTATCTATCTTTAATAAAATTACGGTAATAATAAAATATATAGACGATATTACATGGTTGCGCGGAGATATGAAGTTTATCTTCAAGTGTTCAAATCGATAACTCACAAGTGAGCTCGGCGAACGAGTGGGATATCGATTTGAACACGAGAAGATAAATTTCATATCTCCAAGCAACCATGTAATATTCTGTTTATTATATAAACCTACTAATTACGATGTTTTTGACGATTTTCCGAAGATTGCCGACCATTTTCCGAAGATTTCCGAAGATTTGCAAAATGTTGTCCGAAGGTCGTACGAATGTTTCCGAACATTTTCTGAACTTTTCCGAAGCTATCCGAAGATTGCAGAAGATTGCCGAGAAAGATCCGAAGATGTTTCGACTTAATATCGATTTACTTTGGCTCATTCAGCATTGAAACAGGGCAAACTTGTCAGAAAAATGTTTCGAAATCGATATCTTCACGTGTGAAAATATGATTTTTTCGCATGAAAGATTTCCTGGTATTTCACTGATGTTTATATAATAATAAAAATCTTTATAACACAACATTATTTTTTGTAGCATCAATTTTTTTCATTTTCATGATTTTTTTTAATCCTTAAAATTTGATGTTTAGTGAAAAGAAAGTGGCGTATTTAATAAAGGAAATCTGAAACAAATCCTTCAAAATATTTGAGAAAATTAAGTGTCGCAAAATATCTTCCAGAATTGTGAAATTAACTTGTCATGAATATTTATGATAATGGATAGTACATGTACATGTGTGGATATAAATCTTTCCCATTGTTCTGTCTTGTTCTTATTACATTACATGTTAGCTGCTTCTTGTTTCACATAAGACTTTTCCACAAGCTCTCTGTTGACATTATTCAAGGCAATTTACTGTTGTTCTGTAAGTGATTACATATGTTGTGTTTAAATTTATCTTTGATTTAAAAATTTTAAACAAGATTGATTTTATTTTTCATTGTCTCCTACATGTATTTATTATCATAATCTCAAACAAAAGGGAAAAAATCCTGACAGGTTAAAAAAAAATTTAACCAATGATAAAATATAAACCACAACATTTACACTTTGTAGATGGTCTTAATCCTGATGAAATAGAAGGTGAAGGAGAAAGCAGTGGCTCAAACCCTGAGAGTCCACAGAAGAAACAGAGAAAGGAGAGTTCTGGCTCCTCTGATCTGGCCAGCCCTGTAACATCAGCTCAACACTTTGGAGTGCCTCCTTCCTTCACCACAGAATCCAATACACATTCACATCCTTCTGAGGTACAGTTATTATTAGGCTCGATTTCCAGCCGCTTTTCGGGAAACAAAGACCGGACTCGAGGAGGCGGCGGAAATCGAGCCTAAGTTATTATAGAATAGTTAAATACGGAGAAAAAATTATAGACTACATGTAATGCACTACAGTTCTGTTTTAAGAGGACCAGTTACATACAGTTGTAGTCCTCTCTCGTCAGGTGTGTAATTATGCTAACAGTTGTTTTGTTGGAATAGGTGCTGGCATGGCCGGCCATAGTTTTCAAGCTAAGTGTGAATTGCTTGTTTTTGTATTTCAGGGACCAAATGTATTTGCTTAGTTCTGTTACATTTCTTTTGTTTACATCCTTGAAGGAGGCTGCGTGATTACAAAACCTTGTTTTGAAGGTGTTTGCTTTCCCAATAATCCAATCCAGGTCAATCCAATATGTTTCCTTTCCTTTTTCTCTCTCGATGGTAGCTTGATAGATGACATTTTCTGTTGGGCATTTTCTGCTCAGCAGACAGTTAGGCTTAATCTGACAGTTGCATGATTTTTACGGCATTGAGGGGCTTTTTTTCGAGAAGAGAGTTGTTGTGCGTGCTAATTTTTGCATCTAGATTGGGCATGCATGAGTAGCTCACTTTCAGGTGCGGGATTGCTTAATAAGAGAAATGAACTTGCAAGTGCATGCAGGCTTGCAGGGGAATACCTTTAGCTAAAGCATGAATGACAGTATTTAAGGATCCTTGAACTTTTAGCATAATTACGCACCTGACGTCTGAGGACACAAACTGTGGAATTATTTGTTTCCACCTTACAAAGAACAATTTAATAATACATCAAGTTATTTTGTAATGTACAGTCACAGTCTCTTTCTATTGCTATCAGTAATTATGTGGAAGAGTCTTTACAAGATAGCATTTTGTTTTTGTTTTTCCCACAGGGTCCTGTAGAAATGAACAGACCTAGCCTTGAAATTGATCCAGTGTATCCATGCGGCATCTGTAAGAGGGAAGTAAATGACAATGATGATGCTATATTCTGTGAGACGGGCTGCGCTCAGTGGTATCATCGTGTGTGTACAGGGCTGACTGAACTTGCTTATGACCTGCTTACTGCTGAGACGAATGCCGAGTGGGTCTGTGATAACTGTATTGCAACTAAAAGTATCCCATTAGTCAAGCTGAAAAGTTGACTTGTAGACTTTACCAATATATCTGTGTCTATTCATACACAAGTAAATGACTGCAAGATTAGTAAACATAAAGTGCTAAGGCTTCATGTACATATACTGTGTACAACAGTCCTAATATTAATTTGTTTCTTCATTCTCGTACATATCTACATTTTCAAATCTAAAACCCCATTGATACTTGACAAACTAAACCAAGTTTAAAAAAGGCAGAAATTTCTTAATTTAACACAAGTTTAAAGTGAGTTTTTACTTGTAGTTTTATTATTGCCCATAACCTTTCAAACATGTTTAAGCTTTAGTATGAATGGAATATATGTTGTGGTTTAAATTGATCTCTGGTTTAAAATTTTTAAACCCCCCAGCATTTATTTTTATTTTTTATTGTTTCAAATTCATTATCATTATCTGAAAAGAGGAAAATAAAAATCAAACTGGTTTAAAAAATTTAAAACCAAAGGTAAATTTAAACCACAACATATACAGTGTACTTTTTTTTCTTTTACTGAGCTTCTTTTTACAGACACTTTTGAAGAGTTATAACTATTGTCATAATTTCCAAAATTTGTATCCAGTGATAAACTAAACAAAATATTACAAACACAACATTAAATTTAACGGGTTATGATCTTCAGTTCATCAATGTGAAGCATTTTATAATGGTACATTTCTAACATTGATATCTAGAATAAAGAAAATGATGGCAATTAATAACAAAAAGCGAAATAAATAAAGGAAATTACATGGTTGTGCGGAGATATGAAATTTATCTTCGAGTGTTCAAATCAATATATCATGAGTGAGCGCAGAGAACGAGTGAGATATCAATTTGAACATGAGAAGATGAATTTCATATCTCCAAGCAACCATGTAATATTCTGTTTATTATAAACCTACTAATTACGATGTTTTTGACGATTTTCCGAAGATTTCCGACCATTTTCCGATGATTTGCAAAATGTTGTCCGAAGGTCATACGAATGTTTCCGAACATTTTCCGAACTTTTCCGAAAATTTCCGAAGATATCCAAAGATTGCCAAGGAAGATCTGAAGATGTTTCGACTTAATATCGATTTACTTTGAATTGGCTCATTCAGCATTGAAACAGGGCAAACTTGTCAGACAACGTTTCGGAATGCATTGAATAACATACCAGTGTTACATTTTTTTTGTTTAAGCTTATTGTCATTTCTTTGTTAATTTATCGCTTTAGAAGTTACAGTTTTCACGTTGGATTAGAACAAAATGAGTATCTTACATCCATAACAGTGCTAAGGAGATTTATAGAGTACTGATTAATATCTGTGTACTGTAGCTTGTTTGCGTATTATTTTATGAAGAGATTTTGCTTTTAATTTGATGACAGCAGAATGTTGCACCTGCCCCAAATCACATTCGCATTATAATCCCAACCGTTTTTAAGGTACAAAATTTTCGCACCTGGAAGTTTAAAGTATTTTTTACTTAGGAAGGTTTCTTAGGATTTCTGTACACTAAGTAAAGAGGCATATTAATTTGTAGCAGCTGCATTGTGCTTTCCTCTGCATTAATGTACAACAGTGCAATGCAGTCAACCAGCTGTCCATGTCTCTATAATATTTTACTTGTATAATATTTGTCCTTGTATATACTGGGTATGGGTTCCAAACTTTACCCTTTATTTTAATGCAGCTTTACTTGTTAATTTCCTCTCAGACATCAGCATTGCTTACTAATTGCGTTAATCTGAACGACTTGCCATGAACTACTGTACACCCCTAGATGTAGTTGTACGCTGTACTAGGTGACGCTTGTGGCGCTTGCTATCACTTAAAAGTATTATAGGCTTTCGTTGTGTAATTGTGCTTTAAATGCTCAAATATGATTCAAGTAGCTAATTCACAAAGTGCCTTTGTTTATTGGTAAGTCAAGAGTTCAGATGAAAATAATGTTGCTGACATATGGCATATTTCGTTCACAATTGAAGTGTTCGGGGTTGCCTGGCAAAATGTGGCACTGACTTGATTCCCGATTGGCCAGCATTTTAGTACAGTATGTCTATTACACTCATTTTCTATTGCAAAACAACGCATAAATCATAGGCTCACTTTATTAGTGTCATACATTTTACGTTCTTTATACCTTCTGTATTTATAACCATACACAAAGTAATAAAATGTTAGTTATGCCACTACCATTAGGGTTTGATGTCTTACATTTTGTGTGCTACGTTGTCAAGGTGTTTCCGGTTTCTATTGCACTACGTTGGCAATGCGAATTTTCACGTTGAGCCTGACAGATAAATAAACAGCCTGTTTTGGTTTATTCCCCAAGCCTTAGAATCAAGTTAGAATTTGGATATTGGCCTATAAACGCACGCTTCACTGATAACCTAAATCAGCCAATCAAAATTCTTTATTAGTCTCCCGTCGTTTCTACGTATTGGACCGGGATTTTTGAAGTTTCTACAACTCTTTTTTAATCATTACGTTGTTTAATAAACTCTTAACAACCAATCTTGATCGTAATCGTACTGGTAGAATAAGGGCGCTTGGTCTTTTCTTAGAATCTTCATGCCCTTGAAACACAGCCGCTACTGCGTACGGCAAAGAGTACGAACCGAGGTCTGATATGCTACTCTGCTGTCCCTGGATACCAGAAGTTATGCGGCATGGATCTGACGTTTGCTTTATTAAAGTACTTTTTAATTAACAATACCATCTTCAAAGTTCAAGATTAAAAACAGTACATCATTGTGAATTTCATCTTTATAGCCTGTTAATGATATGAAGTATAGCTGTTGTCCCTTTACTGGACACCGGCAATTCTGCAATTCTGAACTAATAACCACCTACTATATCTCCTGACATATCGATATGTGTACACCACTTGTGTATCTCTGGAGTCAGGTACCTCGTACGTTAACAACGACTCTATGGAGAGTCTCGAAGCAATGCAAAAACGTAATAAAGAAAATCCAACACTGAGAGCCATATGTAGTCACCAAATGTCATTGAGAGTCTTTCATATTTGTTTAGCAAGATCAACAAAGCATAAAAGAAACAAAGAACGATGTATTCCTTTCTGATGCAAATCAGATGTCGTTCATTTGCCAAGAAAGTGCAATCGTCTATTTTCTTAAATACTCGAATTACTGTGTTCTCAGTGTACAGTCTTCAATGCTGCGATTTCATGATTTGGCCAATTGATCGCAAAGCTGTTGAAATTCCCAACTATTAATTATCATTCTCAATCCATCAAATATCTCAGTTGTTGCCCACACCAATCCGTGTTTTGAAGTTTAGATACAGAACAATTTGTGTCACTGTGCATTCTTGGCCAAGACCGGTTGTTAATATAAACATCAGTGAAATTCTATTGTTTTACCAAACGTTTTGATCAAGTTAGCCACAGAAATGCGAAAATCACCTTTGTTGCTTGTTATAATTGTATTTATTGCACTGTACACCTCTAATGTGGAAGCACATCGTCGCAGAAGTAAACAGAAACCGACACCCCGCCCAAAAGACAAGAAGCCGAAACATTGTAAAAGGTTGACACACTGCGGGCTTGACAACTGGAGTGTATGGAGTAGATGCTCACTGGCGTGTGGAACACTCGGAACACAGACGCGTACTAGAAAGGTACGTCAGATCACAAGCTATCTGAGGATTTCTGACGAATTTAAACTCAGGGCGATCAGTGTTGGTCAGTTGAAATAGCGCAAGTGTTGAGTGAAGGGATAAACGCCATGAATACTAATAACAAATGCCCACGTAGAATTGACAATTTAGGTTACAACTGAAATCAGGCGATTTGTGCAAAAGAAGTAACTAAATGGCAATCTGTTGATACCCATGATAGGCTGAAGTTGTATGTATGTACCAAAGTTTTTGTTTTAAATTTTAATTGCTACTTCAGTAGCGTGTATATTAACAGAAGGTTGTAACAAACTGTTTTGCCGTGAGGTAAACAATATTTTGAAGTGCGTTTTTAAATACTATATAGAGACAATTAAATCAAAACATAATCTGGAGTGTCTCTTGTATATCAATGTCTGGTGAATGAGAAGATTATTAAAAAATGGAGAGAGAGATTAAGAACAGATTCAACCGGCAGCGAGATCAAGTTAGATTGTCTTCATAGTAATAAGAGCAATAATCTTAGTTAGTGAGGGTTTATGCTAGAATTAGTAAAATAGTCTTAAACATGACAAAGCCTCCAAGGTGGGTGAAAAATACGAAGAAGATCAACAAATCCGGCTTTTTTTCTCTGTCATTTCCATAAAGGAACAAAATACTGCCTCAGTTCATTCTGATTTTGATTTTGATATTTTGTTTTATTGAAATCTTATGTAAATAACAGTGATCAATATGACTGGGTTCTATTTGTAACAAACAACAGCTTTATGTACGTTGATGTATTTCCCTGACCTTTAATAACATATATTAATTAAATCTCAATTAAGCGATATGAGCAGGGGTGCGAGGGTAAGGTGTTTCGGTGTTCCATGTGGTATTTATTTGTTGGTTGGTTGTTTGTTTGTTTGTTTAGCGACGGTTATTTATTTACTTATTTTTACCCATCAGGTTATTAAAGCTGCAGTTTGCGGAGGCCTTTGTCCATATGAACTGAAGCAAGTTCGTGGCTGTAACCGATACTGTTATAATGGGGGTACCCTGGGGCAAACACGCTGCAAATGTTTACCCCGGTATGGCGGGCTATGCTGTCAACAAGGTTTGTCCTTTTAACCTTTAGCGTTTATCTTACAGCACCGTGCGACGTCGTTTACTTAAGTTAAAGGGGCACTCCAAAAAAAAAAAGTTTTATACGGGGAGGCTCCGCCCGGAGATCTTACCCCTTACCCTTTTATATACCATTTTGATAGAAAAGGTACCCCTTTTGTATACCTTTTATTGCAAAAAGGCACCCCTTTCATATACCTAGACGACATCACATTTACCTAAAACGGGAGGTTTTCTTGTCATTTTTATGTAGCGCTTAATAAATTAAGACGATACAGCCAAAAGTTGCGTCTGCTCAAAATATTTAATGTAAAGGCCTTTTAAAATATCATTATGGCAGATTTCCCTACCCTTTCATATACCTAAACTTGTGAAATCCCTACCCTTTTAAATACCTGGAGCCTGAAAAAGGTACCCCTTTCGGGCGGAGCCTCCCCGTATAGGCCATTATAGGGAGTACCCCCCCCCCCGGGACATTTTCAAAGTTTTCCCTTGTGTTTTGGGAAAATCGCTTGAAAACTGAATGGTTTGGTATGTAGAGTGCAAAGGAACATTATAAATACTGATCTGTTCTGCCACGGGACACACATTATGGCTGCTAATAGTCCACGTTCGATATATCAAAATTCTAACATGGCGCCGAGGTTGTCCAATTGCCAAACTTGGTCCAGAGTCTTTGTATCAAATCTCTTGTGGGAAATTAACAGACATATGAATTCGAAATTCGCCTCGCCGTCGTAGAATTTTGATATGTCGAGCTTGCAAAAAACGTGTCGTGTCCACTGTTCATTATTCGTTATATTTGTCACTCTTGACGTTGTTTTCCCAGCGAGTTTTCATTTATGGACATTCGCTACCACACTGAACACAACATTCAGTCGGCAAAATGAGGCCATACCAGCTTCGTTTTTATTCTATCAAAGGAAAAACCTCTCTCTTTCTCACTAGTTTGGTATCATATCGGTACGAAAACCAAAAACAGCGGCTATGAATGATAAAAAAAGCTGTTTGTTTAAAAATTCATTGCATTGCTTTACTTTAAAGTTCACGGAGGGTGGAGTTGCTGGGGAGTATGGGAAGACTGCAGTAAAACCTGTGGGGGAGGAACACAGACGCGACGGAGAACTTGTAATAATCCCCTCCCGAGCAATGGTGGACGCCAGTGCACTGGGGCGAGTAGTGAGAGTAGGAAATGTAACGTCTCACCGTGTCCAGGTAATTATACAAACATTTAAGGTGATTCCACTGAAATAGAACGATTATTAAAAAAATTTCTGAAACTTGGTCCAGGTTACAATTATGTTATGAGCATTAAAAAAATTAAATAAAAAATGCGCTAGTTTAAGTGTAAAATGGATGGGCATTAGAGTAAATATATGACCTGCGAGGTATATATTAGAAAACCTAGTAATCCGAATGGGGATCTATTTAGCTCTCAAGCTGAAGTTATCCATATTTTAATTAAAACGGACGTCACGTCAGTTCAAAACAAAATAACACACATTCTTAACATTTTGCGAGGTTTGACACTAACCTTCCAGAGAACGCGTTTATAACATGAATAACAGTGAGATGGTTGAATAGTATTCAAAATGTTACTGTGCTATGAGTAGATTTTGAATAGTTAATTTTTGCACTTATTACTCGAACTTTTCCGTCTTAAGTTCTTACTAGCTTTATTTCAGTTCTTATTTTTTATTACGTTTCTTACCGAACTAGCTTAAATTTCTAACTAGCTTTATTTATTTCATTTCTTACTAGCTTTATTAAATTTCTAACTAGCTTTATTTATTTAATTTCTTAATAGCTTTATTTATTTATCTATTTATTTTTTTAAATTCTTACTAGCTTTATTAAATTTCTTGCTATTTTTATTTATTTTATTTCTCACTAGCTTTATTTAATTTCTAACTAGTTTTATTTATTTATTTTCTTACTAGCTTTATTTATTAAATTTCTAACTAGCTTTATGCACCAAGACATGTGCATAACGCTTTTACGACCATGCCTTACTAATTGAATCTTTGTTGACATGACTGCCATTTATTCATTCATTTATCATTCATTTTTTCTTTTTTTGTTTCTTGTTACGTTTTTTTTTACTTATAATTTTCTATTTTCATTACCTCAAATCTCTTATTTTTTTCAGTTATTTGTTTTTTATTTTAAGTCAATAACTTTCTACTTACTTTTTTCACAAATGTATGTCAGTGGGGTTCTTCATATCAGTTTTTTTAATTGGCTGCGAGTTTCTACAGTGGCTTATTGCCTTAGAACATAAATTCAAAATCACCCAAATTATGGGTAACATCGTAACTTTTTAACTAAACAAAGATCTAAAGCAAGTATTGCTAGAAGCAGTCACAGCAGCCGCTTTTACCTTCTAGAGCGCGGACTTGTTGATCTGCTGAGGTTGTCTTGTCTCTCTAAAGGTTCCTTTGTGAATGTTTTCTTTAATATGTCAACCACTTTCCGCCGAATTTCCCGATATCTCCAGCAAAAGATCAGAGGATTTATTGAGGAATGCATGAACACGATGAATCCCGCGAAATAGTTTGTAGCTGACAGATCAACATTGTGAGAACTCCACGCTTCTTTTACAGTAAACGTAGTCAGACTTGGCAGCCAACAAAAGACAAAAATAACGAAGACATAAAAAGCATTGGAGGATGATTTTTTTAGCCGAGCCATGTTCACTGCCTGGTTGTTACATTGCGCCTGTAAATGACTTTGAATCTGATTCCGATGGCGTCGCGCGATTCGGAAAATCTGGACATATGCTACTGCTGTCAATAACAAGGCACTGACCTCAAGAGAAACAGCTACCATGTCATTGTACATAGGCAATAAAATGAATATCGTGGCAGAAATCGCGCTCGTTACCCATAAAAGCACTATAGTAATTAAAAGACGTCTTGCTGTTATAAGTTCCGAACATAGGCGTACGGGCCGGGGGGGCAGGGGGGGCTGCAGCCCCCCCAAATTTTGGGCAACTCAGATTTTTTGGGCAGCAAGAGAAATTTGGGCAAAGACCGTTTTAAAAGAAGTTTTTTCTTCGAAGAGATAGATATTTTCTATTTTAACCTGAAGTCAGCGAGTTAAAGCAGTTAAATTCACATGAGGCAGTGGTTTCTTAGCACAGTGGTTTCTTAGGGGTCATGTGTTGATATACATAATATTATTTTACAAAATCGACAGCGAGATTCTGGAAGCCGAGCAGAAAATGCGCGCGAGTTTTCGTCGTGTGCGCGGATTAGGCAACTGATTCAGAAATGCTGGAGGCAATGCAAGAGAATGATCTATTTGATAAGTTTTCAGAGTTTCCTTACGTGGTTCAAATCCATGCAGTGATACCTGCTACGTACATCGTGTTCTGCAGAACGATCATTCAGTGCGTTGCACAGATTGAAAACTTACCTCCGCAGCACCTGACGGGGTGACAACGTGTAGTAAGGCCAAGTAAAATTACAAAACAAATGTTTCTCGTCCCCTCCCGCTTCATTTTTTTGGGGCCGCCTCTCTTTTGTTATTATTTGTTTTTGGAAAAGGTAGAACGATCAAAAACTTTCACTTTGTACGGAGTAAGATATGGCTTTTGTCTGCGTTTAAATACAAATTAAGGCCAAAACTTTAAATACTTGTTACGCTGGTCCGTACTGGATAGGTCAAATACCTTGCAGGATTTATTTTGGAAGTTCGCTTTTGGCCTGGAGAATTTGACGATGGAGGAAAAAACATCGATATTCGAACAACACAGGTATGGAATGCAACAAAATAATAAAAAATTAAAATATACCAAAAAATGCGCCCGCACGCTCTCTTTTTTATAGAAATCCGGACGAGAAACATTTTTTTTACTTAGCCTAAATTATTACTTGTAATCACACTTGTATTAGCATTTGATGGGCATATTCCAACACTGTAGTCAACAATGACATGGATCGTATTGTTAATATCTTCGGCCGTCGAAATGGTAGAGACAGCTATTTCTTTTAACGTGTTTTATGAGCTCATATGATAGATTATTATGTAAGAATTTGTCACTTCATTTGTAAGCCTATGTTAGTGCATCGTATGACCCTCGTTTCTTCTCGACTGTTTTGTAAAAATTTGGGCAACTTGCGAAATTTTTTTGGGCAAATGTCTCGCCGCCCCCCTGGCAAAAAATTGCCCGTACGCCTATGGTTCCGAATATCTTAAATGCAAAGAAACAGCAAGAAACCTGTCTAGAGCAACAGCAGTGACAGACAATAACGACGATGATGCGAATAAAACAAGAAGGAACCAAAACAATGTCATAGAGATAGGACATAGAAAGTCAAAATTATGGCCGCCATTCTGCGCTGTCTTCAACATCAAACATGTAATGACGACCCATATTGGTTGTGCCAATAGTCCCACCGCTAGATCAGACACAGCAAGATTCAGAAACAACACCTTCATGCTCATGGTGAGGGAGGAAGATTTCCAGAGGGCGGGAATGACGAGAAGATTTCCAATTATTGTTACCAGGGAAGATACGCTATTCATCAAACAAAGGGACGTCATGAAAGTTTCTTGTAGGAGGACAAGATTGACTTCTTCCTGTAGTTTATACTCACAGAGTTGGGCGACCATTTCAAACCAGTTTTCTGATTTATAACCGTGTTAAAGAAAATGGTAGACAAGCGACCAGTGTTAAGCTGGTTGTTCCACAACGCAAACTAAAGTGAGGCAAAATGCCGTGCTGGGAAACAAGCAGCTTAAATCTTTTATTTTGACTGCTCGGAAACAGCTTACTTAAATCAAATTTGACAAGATTTACACAGCGCCTTCTGTACTATTTGGTAACTTCAAAAGGTGTTTACACATCACATATGCAAATGCAATATTTTGTGGAAGACAATGAAAGCGAAGAGTTAGAAGTGCTCCACTTCTGCTGGAATAAAAAGTATTATTCAACATTTGAACTAGAAACAGTGCTCATTGACTTTTCACCTGTGTAATTAATTAGTTGTATGACAGCTTTGTTATCGGTGTAAAGCGGTAGATCTTTAATACCTCCTAAGGAGAGGCCTACTCTGGGACCCAAAGTCGCCGTAACTTTGGGCGACTTAAGGCGATTTTAGCTTATTTTGTCCAAAATTACCGGCGATTTTGGGCGATTTGGGGCGATTTAAGGCGATTTTGGGCGACTTTGGGCGATTTTGAGCGACTTTAGGCAATTTTAGGTGACCTTTTCAGTTATGGTATACATGTACATGGGAATCATAATGGTACACCATAAAGCATTGTTACAGAAAATATCTATACAATTTAGAGCGACTTTAGGCGACTTTAGATGATTTGGGGCGACTTTCGGCGATTTTGGGCGACTTTAGGCGATTTTAGGCGACTTTGGGCGATTTTGGGTCCCAGAGTAGGCCTTAAGGAGAAACGCAGCAACAGTTATGAAAATGGGTACTTGCCGCCTGTAATACACGTACATCATTCTAGCAGTTCAACTGGAGATTGTATTCGAAACAAAAATTTTCAGCATAAGTTCCTTTTTAGTTTCTAGCCTACAAGAAAACCATCTGTCGGAAAATTAGAAAATGCAAATGAAATAAGTCAACACTTCCTGTCGAACAAATAATGTCAAGAAAGAGACGGACACTTGGTAAACCGTTCGTGTTCCAGATTTAATTTAATATTATAATTGGATTGGTGTTCTGTCGAAATTTTTTTATATAGGTGAATAACCTTAGTTTGCGTATAAAATTGTAGCGAATATCCATAAATGACGTGAGTGAAAAAAAATTGCTCAATCTTGATTGAAATTATTTTAGATTTTCTTTACTTCTTCATTAGAATATTTTCAATGCTGTTGCTGGTCGTAAACTTTGAACGTCCTTTGGGACACTTTTGAAAACCTTCGATAGTTGATAGAAAGTCATCAGAATATTTCAGATTTTATCGAAGAGCATGATAAGAGCCGGATATTTTGGTACCATGAGGAAGGTCGGGTGTTCTTCGCAGAAAGAAACCAGCGTGGTGTACCCCCCAAAAGTGAATATCATTGACCAGTAAATGTAGCTGGTATTTCTTTATCAGGTTCGTGATTTCGAACGGCTTAAGTATTCAGTAGATAGCAAGTTAACACTTAACACCATAAAACTGTGCATACATTTTAAAGTTTTTTTTTCCCGAAATTTTATTGGTGTTTCAGTTGATGGAAACTGGTCGATATGGGGATCCTGGGGCGATTGCAGTGTGACATGTGGCGGAGGGACTCAAAAGCGCTCTCGTTCCTGTACCAATCCGCCAATGGCCCATGGTGGAAAGCCATGTACAGGACCTAGTGAAATGGCACGCGATTGTAACATGCACGTTATGTGTCCAGGTAAACTATACCAGGAACACTCATGAAATAAGCTCCAGGCACTGCTACTAGCTTGGTCTCCATAGAACATTGTCACGCCACGTTCTACAAGACGATTCAGCTGCTTTGTCAGTGATCTTTCGTCATCTACTGACAGTGAGAATACCATATGACAAATTATTCATGCATAAATTGGGAACAGATTTATTATTGAAAGAAATTAATATGAGTTCTTGATGTTTCCTGCTGCGGGCTTTCCCATCTCGTTCCGCGATCAAGCGACTTCTGTCAAACACATGGAAAATTTTCCTAAATTATATATTTCTTAGTTGATATCGTTTTGTCTTGTCTTTTTGGGATAGAGCTTAGGCCAGCTACTGTCTGGTCAACAAGATTAGTTCTCTAAATGCCTTATTTTTCTTCAGTGAACGGCGGCTGGACAATGTGGGGAAACTGGGGCAAATGTAGTGTAACTTGTGGTGGCGGAACCCAAACGCGTTCTCGCTCATGCACCAACCCACCCGCGGCCCATGGTGGTAATCCTTGTGTGGGTTTGAAGAAACTAGCACAGGACTGCAACAAAGATGTGTTCTGTCCAGGTACGAAGGAATGATGAGTTAAAAGACCTCTGCTGTAATATAAATAAAGTTTTAAGCTAAATTACTTATTGGTTAACAAACAAAAAGTTTAGTGCCTTGCTAAATATATCCGTTTTCACCCAGTGAATGGTGGTTGGACAACGTGGGGAAACTGGGACAAATGTAGTGTAACCTGTGGAGGAGGAACTCAAACACGTTCTCGCTCATGCACCAACCCACCTGTGGCCCATGGTGGTAATCCTTGCGTGGGTCAGACGAAAATGACACAGAACTGCAACAAAGATGTGTTCTGTCCAGGTTAGGAAGACAAGTTACAAGTTTTCTGCTCAAACCCCTTTTAAAGTAACACTTATTCCCAAGACTGATGTAGAAGATCCAGATACTAACTGAACAACATGGTTTTTTGTCAGTGAATGGTGGCTGGACAATGTGGGGAAACTGGGACAAATGTAGTGTAACTTGTGGCGGAGGAACTCAATCACGTTCTCGCTCTTGCACCAACCCGCCTGTGGCCCATGGTGGTAATCCTTGCGTGGGTCAGAAGGAAATGACTCAGGACTGCAACAAAGATGTATTTTGTCCAGGTACGAAATTATGTTTTAATACATTTTTTGAGTAAACTTTTTTTACCCAAGATGTGGAAGGTCCAGCTCCTAACTGAATACATCGGTTTCTTTTTTCTTCAGTGAACGGCGGCTGGACAATGTGGGGAAACTGGAGCAAATGTAGTGTAACTTGTGGCGGAGGAACTCAAACACGTTCTCGCTCATGCACCAACCCACCTGTGGCCCATGGTGGCAATCCTTGTGTGGGTCAAAAGGTAATGACACAGGACTGCAACAAAGATGTGTTCTGCCCAGGTACGCAGAAAATTATGGGTTACAAGTTTCCCGCTATAACAATAATTTTTTAAAGTTATTTACTAACTGTTCAACAAAGTTTAGTTACTAACTAAAACTATCCGTTTTCTATCTAGTGAATGGTGGCTGGACAATGTGGGGAAACTGGGACAAATGTAGTGTAACTTGTGGAGGAGGAACTCAAACACGTTCTCGCTCATGCACCAACCCCTCTGCGGCACATGGTGGTAATCCTTGTGTGGGTCAAAAGGTAATGACACAAGACTGCAGCAAAGACGTGCTTTGCCCGGGTAAGTAGACAATTGTCTGTTAGTATATTTTTTAAAAATGTCTATACTTACTTTGATAACTTTTTTAAGTTTCATAGGGGTTCAAATTTCAGAAGTTCAGCTTTCCATTTACAGTGCAGTAATATAGAAGGGACCGGTTAAGTCTCTTTTTGTGCAGGAATCTCATTTGCGTGAGTGGGAATACATTTACTGGATGACGTCACAAGCTATTGTCTTGATCTGAGGAATTACATGCGGTGGTGGAGGTGGAAAACAATAGAATTTTGATAGAATTTCGGTAATGGCGACGGTGGAAAACAAAATTGTGGTGCTAGAGACGGTGGAGGTGATGGCGGTGGTGGTAGTAGGGAAGATATGGTAGTGGTGATGATGTTGGTAGCGGCGGTGGTCGTGGTGGATGTGGTGGTGATGTTGGTTGTGGAGGAGGTGGGGTGGTTTAGGAAGAAGGTGAGGTAAACAATAGTATTGTGGAAGAGAAGGAGGAGGTGGAGGAGGAGGAGGCATTTGAATTGGTGGTGGTGTTGGTGGCGATGGTAAACAATAGAACTGTGGTTGTGTTGGTGGAAACATAAACATTGTGGTGGTGGTGGCCTTTGTGGTTGTAGTGAATGTGGTGAGGATGTTGGTGGTTCTGGTGGTGGAGGAGGAGGAAAAAGAAATTTTATGAACGTTTTTGCTTTGGACTAAGTTTTTAAGCGCTTTTATCACTAGGTTCACTCAAGCGCATTGAGTATAAAACCATTGTTTGAAAAAAACGATGTCTGCAGTAAATAATTTATGCGATAATAAATTGGCATTATTACAGACTGCATGGTAAATACAACTTGTTCTGTGTCCTCTATTGTGTAGTACTTAAAACCGCTACTGTGATCCAAAGATAAAGTGAAGGCTTTCAAAGCGGTTATACCGACCAAAATAAAAATAGAACATGACAAACCTGTCAAACTGATTATATGATAATGAGAATCCACCGCATGTTACTGAAATCAAGACAATAGCCTATGACGTCATCCAGGTAAGTTTTCCTGCTCACGCAAATGAGATTCCTACTCAAATAAGAGGCCTATCCGGTCCTTACCATACTACTCAGGGTAGTGACCGAATACAGATGCTATCTTCCATTCAACCACAGCACAAAGCTTTCCAAAGCCACAGGCTTTCATAGATATCGATCATCACAAATGACTGGAGTAGTTCGCGTGCGAAAATTCAGTATGGAATTCAGGGATACATAGATTCTAACCTAGGGAAAAGCTCTGGGAACGAGGTTGCATACGTTCATTACAAACATACGATGTGTTTCATTGGGTTGTACTCATTGCCATTATACTCTCTCTTGAGTGTTAAGGTAAAATAACATTGGACGCATTTTTTATTTTTTTGGTGACATCAACTAAGCAAAACGCCTTCAAATATTTTTTTGTATTTATATAACATTCAGTGTGAAGTTTTGTGGCCAAACGCGATTGTGATAAGTATCACCGTTTACACAACTCCATGACACTTCTTGATAACAAAATACTAGTTTTGCATCGTTCTCATGTTCACAAATACGACTGGTAAAGCGGGATCAATTTCTATTAAACAGAACTTATTTGAAGCGATCTTTGTGCAGCAAGTACACGATTGAGTTTTACCATTACGCCCTAGAAGCGGATTCAGATTCCAGCCGGCCTGGCAAAAAGTGCCCCGTTTTGAAAGGTTCAACGCTTATTGTTTCCTTTATTTTAGTTACAGGTGGCTGGTCTCCCTGGGGAACCTGGGGCCTGTGCAGCAAAGGCTGTTTAAAGACAAGAACAAGAACCTGCACCAGACCTCCTCCGTCCAGTAGTGGAAGGAAGTGCACTGGTCCTCCTTTGCAGAAAGTAAAATGTTCTTTTGAGGAGTGTCTGGGTAAGTGAAAGCATTTTGGATATTTGTTTTCAGCTAAATGAGTGCAACAGATGAAAAATGTTTGTAAAAATGATAATGCAGTATAGATGTAAGTTACAGTGTACGTCAAAAGGATCAAGCAAAAATCTATTTTGAAGAGAAATGAAACAGACAAATGTATGGATGAATTGCAGAGTCGTTGGTTGATGCTTCTTTTAAAAAAAATTCCTGTCAGTTAAATAAGTGACAAGAGTTTAACAATAAACAAAGTAAATTAACCAGTGAGTTACGGATCTTAATCACAAAACACTTAAACGTACTAATCAAGCACATATTATCACATTTTTTCTGGTTTAGTAGTCAAAATAGGCGAGTTTATGGCTGTTTTTGCCAAAGCATAAACTAGAGTTAATGTTTAGCTCAATTGAACCTTACGCTCCCCGTGAATGTGTTTTTCCGGCAATCTGTACCCCGCTCTTTGAACCGTAAACACGTACTTGTATCCCCCTCTATTTATACTGGCCAATGAAAGATAAGCTTGCACGCGTTCACAGATTGCCAGCCAATCAGATCCGCACTGCCTTCCACTGTTTACACTCGAGATCGCAGTCGATCTTCACTTGCAATTCAGTTGAGCTGCTGGACTCAAGCGTTTATTTCCCCACCCACCCTCCACGTTTATCTCATAGCTCTATAGTCAGGTCGCTTAGCGCAAATTTTTGGAGATATCGTTACACGCTTGATAAAAGCACCAAAATTTGCAGAATGATTCTTTAAAGACTATTAAATAATTTTATCCGTGGCTCCACCTGAATTTTTTCTTGCAATTTGCAAAATTCGCTAAACATTTTGACCACGTACAATCCCTCAAGCACCGCTACCACGCCATTTTGAATTGATTAAATTAAAGTGGGACAGCAGGAAATATTTCTCGACTCCGTAAATAATTTGCAGTTTTATGCTTAAATGTTGCAAATATATATATAAATTGAAGACATTGTTGAAGTTTTTTGCTAAAATTGTAATTTTTAGATGCAGCATTCTAAAATGTTTATTATGGTAATTACAGTAGAACCCCGGTAACTCAAACTCGGATAACTCGAAAACCCCGCTACTGAACTCGAACTAAATTTCGTTTCCCTTGATCAAAATGTGGGTCAAATTTACCCCGATAACTCGAATTCTGGTTCTTGCAACTCACCACGGATTCCCATTGATTAGAGCAACGAACAGATCGCGTATTTGACAGCCTTTTTCCATTCTTATCATAAGAATTTATGATCGTGATAGAGTTTCTGACGAGATAAGTTCAATTTGCACTGTACTGCGTACTGAAGTGCTGAAAAATCAGCAAACTATCAATCATTAACTTGGCAAATTAAATATTTAATCAACCCGATAACTCGAAACCCCGCTAACTGGAACTGTTCTTCGTTCCCCTTCAGAGGTCGAGTTACCGTAGACTGCGTGGCCGGGATATATGCGCTTGTAGTTTGTGGCCGCCGAGGGATGCAGAACATGCTTTAAGAAACCTTGAAGAAACGAGATTACACAGAGGACGCACAAACTTTGGCCAAGGCAGCTTCAATAATAAGAAAATACAATTTCAGCCACGAGGCATATAAATTTAATGGCCGATTGTTTCCATAAAATAGTCAAGAAGCGTCGTTACCAGCTAGCCTCAAAACCATAATATTCTTAATTTTCAATGGAGACGGTTTGAAAAAGCAAGATTAAAAAAAAAAAATCGTGAACCACCTCTGCCTGTCTACATTGACTTGATGTGTGCGAGCGCTTTGACGAAGATGGAGTTGTGTCCCCTGCCTGCGTGCGAAAGGTCTGTTCACTGTTGGTGCCTTAGACAACCTTCAAAAAGCTCTTTTTTGGTACCGGCATCGGTCTCCTCCAGTTTCAACTGAGAACCAACCGGGTAAACGTATACCATCAGCTACGATTCCTCCATCTGTACCGAGAAAGCTCTCTGCCATTGTTCCACGCTATATCAACCATGCAGTTTAAGGGGACAGGGCAGACTTGGCAGGCATTTAAAGAAGAAACAGAAACAATTACCTATTCAGTCTCTCTCATCCGTTTGAATTCCTTGATGTCGTCGGACTGTGAGCACTTCCGTAAAATTGAACGGCTGGTTATCATCGTTTATGACAGAGAGAGTTCGTCCTTGTCCCTTAACCAAACTAGGATTTAAGTTTTCTGTCCTAAGAACGTTCATGGAGAAGATGCTGTGAAAAAGAAGCTTTGCTTTAACTTACAAGACTGGCATTCAATCCACGACACTTGTAATAATGACGATAATGCTCAGCAAAATATCCCTTCACCAGACTTTATTTTAACCGAACATTGCAACGATTTCTGCACCTTATCGAGTTTCACTCTCCTTATAATTTCAAGGGGGTGGCTAGCCACCCAATCCAACGCCACTACATCCACCACTGTCTAGGATATTATTATTATTGCTTGGTTTTCTCTTCAATTTGCCTTGTGGGTAATCAATATCAAGTATTCTGATAAATGCCTGTACAAAGGAAACACTGCAGAACAGCGTTTATGAATTTATGCAAATTAGATAAAAACGTTCTTGTTTAAATTTCAAGAAAAATAAAAAAATTCGGATGGAGCCACGAATAAACTTAAAACAAGTATCGAAAAGAGGCTGCATGCAAAAATTGGGGCTTTTATCACAAAATCTAATCGATCGCTTACGTAGGGACATTGCGGGACAGCTTTTATGAATATATGCAAATGAGCTAAAATCGTTCTGGTTTAAATTTCAAGAAAAAATAAAATATTCGGATGGAGCCACGGATGAACTTGAATAAAGTATAGAAAGGAGTCCGCATGCAAAAATTGGTGCTTTTATCACGCAAGTAACGATTATTACGCTAACCGACCTAACTCTGTTGCCACTCTCGTGGAGGGGGACAGGGGGCGGGAGCCCGGGAGAAAAGGGGCGGGAAGCGGGAGGAGAGAGAGCGGGAAGCGGGATTTTTAAGGTGGCGGGAACCGGGAGAAAACGAGTGAAATTTCGTAACATTTCATTATATTTCGCAATGGACATGGAACAAACAGGAGAGAACAGCTACGGAAAGGGGCGGGAGGCGGGAGTAAAAGGTACGGGAAGCGGGAGTAAAAGGTACGGGAGGCGGGAGGTTCAGACCCCCCTGTCCCCCCCCCCCCCACACACACACACACACTCTCAGACAAAGCATTTTCTTGTAGGCTACTAGTTTACATCTGCTCCATTTGTGATGTTATATCCGGTACATTTATAGTTTTAAAAAAGCGATCTTTGTAATACCATTTTAGTTGTTGTTGTTCTTTAATAAACGGTTTGGGGATAAGTGTTGCTGGCGACAACCCTTCAGTCCCACACTGAAGCGATGCCCGGGTTGCCTTAGCTTGGGTGAGAAACGGTGGGCACATCCACTTCCCTTCGCTACCATCTCTCCAGGAGCTTGGCATAGGTACACGCCACCCTGCCTCTGTGCCCCGTGACACCCATCTCATGCCACTCGCTGACACTAAGCCCCGAGTACTGGCCTCGCGCATGGCAGGCAGCTCTCGGGTCCAGGACAACACTTATCTCCCCTACCTTTCTCCCACATAAACGGTATCCTTTCTATTGTGCGTGACATTAATGTTTTAAAACAACTTAGAAATATTTTTCGGTAAATTAAAACATAGTTAGTAGAGGAGTGTGCAGGGTTAGTATCACGTGATGGGTCAGTTCAACATCAGCGAACCGCTATTGTTCGATCCTTTGAAGTTCGCCGTTTCCTTACCAGTCTCCCTCTACTAACTATGACTAGGAGTTGCTGATAGCAAGTAAAGTGCTGCGAAGTGAGTTATAAGAATAATAATTATAATAGTAGGAACGGAACGGAAGGTCATAGGAATGTTTCGGATTTTCACATTCTCAGATGTGAAAGATTTGATTTTTCTCAGCGAGTGAAATGCTGGTAATTCACTTAGTTTATATATATTTGTATTCTCACTAAATGTTAATTAGCCTACAAGCGTGCAGGTGCACGTGCAATTCGATCGCAAACCCATCAGAAACACCAATTTATGAAGTCAAAAAGCTCAAAGCTCGTTCCATTCCAGCGCGCGGTCATTATGAAAACGTTTTCGTGGAGCCTTTGCAAATCTTCCCAATTTTTGCTGTTTATATTTCGCGCTTAAGGCTCCAAAAGTATTTTTTTTTTCTTAAATTAACTTAGTAATGAATAATATTAGTGTTTGGTTGCAAAAAGAATTTCGAAATTTCGGCTCTTTTGACCTTTAAATTAACGGTATAAATTGAGTAAGTTTCGCTTTCGTGTTTGACAACAACTTGGCTTTACTTGATCTTGCATATTTATAGCTTTCTCTGCACTTTGACTGACTATTACAAGAGAAAGCGACATGTTGGGATTAAACACGCTCGGAAGTCGTTTCTCGAAGAGAATCACACGAATTTGCACGAATCAAATCGAGAAACATCTTCGGTTTATTCCAGAGGTTTTTTAAAGCGAAATGTGGCCCAAGTTTTTGCTTCCTATTTGTTATAAATTTAGCTCTGACAATGTCAGGGAAAAGGTACTAAACAGAAGTGAAAGCGGCAGCGCTTCGAAATTTAACTTCTTGCTCTTTAGCGAAAAGCACATCGCAAACGACAAACGCAGCTTCCACATTTTACATGCCGCTGATCACACGTACTGCATGTACTCAAAATCATCGCCAGCGAAAAAGTCAAATCGAGTGTGTCGCCTATATAAAGCGCCCAGGCCCCGCGCGGACAGTCAAAAATAGTTCTGCTGTTACGCTAAGGCTTCGCAGCAATTAATGCAAATTGGCCTTGACGTCATAAGCTGTAACATTAAGTAAATAATATCTTATTCAGACGCGTCGCAACTGAACTTAATTAGATTTTTTTCACTGGTCATTTCGTTCGCGTCAGTCGAAGAGTTTGCGACAGCTTTCTAACAGTTTGGCTTTGAAATAGTATATTGGCTTTGAATGTGTCTTGCAAACTGAAAGAAGAGCTTGATTTTGCTGACGTAGATGATGTTCTTGTTTGTTCTTTGCCTTTGTGCTGTAATTGGTATGTAGAATGCATTTGCTAGCGAAGAAGTTGTTTGTTTTTTGGGTTCTCAGTGAGATGATTTTTATAGTTAATAATTTAGGTTATAGTAGTCCCAAAGAGGCACTAGTGACGCCAAATAGCTACATACCGCGGAGGTAATTACACCTGTATAGCGTGCACGATAGATGCTAGCATTCAGTTACAACATTTCTAAGTGCATGGAGTTCAAACCTCACCACAGAGGTATTTGAAAACTTACACAGACTGAGAGGATTTTGTATATTCATTACTTCAGTCAAGTTTACTTAATTTGTTTTAAATATCTCTTGATTTATTCAGAATCTCCGTTAATTACCAAGTTGCTGTGGTCTTCATTCATTCGCATGCATGATAAAAACCCACTATCTCTTTCTAAAAACTCCAGTTCTGATAACTAAAGCATAGAGCGGCAGATGTCTGTCTTGGGAACAATGTTGTAATGTCTCTGTCTTACCCTATCTTGTCGAAAAGACTGTCATTGATAGCTATTTCAATAAGTACATAAAACATTTTCCAATTGTTCGTGTATTATACATTTGGTAGCTAGGTAGTACTATAGCGGTTACACAGAGAAGCTTTGTTTTTAGCATTTACTTACTGTCTGTGTACAATTTCATATCAGGGGGTAACGGAGGTGGCGGAAAAGGACTGAAACTCCAGAGTGACTCAAGCGACAGAGGCTCAGGGTACGCTGAGTTGTCCCAGTGGTCTCCATGGAGTGACTGGAGCGCCTGTAGCAGTAGCTGCGGTGACGGCAGCTGGAGGTTCAGAAAACGTACCTGTGATAGCGTCATTAATGACTGCTCGGGAAATAGTTTACAGATTGAGTCTTGTCAAGTTCCACCCTGCTGAAAAGACTCAAGTCGTTGGCTTATCAATATGGAAAGAACTTTTTCAAGCATTTTTTATAGTTCACTGTTTGGGAAATTTAGAAAAAACCGGATGGATTTTGTGAGATGTAATTCATGTCAATAACTGTAAACAAAAATTGGGATATAAAGATGTGTTTGGTTGTGTCTTTATTTTGTTGTGAATATTATGTTATTTAGAATATTTTAATAACATTTTAAATTTTTCCATCAACACCATCCATCTTTACTTGAGTAAAACAGCAATTTTGTATCATGCTCATACAAATTAACGTTTCTTAATATATAAAATCAGGCGGTTATCCAAGGATGAGATACAAACAACCGTCTTCAGACATTACAGATGCCTTTTAAAGGACAGAAACTCTATGACTTAAGTGTTATATATGAATTGTGAGAAGTATTTTTTTGGATTTGTTTATACCACTTGCTAGCTTGCTTGTCCACTGATGAAGGGCCAAGATCGAAACGTTTGGTTTTTTTTATAAGGATTTTGGCACTAAACTATACAACATTTTCAAACATTTAATTGTGAATGCTTATCCACTGAAATTATAACCCTTGATCGCTAGTCACTAACAATACGTCTGTTTTACGCATAAATTGCTTTATGTTCCGTATTGGGGCATTATTCATCTCTCTACGGCCTCGTCGGCTAAAGGCTGGTTCTCATATGATCGCCCCGATCGTCTCTGTCGCCTCTATTGCTTCAAAAAGTTTGCTTACGATCGGGACGATCATATGAGGACATTACAGAGACGTCTGCGACGATCGGGGCGATCGCGATCGCTTCGATTGTCCGTGTTCTATCCGGGCGATCGGTCGCAGACTGCGGCGATCGCGAACGATTATGTGATAACTACTGCCACAAAGGGAGACGATCAAAGCGATCCAAACTGTCCCATGGTGCATCAGTATTACTCAGTTTCCGTTTGGCCTCCCTTTTGCTTCTTCGCCGTAAAACGGCAATAATGAGAAGATAGGAGGCCACGAATTTTGCCTTTGCATCGAAGGCTGCCATAAGCGATATCGGAGTTTTGAAAAACACACGTGCGTCGATCGGAATAAAATCGAATATTCATATGCGGGAACAAAGAAAAGATCATGAATTATTATCTTGGTTGATTAACCCTATTTTGCATATACCAGACGATCGGGGCGATCATATGAGAACCCCCTGATCGCTTCCAATCGCTTCGATCGCCTACGATCGCCTCAGAATTAGCAAACGACAGAAGCGACAGAGACGATCGGGGCGATCATATCAACCAGCCTTTTAAGGCTGGTCCCGTCCAAACTAATGCGTTTTCATGTCCACTCTACAACGATCGAAAACGTTTGTCGTTTTCATCGATAACACATACATTTGAAATCTCTGTTAAAAGTGGAGGTATCTGAATACGGAGCCCTATCGTTTTAGTGTGGACGGCAAAAACGGAGGCTTCCAAACGCTGACGTTATTCTCTTGACGTAAGTCCGATCAAGTCTCTTTGAAAGAGAGGGAAAATATGGCGAACAATGCCAGCTGCTTTCTTTCTTATACTGATTTTAATATCCGGAGAAGCAGGACATTCTACATGAGTATGATAATGCCTCAAGTGCAAACTATTGTTTTCTTTCCACGTTTTTTTTTTGGTGAGCTATCGAAAATGGCGTGAGTGGGCAACGCCACAAACATTGTAGGTGCGTCTTTTTGTCGCCTGCACACATAAACGTTGTTTCCCCTCGTGGTGTAGCGGGGAAATGCATAGAAGATCCTTGTAGTGGGGGGGCAATACGCGAAAACGTATGCTTTGATCAGGGGATATCTTAAACGATCATGCAGGATAATTGTAAGCGAACAAATAAAGAAAGCCCGAGCGCGCCGCCGGAGTACGGGGACACCTTGGCTAACACCAAGTGCACTAGACAAACTGGCCTCGGGTATCACAGTGCACCCGTGTAAACTTAAACATTTGCGCGCGCAGGTTATTTGTGTATAATTTATCACGTCGCATTCGTTAATCAACTGATATGAGAAAAAACGCTTAGACGACTATCGCTGAGGAACAGATAATTCGTGTTACTAAGAGAAGATAGTATAAATGCGTCATGTTATCGCCTGATATTCCCCGCGATTTCGCAGGGTAATTGTTAATTAACTGCGCGAGTCGAGAAAGCGCGAGCGCGACGCTGGAGTCGGCGGACATGTTGTAATTTGTGCACGAGATACAAACCCGAGCACTGCACTCACTCAGAGAGAATCAAAAACTCTTGCTTAGAAATAATTAAAATGAGCGACTTGGAGCAAGTCTTGCCCAATAAGATCAATAGCTTACGTTTTAGTTTTTCCTTATTTAGAAACGTTTGCGCGCGGATGTTATTTGTGCGTACTTTGTGACGTCAAATTGGTTAATTGCGGTAAAAAGAAAACACGCTCAGCCGGCCATCACCGAGGTTTACAGTTATGGTAGCGTCTCGCTTGGTTGTGCTTTGGCACAAGATTCTCTTATCACCGCCAGTTTGGTTTCTAGTGGAAATTTTTGCTAAGAAACCTTGGAAGTGGAGTTTGTACAGTTCAGTGGCGTTAACAAGTTTCCTTCCAATACTTACACTGACAGCGTTCACACTGGGATTTGTTCTGTGCGGTTTTATCGCTCTTTTTTTACTTCAGTGCGGATTACTATCTGTGGCAATCGCATCTTTTATTTCGTCAGTCGCTGTACTTGTTCCTGCAGCGCTTACATTAACATTTTTCATCTACTTAATCTACAAATCTGTGGCTATGGCTTTGTGTGCGCTATCCTGGGTGCTAGCCTTACCAAGAAAAATACTTAGACAGATCAAGCAAGAAGTAACAAGTGTTTGCTCGTGGATCTCTGAGATCGTCAACAGTCTATGCTTTTGGAAAACTACGAAAAGAAAGCGGCGAAAAGACACAACCGCTGAAGTGCAGTCGAGGGCAGCCCACAGAATTTCAAAAAGAAATTCACGTCATTTGTTAGATGCTGAGCATGGAAGGACCTACTGTACTTATCATTCCCGAAGAAGGTCAAAAGGATCATGGTTTTCTTGGATGAATGAAGAAAGCGACAGCAGTACCTCGGATAGCGACAGAAGTTTCATAACTTGCCCACATGGATACATATTGCACCTTTCAAGTAACGGAAGATATTACGAACTTGCCTGTGTAGTTTGCACGGGAGGGCGGTCAGCAAGTTGCTCATCGTCTGATAACGAGAGAAGGTCAGGGTCTGGCTCGGACTCGTATCACACGGCAGATGAGTGGCTTCTAGAAGATATCGCTGGTAACATTATCCCTGATTATAGAGACCGAGAAACAAAGATGTATGAAGCGCTATTGAAAAGGGATTTTTGTACCGGCGCTGAAAGAAATAATTATTACTAGCTGAATTACCGTATTTCCTCGATTAATTTCCCTCTTGAAAGCAAATATTGTAAATACCCCCTCCCCGTTAAATAATGTACCCCTTTTTGAACCGCGTTTCTTAAATAATTGCCCTTTTTAAAGCAAACATTTTGAATAATCCCCCGCCTTCGATAATCTCCCCCATATTTAACCAAATGACAGACCAGATGACACCTCCCCAAACTGATTGTTCCCCATTGCCCCCCCCCCCCCCGACCCCCTTTGACTTAATATTTAAAATAATCTCCCCTTATTTTTATCCCCCTTTATCATTTGAATATTTAAATCCCTCCCCTTCTGTCTTTTAATTATTCGAGGAAATACGGTACTCTGCTAGCAAATCAGCTCTGGTGCTTTTGTTTTTTGACATTCTTTTTGGAATCACTACAATTCAGAGTACTTTACAAGTTGAACTGATAAATTAGCAGGAGTGATTGTTTGATTGTTCACAGTATTTAACAAGATGATGTTCATTGCTGATAAGTTGACAAGTCATGCACTTTATATGTATACACTGTTACTATTTTATTACGATTCTACAAAAATGACAATTTGTACATTCAAATTATGACAAGTACATAATTAAAGACGAGATACAAAAAAGTCAAACTCTGACGTATGCTAGTGCATCTCGGTGAGTTTGTGGGATCGTTACAGAGATTTATCATGTGAACATGTTTATTATAACGTAGTGTACGCAAAACTAAGAAACTACCTCGCTCCGAGATATGTCACAACTCCGAATAAAGATCGCATGTGTGCAATTCCTATAAAGTTAAACCTGAACTACTTTAAACTGTACCGCACCCAGCAATCTCGATACCAGGGCTTTTTCCCTTTTTCAACTGAAAAGGGAAAAGCCTGCGATTGAATATGCGATTAAGTTTTGTGAGACAAAGTCAGCGAGCTTTAAAAACGCCGCTTTTCCTTGTCAGAGAAGAAATTCCAATCCGACAATGCTTTCATTGGTCTGTCGGTTGCCTAGTTCCTAGGCTTCTATTTTCGTCGCGGTCAACCCGTTTCGGGTCACGTGGTAGAAGTGATGTCAATAATACCGTAAAGGCCTGGGAAAAAACCCTACAAAAACTAGGCAAGGCCTGTCAGTTTTAGAAATAATTTGGAACCACTTAAGAGGGCGTCCGTGTTACAGCGGATAAGGCACTTTTCGGACCTTCACCGATTTCCCTGATTTTTTCAGTGAAAGTCGACAATTATATCCCAGTAACAAATATCACATTCATTTGGATCAATTCGATATTTTATATTTTTTGCGAGGCGATTTTCAAAGTCACCTCAAAACCATGCAATTCGCCATTGGAGACTCCGTAAACTTGCTATAAATGACGGTCACTGCCAAAACATTATTACTTAATGCAACGAGCTGATTATTTTACATATTGAAGTTTCATTTTCCCTCGATAGTGTAGAGGTTTAATAATTGAAATCTATTTAAGTTTCGTTAAGTTATGAATTTTTTAATTTGACTCCCAACAAACTCCGGAATGTGCAAAACGCGACATGCCTGTAGTTGAAAGCCATTTTCTCGAATGTGGGACCTGATCTAGAATCGTGTCTATTGTAACTCAAAAGTACTAACACCATTATAGAAAAGTATGAAATAAAATTTGTGGGCACTCTTTACTGCGCGCCGTACAGAGCTCCACGAATTTCCCAAATATTCGCCATTTTGATCCAAAACAAAGAAAACGCTTGAGCGACCAATAAACCAATTCCAGAACCGTAAATATTTGGAGATGTGTTAAATACTGCTAGAAGTCAGACTGTAAATGGAAAATATTTTTCTTTCTCAGTTCCAACCGTTTTAGCCGATTTCTCGGTATTTTCAACGCTCATAGCAATAAATATATCACTTTCGATCAATATGCAAATTTCGGCATAAGCCCGTGTTGTCACGGAACATCTGTTTACGGCAAACAATTTGCCGGTCTAAAAACGTTTTCGAAAGCAATTACTTCCTTCTTACCTGGCCGGGCGATAAGATTCTTTAGGCTTCTATGTAAAAGCTTTCTTTTTGTTTGTGGCTGTAGAGAAGCTGTTTTCATTTTCCACGCTGCGATAAGACAGTGTTTGTTTTGCCTCAAGTCTAACTTGTTCGTTTTAGTCTAATTCAATTAAAACCAGCCAGGCTGCCTAGTTTGTCAAAACCCGGGGTTTTTTTTTTCGCTTGGCCTTTTCGAGGGGATTTTTCCAAGAGAATTCACGTTCCTAAAATGCCCTTCTTGCATTGAGTAGAAACTTGCTGATTTGCTGTCGAATAGTTATGCTCCTTATCTTTTCAAGACTCACAAATTTCATACAGGTTCCTGATAGAGGGAGGGGGAGGGGGGTGGGGGATTAGGGGGTGGTAAAGTCGATTTGCTTGCCCTAGCCTATTGTTTTCCCGTATTTTCCAAATCCAAATCCCAGTTCTATCTATTGGTTTATACTTGTGATTCCCAGTCCCAGTGGCCCAAATTCCATTTTCCCAGTGACAATTTGCCCAAATCCCAGTTCCCATTTTACCCCCTTCTAGCCCTTCCCCATAAACTATTCGAGACATAAAGGTAAAAACACCAACAGTCGGGGCTTTATAATTGGAATTCATTGTATTGATTTGGTTTTAATAAGATGGGGGTCATTAATTTATCTGTCATAATTATTAGGCGGGGGCATTAAAGTGTACTCTAAAACAAGAAAATAAATATGTAACACAAATGTGCATTTCATACTCTATTACCATCGGTAACTGAAGGGAGTTGCGAGCCCTTCTATGAAATGAGTTTTTTTCGACAACATGAATATAACAAATATGAAAAAAACTCGCATTTTTACATTTGTCCATTAACTCATCAATTCCTGATAACAGAAAACTGTTTTTCGTGAAAAGAGGATCGTAATATTTACGGCATTTTACTACGTTTAACCTTATGTGCCAATATGCACGTGAATGTTTCTTTGCAAGGTTAATGACTTTTCAAGTTTATAGGCTCTTACCGATAGTGCTAGCACCTTTTTGGCGTTATTTGGCTTCACGAGCATTTTTTCTACATTTTATCCCAAAAAGCACTGCTAGCATTATTTTGGATTTTCGACTGATTATTTGTATAATTTTGTGTTAAAAAGCACAATCTGACTTTATTTATGGCGTCCAAAGCCTCCCAGATGCATTTTGCCCTCATTTTAGACAAAGGTGCCGAGGAGGCCTGGGGAATAAGTTTGTTAGGTCAGCGGTTTCCTTCTAGAAACCCAGTCCATCACACTCGTTCCAAGATGGCGTCATCCACGTTGTCATCGAGGAACAACGGAAAACAGCCAGCCAAGGCAAAAAATGAAAAATGTTACTGAAAATCTGAAAAATGTAATACTCTATGTTTAAAAAAATCGAATCGATGACACCTTGTAATGATCAAGACCGCACTAAGGGACGGACCATTATTTTCTTGGAGGGGGGGATGAAAAATTTTCCTCTGCAAACTTTTTTTTTTAGTTTATGCACCTCTGCAAACATTTTTTTTCGAAATTCTTACTATTTTTGTTATACATATCGTGTTTGCAAACAATTTATTTTGTATTTCCAGGCCCTGCAAACAATTTTTTCAATATTTTTCATCCCCCCCTCGCCCTTTAAAAAAAATAATGGTCCGTCCCTAAGTCTACTTACTTCACAGCTGTTGGGAACGTCACGCAATGCACCCTCTGGGAGAAGCGTTACGTGACGATACAATGAAAGGCTACGCGCGCCAGTTGGGTTTTCAGTGGTGACTAGCATGCATAACATCATTCGATGATTCTTTTAAAGGAAGTTAGACTTGTAAAATCAGGGAAGATAGTGGAAATCCTGATTCGCTTTTTGGATCTGCGTCAACTACTAGCCAGGCAAGCAGTATAAATTTGATAAAAAAAATGAACAGATGATCATGAAATACTGTTTTTATAATACGAAAACAAAACTTATCGAAAAACTGACAACGCGGAGTTTTCTCACTAAAATCACAAGGAAAGAGGTACTTACGTGAACCGACAGCAGTAGTGATCTTGCCAAACAAAACAGATATTTCTTCTGTCATCTGGAAGTTGATTACGTGTCTTCCTGCCACACTTACAGTAAGTGTCTGTGCTTCGGGCAGATGGTCATGCCTTCGAGTTGGCTCGCCGACAAACCGCGAATACCCACTCTCGCCATGATCAGTTCGGCTTCCGTAAGGGACTGGTCAATAAGTACCAGGGGGGGGGGGGGGGTGAGCCGGAGCATTTGGAAAAGTGGTGGCTTGAAAAATTGTGACCCACCCCTTTCTTCTGGCTCAAAACTGACTGACCCAGGGGATTGAAAATTACATGACCTACCCCCTTTGCTCAAAAAGTTCATTATTCTGTAAGGGGTTGGAGGTTTTTATTTGATATCGGCTTTTAAAGTGTGATTTCCTACATACACCACCCTATCTTTCCCTGATGAACATTGCTGGTTCGGTATACGTCTTTTTCCATTTCTTAGCACACCAAAGAGGGAAAAATTTGGTATAGTCTTTTTTAAGTTTTCCACATATTTGTGTGTTAAGTCCATGGGAAAATTTAGAACAGTACGTAACATTAATTCATAAACAATTATTCAAGAAATACAGAAATTGATAACAGAAACTATCTACAACCACTGTCTATAATAACATAATTGCAAAATGTTTGAGAAAAGAGTTTACTGGTGAATGCCTATAGCGTAGAGTGAATCTACAGAGGCTGAAGATAGACAGGCAAAACTGTAATCACAAGTCATCTAGGGGGGTCAGGGGCATGCTCCCCTGGGAAATTTTTATATTTGGGCCTCCTGAAATCGCTAGAAAATCATTTAAAACTGCTCACTTCGAGAAATGTATCAATTTATACCGATAAAAATAAGATGACCCACTCCCTTGTGTAGATCAAAACTATATAACCCACCCCTTTTCGAGGGCTCAAAAACTGATGACCCACCCCCTTTCTGCTCCGGCAACCCCCCCCCCCCCCCTCTACTTATTGACCAGTCCCTAACATCGCCGCATTTCGATAAGGCTGCATTCATTATGTATGCTACAGGGGGGGACAGAGGATTTTTTTTTTCAGCGGCCCATTTTTTTATATCCCCCCCAAGGCCCATACAAAATTTTAAAATCCCCCCAAGCAATCAGCCGAAAAATAAATACCCCCCCCCCCCCTCCTTCCTCTCAACAAATATCAAAATAAATATCTGTATACCTTTGTCTTACTAATTTTTGCGAGTAGTAATTTTCGCGATTTCAAAATAATCGCGAAATTTACACACGCGAAAATTAATAGCGTATTGTTAAGTAAAAGTTAATAAAAATGTTAAATGTTTAGAACTTTAACAACTTTCTACCCTTGAAGTATTCTTCCGTCTTGTTTTCGACAAGCACCCTTCCTCTGATTACTGTTCTTCAGCTTGTAAATTGGCCAAAACCTCTTTAGTACAGTCAACAAAGTTTACATTTGGAGGTTCCTTGTAGTTACATTGAGCCAGACCTTTGTATATTCCCAGTAGTTCCATAGTCTTAAACGACTGATCAGTAAAACCCTGACAAAATCGCGAAATTTAATACACTTTTGCTCTAATTTTTCTTGCAATCGCGAAAATTAATACTGGCGAAATTCGGCTCCCGAATTTTCGCAAAATTAAGTACACGCGAAAATTAGTAAGAATAAGGTAATAGTACACTACTTATATTATGTTTGAAATTTCAAGAGACATGTTTTATAAGAACATCAAGAGTGCTTTGACTGTTTATGTCATACCTATGCGAGCCAGTCTAAGTAGCGCGAATTAGGTATAGATAGCCTGCTAGCTCGAGTACCAGTACTACCGGGAGTATTGACAGGAACCTGTGTTTCACTGTCACTCTCGTTGACAAAAGCAACAACCTGGCCTCATCATCACTCTCACTATCACACTCATCCACGGATTCATCTCCGCTGTTGGCCTGTTGCCATCCTCTTCACCCTCGTTTTCTGGCCGTTCAGCATCATTCCTCTTAAGTGCGACATATGCCACTATTCTCCTTATCTTATCATTTTTCTGAGGTTGCATTAAATGGTTCCATTTTAGATGTTTTACTTTCTATACTGTATCGAAACATTACATCTACAGGCCAGGCACACTACTTAAAAAACTTCAAAATAGGTACTATAGTCAATCAGAATAATAAAGGTACCCTTGTTGCCTACAATTCTTGAAAGAAGCTGCTGTCCTTATCATTTCTTTTTTCACTTTTTAAAACTATTACAAAAGCTAGACAGAATCTTACAAAAAATAAGCATCCCCCCAGGAGATATTTAAACAATTTTCATATCCCCCCTTTTTTTGCTCTAAAAATTTGAGAACCCCCCCCTAAAATCCTCTGCCCCCCCCTGTAGGATACATAATAAATGCAGCCTAAGTGGCAGCTCGACAAATGAGCTGAAATATCCGAGTTGCACTCAGAGAGCAACACATGGCTCTCCTCATTCCTACTAGATCCACACGGAGTCTGTAATATCCCGTGAAGAGAGCAATTGGATGCAATAGCTGCCATTTCGTGCAGAAAGGACGCGCAAGGATTTTCTCGAAATTAAACAAAATCGCGGACATTCAATGGTCGGTTTAAATTAAATTAGATTGAAACAAACAAGTAAGTTTGCAAAAACAAACATTGAGTTATCCCAATTATTTGTATTTTATGTCTACAATGCTTCAAAGGCTTTTAATGCTTATAAGATAATTGTAGAACTTGCTTTGCCTCATTGCAGTCCGATAGTTTTCACAAAACACTGTTCTAATATGCGAACAAAACTTGTGCGACGCAAATCAGGGATTTCCCTTGTTTCCACAAGACCAGACTGGAATGTAATTTTTTCGAATAAATCCCTCCGAAAAAAAGCCAAGCAATTAAAAACCCTTTTGTGTATAAAAAAACATCCTTAGAAGATTGCAATTTTTTTTAAAGGTTTTGCAAAATTTTGTTCCGGGGCCGACAGGGGTTTGATAAATAAGGCTTTAATTGAATTAGACTGAAACGAACGGGTGTCGGTAAAACGCCGACTCGGGGTCGGGGTCGGGGTCGGGGCCGGAGCCGGGGCCGGGGTCGGGGTCAATTTTTTTATTTTTTTTAAAAAAAAACCCACCGATTCAAAAAAAAAAATACAAAGTTTATATTGGCGTATGGAAAATTTCGAGTCGGAAAAAGCATTTCCTTCACAAAATAGCCGGAAATTTTGATCGTTATAAGTTCAAAAGTATAAAAGAAGAAATTTGTGGTCTAACAGGCGACAGGTGAAATTCTCTATTAAACAGTTTGGCGTATAGAATGTGCTGCCGACTTCTTTCTGAGCGTTATCTCCTCGATAACATAGCATGAACTTTTTCAAGTTTAAATCAAATTGTACACTGATGCGTTTGTGTAGCAAGAGAAAATTAATTCAGGTTTATATCGTTAAAATAAAGCCGCCTTTCGTATCCAAAAAATATTTATAAGGAAGCAATATTGTTTTGTTTAGACAGCGAAGCTCGCATTAACATGTCTCGCAATCTTTAAGTTTATAAATTCTGTTATTGTTTTAAATATAAGTGGAGGTATCTAGCCATTTCTCCAATTTGCGTGACTGAAATGCGGAAAGAAATTTTAATTAAAATTGATCTTAATGTACACATCGATTTCGACGCAAATGGTGAGTTCTATCCTGCCCGCCTTTCGTCGCTCTCGCTTACTACACACACCATACAATCTTCGTTTGCTGTTCAAATTCGATCCAGTCGATCCAGCAATTGACGTCTGTGCAAAAGTTTAAAAAGCTGGCTTTATGTCTCGATTGTTGAGGAATTTTCGTGACTGAAACATGTAACAACAAACCGCCCGACATGCGAGTTTCTCTGTCAAAACAGACCGCTCTACTTCTTTGAAAATACTTCTTTGGATATGAAAGGCAGCTTTAATTTTTATTACTCAAAAACATATACAATTTAATTTACACCTGAAACAGTTCATGCCCACCAAATTCTACTACAAAAATCTGCCGCGCATGTTTAAAAATAAACAGATTTAGAATATTTGCGAGACAACGTCTACGCGAGTTTCTCTTGAATTCTCTGTTTATACCTAATTTGTTTCAGTGGGACTGAAAACCGAAGAGCCTTTCAAAACAAAATCTATTTAATCGGGCGTGGCCGATTTAAGGTTTACCCTTTGGTCGTCCTAGAGCGTAGTCTCCTGGCGCGGCCAAAAAGACGGGGATAGCTCGGGGTTGCTACAAAACCGCTACGGGTGACGCATACCGCAATGGTTTTCATTTTAGTTTTGACAGGAAATCGTTGCAGGCACACTTGGTCGACTTTTGGGTTAATGTGTAATCAGGTTGTGTTTTTTTGCTTCGGCGGAAGGACAGAGAAAAAAGCTTACGGTGCAAAGTACAGTATGGGGCCCAGTTCTCGGCCACTTTTGACGTAACTTGTATTTCTTACCTCAGAAGAACCGCAGGAACTTGAAATTTCTCCCAGAGCTAGCTACATTATTCAGCTTTTTGGTGTAAAGCTATCGACCGGTCAAAAATTAATTTGCCCGAGCAATAATAAAAATAAAAGCTCCATTTGTGGGCCCAGTTCTCGGCCACCTCGGCCCAGTTCTCGGCCACTTTTGACGTAAACTTGTATTTCTTACCTCAGAAGAACCGCAGGAACTTGAAATTTCTCCCAGAGCTAGCTACATTATTCAGCTTTTTGGTGTAAAGCTATCGACCGGTCAAAAATTAATTTGCCCGAGCAATAATAAAAATAAAAGCTCCATTTGTGGGCCCAGTTCTCGGCCACCTTGGCCCAGTTCTCGGCCACTTTTGACGTAAACTTGTATTTCTTACCTCAGAAGAACCGCAGGAACTTGAAATTTCTCCCAGAGCTAGCTACATTATTCAGCTTTTTGGTGTAAAGCTATCGACCGGTCAAAAATTAATTTGCCCGAGCAATAATAAAAATAAAAGCTCCATTTGTGGGCCCAGTTCTCGGCTACCTTGGCCCAGTTCTCGGCCACTTTTGACGTAAACTTGTATTTCTTACCTCAGAAGAACCGCAGGAACTTGAAATTTCTCCCAGAGCTAGCTACATTATTCAGCTTTTTGGTGTAAAGCTATCGACCGGTCAAAAATTAATTTGCCCGAGCAATAATAAAAATAAAAGCTCCATTTGTGGGCCCAGTTCTCGGCCACCTTGGCCCAGTTCTCGGCCACTTTTGACGTAAACTTGTATTTCTTACCTCAGAAGAACCGCAGGAACTTGAAATTTCTCCCAGAGCTAGCTACATTATTCAGCTTTTTGGTGTAAAGCTATCGACCGGTCAAAAATTAATTTGCCCGAGCAATAATAAAAATAAAAGCTCCATTTGTGGGCCCAGTTCTCGGCCACCTTGGCCCAGTTCTCAGCCACTAAAAAGCTTGTGCGTAATTATCTGTAAAAAAATGCTCAATTAATTTTCACAGTCATAAAATCACTCTGTAAACTTATTTATACTATATCGATCCCAAATTATTTTTATGATGCTTTGTTTTACTTTAGAAAAGAAGGATTTTAACGCGCCTAGTTGCCTATGTGCAGGTTCTGGCAAAACCGCATTGTGTGACCCGTGCATTTAGATGGTTTATTTTGCAGTGAAAAGGTCTTGAAATATTTAGGTGTTGTAGAAATAATAGACAAGACAAGAGTCAGCTCAAAACTTAGAGATAAGATTGAACTTTATTTTTAAAACATTTATTTCTTTCATTCTGGCAGCAGCAGATGAAATTAAATTAAAAACCAAGCGCTAAGCTGTGATAGCGAGCAGGGTGGCCGAGAACTGGCAAATACGCAAACGTCGCAAGAAAAAATTTCGAAGTATATTAAGACCAAAAAATACAACGGTTCAACGAAAAGTTAACTAAAGCAGAAAGCTGAATTATTCTACGTTTCACATGCCAAAAATTAGCTCGTATGGTGGGGGCTTTTGGATAAAATACGAATTTAACAACATCCATGAATTTGGAGCCGTAAACAAACAACTACCTCCGCGTAAACTCGACGTGTGAGCTTTCTATATCGAATTGAACGATCAAACTCAAGATACTTAAAGCACATGAATCAGTCTATCGTTTGAAGGAAATACCTTTTCTTTTTGATTCAACTGGAGCGTGAAAAAACGCGTTAAACACAAAGTGGCCGAGAACTGGACCCGGCCGAGAACTGGGCCGATATATTCACCATTGTGAAATTGCACTTACTTTGACAAGTTAAAGTTATTTTTGTAAATGAAAAAGGTAACGTCATTGATGTCACGCAGTGTTTTTTTAGCAAACTAGATGGTTTGCTGGTTTCTGACTATGAATGGGGGTGTGATCTTGCGGTATATTTTTTGAGCCTGACTCCGCCGTAAAACTTTTTTTTTTATTTAGGAAGAACTGTGTCGATTTTCATTTCGAACAATTGGTCGTCAAGTCGTTTGTCACAAAGAGTAGAATGTTTGTACAGCATGTTTTGGAATTATTTTAGATTTGGTTAGTAAGACGCTTCTGAAGACCTGAGCAAAACATTGGGAATGTACAGTATTAATAGGAACTTGTTTGAACAAGTTGGATAAAGGTATCAACTGAAAAAATGGAATTCAAAATGAGAACTTGGATTTTGTTGTAATTAAATTTTATCGCGGATTGGATGCATAATATCACGGCTTTGAAAGTCTTCAAATAATTAGAAAGGTTCCTTTCTTCCTTTTGATCTTATTGTTATTTTCATGTATTGATTATTCGAAAGTGGTTTTCGTTGATACGAAAAAAAAACGGGTTTTCACTGAATTGCTTGAAGTATTTTTAGACGTGATAATATTGGCTTTTAAATCAAATTACATTGTGCACGAAATATTTGTTATTCTTTTGTCTTGAAACTTTGAGGAAATTGAAATTTTTGTTTGACAGTAGTGTATGAAAGGCATTTTATAGAACTGAATAAAAAATAAGAAACATTGATAAAGGTTATTTCAAAGATTTATTTTGCCTGATTTTGAAGGGTTTCAGGAGTTTTAAAGAGTGCTGGTAAACGGCTGTATGTTGTTTGTGATTACGGATCTTATTTAGTTTCGAACGCTCTAATTTTTGAAAGGTTAAAACAGGTTAAAACCGGGCGGTTTCATGAGTTTTTTGGGTAGAAAGGTACGGTGGTGGTAAAAAAAAAATGTTTAGAAAGGAATGACTGTAGTAGCACGTAAGTCGGAGGTTTGCGTGAGTCACGGGGTATAGTATGCGTGAGCTGGATTTCCGGCGTCATAACGGCATGTTTTGTTTACTGAAAGATACACTCGACGTTTAGTTAGCTTAGTCGGCTTGGGAAACTATTTTAAAAATGAATGTTGTAATAGTTAATTAATAGTAATCTAGAATTAACCCACGCTCGATTGGAGTCTGTTCTGGATTCGCGCTACCTTTTCGCCGCGAAGGAATTTTGTAAAATTTCGCTAGTGGAAAGAGGTACTGTAAGAACAGTATCAATAACTCAAAGGAGGAACTTCTTTGTAGCCCTGAATTAAGACGTATGATAAAATTTTAGAATAAGAAACTTTCGATATATGGTTTTCATATTGTTTTTGTCAATTTCCTTTTGTGGCAGATTTTTTGAGAATCAGCTTTTCTTTCGTGTGATGACAGACACAGGACAGAACGAGAGGTGGATGAGAAAGATGCCGAAGATGAATAGGCACCGAAAAACGACAAGAACCGTCAAGGACTTATCTTTAGAGGGCGGGGAGTTTTGGCATACTGTATTTCGAGGACTGGACTGGACTAGTAAAACGCGGACTAGTAAAACGCAGACTTGTAAAACGCGGACTAGTATAACGCGGACTAGTAAAACGCGGACTTGTAAAAGGCGGACTAGTAAAACGCGGACTAGTAAAACGCGGACTTGTAAAACGAGGACTAGTAAAACGCGGACTTGTAAAACGCGGACTTGTAAAACGAGGGCTTGTTAAGCACGGACTTGTAGAACGCGGACACTAAACGGAAACTAAACGGTTTAGCGAGCGAAACAATTTGTGTTTGAAGCTCTTGTGTGTTTCTTCGACGGCATATTTCTAGCTTTTTTGAGCACTCTATGAGGCCCTGCCAGGGGGGGTTCCCGTGTCGCTTGTCTAAATTTAAAAATGTGCCGTGTCGCTGTTTTATCGCTCTTTATGTCGCTGTCGGTAATTAAATTGAAGGAAAATTGCTTGTCCTTGTCGGAATTTAAGTTTTTCCTAAAGGGTTGTCGTTTGTCGCGATTTTATTAGTATGCTGTCGCTACTTTTTGGGCCATGTCGCTTGTCGGAATTTACCCTGGCAGGGCCTCCTCTATGGTCTGTTTTAGCGTGGAGATGTTTTTGCAGTATAGCACATGTTCGTTCTGCAAACCCCTACTAAAACAACGGGATTGATGCTATGAGTTGTGTGCATATGTTTCTTTCTTTCCACTACTTGACGTCTGTTGAGTGCAGTCGTTTGTATTGCTCGCACGAGGTAGAACGGGGCCCGTCCAGAAATCAACAGTCAATCGTAAATAAAGGTGACGGGCCTACACGACTCCTACGTTCGTGACATTGGAATATTTGCCGTTAAATGTTTAAGTTCGGTCTTTCGACCTTATTTGCTTCTGACTTCTTTCTGAGGGTACTGTTTTAATTTGGGGGCAGTATGCGGTAAATAAAGGTGACGGGCCTACACGACTCCTACGTTCGTGACATTAGAACATTTGCCGTTATATATTCAAATTCGGTCTTTCGACCTTATTTGCTTCTGACTTCTTTCTGAGGTTACTGTTTTTTTGAGACATTATGTATTGAAGAGAGCCGTAAGATGATTGTGGCCAAGGAATTCGAAGTGTCTAGAGGCGTTTTACAAGTCCGCGTTTTACTAGTCCAGTCCAGTCTACAAGTTAAAGACACATCAAGACCACCCCACTGTGAATTGCCATAGCACAGACAAAATTATAGTCAATATCTTATGTGTTTTTAAGAGAATTACATAAGAACCAAGGCATGTCTTGTCTTGCCTTACATTGACATGCAATAATTTGGAAATACTAAGCTCGTAACAGTTTAAGACAGAATCCATCAGGAATTTGAGTAACATTAATTTTAGTTACGCAAAAATTGAGCACCAGAATAATTTAAATCCTTGTGTTCTTTCATACCTTGTTAAAGGCTTGACATGTGATAACACCAACATAACACCAACAACAGTTCTTTATCAGTGGGGATTGAAGAAAAAAATGGAAACATCATCACACAGTTGACCCCCATGCAAAAACACTCCAGGATGTCACGGGACTGTTTGGTGTCCGTCTGCCAATTTCTAACTTCAAATTCCAATGTTAAATTCACATTAAATTTTCAATATTTCTTAGTTGTCTAAATTTTACTAATTCTTTTAAAAAAAACTATCACCTGCCAAACATCCCCAAAAATCACTCAAAAAATTACAAAATACCGCAATACATAGATACATGGGATGAGTGAAGTTTCCTTGTATTCCTTGAAACACCAACAAGATATTTCCGTTTAAGGTGGCTGATAATGGGTTTCAGTATTTCCCAGTCCTTATACTTTGGTTCAGTACTAAAAGCCTTCATCAATTGCTATTACAGTAATGGTATGAAACAAATGTTCAATCATTCATCAACAAGTTGTGATCATTTTCTTGACAATAGTAGTTCCCCGGTAAACAGTTGTAGTACTGTCCCATCAAAGTGCAATGCCTGGAAAATACCGAAAAGCACACGACCGTCAGGTGAAACCGCACCTTACAGTATTACCAATACACTGCACTTTGCTAAGTCAAACTTTACATTGTCTAGTCGTCTACTTCAATCGTTTATTTGTATTGTGTGAGATACATTTATAAATTGAAACCATCATGTCATTAAGTAATAATGCAATCTCGACAACGTTCTAGATATTATATTATGCACACTAATACAGCTCATGCAAGCCATGTGACTTACACAAACACAGTCGGACTGAGTGCTACTTAAGTAACTGCTTCGTGGTTTCTGCTGTACTGAACCCTGCCTTTCAAGGCAAAGCGCCCGATTTTAAGCTTCTCAAGCTTCTCAATGTTCTTGTTTTTTATGAATCACAAGGTGGTTCTGTTGATCAACAAAATGCAAAATGAGCAAAGAACGGCTAACATTCAAGTTATGCTGACGCATTCTCGTTCCCAGAGCCTTCCGTTTCTTTTGGTCACGTGGTCGGCGAAACGAAGGGCTCTGGTAACACTGACTACCGGATGTCGTAAAATCCACGACATCCGGTAGCACATGCCCACTGCATAAATGTTCGTCTGCGCCTGCTCAGTAAAAGAAAGTGGAAGGCTGGGGCTGACTGAGACGAGAAGAAAGCGAATTTTAAAGAAGATACGACATTTGAGTTTGGCGTTCGAAAGAGCTGTACAGCAATCCTTGCTACAATTGTCGGAGGACATCAAGAAACAAGGAATGGAACAGGAAGACGGCAGATAGAAAAGTTAGAATCCAGAGGAATTTTAGTCATAGTGTTTAAACACGGAGTCGAGGATATCATCAGCTGATAACATTCCGACGGTTGATGATACTGTGAAATTTATTTATGGCCATGCGGAGGTATTGTAGAAAATTCAGAGCTAAAAAAGCGGCCGAGCGATGAGGTATCATTCTATTGAGCGGCGGTAAGAAATATCACATTGAATTTCAAAGTCTTCATGTATTCATGAACTCCATTTAGTGTGTATATCTTGTATAAGCTAAGTTGATAGTGCAGATGTTTGCAATATTTTAATGCAATAAAAAGTACAACCGAGTTACACCTTACAAAAGATGTACTTGTCATTTGTTCATAAACAAAGGTCTGCTTCGTGAATACGTTATTCCAACAAACTCCCAGTGTTATTCGGTCTTTTTCCGGTAACATTTTCAAACTTACCCGCTACATCTTCAATTGTTTCGATGACCGGAAGTATAACGAAAATTGCGTAGAAGCGTTTCATTTTTTACCTAATTACGCATGCAGTTTTTATCAGCCAATCAAAAAAATCATATTTTTTACCGTTACCAGGGCCACTACGTCATGTCATTTAAAAAAATACGCGTGGCCCTGGGGAAGAGGATGATGCTGACGAGGAAGTATTGCACCCGCTTTTAGTGTTTGGTGATAGCGGTTTGTTGTAACAAACAATACGGATCGAAATCCGCCAATTACAGCCCACCAGCATGACTTTTTGACCTTGTGGGTGAAACCAACAAGGGTATCCGTCGGTTTTGATTGGCTCATTTCAAAAAGCACGTCGACAGTATGAGAGCACTGTATAGTGCTATCTTTTACAGATTCGAGTGAAAATAAAGTCTATGTATGTATGTATATGTATGTCGAAAGATGGACGTTGAAAGATAGCTATGCACGTAACATTGAAAGCGGGTGTATATTATCGATTACAGAGAAGTAGACAAAGTAGGCTAAACTGTATCAAGAGAATAAGGGTCCCCTTAGCCTCTCTTGACTGTATGTTAAAGTTAAATTTTACCTCTCGCATATAAGGATCAAGATTTGTGGCGAATTTGTAAAGGAAATGCTTTTTTTCGACTCGAAATGCCCCACACGATAATATCAACTTTGTATTTTTTTTTCTGAATCAGAGATTTAAAAAAAAAAATAAAATAAAAAAAATGACCCCGACCCCGACCCCGACCCCGACCCCGGCCCCGAGTCGGCGTTTTACCGACACCCGAAAACGAACAAGTCAGTCTTGCGGCAAAACAAACACTGTCTTATCGCAGCGTGGGAAATGAAAACAGCTTCTCTACAGCCACAAACAAAAAGAAAGCTTTTACATAGAAGCCTAAAGAATCTTATCGCCCGGCCAGGTAAGAAGGAAGTAATTGCTTTCGAAAACGTTTTTAGACCGGCAAATTGTTTGCCGTAAACAGATGTTCCGTGACAACACGGGCTTATGCCGAAATTTGCATATTGATCGAAAGTGATATATTTATTGCTATGAGCGTTGAAAATACCGAGAAATCGGCTAAAACGGTTGGAACTGAGAAAGAAAAATATTTTCCATTTACAGTCTGACTTCTAGCAGTATTTAACACATCTCCAAATATTTACGGTTCTGGAATTGGTTTATCGGTCGCTCAAGCGTTTTCTTTGTTTTGGATCAAAATGGCGAATATTTGGGAAATTCGTGGAGCTCTGTACGGCGCGCAGTAAAGAGTGCCCACAAATTTTATTTCATACTTTTCTATAATGGTGTTAGTACTTTTGAGTTACAATAGACACGATTCTAGATCAGGTCCCACATTCGAGAAAATGGCTTTCAACTACAGGCATGTCGCGTTTTGCACATTCCGGAGTTTGTTGGGAGTCAAATTAAAAAATTCATAACTTAACGAAACTTAAATAGATTTCAATTATTAAACCTCTACACTATCGAGGGAAAATGAAACTTCAATATGTAAAATAATCAGCTCGTTGCATTGAGTAATAATGTTTTGGCAGTGACCGTCATTTATAGCAAGTTTACGGAGTCTCCAATGGCGAATTGCATGGTTTTGAGGTGACTTTGAAAATCGCCTCGCAAAAAATATAAAATATCGAATTGTTCTAAATAAATGTGATATTTGTTACTGGGATATAATTGTCGACTTTCACTGAAAAAATCAGGGAAATCGGTAAAGGTCCGAAAAGTGCCTTATCCGCTGTAACACGGACGCCCTCTTAAATGTTAACTGGAATAAGCCAGTTCTCTTGAGTCACTGACTTCACTGTAGCTACTGTTGTTTCGAGCATGATACACAGGAAAAAAAAATTCCCGACGAGAATCGAGCCCGTGACCTTCCGCACAACAAAACTGAACTTATGTCCCTAAAACTTTCAATTGTCACTGAGTACAAGTTGTGAAGAGCTGCAGACACAAACGCCGTCCGCTTGACAATTTTACCAACGTATTTGTTTTAAACAATCAAAGGCACATATAAGATAGGGGTTCGCGGTCAATCATAGTGATCTGTCTATAGATACTTACTTACGAATAGAGTTCTAGACGAATAGAGTTATTCTCCTGAAATACATGCGCGGCATTGTAAATATAATACATTTCGCAAAGTAATAAGTAACATTTCAAAATGTAGAATTGTCATTTGATTGTTAAGCTTAAAAGCATTTCAGTGCATGGCACAACAAGCAACTATTGAGATCAACCGACACCCAAGGCAATAATTGAGTGAGTTATCCCAAGAGATTTACGGTAAACGATTTTTAAATAAGCGCGGGGTACTTTTTAAAGAGCTTTCTTTTCGGTGACTGAGTGAGAGGTGGCACATGATGAGATCACTGCACTCATATTTGTTTCAGAAATATATCGAGTGAACGAATTTGGAAAAATTAAATCTTCCTCCCTTTTGCACCGCTTTGAGGAGCAACAAGTTCATACGGCTAATTGTTGCCCTTATTTTGGATATTTTATACGGTTGGGCGCTCTTTACAACATTGAGAAAATACAGATATATTTTCAGTCAAAAAAACTTTATGAAATTTTGAATGCACGGCGTTTAGTGTCTCGCCATAGTGTATCTTTGAACGAAATATTAATTTTATCTGTTGATTTTGCACACATGTGGCAGATTTTTTCTAAGTTTCACACGGTCTCCAGGAAAACTCTTTCTTAAATTAGCGAAGTTTTATGCGACGTCTACATTCACTAAACTGCAAGTAGTCGCTAAAAAAAATCAATCTCGTGCCAGATATTCTACATGTGTAGAATAAACTCTTGTTGCTGCGCGATCAAAATGTTTAGAGTAAGTGTTGTTTAGTTTGGAAATGAAGATCTCTACATACAATAAAATAAACCTTTTTGCATATGAGTGTAACTCAAATCTTATTAAAACAAGGACAATTAGCCCTCCAGGATATCGTGCAAAATATCATCAAATGAAGCATAGCGTATGTGGTGTGTTGTGAAATGAAATGACATATGTAAGTCAAGAGTTTATTAACCGGGATTTGAAAGAAAATGAAACTGGGATTCCTGTCAATGATCCAAAGGACGTGTGTTGTTTTTTTCATCATTTTTACTCACGGTAAGTAAAAGTCCTTTTTGATAGCATGTTCTCGGCGTAGGAAGACCTCTCGACGGAGGAAATTAAACTGCAGTTTAAGAGTAGAAAGGAAAGGTAGCAAAGGAAAGCGGGTAACAAGATATTAGTAGCATACCGCAGAGTAATCCATGTCTCATCTTGCCCCAAAGTTGTGTGGTTAAAAAACATGGAGATATACTGGTAAGAGCATGCGACTGTTGTGCGGAAGGTCACGGGCTCGATTCTCGTCGGGAATTTTTTTTTTCCTGTGTATCATGCTCGAAACAACAGAAAGTTACATTTTTCTCAACCTGTTTGTTTATTAACCTAACCGCACGTTTGACTAACCAGCCTGGTTTTGCATTAGGGTCATTGTAAAAAATAATCAGGGATTTAAACGAAACTTTTGTGACAAACTATTTCTTACAGAGGCTTGGGGCGAGTCCAATCCATGTTTCTCGAGCCAGGTTCTCGCGGGCGATGAAAGAAGCGTGACATTGGTTCAAGAGTTTTACTACAAGTGCGATGATCGTCTCAGAAAGGACTGGTATCGTTTTATCAACAGCAACGGAATACCCATAAAGATGGCGACACAGTGGGTATCAGTAAGCAGGTCAACTAAACTATGTGTTTGTAATAATTTTAACTGAAGGGTTTAGTCGTGCATACTCAAGCAATTTTGATTGATACAAACTTGTCTTATGGTAACCGTTTTAACTTGGTAGAACGAAGGTGACGGATGTGGCAGACGCGATAGTGAAATGGTTAGTGCCCAGGCCTCCGGAGCGAGCGGTCCGGGTTCGAGCACTGACCGGGCATTGTGTTGTGTTCTTAGGCAAGATACTTTAGACTCATAGTGCCTCTCTCAACCCACGTGCATAAATGGGTAAATGCAAATTAATGCTGGGGGAGGTAACCCTTCGATGGACTAGCATCCTATCCAAGGGGAGTAGAAATACTCCTAGTCGCTAAGAGCCACGGAAACCGGGATAACCACCTTTCGGTTGGTTATTTCCTTTAGTAAATGAATATTTTGTCAGGATACTTTCAGCAAAAAAAGTTGAGAGTTTGGTATTCTTGAAATTTGTCGGGACAATAGACAAGGATCATTTAAAGAAGCTTGACCTAGCCACTTAAAACCTGAACAGCCATGGCTCAAGTGAAGTTACAGCCCAACTGACTGTTTACTTATTAACCTACAGGTGTGGGACATATTCCACAGTCTGGTTAAATACCCAGCATCCTTCAGCGGATCAAGGTATCATCACTTGTGAAGTATGTGCCAATATTGCTAACATCACTGTCGACTGTCCCTGGCCCTGGACCATCAGAGTAAAAAACTGCGGCGATTATTTCGTGTACGAGTTGCCTCCAACACCTTATTGTCCAATGGGATATTGCACCACTAGTATATAAAAGATGTGATAAGAGGCAGTCTTGTTTTACGGACATTACCCTACCTCAAAGAAACGACAAAGAGGAAAACACCAAAATCAGTTTGTCTTCAACTGACATTTTGTAACACAGAAAAAACACAAGTTGTCATTTGTAGTGCGACGCTGACCGTAATATGAGGATGAATAACTCGTAGATAGGTTTTGCCTTCTCAAAAGTTTACCACATCCATGTTTAGAGATATCAGTAGAGGCAACGATAAGACTGGATACATTTTAAAAAAACCCCTGGAAGCTAATGAGAGGTTAAAGCGGTGTGTGGAACAGAAGTACAAAGAGCCAGCTAATGGACAGTTTGATGACTGTACCAAGCGGACATAACACGAAGGCAGCAGAGATGATGACCGAGAGTTATTTCGCTTCACCTCTGTTTCAAAACGAGTCTATGTGCAAAAATGAGTTTCACCTACAGGTCCATTTTCATGCAAATCAAGCTCATTTTCATTTGAATGGTTTTGCACGTAATATCGTTTCGAAACAGTGACAAAGGGTAACTCGGAAATGGCCAATATCCCAATTTCGATATTTTTAAATTCAGCCTAAAACAATAGACATCACTTCGAGGCTTTGAAATAACCACAAACTCTATAGTTAATTCTCAAGAGCCTTCCACCGAGGATTATCTTTTTTAGGTTGAATTTTAATATATGTGATATTATAACCCACCCATTTATTTTTGAGCGCGCTCATTGGACAAAACGCATCACGTGGTTCAAAATCGGACGACGGGTATCAGCGAATATACCCCGTCCGATTTGATATCCGTCGCCCGATTTTGTAGGCAAGCACAAAACAAACGAATGAAGTCACCTTATTCAATTCTAACTTTTAATGAAATTACAGAGTTAAAAATCACGTAAACCAATCAACTTAAATTTGTTTCAACCATAGTTACATCGGGTTTATAACGAAAGTTTTTTCCTATCAGTTTACTGGCGATAAGGCGCGTTGTAGAAATTAATCGGAGGGTTATAAAATAAATAAACCCCTTTCTGGCTTGCTGGTATATTGGAGGATAATGCCCTTTGCTGAAAGATTGTCCTCAAAATTTCACAGTTGCCCTCGAAGCTTCGCTTCTCGGCAAACTGTTCATTTTTCGACAATCTTTCAGCCTCGGGCATTATCATCCAATATACCAGCCGCCTGAAGGGGTTTATTTACTAATTATCTGTCACAAAAATTTCATGTAATAAGGTAACAGGTCATACTTTAATAAACGAGGCTTTTTTATTCGCTCGCTTCTCGATTTGTAAAAATAAATTTTTATGGAAATATCACTCTCAGCAAAATCAAATCAAACGTCCACTGACGGCCATCTCAGTACATTAGTTGGGTAGGGAACGCTTTTTCGTCCAGGTGCCGATTAATAAATTATCTCTTATCAGACGAACGAAATTAGGTTACAGTTTTCTTCCAATAAAAATTCATAAATACATGAAAGATCGTCGCATTCATGTATACAATTTAAGCAGTTGCGAAAAGAAACTTGAAAAATATGACATCTCATATATATTCACTTTCAAATTAAAATTCTAATATGATTTTCATTACGATACACCAGCCACTCAACTTTACATTCAAACTCGCTTGTATTTTAATGCAAACTGCATGATCCAAGCAGATCGGATAATATCAAAAATGCAATTTATCCTTGAAGTAGTCTTTTATTATCATGAAATCATCACGAGCAAGCGTTACACAGCGATGCATTTGTTGCCAGCAGCATCTATAAACGGAATAAATTCCTTAAAGCTCTATCATTTTTAAAAACAAATTTCTAATTGCGATTTAGTGCTCTGAATTTCTACATAAATACATCTTTGTCATGAAATGCGTACCTGGCATAAGTACAAGTAAATAATTGAACATTTTTTTATGTTTACCAACCATGTTAGCGTGACCAAATGACAAACTGCGCGTGACGGACGCAAGTATATCACAAGACATAGAAAACTGAATTACAGTACCAGGATATCAAAACAGGCGTCCATAACAAAATGTTTCTGCTATTAAATGACAATTTTAAGGGCCTTTCTTCAGTCTGGGCAGCACCGGTCGTTTCTATTGAGTCAGATTTCGGTCTCTACTGGTTGTTTGAGTTTAGAGGATGCCCGTTTTCTTGGTTCCAGTGTCAGGGAAGTTTGGTACAACATGTCCTCGTCCATAAGATTGTCTTTGGACATCAGATATCGAATAACCTGAAGCAATAATTGATAACAAAATATGTAAGAAAAACGTTCACACCTGTTTAGCATCCTAAGAAACAATGTAGTACACATAGTACAAAGTGAACAGGGAGTGACTAAAAACAGTGAGGCATCGTGCACTGTACAAAGTTCAACAGTTGTATTATCTTACATTTTTATCGGGCTCTAGCGTGTACTTGTTCTGTTGATAATGATGAATTTCTTCAATAACTTGAGCGATCTGAGAAGCAGTAAATGATAGTTAATTGGAGTTAGTACAAAATTGCAACTGCGTTAGGAACTCTACTAACGGAAAATTCAAATTAAAAATATATACAATAGCTTTTAAAAAACTGAAGTTATGCCCCAGCATTCTAAAGAAACAAATCCTCACCATTCTCATTTTGGAGAAATTGATGAGACCATTCTCATTAGTGTTTGGAGTACCATCCTCAATGAACGCCAAGTCTGTTAAGTAGAAACCAAGATATGGTATGCACGGAGGGTCCGCACTGTAAATAAACACAAACACAAACATTAGCACAATACATAGTAGTCGCTTTTCATGACAGCACTAGACGAATTTCTGCAAAGTCACGAACACAAATACATAAATTTGAAGAGGTTTTTTTACTTGACTTTTAACAGTTGCCAAGGTGGCCTGAACAAAAGACGATAGATGTTGTTACGTCGGTGGGCAAGTGAGAAACACGACAAAAAGTCAATTAACTGAAGTGGAATGTTGGGATGCCGACGTTTCGAGCGTTAACCCTCCGTGATAGCAAATAAAATATCTTCGCACTCTAACTCTACCATCACCTTCAAACACTTCAATGAAAAAAAAACTTGATATTTAGATAGCTTGAAGATTGCATGATCAAATGCCTTAAATAAGTGCTGCAGAATTAGCATAACTTTACATTCATAAACCTACCATCTAAGAGCATCTCTCATGTTCTTAAAGCGACCATCAGAACTAACCAATTTCTGAAGACGATCAATTAGCGTGCGTGTCTATGAGAGGACAAGCATGGAATAAGCATAAAATAAATAAAGAAAACATGTCAGTTTACCCACGTTTTGCCCTTATCCCTGATTGCGCCTGCTGCGACACGCTAACAGAACGATGCGATGAACCTACACCTACTAGAGCGCCACCTATTGAAATTTGACAGTTAAACTATTGCCCTTTCAAAAACTGACTGCACTACAACAGCGGCGCTTAAGGAAGATTTGAACGGACCACTGAATACTGTTAACTGCTTACCTGTTTAGATACTTTTTCCCAAGTCTTCTTCAGTCTGTAGATTGAACTACTCATGAAGGCGGAAGTAATTTCTAACACGGAGTTAAAATTGTGAAGATTGCGGCAAACCTCTGCTACCGCTGCCCACTTCTCTATCACCGTAGCGCGTGCCGAGGGAGACTGGTGCTTAAGAATCTCTGACGCTACCAGGGAACTTGTCTGGAAAAAAAAATGACGTAACGTTTTTAGGTTTAAAAGATTCTACTGTTTACATCGTTACCCATCACTCACAACAACTTTTAATTTAAATTCGATTGAAGACGGAATTACGGCTTCAAAAAGATTCAACTGGGAGAAAATATATTCGTTTTACTTGACATTTTCACGATTCAAACATTTTTGCATAAAAACAAATCTTTGCAATAGTAACTATCGTAACAGCTTATCTGGGGCCTCTTACAACTGCCACTCTCTTAGTCTACTTACTTCATTAAATCGCTTTGTCACGCGAAGAATGCTGGGGGCTCGAACGTTTTTATCCGACTTCATCCAGGAAAGGTTGAGGAATTCACTGAAAGAAAAATACAATTGTTTGATTAGACCGCGCTAATAAGACGAACACGACAGAGTTCTTTTATTATCGTTTAGAAGTCGATAATTTACTTACTGTGAAGGAATATTGGAAAAGATAACGTGTTCCACGAATGTGAGTTGCTCAGCCAGTTGAGTGGCGGAGATTTTATCGAATGTTGCCAAGTCCTCTGGTGTCGTCGTCTGTGCGGAGCCAGACAAAAGATTAGTAAATACACTGCATACAAACAAATAAGGAGAAAGGCAAGTATCCAAGAGTACCGTAAGTACTAAACTCAGAACACCAGACAGACAGACAGGCGGACTAACGGACCTCGGGGGCGCAGAATAGTAAACAAATTTTTATACGGGGTGGCTCCGCTCCGAGGTCCAAATTCTTACCCTTTTTGAGTCTGTTCGAACAAATTTCAAAGGCCTTTCAAATACAGAAATGACAGTTTTATCCTACCTTTTCTATACTTTAACTCGTGAATTTCCTACCCTTCCATATACCTCCAGCTTAAAAAGGTACCCCTTACGAAGCCCCCCCCCCCACATAGTCCATTATAGGGAGTACCCCTGGGGAAGGGAGAAAGGACAGACAGACAGACAGCCAGACAGATCGACAGTGTAACCGGGATGACATCGCCTTACCCTGGAGAAGTGTCCCCTTGGTGGGAATATAAGTGTACTGTTAATGTGTTCTGTGAAGCTGAAAGATTATCTCGCATCTGAGCTTGTACCTACCCCGCTCACACAACAGCTTAACACATAAGTTGATGACAAGTGCATTTATAGCGCAGCTAACTCACCATGGACAGAAATGTGGCCTGAAATGAAAGAGTGGCTTCCAATTCTTTGTGTTTTCGCTCAAGTGTCCTGTAGAAAAGCGAATAATTAATAATTGGATTTTCTCCCGATTCTCTCCAGTAAAGTAATTGTCAAGTGAACTCAACAACTCATTTGAATGGCCGGTCAGTTGTTGCTAATGTCCTTTTTTTCACTAAATAACGCTGAGCAAGGCAGTCAGACATGAACAAGTTGTGATTGAAAGAGAATAACGAAATACCAGTAAACAAAAAGCTTACCTTATAATTGCCGTTGCAAACTTTTGCTCTAGATTCGTTGATCCATCATAGCTTAGAATGTGATTCATTGACGAAATTAACTGATCTTTTAATGCTAGGTCGGCCTCAAAGTCCTACAGACAAACACAGGATCAAAAATCATTTACATGAAGCAAAAAAACCGGAATTTAAGTGCTACCGACTGGAATTTTCGAGAAAAAAATTTCAAAACTCCTAATTCGCATTTCTTCATATTCAGTCAAAAGAAACCCTTTGGTGAACTATTTACGAAAATGACATTTAAAATTTTCAAAGGGTTTTTATATTTGAGAAAATCGGCAAAAGGTTAAAAGGCCGTTTTCGCGTCCCCGCCACCATAAAATTTTGTCGAATTTTTGTGGGTATTCAAAACACTCGTACGGAAAGAAGGTTGAACGTATGAAATTTATCTTTGGCAGGTATGCGGGGCATCCAATATACTGTACAAAAACCTAAAAATATTGCAAAACGATGCAATTAAACAGATCTTTTTTAAAGCCCGAAAATTGGTATTTTGAGCACTTTGGTAAACACTTGAAACAAGGGTAACTTTGGTGGCAAAAATCGTGTCCTGGTACATCGAAATTTGGAATAAAAAATAGATCGGCGTCAACTACTAATATGGTACTGTAACATATAAAAAATCCAGCCCGGGCAATTGAAAAACCACCCGTTGAGAGAAGTAAACGCATAGTGAATATTTCATGTATTGACTACAAAAATTGTCACGGTCACGCAACACTAGTAAACACATTTCGATCTGATTTATTCAATGTGTTTTAGTTTTGCTCACTTTGGCTACAGTTTATGCTCGAAAAAGTCTACCTATCTTATGTATAATTTACTGTTTTGTATTCATATAAAAATTAATTTTAGAGGATGGGATAATTGATCTGACCGCAAAAATAAAAAGGTCAAGTTTCGTGTCATATTTACCGACTTTGCCGCTCACACTGTGTAACTCGACTGTAAAAGAAATAAAACAATTCAAAGCGAAATGTCTTCACAAAGTAGTCTCGAAGCGTGTCATATTTTATCCTGGTGGTTCTGTTTCATTAAACTACTAACTATTTAACACTGGTAAAAGTTATTTTTAGTTCCGGCTGTATCGATTCTGTAAAGTTTTTCGAATACCTCAGTCTGTGTGTCAACAACATGAATTTTGCAAATACAGTATGTGTTCATAAACAAGATGATGATCTTATCGACAAGCGTATCTATAGGAGAACATCGAAAAATGAAGTAACTGTGTTCAACTGCTTGTATATTTTCCTTTTAAGAGTGCGGGTCCTCGACTTGATATTATACGCCAGAACTGATACATGTACATGTTTACCAATAACTGCAAGAACTGGAATTAGATGTCTGTCTGAATGTCTGTTTTAACATGCAATAACAATAAAAAAAAAACACTCTTGGCTATAAAGCAAAAGATACTATACCACCAGCAGCAGCTTACCATACATGTCCAAACATAACAAGTAACGATTCTCGGCTGGTTGAGCAAATACCAAACACATTCGAAAAGGCGAACTCCACAGCCGTTGTCAGCCGTCGTCACGCTCTCCCCTTCGCTCCACTGTTCCCAAGCTGTCTGCCTTTCTCCCGTTTGCAATTTTTACACAGGTTCTCTGTCTTTTTACTGCGGCATTCACAACCAATCTCGACTCACTCTTTGTACCTCCAGACTCTTAAAATCAAATTCCATCCTTTGGATAGCGGGGAAAGGGAAGGTTTTATACGGGTGTTGGGTGGGGGTAGGGGGGGGGGGGTTAGGGGGTCAAGGATTATTTTGTCATTGATCTTATTGTCCCACAAAGTGACTGACCAGATTACTAGAATTGCAGAAGTAATCGTTACCTTAAGGTTGCTATTTTTAGCGGCGACTTATTTAAGCCATTTTTCTGAGCAAGATTTAGTGTCTATTTAATTTAGCGATCTCAGAATGTGTTTTTTTAGGCCAGGCCCTTGTGTGGGAAATGGTCTAGGCAAACTCTCTTTCGAAGCAAAAACTGTGGCAGCTACAATTCTTTTGCAATGAACTTGGACTAGCTGTTCCTGTTCCACAAGTGAGGAAAAGGGCTCTTTATGTGGTCCTGTTGCAAGAACTTGTCCAGGAATGTAGTTACATGAATGCGGGACAAAGTTAAAATGCTCTGTGTTCTGTTGCGTCTGCAACTATTAAAAACAGTGGCGGATCAAGGGGAGAAGCCATTGGGCCCTGGTCCCCATTATTTTTAGGCTAAACCGAGGCCCACGGGACAAAGAAAAATCATCTTCAAGAGCTAATTTCAGGTCAGGATGATTGGGGCCCCCACCTACCTAAAGGTCTGGATCCGCTACTGTTTTGTACACATAAGCTAGCTCCTAATAAATTTTCCAATACTAAGTGTCGTCGTACTAGCCGTGCATTTAAAATTACTGTTTTATACACCTCGAGTGACTTCTAGTACACGCATCTCCAAGCTACGTGAGATACGACAAAGAATTGTGTCAAAGTCTTCCTAACGTTGTGTGGCCCTCTGCATTTAATCGTCCCACATATCCTAAAATAAGGCAAGGGGCAAACCTTCAAATACTGAGAAGTGGAGACAGGAAATGATTTCCGACCAATTTTTTTCTGCAAGGTTGGTCCTTTTCTTCTCTCTACTACAAGGTTTTTTGACGCTGTTTTTTTTTTTTTTTAAGTTAAACCTCCTTCCTGAATTCCTGTCCACCTCAGTATCTGAGGGCTGAGGGCCAACCCTTAGCTAGTTCCCAGGCTGCTGTCAGTACAACATACCTCAAGGGTGCAATTTTTAACGGCTTCTAATTTTAGTGATTTGAGCGAGTATCACGAAAATTGCTAAATTTAAAAGTACTCGCTAAAATTAGTCTTCGTCAAATTTAATACTCGTTAAATTTTAGTACCTCCCTCCTCCCTCCCCAAAGGAAAAGAAATTAATCATAGTCGACATCAAAAATTCTTTTAAAAAATGGATATCGAAACTTTGTTCTTTCTGACAATGCCGTCTGCTGATTCTGTTCTTTTACTGAACATTTATTTCCATCTTAGCTATTACTTTATGAAATACTGGTTTACACTGGGTATCTTTTTTTCTAGGCCTGCTGTTTTTTTTTTTTTAAAAAAAAGTCTGAAAATCGCTAAATTACATTGTCGCTAAATCTTGCTCAAAAAAATCGCTAAAATTACTACCATCTTAAACCTTAGGGTAACTGATTACACCAGGTAATCTGGTCAGTCACTTCGTGGGACAATAAGATCAATGACAAATAATCCCTGACCCCCTACCCCCCCCCCCTACCCCCACCCAACACCCGTATAAAACCTTCCCTTTCCCCGCTATCCAAAGGATGGAATTTGATTTTAAGAGTCTGGAGGTACAAAGAGTGAGTCGAGATTGGTTGTGAATGCCGCAGTAAAAAGACAGAGAACCTGTGTAAAAATTGCAAACGGGAGAAAGGCAGACAGCTTGGGAACAGTGGAGCGAAGGGGAGAGCGTGACGACGGCTGACAACGGCTGTGGAGTTCGCCTTTTCGAATGTGTTTGGTATTTGTTCAACCAGCCGAGAATCGTTACTTGTTATGTTTGGACATGTATGGTAAGCTGCTGCTGGTGGTATAGTATCTTTTGCTTTATAGCCAAGAGTGTTTTTTTTTTATTGTTATTGTTAAACAGGAAATTAACAGACATTCAGACAGACATCTAATTCCAGTTCTTGCAGTTATTGGTAAACATGTACATGTATCAGTTCTGGCGTATAATATCAAGTCGAGGACCCGCACTCTTAAAAGGAAAATATACAAGCAGTTGAACACAGTTACTTCATTTTTCGATGTTCTCCTATAGATACGCTTGTCGATAAGATCATCATCTTGTTTATGAACACATACTGTATTTGCAAAATTCATGTTGTTGACACACAGACTGAGGTATTCGAAAAACTTTACAGAATCGATACAGCCGGAACTAAAAATAACTTTTACCAGTGTTAAATAGTTAGTAGTTTAATGAAACAGAACCACCAGGATAAAATATGACACGCTTCGAGACTACTTTGTGAAGACATTTCGCTTTGAATTGTTTTATTTCTTTCACAGTGCGAGTTACACAGTGTGAGCGGCAAAGTCGGTAAATATGACACGAAACTTGACCTTTGTATTTTTGCGGTCAGATCAATTATCCCATCCTCTAAAATTAATTTTTATATGAATACAAAACAGTAAATTATACATAAGATAGGTAGACTTTTTCGAGCATAAACTGTAGCCAAAGTGAGCAAAACTAAAACACATTGAATAAATCAGATCGAAATGTGTTTACTAGTGTTGCGTGACCGTGACAATTTTTGTAGTCAATACATGAAATATTCACTATGCGTTTACTTCTCTCAACGGGTGGTTTTTCAATTGCCCGGGCTGGATTTTTTATATGTAACAGTACCATAATAGTAGTTGACGCCGATCTATTTTTTATTCCAAATTTCGATGTACCAGGACACGATTTTTGCCACCAAAGTTACCCTTGTTTCAAGTGTTTACCAAAGTGCTCAAAATACCAATTTTCGGGCTTTAAAAAAGATCTGTTTAATTGCATCGTTTTGCAATATTTTTAGGTTTTTGTACAGTATATTGGATGCCACGCATACCTGCCAAAGATAAATTTCATACGTTCAACCTTCTTTCCGTACGAGTGTTTTGAATACCCACAAAAATTCGACAAAATTTTATGGCGGCGGGGACGCGAAAACGGCCTTTTAACCTTTTGCCGATTTTCTCAAATATAAAAACCCTTTGAAAATTTTAAATGCCATTTTCGTAAATAGTTCACCAAAGGGTTTCTTTTGACTGAATATGAAGAAATGCGAATTAGGAGTTTTGAAATTTTTTTCTCGAAAATTCCAGTCGGTAGCACTTAACTATCAAAAGGACATAGATTCACAGCTAACACTTACTTCAGGGTGTTTTGTGACCCAGTGACGAAGAACAGTCAGAACTCTCATGGTAGCCAAGTGAGTGTTAGAGGAGAGCAATTCCCGGATTGTGTGACCTGGACAAACACAAAAACAAGCACAAGTTTTAAATTTTCATCAAATAGACCACAGGAAGTGTTTCGGAGAAATTAACTACAAGCTTCTAGTTTATTTTATAGAGGGAACTTTAACACACTGCTAGGGATACGTAACGGCTTGGTACAATTTTTGTTATTTTATCGTCGGTGTATCTGTTAAACCTTGATGGTGCAGTAAAACTATCATTTTTACAGATGTTGTTTCAGACAAATTCGTGTTTTATATGAGTAATTTTTCTTTAGCTTTGCTTCAGTAAAGTGTCCGAAATTTGTCCGAAATAAGATAAACGATAAGATAAACGTATTAAATAAGACGTCCGAATTTTTTGCAAGTAATGTACTCACCAAAACGGAATTTTGTTGCGGTCGGTGAGGTGGCCGCGTATGACGGAGACGCGCCCGCGGTGGCAGCAGCGAAGGCCGAGGCAGCAGATGATATACTGGACCTGCGCCGGGAAGGCCTTGATGACGTCACAACTACTCCAGCACTAACACTGTTAGCTGAAGGTGAAAGAGGAGAACGCGGGGAGCTGATAGGAGAAACTGGAGACTTGGGCGGCTGCGGATGAGAGGAAAGCTTGGGGGAACTGGGACGACGTTGTGATTTTAAATTCAACACCCTTTCCTCAGCATCTTTGACGATTTTGTAAAGCCGACATGGTGAGCTTGGCCTTCGAGTAGAATGTTTGTTTTGTGTTAATTCAGGGCTCTGGTCCCCAGTTATTCCCAGACAGCCAACAGCAGGACCCGCGCTACGTTCGCGCTGCACACTGGGAGATGACCGCCGCCGATTATCTAAGGTCTTGGGTGTGCGAAATAAGTCGTCACTTTGCAGACCTACATCGCCGTTTTCAACCGCATGCGTAATTCTTCTCCTTGTTTTCTCTACACTGTTGTGTTCTGAATGAGGTATTGACTGGGTTTGTGATGAAGGCGTGTTATACGGCGTTCGGATTGTAGGGGGGGAAGCCTGAAGGCCTGACCCAAGTGAGTCCAGGATGGGATCTTTTGTCAACACAGCTGCACCCGACGAACACGCACGAGATCTTTTACCGCGCGGTTTAGGCGGAGCTTGCAGTTCAAATTTCACGTCGCTAAAAATATCGTCTTCCTGGTACGATGCTAGCATTGATCTTCCTTTATCATTCTCTGCCGACATTAAATCAGATGAGCTGCTCTGGGCCCGACTGCGAATGTTACCTCGTGATAGGAATGGCGAGCTGTAGTTTCTAGGCCCTCCGTGTCGAATTGGTTCTGGTGAGTGAAGAGGATCGTCCCCAGAGGACTCGGGAAACTCAAAGCCAGCGGACTCACCCAGAGCTGATGGAGAGGAGTGGCGCCTGTATGAATGGTAGTTAGAGGGGCACAGTCGGTCAGGTGTCCGTGTGGCTGCAGCACTTGTCGATATGTTCTCAGCCTGCTCGCTGTCTGATGGCATTTTAACGTCAGAAACAGTGATAGAGATAGACTGTGAAGGCGAAGGTTGATTCCTTTCACCAAAGAACTTACTGCGACCTTAAAAAGAAAAAGTGAAATAAAATCATCATTGACATGTGCTTGAACATAGTAAATAACACATATTCTTCGACCCAAGTTCAGTTATCCTGCAAATGGATGTTGCTGTTGAAGATAACGGCTTTTGTTTTACATGCCAAACAACAAAAGTGATGGCTTGAAATGAGTCGGTAACATCAAAATAGTTTTCATTGTACTATTTCCGTATTTGTATTGAACTCTGTTGAGTGCAGTGGGGGTAAAGTTTGGCGAACGCAGCAAAATGGTTTGCTATGAACTGTCACATCAAGGGCACATAACGAAGTCTGCTTTTTCAGTAAGAAAGCTGTTACCAGCAACCGAACTGACCACATGACAATCGGAGGCTCAATCTAAAAACGATTTGCCAGAAAGCAACATGCCGTTACCTTTCTTCTTGTCTTGTCGAGGACTCAGCGCCTCAGTCGGTAGCGATACGGAGCGGACCTTACGGCTGACTGGAGAAAACACGTCTGTTGCTAAGTACAGCGGGTAGTCCTTGTCATAATGAGAGTAGTAAAACTGTAGCAGCGTATCCAGAAGGGCCGAGGCTGATGTGAACACGCGATAGGTGATCAGAAACGTGTTTAAGAAGTCAGCACTAAGAAAACGAATGTCTAGAAGACGCTCCAACAGACGCTCCAAGCTGGCGTGACGTATCTACAGGAAATAAGAACAACAGGGGAAAACTGTTGAATATCGAGAAATAGTCACGGTTAAGATAAAGTGCGTTCTAATCCAAGGAAACATCGAATGAGCCTGGTGGTTATGATGCACAAGATAGCTTTTGAATTGGAGAAAAACACCAAAAAAGTAATAATAAACAGAAAATAAACAAGGATGGCTACGACTGAGGAAGATTAATTACGAACGACAGACTTGAAAAAATTGGCTGTCCGCGACATATCATGGGGTGACTAGGAGTACTGCCACTAAACAACTGCCCTGGATGGGATACAAGTCCAAACAATACACTTACACCAAGACAGGCACAGAGAGATGAAGTTTATTGCCCAAGAACAGGCCATGCTCCAGCAAGGACTGCTCAGGACCCTATCCATAACGCTTCCAAACAAAAAAGGACTACCGCTACTTCCGCTAATATGAACATTTTCATGTACGTAAGCATACAAACGGAAACAATCAGCGTAAAGCACATCATAATCTGACGGAGTATCACAATGAATCAGGCGAGGTTTGTTCAGTCCCGTGTGAAAGGAACATTCACGAAAGCTGTTTTACTGGCTGGCTTCACAATCCACGCGCTTTATACATTAGGATGCTAATATCATTTATGTGTTTATTGTTGCAGATTGTCGTGCTCTATAATAAAGCTAGTAAGATTATCATTGCATTTTATGTTATAGTTGATATAATGAAACTCCTCTCCACAATTGATCTTTTCGGATTTTTTAGCTGGGTATTGAAGCAGCAGAAGTTTCAGGAAGCAAACTTGATTATGGTTCTTGAGAAAAATCAATTGCATTTCTTCTCAGAGTGGCCATATTTTTTACACTCATAGCTATACTGATGTTCTACATACATACAACGGCCAATGTAGGTTCAAGTAAGGCCCCCCAAAATGTACGAGCTTATTTTAAAAGAGAATAATAATAATACACAACAACGTATTTTCGTTGATGCGTTTTCGCTTATCGTCCACGCTGATACGATCGAAAATGCACTGCTTTGGAAAACATCGGTTTTTGTCGTCCACATTGATACGAATGGGCTCCGTTTTCAAATGTATCCACTTTGGACAGAGTTTCAAATGTATACGTATCAATGTGGACGACAGGCGAAAACGCATTAGTGCGGACGGGCCCAAAACATTTTTTTTAGTGCGATATTTTCCTCGTTCAACGAGTTCCCTCTAATGAACTGCTCTCGTATCTTAACTGTCCGAAAGTAACTGTCACCCTAAAGTAGTTACTATCCAAAAACCGCGGCCCACAGAACTCATATTCGACAAGTAAGAGGCGCCAGGCATTAACACTGCTACACAGACTTTGTTATCTTCCACAAGGACAAAATTTTTAGTGACGAAAACCTAGCCTCGCTGGCGGTTCACTGGCAAGCAATGGCGCGATGCAGTTATTATACTCAAATACCATTACAGTGAAAAGTTGACGCTTATCTTGTTTTTCGATTCGGTCAGATATTTAGAAAATTATTTTAATCGCGTATGAGAATGAAAATCAATAAGCTACTACGTACTAACCTTTGGTAGCTTGCAGCAGTTAAGTGCTTTACAGTATTTTATATCAGCATCATCTGTAAACAGTTTCGGGTCCGATCTAAAATCACAGAAGAAATCAAGGTAAGAATAAACAAAAAAGAATATTGAAATACAACGAAACATTCACATATTGAATACATCCAATGCAAATAATAATAAAAAATCCGACAACCAACCAAACCAAATAATTTTCTTAAACAGCCAGCCGAGTAAGCTCTGCTTCCAACTTGATAAACTAGCTTTGATCTTACCGCCGAGCATCACCAAGGGACAATTTTCATTGGTGAATAATTTTACAGCTAATTCGAGAAAGGTTGTCAGAAAAAAGCGCACGCGACAATCCCGAAAAGTATTGTGGGTAGTTTAAAGTTCGCTCTTCCTAGCATTTCAGGGAAATCTAAAAAAGGCACTATACACCATGGACGCTTGGCGGGAGATTTTGGTCATTCTTGGTCGTTCAGTGTTCTTCGCTCGCTCGCTTTTTTATTAAGCTTAGTTTGAACCGTTTTTGTAACTAATTGTAAATTGTGTTAGTTTATTTAGTTGTACCCATTCCTCGTGGTTTCGTGCTGCTGCCGCATTAGATGAGGAATTCGTTTCCACATATTTTTTAGCCACTTCTGAAGGGTGTGTTTTTAGTGGTTTTCGTACCTGGTGTAAAACAGCTTTTAAATCTTAGAACCAATAGCTCTTACTTACAAGGTTCCAAATTGTTATTAAGATACATTCTGTATCTGATGACTGACTGACGCATCCTCGATCAATGAATGTCTCGTGATTGTGCAGTCAGAAATAGCCTGGCATGTCAGTAGCGTGAAGGCACGTGGGTTATAACTTCCTCCACATGGACGGAAGTCCATATTAAACGAAGAATATAAACAGGAGCCCACGAAATATCTGTTGTGGACAATTTTTGTTTGCCTTAAAATTCTTCAAACCAGTTTGATTTGTCTTTTTCTGTCTTAATAGTCATTATCAAAATCTGAAACATCAAACTGGTTTGAAAAAATTTCAAGCCAAACAAAAATTTAATCCACATGTCCAAATTAACAATAAGCTATTGACGAAAAGGCAAATGCGTAGGGAGTTACCATCATATCATTGTTTCTACGAAAACTACAATGATGACTGAAATGTGACAAAAGTTACAATCAAATCCCCAGGGGACACACGAAGGGATCATCCCTGCTCCAGATAAACAAACCACTCTAAATTTTCATTCATTAAACATCAACTATCTATCCTACCCTTACGCACTTTGGAATTACGCAACATTAAATTATTTTGAAATTAGCAAAGACCGGTGATAATAGCAATTTCACAGCAGAACAAACGCGTGGTAAACGCAACACAAAATGAATTAAAAAAGGAAAAAAAAAATATTAAAAAGCCAAGTTCAGTTGTCAATGTGACCTATGCGATTTCGACATGTTTTAACTTCCGCCAAAGTTAGATCAACTTTATTAAGTTGTTACTGACCTGACACTACATAAGCTTTGTCTTGAGGCAACAGAAATATTGTCTTCTTCTGCCATCACTGCGAGATTCTCGATACACTGAAACACAAACAACAAAAGCGCAAATGATATAAACACACTCGCATTGTAAGGATTCTGGCCAGCAGTGATCGCTAACCTGCCTTATTTGATCTACTAGACTTATTCAAAGCTCCTGGCAATACATTGTATCAAGAATAGCATCCCCTCATTGAACAAGGCAGAAAAAAAATAATAAAACGACTGTTATAAAATATAAACAACGATATACTAAACGCAACAACAAAATAAGCCTTTAAATTTTTTTTTGCCCTACCTTCATTCACGTTTCTAGCGTGAAACTGCAGAAAGCTAGCACAAAAAGCGATTTGACTGAACAGAGCAGTAACGTGATAAAACAAGTCGACTTCCTGTTTAAACAAAGCCTAACCACTAAGAATTTAGAAAAGATCTTAATTTATTCACGTAAACTGAAACACGATTTAAAATGCATTAACAAATTCAAATCCAGCTGACTGCACCTGTTACAGCGGAAGTTTTACTTGGTAACGCAAGCCTTCCTCAAATGAGTTCTTAGTAACAAAGAAATATTTAAATTACCGCTCGCTGCCAATGCTCCAGTCGACTAACGACCAAATAATCTACAGGGCCAACACTTCAGATACGACAAAACGACTAGACTGGATGAAATTCTTGAATCGAGCATTTCCTAACGAGCCACTGTTTCGATAAACATCGCAAAAAGGGTAAATTAATTGTTCGCTACAAAGGAATACGCAAAAGAACACTGAAAATAAGAGAAACGCAACTTTCCTCGGTCTCCTGACGAAGAGTTTCTGTTGTTAATACATCCCACATCCACAGGAAATACATCGCCACGTTTTGGCGAGTGGGCGGCAATTAAAATCATTAATGGCCGACTTCTATGGCTTGAATAATTGAGTATATAATTACACCATGTGAAATAAATTTCTTTGTTGTTTTTTCTTAAATTTTCCAGTTAACTGAACAGAATGCTCCAATCAAGTATTCCACGTTTTACATGTTTTTACCGCAGGCAGATAGAAATGTTTACATGCAAATTAAAAATCTTTCAAGTTGATGAATAGATGAAAAAGTTAAATCTGCCAAGACAGCTTGAAATATTCAGTTTTGCATTCCAAATTATCCATATTAAACACCGCTCCGATTCGTTTACTAATTTACTCGGTGAATTCTGGAGTAAAATATCACGGAGCACACAGAATTGTCTAGACAAAGACATAAATACAAACTATGGTTAAAAAAAATAGATATTCAACACCTACCGATGTAAATCTCACCAGCTTCACTAAAATCACTCGAAATGTATCTCCTTTCACGTTTGCAGAGTTGACTGACGATATTTAACAGGTACGGTAGATTATATTTTGCTGTTGTCTGCTCATAGAAGCACAGTGCGAACTTCAGTTACCCACTCAACATTTTCTCGGCTCGTGTGGAACACTTTTTTTTTATTTCTAGCCTACGTTGTGACGTCATCTCAGCATCCATGACGCGCTCGGCACGACAAAATAAAATCTATTTGTTAAACGTTGTTATAAATTCACGTTTACCTTCAATGTCTAGAATAAAAAATCAGAGGCACGGAAAATGTATCACGTTGTTCACATTTGACTCTTGCGATATTCCGTATTGAATCAGTGAAATAGCTTAGCAAACATTTCGCAAGTTTTTTGTGCATATGCAAACACAAACAGACGTACTGTCATATCTATCGCCTTTCCCCCTCACTGCGCGCCATGCTGCTACTTACACCCATGTTATACAAAGCGAACATTTACAGTGTTTGAAATCTCAATAGAGAGTGCTAACAATTGTACAAAAAAGAAGAAAGTACAATTCTATTTATTATAGTCTTATAGACAGCTAACTGAATCGCACCACGGACACCTTGATGCTATGGTGTTTTTAAAGGCTCCCGAAGTTGAATATAACAATAACAAATCACTCGCGACCGCTGAATTAAGCTACAATTTCAATATCTTGAAGTTTTGACTGTGCGCATCTTTACCGAACCTTTACTATGTTAAGCAGCTACTATTAAGGTAAAGCGATTTTCCCCGGCCAAGACCGACTGAATTTAAATTCGGTTTTCTCTCCAAACTAAAACTCCTCTTTACTTAGCGAGTATTGAAAGCTGCGAGTTTTCATGAATTCAGTACTTTTTATTAGCATAACCGCGTGGCTGACTATTGGCAAATTCGTTATGAATGGATATGCAGATGCTTTTAAACAATCGATAGAAAGTCTCGGAAGGCGTGACCGCACGGTTTATGATCATTAATAGTGTAAGTATGATAGATCAGCCGTTGGGTTATGTTATGAATCATTGGACAGTATATAGATTCAAGAGTTTGATTGGGACTTTGCTTTGACCTCACAGTCTAATTGTCAAAAGTTATTATTGTGATTACATTCGAACTTCTCCTAGTGGCCACCCGACATACAACGGCCAGTTCAGTCTCTGTCCCGGTCGCCGATACAACGGACATCCGCTACAACGGAAACGGCAAGAAAAACGCCATCCAAAATGCATATCTTTCCTCGAAATGGCCAGAGTGACCTTGGTAGCTCGTAACTAACTGAGACAGGGTAATTACCTGGCTTATGTCAGAAGTCCAAGCGGCCTTCTCCTGTGCTGATGGTGCCATTAACGTGACAGTGTGAGGGGGTCCTGGGTCCGGCTTATCACGTGATCTCACGATCAGTTTGAAAGTAAGCTCATCCAAGTCGATTTCCTGGTTTCCTCGACCGCCATATAAAACACTTTCAGCATCCACTATGACACAAACACACATACTTAGTTCACTGAGGGGAGTTAAAAGGTGATGCATTGAAGGTTAACTTGAGTGCTGGGTTAAATCTCTGAGCTTACACTGAGTTCAAGAAATTAGCCTGTTTGAAACCGTACCCTAAGCTGAACCGAGATTCTATGGAAACACAGAGTTAGTGAGCCTAAAACCCTGCAAAATAACTACATGCTGTGTGCTATTTCCATGCATTACTCTGGCAGCTTACCGTCCTGAAAGCAATCCTCAACTAACGTTGCATCAGCAAGGGATATGTTGGATCCATTCTAGGAAAAGTCAAGAAATACTCTTTAAGACACAAAATAAGTTTGACTTCTACGCAAATACCGTATATACGCATACAGAGCTTCGTGACGCAACGAAAGAAAGAGACTGTAAACTTGAATTTACCTAAACTATGAAACGAACAGTAGTTTAAAAAAAAAAATTCAGGATATATCCTCGAGTGTGCTGGAGTGTGCCTTGGCTTCAGTGAAGGATGATTTATTTGCAAGAAATTCACCTTTTGGATCTATATCTGGGAATCCTCGACTGGTGTTCACTACTGGGATGTTTAGGCTAATGAATTGCTGTGTAAGGTTGCGTTCGAACTGCGGACTTCATTATTTCGTAGCTAGAAATACTAATACACACGTAGGTCGTATAACCATTTATACCATGCCATAGAAAATACAACCAATCAGAATACAGGAAAGCCGTTGTATATTCGACGGTATTCAACCCAACCTTCCCATAGTGCGCTGCGACTGTATTCTCGACGAAATTTAGTAAGCGTATTTTCTATGGCATGGTATAAAATAGTTACACAACACTTTCTCGTGGTATACTATGGAATATCCCACTTGTCACTTGTATTTTCTTGGCATACACACTCGCCTAAAGGCTCGTGTGTATACCGAGAAAATACAAGTGACTCGTGGGATATTCCATAGTATACCACTCGAAAGCGTTGCATAACTAGTATGTAGTTCCGTTCAGGAAAATTGTTCACCACGAGCGAATGTGAGAGATTCGCACCGACAATAACTCAAAAATCATGATAATAATAAAGATGTAACCCTGAAATGAACATTTCTCGCAACGGTTTTGTTGAAGCAAGCTTGCACGACGTAGTCCAGTTCGACTGTTCGTAACAATTGTTCCAACCTTGCAAATAATTTTTTGTGCGTTGGCCGGGGAGTTACACCAAGCAAAGTCCTGTGCAACCTGTCTCGTAACGGTGAAACAGAATCGCGAGATATTTTGCAAAAAGGTTTTGAAACATTACGAAGTGTGACAGCACCATTACCATCAAATAATTGCAAACAAGCATTTCAATTTGTTAGATTCAATTTGACTTGCGAGGCGTGATACCTTGGTGAGGTGCAGACGGCCGCTGGATGATCTGCTGGTAAGTAGAAGGAAGCCTGAGAACAGAAAGCATTGACGAACAGTCTCTTTCCTTCCTTCACCTGACTTCAGCGACAACCCACCAAACGTTTTACCTTTACGACTCTCTGTCACCTGGATTAAATTCCCTAAAATAATTGAAACAAACACACAAGTCATGTTAGTCTCCGGACAGCAACATCACGAAACAAACAAAACTGACTGATCAAAGTGTTTTCGGTGTCTGGCGTTAGGTTGACTTGATTCAATTTACAAGTGATAAAAAATATATAAGAAAATGTAAAATAAATAAACAAGCAAATAAACAAATGAACGAACGAATGAATAAAAGTTAAGCACCTTGTCTTATAAAAATCTGGTTCACATCCAGTAGCATGTCGCAGCCTTCCACTATCTGACGCTCAATAGACAGGTTCTTGCGAATGTTCTCTGTCTCACTGACTTCGTCATGCATTACCTAACATCAACAAACAAACGAGTGTTTATTAACAGCGCAACGGCAGATATAAATCATATCAGGGCTTAACAGGCGAGGGAGACCTCCCTTAATAAACAGTAGCAAGTGAACGTACGACTCGAAAGCTTGCATTTGAGTGGTCACTGACTCGAGATGTGACCCCAGGGATGGCAGAGTTAAGGTCGCGCGGGATTCATGCTTCTTTATGCATGTATATATTTCAAGAGTATTCACTGTGACAACTGAAGTCGGCTATACTCAAAAAGTTCACGAGAAAACTTTTTCCGTAAGTTTTTCTTTGTATTAATAAATATATATTATCGTTCCGGCTTAGTTTTGTGGCTAGACTTGCACCAAGTCGCCCTCTATCGAAAAGCGTCGCGCAGCGACCGCGAGTGAGCACCAAGTCCCCCTCTATTGGCGAGCGAAGCGAGCCGAAAAGCGTCGCGAAGCGAATATAGCGAATTATCAAAACACGATTCACAGCTTTGAATAGCACACGTTGTTGTCAAGTTATCGACTCGTATGGTGAACAGAAGCAGCAAAACTTGCAATTTCAGTTGTGCCAAGTTTTCGACGCCGATATACAATCACTAGGAACGTAAACTTGGTGTACTCTATTGTGCCATGACAGAAGGCACTTTAGAAGCTGCCATTTAAAAAAAGATTGCACGTTTCAAAGCTTCGATTTCACCTGTTTTTACTCTCTTAGAAGCCAATAACTTCTAGAAATTCTTAAATTAAAAGGTTTCTTTCTGCCATAGCGCAACCGAGGTTATGATTTATATATCACTTGGTTATATAAACATTTAATTCGGTTCGCTATTCTAGCTGAAAACTTGGACAAAATCGCATTCAATATTTACTCCCCGAGTGGACAGTTGGTTTCAGGCCAATGGTAAGTTAGAAAAAGCTGTGAGGATTGTTAATTCATCCCCCCCCCTTCCTGGGGATGTATTTGTCGATAAACAAGCTTCTAAAAATAACTGCCCAGCTGAACGAATCATTTCATTTGCGCGATCCCCAACACAAGCGCGAAAACTTTTATCACACAAAAAAATTGATGGTAGGGCTCAGCTTGCATGGATGCATGGATTTTGAGCGGAAAATACTTGCTACTGAACAGTTAGAATGGAACATCACCGATTTACGGGAAAAAAAAACAATTAAGTACTTATCTTAAACTGAAACTAAAAGAAACTGACACTTGTTTGCTCGAAAAAATACGGTTAATGCCACTTTGCGCAACTAGGAAATACAATGTAGACGGTAGAATGAGAAAGAAAACCAAGGTGCTTTTACAGTAATAGTTGACAACAGACGTTTGTTAGAGTAAACAACAGGAAAACAAGGCTCCTGCGATGTTTCCCGCATACTTTGTTTTTCAAGGGCAGCTTTCAGTGATGATAAGTTTGCAGCAAGAGTTGCAGATTAGTATCAATACACGTTTTTAGCTTATATTCACCGCGTACGTAAAAAGGCAGTTACACATCATAACGTGAAGAAAAATAAGCACAACTGTTTATTTCGCTCTTTGTCATTGCTCTATGGTGCTGAATTTCAAATAAAAGTAATCATTAAATACAACGAAAAGTGTAAAGGAAGTCAGTGTGTTTAAGAAACAAAACCATAACACAAACTGGTCAAGCTCACCGTGGAAAGATCCTCCAGAACGCTCTGCGCGTACTCCAACGTATTTCTCTCCACGTGATCATGAGGAGTGAGAGCCAGAAGGTCATGTAACGTTATAATGTAGGCTGGCACCTGAAACCAGATAGCAACACAGAAACGAGAACCTATTATATTTATTATTGTATAACTGGAAACAAAAACGGGTCTATTAAATCCATGCTAAAAGACATGCGAATATAAGCAATCTAAGAAGGCGGCAGGACGTGCAGAAACCCACACCCGTCTTCTACGTGTCTATAGTAGATACTATAGTTTTTCTTATAACTGAAATGATTAAAGCGAGCGTGGGAACGTTTGACAACCATATCACGTAGCGAAGTTGGCGTAATTTCCATGATTTTCAGACATAACGACATAAACCTAGAGATTTGAAGATACGGAAACTAACTATTAGTGTGGCATTTTAGCCGCTCAGATTATGCCACCTACCACCAGGAGCCTGGAATATACTAGCTTCGTTACAGGCAATATACGAGCCCAAACAGAGAAAGCCGTACTTAAAGAAGGCAGCGGCGAGCCGAGTCACTTTGATTCAAGCTCTCCACCCGGCAGTGTGCTATATAAATAGCCCGCAATTGATAAACCTCCGACCAGTCGGACGTGTTCTTTAGACTCTGTTTCATGATAAGATTCACGTGTCGTCATTAGATTCACGTGTCGGCATTCAGGTTGAATGTTCGTCAGCGCTACGTGGATAAATTTACATATTTTTTTGTTTTCTTAGGTGTTTCTATTTTTAAGTTATGTATCAAACCTTAGGCTGTTTTGTTTTTGGTGCATGTCTATTATTTCCAGTTCAGTAGCTTAAAATAACTTGCTTTGAAAAGCATGATAGAAGATTCTTTATCAAAGATTCTTTTCTCAGGCACGAAGTTTTCCTTGGTTGTTTGCAGAACACAACATAAAATGTACAGGGCTATTTTATATTTTTTTAAAACAATTTCGCTTAGGTAATTGCTTAAATGAACAACTTAAACGAAGTGTATTTAACCCATTCGTTAGGGTATTACACCATTTGCATCAAAAGTTCATTAACCCACAGCCGGCGGGTAATACAAACAAGACTGTGATTCCCCTACGGATTTATAACTAAAAGTCGTAAAAATTCGCGCAGGTACAGAAATTTTATAAAGTCAATATTGTCGATAAAAAAAACTTATTTCGCGTGCACAGTGCATTCTAAAACTCAGCGGGGGGGGGGGGGGGGGATTTAAGTATCGTCGAGGGGTCTTATTCTGAAAAGCCAAATAAATGTACAGATTATAAAAATCCTTTTGTGCTTTAAACCAAACAGAAAGTTGCGCACTGCCACGCTGAATGCAATTTGGCTGCCAGAAGATTCGACTGAGCGTTGATGTTTATTTTGTTTAGGTTCAACTTTAGTGTAACTATAGTATTCACAGTCAAATTATTCACCTTTTCTTGCCGTGAGGCTGACAGACATATTTAGTATATAAATTACCCGCCAGGTAGTATAAAATTGTTGGAAATTTAGCGTAAATATTCAATGTATTTTGTTTACACTGTTATTTAAATTAGATTATGTAACAGACACAACGGAAACGAAGTTGAGTGGAAAATGAACTTTGTCACCGTGATACGATGATACGAAACTGCAGAACGAGCACTTTAGCCGCCGGCCGTGCAGATAAAAAAAGTGTTACCCCTTGTCAAGTGGCGGCCTACAATTTGATTTTTATACTTGAGCAGCCTAGATCACACTAAAGTCAATCAAGCATTTAATAGTGCTGTGGATTACAACTATCATTACCAAAGTCCACTTAAATATACAGAGGAATAGGTCAAGGAGTAGCTAGCATCGAAAATAACATTACGGTAAATATTTACGAAAACAAGATCAAAACATGAAAATTGCAGGTAAAATTGCGAGCGCCAAAAAACGACATGAACAGTAGAGATATATGTAAGTTAAGTACATTTCCTTACCTTAAAAAAAGTAAGATGAAATTTCGCTACATATTTACAACAAATATAAAGGTAATGTAACAAAAGCGATCTACATGTTACTAACGCTGATTAAAAGAAACAGACTAAACAGAATCAATTTGACTTATAAAAGGCTAGTACAGACATGATGACCTTGTACTTACACAAAAGCTAGTAGGCTAGACGATGACAAACACAATGCGTGTTGGTGCCAAGATGTGTTGTATATAAAATACAGCCCGCCGTATAATCGTGTGATACAGGCTGCCGCTGAGACCAGTCAAGCTTCAAATGCCTAATTGTCGCAATTCCACACTTCTCTGAGCTGAGAGTTCACACCGTGGATTCAATAGACAATTTGAAATGAATTACCCGGAGAAAAACACTCGATTGAAAATTAAGTTCGAAGACATCCAAATTAAAATCGACTAACACGACAACGAACCACTCCTAAACGAGTGAAAAAATCGAAGCTTCGAGACATTCGCATAACTCTCCCTGCAGAGCATAATCTGAGCATTACAAAGAGATTTCGGTTCGATAACAAATGGTAAATTAAGATTTCAACGACAAAAATTCAATTTCCGTGCAGGTTTAGCGCCGGCTTGGTACATTTGAATACATTTACTCGCGGAAAGCGTGGTTTTAACAATGCACAAATGAAAAAAGCGAAAAAAGCAGAGTCCTTCAACATCGGCTCTCAATCTGCGGCGAGTAGGTCGGTTACCTCGTTATTTTCTTTAATCGCACCGAAGTTATAATAGAATTTATCCCTTTAAAAACATGCTTTTAAAAAACGAATGGAATGAAAAGCTTTAAGCAAGAATTACTAATAGCCGTGCGAAAATGGATTGAGAATAAAAGTGTACTTTGTTTGAATGCTGATTAACAAGAGGACGAGGCCTGCTCCACTGCACGAAAACTACTGGCGCGTACAAACAAGTAAACAAGCTACAAAAACTGCATAAAACAACACAAATCTGCAGCCTTCAGCAAAGTGGAAATTAAAAATCTGTTTCCATTTGCACAGTTGTTACTAGACAGCCAAGTCTGTCCCGGTTATATTTTAAATGGGAGAGGGAAATAAAATATTAATGAGTTCGGAACAAAGACAGCATCTGTTGTTAAGTCTAGCGAGCAAGCCACGATAGTTACAAAGCCTTTTATAACAACCGACGAATACCAAGTGGAAATTACTACAACAGCAGATCACACGCAACATTGTAGAGAAGAAAAAAACATACCTTGAACTCTTTCACCCTGACTAAACACTAATGATACTGTGCACAGAAGCAACCGTTTTGAACAACAAATTAAATTTATGTTCGTAAAGCCTGTGCCAATAGCTGTTTATATAAAATAGCGCTCCCAGCGGAGTTGTCCCAGACATCCTTTAACACAGCGAGAGAAAAACATTAAAGACAAACAAAAGCCAAGTAAAGGAAATTTGGAGTGCACAAACTGTTGTTGTTTTATTATTATTGGATATCACCTGCGCTTCTGAGCCTGGTGCATCTCAAATTTAAAGCAAAGTTTAATAATAAAATCAAAAATATTATAGTTTGCACACGGCCGAAAATATTTTCATGAAGCGATAACCACAACTACTCAAAGATAACCAGGAATGTCGAGTTTTATCATGTACCAGCGCGCAATAAAAAAACACAGCGCTTGAACTCAAGCTATTATTTAAAGGTGTCGCTTCCTATTCGCACCGCTTGAACACTCCATCAAAAACTATTATTTTGACTGAATTAAAAGCAATTTTCGCATCAATAGCAACGTGAAAAAACATAGGCACGCTAAGCGTGCAGGAGTTATTTTTTCAATTTATGGGGTGGCTTGGGGTGAGACTGGGTGATTGTCCTGTTGGGATGGTTTATGTCATGGCTTGAGCTATTTGTGTATGGCGGTCCACGGAGTCACTTTTTTGCATAAAATTTGCTTGCAAACAAAAAAATTTTACGTGCACTTTGATACATCAGAACTGTTTTATTCAATACGTAAATTTCATCATTTAATTGAAAAACAAGTTAGAACTAATTTAATTTTTTGAAACGAACGTAACACGATACTTTTGTTTTTCTCGAAAAAGCCATGTCTCCATTTAACACGCTCAATAGTCACTTTGAATGAAAAGTAATAAACGAATCAAATCAAAAACCACTCTCTTCGGAAAAGTTCTTTAAAGCGCAGTACACCTGCAGTATTTGTTTCCTGTCACAACTGTTCAACAAAGATTTTGGTTCATTCACAACGTAAATTTTATTCAACAAACAAGAACTAATTGAGTTATCAAATTGTCACGGAATGGCAGCAAAGTTTATACCTATACCGGCTCATTTAATGTTTAAACGAGATGTTTTTAAGGTATAAACACAAACGCCACTTCTGAATTGGTGAATTGAGCAAGAAGCTCAAATAACCGAGTTGGAATTAGCGCGGTCCCGCCAAAAAAAAATGGACAAACATAACTTGCAATCAGGCGTACTTAGGACAAACATGAAGCACGTGTGAAGTGTCACGCATAACGATCGTTTGTGCCATGATTTAGAATGCAAGTGTTAAATCTTAAAGTTCACTCTGTCATTTAGTTTTCTTTTGAAAAAACGCAGTAACATGTGTATGAAAGAATCTCAATCGGGTGTCGGTAAAACGCCGACTCGGGGTCGGGGTCGGGGTCAATTTTTTATTTTTTTATTTTTTAAAATTCATCGATTCAGAAAAGAAAATTACAAAGTTTATATTAGCGTGTGGGGCATTTCGAGTCGAAAAAAGCATTTCCTTCACAATGCCCTTCGTAATGTAATGTTCATATTCTGCCATCCTTTGCAGTATCACACACATTCAATCTTTTCTTTAAATGGACAATATTTTGGTTAATAGAGATTAATTTTTCAACAATGACACGAGCATGGGACAAAGAAAAATTCTGAGTCCCCGACGGGAATCGAACCCATGGCTTCCCAGATACCGGTTGGGCGCTCTGACCAACTGAGCTACGAGAGACTCGTTGTGAGCTGGGCCATTTACTAGGTTGATATGTGACACGCGTCCTGCATACTGCTTGGATCAGCAATGTCGAAATCATCAAATGTGTATTAAATTATAAAGATGTAAATTTTAAGCTCGATAATAAATAATGAAGATGAATTTTTCAACAATGACACGAGCATGGGACAAAGAAAAATTCTGAGTCCCCGACGGAAATCGAACCCATGGCTTCCCAGATACCGGTTGGGCGCTCTAACCAACTGAGCTACGAGAGACTCGTTGTGAGCTGGGCCATTTACTAGGTTGATAAGTGACACGCGTCCTGCATACTGCTAGGATCAGCAATGTCAAGTTCATCAAGCGTGTAGTAATCGATAGTCGGTATCTGGGAGGCCATGGGTTTGATTCCCGTCGGGGACTCAGAATTTTTCTTTGACCCATGCTCGAGTCATTGTTGGAAAAATACATCTTTATTATATATCACCGAGCTCAAAATTTACCATCTTTATTATTTACTATTTTGGTTATGTTGTCATCTAAAGGAATTAAGAGATAGCCCCCAAATAAACACAATTACAAGTTAACATGATGATCCGTATTGCTAGTCACTACTCTTGTGACGGCTGTAAATGATTAACAATAATAATAACAATAACAATAATAATAATAATAATAATAATAATAATAATAATAATAATAATAATAATAATAATAATAATAATAATAATAATAATAAAACAGAAAAATCGAGCCATATAACGCGTATGGAAATTGCGACTGACTGAAGACCCTATTATCGCTACAAGTGAAGTCGGCGAGCCTCCAACTTAAAGGTAATACCCCCTCTTCTATAAACTGTACATCAAATGTTTTTATTGAGTTGTCCCTATATTCCTATATCACGGATTTTGTGACACGTCCGGCTTCAACGCAGGCTACATTGGCTTGTACATAACAAACATTACGTGTTTTCTTTTCGTTGGATGGTTACGTAATCGTTTCGCTCATTAACAAAACACTTGAAAAAGTGATTGGGAAGAACATATAACTAAAAAAAAAACAATTTTGTACTTCTTACGTTAAAAGTGATTTTGTTTTACGATACCTTACAAATGCGTCTAGCATGGGCCAAGGAATTAGAGAACATGCTTGCTATGTTTAACATTTGTGTTCTTTCGACAAAACCTTTACACAAACAAGCTCAAATAATTGAAATGCCGGCCCTGTTTACACACTCACCCTATGCATGGGGGCCGTCAGGTAGAATTCTATTGTCCGACCAGCGCACACTGCTTTCTCTTCATACAACTTAAGAAGTCGGCTGAATGCTGGCCGTTGTTTGCACTCTGCTAAAGTCTGCAAAATGAATGTACTAAATTAACGATGACAGCAACTTGTAAAGACAATAGTTTAATTCTAGCATAGAAGCGAACGAAGACGCGGTAAGCTACGGGTTGGACTTGGGAGGTTCGTTACTCTCATAGTACCTCTCTGCACGTGTTAATAGCTGGGTATTAATTATTAACCTGCAATGGAAAATACAGGGGGCGGGGGAGTAGCAGTGCTCGTTGAAAACGGAATGAAGCGCCAGTACTAATGAGTTGTTAACCAGCAGAAGACTTATTTAATCCCCCAGTGATGAAGAACACGACTCGTGTGCTAAATCAGTGATTATTCCCGAGGGAGTAGTTGTACTCTTCATCACACGGTTGGAGTTGGCCCCAGCACTGCCTCTGTTAAGTCAGCCTACCTCCAGGCTCGCTTCTTGCCATCAATCATTCCAACTTGGGGTGTTCAGCAGTGAAAGCACCCGGAGGGAATATATATATATAACCCCCTTATTAAAGGGGGTTATATATCGCTAAATTTAGTACTCGCTAAAATTTGTCTTGGTCAAATTTAATGCTCGTTAAATTTACATACTCCCCCCTCAATCCCAAAGAAAAAAAAACAATTAAACAAAGGCGACTTGAAAAATTCTTCTAGAAATGGATGCCGGTAACTTTATTTCGGGCAATGAAAAAATGCAAATGTTCGTTCAATTTTAAGTGAGTTTGTTCTTTTACTGAACATGTATTCCCATCTTAGCGATATGTTTATTAAAAACTTCCCTGTGAACGACAAGCGACAGCCTACTTACGTGTGCATTCGCAGGCTCATCAAGAACTGGTTTACACGATATCGGAAAATCGCTAAATCTTGCTCAGAAAAAATCGCTGAAATTAGAAGTTGCTAATACTAGTAACCTTAAGGTATTTCAATTATCATAACCTTAACGCAAACATTTTGAAACACGCAAAATTAATATTTTTTTAAAAAAAGAAGAAACAACAACAGCTTGCTGTGATTAATCGAACCGATCCTGACAAAATTCCTCAGAAAAAATGAGCCGATTAGTTTGCCAATTCACTAACTCAGTCACGTCAACCCTAAGTGAAGAGCGAATCAGCGGCCATCGCTGTCAGTAGTCTGCAGTTCCAGTTCTCGCCCACTGCAACGCGCCGCTTTCATTCGTTTTCTCCAGCACAATCTAGCAATCTTGTTTTCATGTGTTATGTATTTGTCATACAGACATGTCACGATGTCTCTTGGAAACTCGTTATCAGACGATAATGTAACAACGAAAGCAACGGAAATAAATTAGCGCCAGTGCCTAGTCTCTGTAAACTGCTTTTCTTTTTCTTTTTACTTTAAAACAAAAACGATTTCCAAAACACGCAACACGCGGCAAGTGTGATCCAACAAAAAAGACAAACAACCTAATATTCTGAATTGAAGCGTTATACAGCAGGAAAATGTATGCAAATAACTGGCAGACATCATGAATACAGAAAGCAGTTACGAACGAAAAAAAATATATTCAAAACTAGTCCGCTTTGAAACGACGAACTTGAGTCTATTTCTTTAAAATTGTTTGTCCTTTCACGAGTAATGGAAATAAACGAGGACAAATAAAAACAGCGGTTTGATATGCAGTACCATCAAATTAACTGACAACGAAGGAAAACCAAATTAAATCAAATCATATCACCACTGCTAGATGATCTAGTCTGCCGGATGAGATGCGCCGATCACTGCAAGCTAGCTGCTGAAGCGGTTTAGAAATTAACAGTGAGTGAACATACCTGTAGAGAATAATGGTGATTCCTTACGTACTCTTGATAAATGTTCAACATCGGCAGGAGCATATCAAACAAGTCACCTGTTCAAAGAGAAAAATGCAGTTGTCGTATTTACAGTCTAATTCTTTTAAATATGCGTCTCCAAAGTCGCCCATCATTTATTTTATGATAACTGTCCAGTTTTTCGCGCGCTCATTGGCAAATTGTTCATTATTAATTATAGCGGACATATAAACATTGTTGGTGTGCCCTTTGCCAAGGCCATGAAATGTCCATTTTAGTTTAGCAGTGTATAAAACTAATTAAAATCTGTTTTTCATGCGTCTGTCGTGGGAAATTTCACAGCTATTTGATAAAAATTATCTTTGATAAGAGCCAGGAGAGAAGCACAAAAACTGAGTTTTAATTGCTGAATAGACGAACGAGATCGCTCTATTTGACTCGATATTCCTTCCTTTTCTCTGGTATTTACTTCTCTTCTTAAGTGATAAATGTCATGATATGATTTTTTAAAATTCTGGTTGCCACGACAAACTCTCGGTAGTCTCTCGGTAATTTAAAAAATAATATAGAAAACAAACGACCTAATATTGTGAATTGAAGCGTTATACAGCAGGAAAATGTATGCAAATCAGGGTTTGAAGCTAAACACCAGTTCCAGAAAAACATTATGCACTTCTTAGATTGTAACAACCGCTTGTTGTGAGCATACATTCACATTTTACAGTCGTGGGGAGTCTCATTCAAAATTGTTAGTAACTGCATGCAATCTTTTGGTATCACGTTGACTTACATCACAAACGTTGTAGTCCAGGAGCAAATGTCGCTTAAAAAAGTTCCGTGGGAATTTCGTGAAGATTTTTTCCGACCAGTGTAAAAGTGTTGTGGAGGGCCTAAGGGACCCGATAAATGTTGTTGGCACTTTTGTAACCCGTGCAGACCGTTTCTATGGGGGCGTTTACACGTGCCCTGTGTGGCTCAGCATGAAAACGAGGCTGAAGTTCTAAATTGCTTCGCGCAAGTTCTAAATTGGTTGAAATATTGCCGTTTTTTGTATTTTAGGACGAAATTTTCCTAGTCCTTAAAATTGTGAGATAAAAATACTATGTTTGCACTGATTATACTGGTCACAGGTCTTAGCCCTATTGAGACCCAGGGGGGTGGGGGCTTTTCACGCCCGCACTGACTTTGAACGCTTATAACTTTTTCAGGGTTCAGCCAAACGCTGCCAAACTTTGCGAGTTTATCTAAAATTTATCCGAGAATATTTTAGTAGGATAGATTGTTGTGTCAGAAACTTGACATCACCATGGCAACGGCATTTTGACAGGCATGTTTTCCCAAATTTTTAATTTTCGTGTTTCTATTAATGAAAATTAACTTTAATGTAAATTTTTTCACCCTATTACGGTTCGTAAGCACAGTTTTATTGATTTTAAGCAGTTTTTAGTAATTTTGGGTGGTTTTCTTGCGTTTAGGAAATTTTTGAGATCCAAGATGGCGGATCCAATATGGCGGCTGTTTTGACATTGTGATGTAATTACACGTGATGTGACGTAGTCATCCCACGTGACGTATACCAATAGATAGATGGTGGTGGTGTGGGGGGGGGGGGGGGTCCCTCGGTCTAAGAAAGTCCAAGAAAGCCCCGTCTGAGGGGTCGAGCTCCCCTGAATGGTAAGCTTTGAAACACTTGATTACTTCCAATATCAAACTAAGATTCTTAGATATTAATTACTATCGTATATTGTTTAAAACTGTTAAAATCTCGACATGTTAAGTTTAAAATTAACAATAACTGCAGCAACAGAAACCTATTGGATGTGAAATATAAGAGGTCAAAGATGCCCATTATTTTGCAAAATGTTCTTATAGAATGAAGTGCGAGTCTTTCGGCTCTGAACGTGGACAAAGAGGAAAATCAATCATTTATTGAACTTTTGTTTCTTAGGCGTTTCAAAACTAGACTGCTTTTATGTCTACGTAGTGAAAACCGGTTGAAAATTAATGGTAGAAAAAAACCGTTGTTATTACTTAAAGAAGCCTTGAGGTCTATAGAAATTTTTTCATGGCAACAGGGAAGTGAACAAGAAACCTCGATAGGATGGGGTACCACTCTCGATCATATCAACCGTTGCATGAAGGTTGCAGGAGGACTTATTGGGATCACTCTAAACCTGAGTGCTAGAACAAAGTTTTTCCTAAGGCAAAGCAAATGGCTGGGATGTCTTCACTGATGCAGCTTTTCATAACGCGAAGACAGAGTTATTGATTGGTTGTTGACCACAATGCGGAACTTTGCTTACCCGTTTAAAGAAAAGAGTAAAGAACTTTACAATTGTAGTAACCAAAGTTGCCATGATCATGCCTGAAGCAATGAAAAGTGATCTTTGCCATAGAAGTGAGAGAGATAGGGCACTTTGTAAGATCTTTGCTAAAGACAGAATTCACTCGAACATAGTGAACCGCTGGTCCCAGAACAAATAAACGCAAACTTCTTCCTTGAAAAGACAGCGGAAAGGTATCAAAGTATATTGCAATGATATAAGTGGTCGAGTTTCGCGACTTATGATAGTATGCAAGAGCCAGACCGGGCAATCTACTGTGGTACCGAATCCATTGTTCCGCAAAAAGCTCGTTAATGATAATTCTTTACAAGCATGGAGGTGAATCGCGGCTACTCAGAACAACGAATATGACATAATAAATGTGGACGCAGAGCCTTAACTGCAATTACTAGTCCCTGCTGTTGACGCTATGGCAGAACTGCAGTACCTTGATAGATCAAACGGTATCAAAGACTGTTTATAGTCACTGGCACTGGCCAGAACTACCGTGTAATTGAACTTGGGTCGATTGCTAGCGCTCTTGGCAGTGCTAAAATTGCAGCACTATGTGTAGCCTGCGGCTGTATTCGCAGGCTAATATAACTGGAAGTTTTTTCCTGATAGTCCTGAGTGCTGAAAAGCCTTCAGAGACACAGGCAAGGACGTAATTAATGCTTTGGGATGTCTTGGAACGATGCTGTATTCAGAATAGAAGACAGTGGCTCTAATAGAGCAGTATGTTTGCCAGACGTTTTAGCTCAAAACAAGCATCTCGAATCATGATGATAAAGACCTCATGTGGTAGATGTGCAAAAAGAAAGAGCTACCACCTACGCAGAGTGCACTCTATGAAGCAATTCTCTGTGCCCAATACTAGATGATCGCTTTTAACAACAACAGAGTATGCAGTCCTAAGTTACCACAGCCAGATGGTTATGGATGGAAAAATAGGGAGGAGGAATGGACGACTGTAGCGATGCGTAGAAAGTTCACCCACAAAACTTGCTACAATCTGAGAGGGGGAATGGAAGGGTATGTAGACATATTACATATATTGAAAAGACGGTCTTTACTAGCCTCGCTAGACCATACAAAGCCTTTTAATTTCGTTAAATTGTCCAACGCCAGAATATTCATTGATTCCTACAGACATAACTTGGAAACTGTTTGGCGAGGGGACGGCAGGCACTATGGTTCCAGGTCCGTTCCAGGTTCAATAAACCACAAGAAAATGCCGCCTCGATTTCATGTTCACGTGATCGAGACTATCCATATCAGTTAAGATATTCTTTTGGACATCTCAGACTATCGAAACTGCTAATAGTTATTCTAAAATACCAATAAATACCACATTTCTGTGAAGTTCATCATTCAGCCTCGTTTTCATGCTAAGCCAAATAGGTGATGTTTTTCAATTCCCCTCTGAAAGTCTTTGCACGGGTTACAAGATTGCCAACAACATTTAACGTGTTCCTTAGGTCCCCCTTAACACTTCTAAACTAGTCGACAAAAATCTTCACGAAAATCCCACGGGAATACCATTGCTCCCAGACTATTGGTGATTGGGAGTAAAATAATTGTTTCTTATCAATTCCCTATTTTTGTTATCATTTTTTTAAATTTTCTTTTTCATTTTTATATGTAGCTGAGTCGGGAGGAGGGGGATAGAAAGGAGGTCTGAGACCAAATAACTTGCAACGCGATCAATTTATTCACGTTCTTGTCCGCGGTTTTTTGACGGTGCGGCAGCAGGCCATCTTTTCCCGCGAAATGGAAGCTATAGCAACCACAACAACGATGCCGTGGATTCAGTGATTGTAAAGGGGTCAGAACTATTTTCGCTAAAGCTGTAAACGCATTGTTTTAATCCTAAAATTTCGTCGTCGTCGAGTTTTTTAAAAAACGCAGAATTTTGTGATTTTGCGTTACTTTTTAGCGCTGAAATGCAAATGAATGTACCGCGATTTTGAACGCTCGCGGGACTCACCAATGACGTAAAATAAAAAAACGACCAAGTAAAAAAAAAAACTCGAAACAATAGAGCAGGAAATCAACTGCTCCAACCCGAAAGGAAAATTTTCGAACGGGGAAAAATGCGCGCAGTGCGGGAAAGTTCAGCAAAATATTTTCTTCTGCCCAACCAAGAGGCAGCATTCAGATAGATGCTTGCCGAAACTAGGTGATAAGATTATTTCCCCAGGGGCTCTTCGCTTTTGCTCCAACTTTTCTTCGCCGATTCGCCCCCCACAGTGTCGACTTTCCCTCGCCCCTACTAACTGCCCCTGGGTCTCCGAGGATGCCTTTTACCAGTCTCATTTTATTATCTTCAATTCATATTACCGTTGTGGTTTTAAGAGGGTTTTACCCTCCATTCATATTACACACTATTCTGTCAGACGGAATTCCGTCTGAGACGAGTTTCCTCGTCTTCTTATATGAATTCGCTAATTAACGAGATGCAAAACACGTACTAAAATGTTATTAACCAACATGATTTAAACTAGCAATGGCTGTTTTTAAGTCAGGGAACAAATTTTTTTATTCTAGTATAAAAAAGGTAAAGGGACGCACTTAGCTTAAAGTCTCTTTGGCGCCGAGTTTACGAGTGCCCAGTTATCTCCAGTGTCGTCCAAGAATAGAACTCAGTCTTATTTAGAAGAGAAATCACTTTTTTTTTCTGTTAGGCCGTCTACCTTATGTGTCGCGTTTTTATACCAGACGTTTCTAGATTAAAAACGGCCAATGTCCCCTAGAAAAAGGAAGGTGTTGCACCAATGAATCAACTAACATCACTACTCACCTAAGATCAACGTTGGCCAGCTTTCCATGCGGTTTTGGAGTCCTTGCAGAAAGATTTGATGCAAGAAAAGAATTGTTTCACTGCAATCAAAAATTAAAAATACGTATCATCATTAATATCTTTTAATCATCTTGCTTTTCATTTATTTTTTCTTTTATCGAATTCATCATGGTTAACCAATTAGTGGCTAAGACCTCTGTTGGATCTATTTTTGGTTTTAACATTAATTAATTTAATAGTAAGTTTGTCGGCTTTTATCTCTCTAGAAGTATTTATAGGTTGAGCTACCACAGAGACCCACAGAGATACAGTGACGAGGACAACAATTTTGTTTTGTTAATATGGTTTGTTTCATGAATGAATTTTATTGGCCAGTGTTACAGTTGTTTATTTACTACTATTTACTGCCATGTTATAGCAAAGAATGGCTTTTAATCCATTTTAAGTGTTCAAGGAGGCTCTTAAGATTTTTTAGAAACATTTTTTAACGTTTACGATAATATAATACGTCAGCAGAAAAGGTATAGGAACTTTTAGTATGAGTTGCAGCAGTCACCATTGGTTTGTGCTCAACATATTTAGTAGGTTATACTCGCTAACAGTTGGTATTTATGATACTGCCATAACAGAGTTATAATTTGGACCTTTATGTGAGAATTCTTTTTTAACACAAACCCAGTTTGAAAATTTAGTAAAAATTAAATTAAATTAATTTTAGTTTTACCACAATACCTATTCAGAAAGATACAATTGACTTCTTCGTGGCTTAACGGGGGCCTTTTTGAGCTAGCAGCCATTTTAAAAGGCCTGTAGAAACATGACACGAGTGTTGACAGGTTTTGCACATATTCATCCTCGGTTTCCACCAGCTGAAAGCAAATTGAGTTCCTTTGACGCATGCTCTCTGCATGAGGTGACCGGATGTAATTTTGTACTATGCTGTGCCAACGGCGACGACAAAGCCAGCCTCGAATGAGACTTTGAACCTGTTAACAATTGACTCCTGTTATTGTGTTTATCAAGTTAACTCTATATTTATCAACGGCTCATCTTTAATGCTCTGGCTACATTCTGTTTTGTTAACTGCATGACAAAAGCTACAGTAAAAATTAATGTTGTTTTTGGTTTTTAGTTACCGGTAGTTAGTTTTCTTCATTTCAACACTAATTTTTAAAAAAATCATTCTTTTAGTTTATTGAGAAAGGCCTTTAACACTCTATTTACATGTGCAGCTGTTAAGAAAATAATTATTTTGGATAGGCTGTGCATCAAGTAACAAATTTACAAATGTAGTAGAATGCAGGAACAATGGATACACTTACATGATCAGAAAAAACCAACTGCAAGGTATCAATGACAATCAAAGGCAACCAATAACAACCGATTAATTCTTAAGAAATTATACTTGTGACTGTTGATTGGTTGATACCAATCCATAAATACTAACATATTCTCAAGTGATTTTGATTGACTGATTGATTTCCAATGACTGAGTCTCATCAGTAGGACAGGCCAGGCTTAATATCATCATCAGGATAATGTTCAACTTATGAATAATTAATGAAAGCAGACAATAAGCCCTGATTAAGGCAGTTCTAAGTATTTCATTTAGTACTAAGTATCAGACTTTTCGGCTACCAGGCTGCAAAGCCTGCAATTTTATATATTGATAATGATACAATAAATAATGCTGTTTAAAGGGAAAAGTGTTAAAAAATTTGCAAGGAATACCTTTTTTATATGTTTTATTTCCTCACTTTCTTCTTCTCGTGCCTCAACTGTCTTTTGTTTTCGAAGACTTGCAACCTGTATTAAAATATTTTTACAGTCAACATTTTTGCTGTAGTTATGGTGCAATGGCACCATGTTCACTTCACCTTCAACTTACAAATTAAAACAGCGACACCCACAAGGTCTTACTAGTAAATTAACACAAGACAGCACACTTGTATATTTATGATTGTTCCCAGGGGGGGTACTCTGGCTTGTAAATGACGGGGATGATCAAAGGATTTTTTTGGGTTTGAAGTTTTCTATTCCGGGATTTTTTTGGGTTGGAAGATTTGGCAAGTATTTTTTTGGGTGACTTGATTCAAATAGGGGATTTTTGGGTATTAAAAACAAACTAACGTGCCTTGGCGCTGCCTTAGCGTATTTATGGTATGATGAATAATCAAACTCAAGCGTTATTGCCCCTCCTGGCAATTTAGGGGTAATTTGACAAGGGATTTTTGGGGGGTTTTTTTTGGTCCAGGGATTTTTTTGGGTAATGTCGGAAGACTTAGGGATTTTTTTGGGTCCTGAGTTTTGCCTTCATTTGATCATCCCCGTCATTTACAAGTCGGAGTACCCCCCTCCCCCCTGGGTGATTGTTACACGGTATGTATACAATGTAATACATACCTTGTTACAAGAAACAAACAAAGAAATACGGGTGTTGCAATAAGTCTATTGTAATTTACACAGAATAAAATATTTTTAAAAGATTTGTCACTGAGAAGCCCCACCAGGCAAGTGCCAATAAAGCATTCTATTTTGCATATAATTGTATAAATTTCTATTATTGTTGTTATTTTGTTGTTAATTGTGAGTATTATTTGCAGACATTTTTGTAGATGTAGGAAAAGAAATAAAATCACCATAGATTTCTCAAGCTTAGCAACGAAACTTTATTATTTAGCTCAGCAAACGTTTTTAATCCCTTATTCATTCTCTAGCTGAGAAGTACTACATGTGATTGTCGGTGTTAGCTGTAGATATTGCGTTATGTTATACTGCACGAACCCTGTCCTTTGATCACCAGTTTGATTTCAGCCAATCAAATGCTTTTGTATGATTACACAGTACATGATTTTTGTAACAATTTAAGTACAAGGACTGTGTGTATTCGCTGAATGAAGTCAGTGATTGTGTGTAACCTTTGCGTTGATAAACCCTTAAAGCTGTTCTTGTTCTCATGTGTTTTTACACATCGATTTCACTGACTGCATTAACATTATTAAAATTGTACCGCCCCATCTTAAATGAAATACAAAAAGTAGGAGTCAGCAAGTTATGCAAGTCATTCTGGCTAACCTAAATTAAATAACACACTGGTTAGCATAATAGCACTCCTAGCGGGAGTGGTGCAGTGGTGAGAGCGCTCGCCTCCCACCAATGTGGCCTGGGTTCGATTCCGGTCCGGTGTCATAGGTGGGTTTCAGAGTTTGTTGTTGGTTCTCATCCTTGCTCCAAGGGTTTTTCTCCGGGTTCTCTGGTTTTCCTCCCTCCACAAAAACCAACACTCCAAATTCCAATTCAATCTTCGATGCATGTACAAGTCTCAACGAGCTCTAATCTCTTCAGTGTTACGTGGAAAAATAAATTACATTTTTCCTCTCCAGTTAAATACAGCACTCTGATTAGCCTAAAGTTAGCTTACGTACATATAGCTTGGTTTTGGTTATTGGGATTAGGGATTTCTGGCTTGCATGGCTTGCTTGCAGGTTAGCCTAAAAAGCACTTTGGTTAGCCTAAGAATGGTTGGTTAGCTTCACTTTGGAGATATGGGAAATACTATAGATACATTTATGTTCACTGAACTGGTTCAATTTCTACACACAATAAAAAATATGTGCAGCTTTCAATAGAGGAAAAGTAGAGTACCTGAGTCTTAAGGCTTGACACTAACTGTGCCTGTTCTTCACACTGCTGAAGCAGCTGCCATTTAGCAGTCTTCTCACTGTCCAGAATCTGCAGCACATGGATGCACTTTTTTTCCAGTTCTTCTTTTTCTGATTGTAACTCAGCAAAACTACCAGTAAACCAAAACAAGAAATTATTGCTACAGTAAAATCTTGGCTAAATTATAGAAGCTACATCATGGATGACGCATTAAAAAAATTGGCCAATTATGTTTTCGTTTTTCATAAAAAACTGAATTGCCAGAAGTTTCAAAGCATCCCACATATTAATTTGCAATTTTATAGATTTGCACAGGCCTTCACTGTACTGTGAGCTACTCAACATTGATAAGGGAGCTTGAAATTAGGCTTGCAAAACTTGAAGTAGGATGGAAAAAAAGCTGTGTCTTTTTCTAATGTGTGTCAGCTACATAATCACTGTCACCAATATAATTGCAGATGGAGAGAGGTACTGTCACACGGTCAAGTTATCTTGCACAATTGTACAACATGAGAACAACTGTTTAGACCACTTCAACTATTAATTTTAAAAACACAATTTGTTACCTGGATTTTATGATGGCTTCAATCCATGCTGTGCACTCCTGATCACTGTTTGCTCTTAGAATAAACTGTTGTTGCCCATCCCCAGTTGGTATACTGATACTGAAACAGTTCTTGAATTGAACAAAAAAATGAACTATCAGTTTTACTGCTCTCAATAGCACCAATTGAAAGTTTTTCATTTTGTGAGAATTTGAAAAGCATGGAGTGCCAACAGAATATCAAAGATCTAACTTGGTAATGGTCCTTAATTTGGGTTTGCCTTGAAAACAAATACCCTTACTATTTTTTAAAAGTTTAATTTATTTATTTTAAATTACATGTCTGGTTTCCAAGAATCTTGGTCACAAATAGACTAAATGTCCAACAACCAGATATCTTCACAGATTTTTAATAACAAGTCACCTTCAAATCCCTTTTTATCTTTGTCTGGAAATTAATGCCAGGCAATTCAAAAACTTATTTTGGTATAATTTGTACTTCACAAATTTTCTGAGTTACGTCTTGAACACAAGAAAAGTGAATAGAAATCAAGGTAAACTCAACAAGAAATCGCTGTGTAGAACTCTGTTTAAGTAGAAAGGAACAGTACAAAATATAAACAAAAGAATGTTTAGTTTGTAGCTGACATGTTCAACGTATCATAAATTTTTTAATTGAGAAGAACATAGCCATTTTACAGCAAAATCAAAGGCTCTTCAAGCAACTTCATGGTAATTCCATGAAGTGCCCACCTTTGCATTTTTCCCAAATAAGCGTCCAATGTAACAACCTCATTTCATTTGCCTTTGAATGTTTAATTATTCTATGGGAGTTGCGTCATTGATGGTTCGTGCTCTCAAGCTTCGTGGCGCAAATTCTATTTTTTACCACCAAAATAAAGTGTAACCTTTGATGCTCTGTAGCGTTATTTTTGAGCATGGATTAAATTTGAGAGAAAGATGTACCCAAGTATGGACTAAACAAGAAGAATAACGGATGAGAATGGAGTGAGTGAGTGAGTGAGTGAGTGAGTGAGGGAATTTGAGGTCCATAACTTAACCTCATTTAATACCATTCGCTGAAAATGCCCAGCGAACAAGTTACAAATGATAGTGACTTAACGGGTTGATAGAGCTTTTATATCACATTAAGTACAAGATAAAATGAAGGTATAAATTTTAATTAGGTATATATTGTTGCCCATTGGCCGTTCCGAGGTTGCGCAGGGAACTGGGGCGAGTTTCAAATTTCAAGTAATCGAAAATCTGACACCACCACATAAAAGAACTCGGTGAGATTGGTTATTTTACCAAGTTTGACGCTTTTAGGATGAACACAGACGAAGTTATGGGCTTTGAAACATGGTTAAATATCCATACAAACGTCTCTTATTTTGAGACAGCGTCCCCCAAAACCATATAAACTCTTAAATTTTTTATGATTTTTGTGATACTCTTTAAAACGGGCAAACACAGGAGCCCATCAACTGGAGCCTTCATCTCCCATACTAACCCTTGGAGTCAACCCTTTCCCGTATTAAATTATTTTTAGAACTAATCTCCCGGGGTCTCTCGCGGGAGATTTCGCACCTCTGTCAATCATTTGTCGCATTCCGCTGTGGCTACGCAAGCTGTGATATCTAAAACAATAGCGAAACGAGAAGGAAAGACTGCAGAATGTTGTTCCTTGTCGTCCTCTAAATTCAGTATTTCTTCGAAGGAAGACATCAAGTAATGCTATGACTAAAAAACTGCGGAATTTTGTACAGGTCTGTCAAAAAGGTAAGAACAATTATTCGAATCGAAAGGCGCCGAGACCGATCTTGCAACTGCGAAATTACGAATATATTTTGAAAAGAGGATGGATAGGCGCAACAGATCGGTCAATATTATTTGCCGTGTAATTCTTCCGATAAGAAGGCAGCTTGATAAAAGGTTGATCGATTCTAATCGTTGTTGTGAACAATAAATTTTACTGGGTTGTAAACATTCACACTAAACGAACGTATCAATGGTATAAATTTATAAACAAGGTACGCACTTTGGCCTGTACCAACACATTGCAAATTAAATTCTACAAGGCATTCAAAACTCTGAGTGACAATAATTCAGACAAGTGCTAGCTTGTGAACCCTTCGTGGCGAAGACACTAGACAAACATTAGAATAAAAATCTAAACAGCCGTTCCGGCTAAACGACCCATTCGGCTTTAGATAGTACAGGCATAGAGTTCACTTTGGAAACATACAAAGCGAAAGAAATGTACGGGGATTAAAATAAGCGGATCACACGGTCTCTAACCGAAGAAAGATGCAACATTCAGGCCATTGGCCTGCGTATATTTTTAAAATTGTAAGATGCGCAATATCTCACCTCTGCAACAGCGACTCAACGATCTCTGCCATATTAAATTCCAGTTGCAACTTTAGAAGAAACAAACACATATCATTTTCCTGAGGTTTTATTCGAAGCATGATGATCTTATATTGGCTGGATCTTGGAGCATACGGATAGTCAAGATGTGCATCGAAGTCATCACGTTTGTAGTGTTCATCGCCGTATCAAAGAACACGAGTTTGCCACAGCTCGGCCCATATTAAATTATTTCTGCTTTCGTTCGGGAATAGATCTTACAAATCCAGCGTCAAATCTCACAGTACTGTTTACGTCTAACACTGCATGTAATAAGTCCGTGCAAACCAGAAATCGGTAAGATTCAAACAAGTAACTGAAGCAATTACATATTTCCGATCAACGCCATGACTAAACTGACTTCATTTTCAAGGACAAAAAAGTGGTTTATTAATTAACTTTTAACCGTTATTCATTCCCGAGTAAACCAGGCTCTCTCGGCTGTAAAATCAGGAAAGAAGCACAATTATAAAGGAAAACGGACAGGGAATGTGCGTACGACATTGGCCGCCATTTTTTTTTACATGGTCGCCCTAGCTACGCTGCATGTGGTTGCAGGAAATGTGTTTCTAAAAATAAAAATATACGGGAAAGGGTTGACTCAAGGGTTCAGTACGTATGGAGGCTCCAGTTGATGGGCTCCTGGCAAACATAGTGATTTTCAACTTAGTTTCTTTCAAATAATGGTCTTTGGCAGGATTTTACAGCTGTCACAAAACGGATAAAAATTTTAAGAGTTTATATGGTTTTGGGGGATGCTGGCTTACAATTAGAGATGTTTGTATGGATTTTTAACCATGTTTCAAGGTCCATAACTTCGTTTCTGTGCATCCTGAAAGCATAAAACTTGGTCAAATCACCAACCTCATGGCGATCTTTCATGTGGTGGTGTCAGATTATCGATTACTTGAAATTTGAAACTCGCCCCAGTTCCCTGCGCAACCTCGGAACGGCCAATAAGTACCTTACAGTTTTAACTACCACCCTGACCAAATTTGCATTGAATACCACTCCCCCAGGCATTCTTAAGCCTGGTTTCCATATGATAACTTGGGATCACTTGGGATCGCCTGCGATCGTTGCGATCATATGAAAACACCATTGCGATCCATTGCAATCAAAACTTATCCCATAATACTGATAATTGATCGCATCATTCAACACTTCTGTGATTGTCTACGATTGTTTGCAATCATTTGAAAACAGTTCTCACTGCGATCGTTGCAATCAAACGGTTTAGATCATCTGCAATCCACTGGGATTGACTGTGATCATATGGAAACCCACACAGCGGTCAAACACAGCGTGCGTGCGCAGTTCCTGTGTAATTCCCGCCAAAATTTTCCATACAAAGTCTTAAATTTTTCGAAAACTTTCGCTTTAAATCCAAAAGTTAACGCTGTCCCTGGAAAGTTAAGGTTTATACACCGCTTATGGATTGGAAATTTGATAATTCATCTCCACTGAGTGTCCCAGCTTGAAATGTTCTTTCACCGTACTATTTCTTTAACAATTTCTTACAAAAGTTTGCCCACTTTCGAGTCAAAAGTTCGAGGCGGTGAAGGCAGGACGTGACGTCATTTTTTGCATTTGACCGCTGTGAAATGGAAACCAGGCTTTTGCATGTTTGGTATAAAACTTGTAAGGATAAAATCATTATCAATATTTATTCAAGGCTACCTCAATCAAGCAATATATAATTAATTAGGGTGACAGGTTACTTTGATATGGGAATTCAAAGTCATTATACAAATAACCTGTACTGGTTTTACTTAAGTTTTGTGAAGTGCAGGTTGGTATAATTTCATTAACGAAACAAATATTCCTCTTGTTGATCGGTCGACCTTCATGACTTACACTGTATTCACATTAAATTGACAATAATTAATTCAAAGTGGATTATTATTATTAGTATTGGCCAAAGCTTGCGTCAATATCCCACCTACTCAAGCTATGATCCAAAAAAATAGCGATCAAGAAGAACACCACATAAAAGTAAAAATAAATAACAAGGGGACTTTATATCTCAACCAAATTAAATTTTCTTGCTACTTGTCTTCTTGGCCTTTGACCCTAATGTCAAGCAATCATTAAGAAGGTGTGAAAATTGTGATCTATATGCTCAAGATAGCTGTAAAAGGAAACTTATGGCTATGACTTAAAAGCACTTTTTTATAAACTCTTACACCTTAAAAATATTGCTTATATTAATTAACCTATGGGTTGGAATTCGCCGATTGGTTCTGTGAATAAAATTTTCCATCATACACAAACATCGACACTTCCTCATCATATTAGATTCTTATTCAAATTTTAGACCGCACTGCAACCAAAACAAAATATATTCAACCTCAAAGGCCTCCTAGGGAAATGAAAAGCATATTTGTTCATTTTATGTATGAATAATAAATAATCGATCGCAATTATCTCTCTTCTTGTTTTGAAGCCATTTGCGAATGTCAACAAAGAATTAGTGAAACCGTTCCTGTGTGCAAAATGGTTAGAAAAACCTGGCAAAAATAAAGCAAGAAAGAAAAGAAAAGAAATACCTTAAACACCCAATAAAAATAAAGAACATCCAAACTGAACGAGACAAAAGATAAATATATTCATGGCAGGGTTGTTATTAAATTGATTTCGTGTGCTGTTCTGTATTTTGTTGACAAATTTAGCCACGAGCTAAAAGTGCGCATCATATCGCATACATCGCCCACACAATACTTGAATTCTGTATTTCCTGTAATATTAAAAACGGGTTTGAAGGGAAAATATTTAGACAGCATACGAAAATTGCTAAAAAAAAGTCTTTCCTTAGCTCATTAAGAAGGTCGGAGCTGATCAAAAGCTAACTTTGTGGCAAGGTGAACCTTTTGGCTCGCCCTTTCAAGAGGCCCTATTTTAAATTATATATATATATTTTTTATTTTGAAGCCAAAATATAAAAGAGCTTCTGTAATAATAAAATAAAAACCAGAAAAACGAGACCATATACACGAGGGGAAGGAACAATAAAACACAACAAAAATGTCCCTTTTATGCTTAGGAAGTGAAGCAGAAAATGCAAAATCTCGAAATAAACCTTGCAATCATACCTGGTTTTCACTGTCCTTCAGATTGGTCAAGCATAATCGCTCACAGATGCAATGTTCCAAGTAAATAACTCCAGAAAGTTTTGTAGAGTCCTCACTCTCGAAGTAAAACAAAAAATTTTGGTACAGAGCAAACCAGCGCTGTAGCCATTTTCCAGCGTTTTCATGGTTTTTCATAAACACACGACCGTTTATTGAGTAGTCAAGTCGTGCCAGTGAAGCCAGATGGTTGAGCTGTTCCTCGCCAATTCGCACAGAAGCGGGCATAGCGATCGAACTAAATTAAACCAGCATACAATTCATGGCTATGTGTTTATAAAAAAATCGGTCTCTTGGTGATTATTTCTGCAGTCTGCTCAAAGGTGATTTTCGTTGGTTGACGAGTAAAAGGTCACCTTCAAGATTTTCACCCTTCCGTGGAAAGAACAGTTAGTTTACCATCACGCAGCGAGAAATAAATGCCATTTTAGATCATTTCTTGTTCGAAAAAGTAAAACGAAGGAAAGCTTTTTTTCTCATCACTGCTCACAGTGAAGCCGCGGTAGAGCTTCGCGCCTTGGAAAGGCAACAAAAAGTCACTGTGTATGGTAGGGAGAGGGGCTTGTGCTCAGATCTCCGCGGCCTACATATTCTCAGAGAAACTTGAGCTTGCTGTCGGGAAGCGGCAAAGAAAAGAGAGGTGTCTTGTCCCGGCGTCTTGCTTTGTCTAGATCTGGAAACGTTGCATAGCCAAGAAAAGGATTTCATTTCCTGGCAACATGTGTCAACGTTGTACCTCATTATGTTTTTGCTTGGCGGTGCAGAAGACAATCACTATAACCAGTCAATTTTGAGCATGATGCCATAATTATGCAGACGGCGGGCTGGATTATTCTTAGCAACGCCGAAAGTCATCTAAGCTTGGATGTGCAAAGGACACTAAAGGGATATGATACAAATCAATAATGAACCCTGATCAGCTGTTTATCTCAAGCAGGAATAATGTACCAAGCAGTAGGCTGTCCATTCCCACCAGAGTACATCATTTATATTCCTCTTCCAAGACAGCGCCGCAGTTTGTCAATAATGGCGCGCTCAATCTTTCGACTGCCACAGATACAAACTTTGAGGTAAGCATTGTAACGGTTGAAAAACCAGGCCACTTTAAATAACCTTGAAAAGCCTTTATGGCTATGCTTGTTGTTATTATAATTTTAAATAGAGACGGGGTTTTGTGCATTTGGAAATCTAATTGTACAGAAGTGTTTACCAGTCGCTCATTTATTATTGAGATTTTGCCTGATTGCTAATAAATTGAGGATTTAATATAAGGACTCGCCAGGCTTAATTTTAGCTTAAATTTTTCTTTAGCCAAAACTTCAGAAATCGCCGGATACTGTATTTATATATCTTTGTATTTGCTAAATGCAGCTGTCGATGGTTTGTTTGCTAAAAATCTGCATATGAAAACAAACGATATAAGCTTACATAAAAGCTTATGGACATAAACCACATTTTCTGCAAAAATTCGCGTTTTTTTCTCTTTTACAAAGTTAAACTTACTTGATCCAATGTTGCAATAACAAGGATTTGATAAAAATCCCTGATAAAGCTTTTCGAAACATGCAATTTCTTTATTAGTATGACCGTTTTGCATAAATTACTAGATTTAGTGATAGAACAACTCAATAAAAATTTTTGTTGGCATAGAATCCTCAACAAATTTCTAAGTCACTAGACTTGTTTTGTCTTGTGGCCTTGTGGTAATTAACCCACAGACCCTGACAAGTGATAGCAAGGTGACATATTATGGCTTAATAAATGCATAAAAAAGTGCCTGTGTACATCATGCACAGCTCTGCATACTCCCCACTGTCTAGAATACCTTGGAAACCGAGACATGGATTAACAATTATTTTATGGTTACACCTGTGTTTTTCACAGGCGTGACAGAAAAGTAGAACAAAAGAAGTGTTTCTTTCCAGTCACATTTTACTAAGCTTTGGAACAAAAAAATATTAAAATTCCTGTTTTTTTTTTACAAGAGTTCTCTCCTCTTTGCCCTCAATAGAAGCAGCTCTGTGAGCCTATCATTGTTTTCAGGTTTTGGTCATAAATTTTATGGATGTTGTGAAAGTTATGTTGTTTAAGGTGCAAGTCACATCTGTTCTAATATCTCACCTCAACAATCATGTTCAGATCTTCTTCCTTACCAGTGGCACTACGATTATCAGTTGAAAGAGGCACCAAGGAAGTTTGGTGAGAAGGTTTTGACAACAAAAGTTGCCCTTGTTGTAAGTTGTAAGTTGCCCTTGTTGTCAAGGGCAACTTACCATGTTTCCAGTGGTAACAAATTTGCGTTTGTACCGGTAACTGTCTTGCTTGACAATCTATATGCTTAAAGAAAATACAAACACTACAAATGTTACGCTTTTAAATAAAGAAGTATACACAGAGACAACGATAAAGGAAACAAGTAATGAAATATATCATGCCTTTAATAGCTGCTTTATATCAAAGGTAACAGATCTGTGTTGATAGTTCACGTTATGTTCAACGCATTTCACTTTATCTTCATCGTATACATGTAAGTTACTGTTCAACTGAAATTACATGTAAATAGTTTTTCAACTCCAGGGATTTTCTAGCAACTTAAGAATTCCTTCAGCTTTAAATATTATATCTTTCTCAAATGCAAAATGAATAACTTGCGAACTGAAATGAAGGACATTTCAGAACACTTGGAGCTTCGTAAAGCTGACACAGTCTCGGATCTAAATTAGCCAATCAAAAAATTGCTCTTTTTCCTGAGAGGTCCTCCTTGTATAAAAGAACAATGGCGGTCTGTAAAATGGTTCCCTGTAACCGACAAAGTACCAGTGGAAACAGAGAATGTTGCCCCTGACAACAATGGCGTTAAAAGGCTGAAACCTCGTCACCAAACTTTGTTTGTGCCTCACTCAACTGATAATCATAGTAATATGACCCACTTTTAAGGTCGCAGAAGATGCATCAACCATGAATATATTCCTAAAGCGAAATATTGGTATATGTACGTATGGTAATTTTGCTAATTATATCCCACAGGCTTTTGTAGAAAGAGTAATGCATTGCAAAGTATTGTCATTTAAAAGTTTATTGATGCAAAAACACTGTAGAGCCTGTTTATCAATATTTTCTGCATTTTTAGTATCAGTCGTCACACTTTGTGTATACACTTTTCATAAATGTATATCGATAAATGGAAACTGTCCCCACAGCCATTTTAAAAAATTAATACTAAATCAGGCAGTTCAAATTCTATTAATTCTAGGCATGTAAAGTGAGCAATAAAACAAAATTTAATAATGGTTAATAATTGGACTGAGTGGTGTCTAATTTAGTCTATAATCATACAAATTACTCTGACTAATTTATTTGTAGGATGAATTTGGCCGATCCTATAGTAACATTGGCCTAGAAGTGAGGACTCTGAGAAAGGCTCTTAATTTGCCAGTAGATGCCTTACCTAAGACCAGTGTTTTAACAACAAACCATTGGTCAAATGAGCATGCAAGCAGGACTAGCCAGGTTTTCCTTACAGATAGTGGATACTCCTCCAAAACTAATCCTCAAAGTGTTGAGGCTATGCAAAATGTTACAGCATCAAGAAATGGAGATGCTGCTTTGTACAATGGAGCCAGTCACTCAGCTACCTGGGGTGTGGACAGTTCTTACGATGAACAAACTAATCCAGCAAGTGTTGAGTTAAACTCCTGGAAACATCACCAGAATTCTTCAAGATTGTATGAAAGAAGTTTAAAAAGCTCACTTGATGAGAGCGAAACTAAACGAATGTTGCTATTGGAAAAACTCAGAGAAGCTCATCTGACAATACAGGTAAACATGATGTAAGGGAAATGGATTTCTTAACACTATTCTAAATTATGTACTTTTGCACTTGCAAACATAGGTGGCTGCTGAACAATGTGCACAATCTGGGTCTAACTTAGCTTACCGTAATATGCATAACACTCATTGGCTTAAACAGCATGCTTGAAGCCCGGCCTGACCAATCGATGAAAATCAATACCAATCGATAAAAATTGATCCCAATTAATCAATTAATATTTGAATTCGATGACCAATCGATTTTCATCGACTGTCAACGATTTTGATGGGTTGTCATTGATCGGCGATCGTTTTTTATTTGTTTTGATTTAATATGGGTGTTATTACATAAACGCAGTGGCTCTTAAAAGCGATCATTACCTCATTAGATCATTTTCGTGATATACTGTAATGTCTGTTACATGTATGGTAGGTGGCCTAATTGTCCACGCTGATTAGTAACTGTAAACGTGTTCCTGCGCTCTCCCCGTTTTCTCTCAGCCACAAACTCCTCACCAACTTCAATGGTGAAGTCGCAGGCATGGTAGCCTTTGACTACGCACTTAATAACAAGTGTAAAGTCCGTTGCTTTATCCCTGGCTTTATCCGCTTCTTCAGACATTGTGCCCTCAGCTCATGATCAGTCGTTTTAGGATTGCGAAAATCTATTTCCGGATATCCTGTGGAATTATCCTCTGCAAGATATCAATAACAATCAATGACAATCGATGTACGGTAATTAAGGAAATTTTATTTGTGACTATCGATTGGTCATCGATTGGCCGATGCCAATCAATATCAATTAACTAACCATCATCGATTGATATCGATTGATTGATTGATTTCCGATCATCGATTTTCATCGATTGGTCAGGCCGGGTTGAAGAGAGTTCAAAGTGTGGAGCTTACAAATGTGCTCACAATCATCTGCCATTTTGTGTTCACATGCAGCTCTTTACATACTGATCTCACTTTTTTCACAAGTAAAACAGAAAATTAACAATTATAACACTATATTATAAAAGTACAGTTCTACCACAAAATTAATAATACAGTCTCTTAATGGACACCTCTATAAGACAGGCACCTATTCAGTGTTCTAGATAAGAGACGAGTCTCGGGTCAAAAACCCGATAGAGACGGCTACCTGACCCGACAAATGAAATGGAAAAATAATATTTTACTTAGAAATAACAATAAAAAGCAAAGAAGGAAGTATCCAAAGAAAAAGATATTGGAAGGAAATCAAATTCAGGGCAAGAAAGAAATCACAAATTTATCCACCATAGTTCTAAAGGCAACTTTACTTGTCCAAGGCTGTGTTGTTACGTTTTGTTTTCATCTGCTTTCGAGCGACAAGAAAAGCAATAACTTTACCGAAATGCCTGGCCGGGTAACCTCCTTTTTCAGCTTCAACTTAGGTCTGAAAACAGGCACACAATAAATTTATTTTCTCTCCTCGCTATCTTGTGTTGCTTTGCATTTTACAAGCCAAAATTGTTCGAAATAGAATGTTTAAATTCTTTTGTGAAGTCAAAACATTATCTGGTTTTCGATCGTATCCTGCACGTACGATAAACCTTGTGCCTGCATTAATACCGACAGCAGTTTCCTTTTACAATTTGTATAGTGTCAACGAAAAGTCTTCTCAGTTCTTGTGCCTTATGGATTATACATGTACACAAAAAGTCTCTTTATACTTATAAAAGAAGATTGCCTAGCAAATTTTTGTAAGGATAAAGGAAAAAGACAGCGGTTTTCGCTTTATAAGAACCAGTCTTTATTTTTAAAAAAACATGGAAATCGTGTGGAAATTTCGCTATTGACTAAGAAAATTGAGATTAAAGTACATGTACTAAATACACCCTCATTTTGAGATTCAAAACAGGGTCATATGTACCCACAATTGAGAAAAAAAGTCTAAAAAAATGCTTTAATTTTTTGAAAATTGACTGGGGAGCATACCCCCAGACCTCCCTAGGAAAGACGCAGTGAGTTGTTTACCATACTATCTCTTTGAGGAAACACATGTATGAGCTTGGTGTTGGGGAAACACATGTATGAGCTGTCAGTATGATAGGTAAATTATTTTTTAATTTAGGTAGATAATTTTAATAAATCAGTTAACTTTTTTTTCCTTTTTTTTAGCCCAAGTGCTAACAGATAGCACCCTGAAGCATAACACTTTTAAAGATTTTTTCGTGAAGTGCCGTTGAACCCTTTCCTACAAAAAAGGAAACTTTTTTCCCGACCCATTCCCCTAACAAGGCGCTACATACACCGGGTTGGTTGACCCGTCTGCTAAATTTTGTGACCCCTTGCTTCAAAAACTTACTGGAACACTGCTGTTGTTGGTCTCATCTGCACCATTAAACATTTTTTTGCTGTTACTAAACTCCCTTTAAAAAGGACACCTCTCTAAGTCCGACAGTTGGAGCCGGTCCCAACGCTGTCCATCGTAGAGAAAGTTGTCAGTAAGAACTCAAGTGATGCATATTTTTATTGAAAGAATTCAGACACTCATTAAAAGACAACAGTCCACTACCTTGGATGCGATTGACAGCCTGGCCAATAGTCAAACTGTTCAAAACATCCCTTTTGAAAGACATTAATTTAACCTCAAAAAGTGCCATCAAGACGCAAATTTTTAAAGCAAAACATTGGCAGATACATGTACATAATATAATCCGTGACACCATCCACTTGCGTATGGAGTGACTTTGTCATTGTCACTTTCTTGCGTGCTTTATTACAGAACAAAGCACAGTGATGTCATGACTTTTTTATTTGCTAAATATAGCTACTTGTCAAATAATTGTCAAAAGCAGTGAAACTTTCTTTATTTCTCTGATTAAACAGGGAAAAATGTCAAGCCAAATGTTATTGTAAGCTATAGTTTAAAAAAGCTATTTTTTTTTAACAAAAATGCCTTTGCTGATTCTTGCTAACATACATGTAGGGTCTGAAGTGTACAAATCACAGGTTACTGTGAAATAAAATATAAAGTCATAATTATTGTATATTTGATTAACAGCATCAAGGGTTTTTAATTCAAAGCCTTTCATGTTTACTTAATTCTAAGAGGTATGAAGTACTTTTGAAGACAAATTTATATTTTACCAACTTTAAGTTGGTCAGACTTATATCAATTTTCTTGCAGCAATTGCAGAACACTACTCAGTACCTGTAGTTTTAATTTGTATAGTGATCTCTAACCTGTTACCCTATTACCATGGAGATAAATCTTCATCGTAACATTATTATTCAGAACCAAGCAGAAAAGCTGGCGGCAACTGAGAGTGAGATGTGCTTCCTACGAGGACAGCTGAAAAGCATGGGTATAGAACAAGAGGTAAGAGTTTATAATGTTCAACAAGTTGTTACCCTTTCTAAGTTCTCTAAATAATTTCATGACTGTTTAAAGAATTGGTGCAAGGAGGACAGACTTCATTTCAAGACTGTTGATATTTTTAAATTTGTTGAACTTCCCTGAACAGCCATCTTTTACAAGTGACTTCATGTGAAACCTCTTAATATCTAAGTCTAACCTGTTAAAACCATTTTCTACTGTACAGTTAAAGGTCTCTTAAACAACAATGGTCATAACGGGAGCTGGTCCTTTATGAGATTTGAAATATCATTAGCAACTAGACAAATACAGTGTTCTGATGCAACAATATACAGTTCCATTGCTCCGTAAAGTAATCAAATGTAGGCGGCAATTTACTAGTAAATTTTCAATGCAGTACTGCATGATTGTGATCAGTCTCTCAGAGATGGTCGCTCAGAAGAGCTTAACAACAAAGGAAAAGCTCAGTAAATTCCAAAGGTGATCACAGTCGCTTTCGGGGGTGGTCACCTAGAGTGTTGTGAGGGGTGGTTGCTGAGCATAAGAATGGAGGCAAGAAGAGCTTCAATCAACTGTATTAAGAAAAGATAAAGTCTGCATTCAAGCCTGATGGCCCATCAGACCCGAGCTTATCCTGGTTTCCATAGCATGAAGCGACTAGGAGTTTTTCTACCCGCACCACCCCCCCCCCCCCAAGATGGGATGCTTGTCCATCGCAGGGTTATCCCCTGGGCCGCATTAAATTCATCAGTACCAATTTATACACCTTGGTAAAGAGAGGCCAAGAACACAATGCAGTGCGACCGCTCAATCCCAGAGCTGTGCTCTAGAAGAGTCCGGGTGCCATAGGTGACTTTCTTTTGCCTTTGGGTGACTTGTATAACTTTGCTATCATGAAAGCTTTTGAGAGCTGGGCACCCAAGATTTCTCACATAAGAGCCTTTAGGCACCCTGTAGTTATTCTAAGAGCACAGCTTTAGATCCAGAGCCCATTAAATTCTCCCACCTAAACTGTATATTTAGACTACACTGTATGACTTCAAGCAGTGCTGATTACTGACAGACACTTACATGTACGTCACTTAGTTATACTGGTTATTTTCTTGCCCATATTCATTTTAGGGACTGCAACAAGAGGTAGATTGCTTGACAATGGAAAAGAAAAAACTTGAATTTTTTAAATCAGAAAGCTTGAAGAATCGTGAAGCAATCCTTATGAGGTTTGTACATTGAGAGAGATTGACTTTCAATTTACCATGATTTATTTTAGCTGGTTTTACCAAGGAAGACTAGACAGCATTTTACTAGCTACATGTAACTCAAAACTTTTTTAAAACAAGCTTTGATGTATTGCATGAGATCTTGTGGATGACAAGGATTAAATTGTAAGCATTTTGTGTTGTTTTGTTTTGTTACAGGGTGAATGATTTAGATAAGGAGTTGAAAGTTCTGACTGCAACGCACAACACTTTGCAAACAGAGGCAACAAAGAAGGGAGCTGCTTTAGAGAAAACATCTTTCTATGTGACTACTCTTCGACAGGACAATGACAAACTTCAAGAGGTACATGAACATGTGCGTCAACTGTCTGCCTGTTTAATTTCGCATTTTCCCATTGTTTTGAAAATGGAATGTAGAAATCTTGACTGTACTGTAGAAAACCAGTTTGGGAAAGAATTTGACAAATACATAAATTATACAATTGCATTGCTGTTTTTCGCGCACATTATTATCCAACTGTTTGTTTACCCGAGTTTTATAGATTAAAAACAACTGCCTGTTTCAGAGCCACGTTCTTTTGCAGTCGCCAGCAGTGTACATGGAGTTGTGGAAGGGTGGAGGGTGAGGGTTAGTGTTGTACATGAAACTCTGCATTCTCTGAGATTACCTCACAAGTTTTGTCATTTTTTCCAGGTGAACAGTGTTCTTGAGAAAGAGTTATCTTCTTTAAGGGACATTCTAGACCAACATAACAAGTCCAATGTTAGTAAGAAGTTAGAACAACTAAACAAGGTGAGCTAATATCATTTGAAACAACTTGTTTTAGAAACAAAGCAAATTGACCCTCTATTATTATATTGTAAACCAATCTAGACTTGCTCCAAGTCGACCTTGTATAAATGGATGAAAGCCAGAAGCGATCGATAGCGAGCACGGTCAGGAAGTGACTGTGCAAGCGAACGATAGCGAGCGAGCGATAGCGAGCACGGTCGCGAAGTGACTGTGCGAGCGAACGAGGTCGACTTGTTTCACCTGAATATATTTGAATCACATTAAAAATTCACGCGTGAAAAATGATTGACATATGCTTTGTCGAAAGTGGCGTCAAATAACTTCATAACGAACTGCTTTCAGTCGGCGAATGGAAGCGGCGAGTTCTACTTCCACCAAGTCATTTTGTAGACTATCTCTTACCCCAAATTCGAAGAACTCAGCTTGTTTACAGTGTGGCAACCAGATTGACAATGCAGACAAGTGAAGGAAGCTTTTTGGCGGTGGAGAGAAGACACGTGTTTTTTAATCGATGACTAAATTTTTGTCGGGTATACTTTGTGGTTAGTTCCACTCCAGTTTGCTTGCGGTTAGTTCTTATTTGTTTGTAAGGGAAGCACACTTAAAGTAACTAAAAGCCATTTGTTCGAAGGTCGAAAGACCCTCGAATAGTTTATACGAAACAGGACAACGTAAGATTCTGGCAATTATTGATTCACTGTGTTATTAACTTTGTAGTTTGTCGTTGTTTACTGTATCCGTTCTCGGTTTTGTCTTCATAGTTTGTCACAATCTTTGGCCTGCAGAAAAGCCATTTGTTCGAAGGTCGAAAGACCCTCGAATAGTTTATACGAAACAGGACAACGTAAGATTCTGGCAATTATTGATTCACTGTGTTATTAACTTTGTAGTTTGTCGTTGTTTACTGTATCCGTTCTCGGTTTTGTCTTCATAGTTTGTCACAATCTTGAAACACGAATAGAATATTGTGAATACAGTTTGTTTATTTACTTGATGGCATAGACAAACGTTTGGGAACTGTGAGTGAATTTCGAGAGCTTTGAATCAATTTCCACTGCGTAGACGCGTAGCCACTTTCCTAGTAAACTTTGAGAGCTACGAATAAATTTCGACCGCGTAGATGCATAGCCACTTTCCTAGTAAACTTCAAATGCTATGAATAAATTTCAACTGCGTAGACGTGTAGCCACTTTCCTAGTAAACTTCGAGTGCTATGAATAAATTTTGACTGCGTAGACGTGTAACTGAGTAACCGGCTGTGGGGTATTCTGCAATTGCTCCCAACGATTTGCCCGGAGAGCAAAAAAACATGTCCTTTCTAGTGAAATAAGCCTCCACGACCATTACTGACCGTCTCGTAACTTACTGTAACCTAATTTCTGCAGGCCAAAGTTTAAACCCCCTTCCATGTCTTCCAAATCGTCTCCCATGCTTCGAAGAAACAGAAACAAAGATGGTGTCTTTCTCGAGGTTTATATAACTTCATGATAAATACCCTTCGCTCGGCTATTGGTCAATTGCCATGATGTCACCGGTAGAATTTTCGACCAGTGAATTTGGCGCCAAACAGGTATGAGAAGTCCTTTTAAAAGGCCCAACCAACCAGAGAAAAAAAATTAAAAGGACTTTGAGAAAGTCTAAAACCGATCATGCTGCTGCTGTTTTTGACCAGTCTGTCACTCAATAAATAAATTTGCAATGTTTTGAAAAATTTTGATTTTGTTTTAGGATTACCAGAAAATTCTTCAAGAGCATGCAGTTGTTAAGCATCAGTTATCAGAAAGTGTTAAAGCCAGTGACAAGGCAAAGCACAAACAGGATCAAATGAGTCAAGAAATTATACAGTTGAGAATGGTAAGTTGATTAATTTTGGTACAGGTTCATATTTCTGCATCTTATCACTTCAGCTGACTAGTGGTGGAGAGCTTAGGGACCTTATTCACTTGCCCAGTTATGAGAGGAGTCCACTTACAGGACTAGGGCCAGGACTGACTACATTTGTCAGGACTAGGACCAGGACTTACAGAGGGGGTAGGGTTGATAACCATACCTTAAATGCCAAAATTCCATTGCAGAATTGTTATTCTTCCATCTAAATTAAATGTCACATTGTTTGGACGTAGTTGGCTATCATCTGAATCCATGCATCTATGCCATCATCTGGCACAGTGGGTATTAAACTGAATTATAATTATGAAGTGCACATCTAATTCAGGAACAGTGATTATATTAATAAAACAAGTAAACAACCTCCTTCAATGTAGTTGTTGGGTGTGGCATGGAACTACCGCATGTACAATGTACATGTCTTGATAGATTTTTCTAGACATGAATCCTCATGTGAAGAGTCCTGCATTCAAAGGACAATTTCATTGCTTCTAGGCTATCATTACTTTGTTTTCCATCCCATTCCTAACTTTTTTAAACTATTGAAAGGTGTGCTTTTATTGTAAGAATGGAAATCTGCTGTTTTGATTCAAAAAAACAAAAACTTCCTTTCTACTACCCTGCCAAACATGTTTACTTAATAAACAGACAAAAGGGGAACAAAAAACCTGGGTGGGTGTAGGAAAGAAACCCTTTCTCAGTCTTCTTAAAGAGCCAGTTGGATCACCTTCCCTACCATGGGTTTACATGCTACCTTAATTACCCTAGTACCATACACAGAGTTTAAAGATAAGTTGCCATATTGCGTCAGGCAGACAGAAATACAATGTATTGGCATCTGATGCCCACATTTTGTAATTACTGATAAGCAATTGCTTGGGCTTGACATTTCATGTGGTTGCCTGGGCGGTTCAAGTGTTGTGATAATTATTTTACTCTGCCAAAAAAAGATATATGCCAATAATTCCACTCACACAGCTCTTATATATATAGCCTGTAAGCTTACCCTGCTGAGTTTATTATAACTCCCAATGGATGGGGTGTTACTCCATCGCAGGTCATCCCAGGCTGCATTTTTGCCTGGTTTGCCTAGTATATTTTCTGATATCCATTGGTAATATGCCTGTACTTTGAATATGAATTAGTGTTTGCTTTAAAACTTGGCAAGTACATGAGGGTAATAACTTTAGCTCCAGATCTTATGTCTGATATGCTAACTGCAGGGTTACCGTATTCTGCTTACAATATTTTGACATTTTTGTAGGAGAGAGACATCCAGTATGGGAAAGTGAGTGTACTAGAAGAGGAAATCCTACATCAACAGCAAAACTACAACAACCTGGTAAAAGAACAGGAAAGGTTACTGAAAGAAAAGGCAGAGCAAAACCAGAGACTACAGAGGGAAATTCAAGATAGACTTTGCTTGAAAATGGTAAGATTTGCTGTTTATCTAACCTTCCCTCCCTCCATCCATCCAGCCATCCATAATAAATTATATGTAATGTCTACCAGGTGAATGATCTTCTCAAAGAGGAGTCAGCAAATGTGAAAGAAGCATTTCAGAAGCTTGAAGAATTCACTAATTCTGTGGAGCAGAGGTCAAAAGATATGAGCCTGGAACTAGATCAGTGTAGACAAGAAAACCCAACAGGCAATGATGAAGAGGTGACACTTACAAAATAAAGTTTCTTAATATTATAATTGTTTAAGTTAGACCTGCTTTCTTTCTCTTTCTCTTGTGGTGTTGAAATAGTAATGTGAAAGTTGAGGTTTAAAAGTTTAATCTTGGTTTAAGATTTTGCAAACGTCAACCAAACATCACCTAAATGTTTCCAATCAATTTCTGAACATTTCTGAAGATTTCCACGGACTTCCAAAAATCTCCAGTGATTTCTGGGATAGACCCAAAAATATTTCAACAATAGCTTTAATTAATTTTAAGATTACTCTCCCTTTTATTTTGTATAAACTAACAAAGTTGAATGAGTACTGACCATTACATGTACTAAGACAATGGTCCATTCTTAAAAATCCAGACCAAGTATATGGGCAATCAGAGAATGTACAAGATAAAAATAATAAGTTGTTGTGTAGCACTTTGTTCAAGTACTATAAAATGTTGTCTCGTTTTGAACTTTGCGACTGATGAAGGGGTTTTTCCCGAAACGTTTCACAAAACGAGACAACATTTCAGCACTTTTTAAGAAAAAAAAAAAACATTTTTATAGTGATCAGAGAACTTACTTGCCCTGAAGAACCAATTGTGATATAATAATAAAATGATTTATAAATTATCTTAATTTAGATAACAATCATGAACATATGCTAGACCCTTTTACCAATATGGCAGCCATTTTGAATTCTCTTTTTTTTAAACAGATACTTTTGGGATTTTTTTGCCCTCTGAGCATCCCATAATGTCTTTCAAAACAAAAGAAATCAAAATGGCCACAGTATTGGTAAAATTAGGTCTATTAGCGAGCTGATTCATGCTCTCACTGCTGTGATAAAAACTTGTTGGAGCAAAGAAAAAACCCTCTGGTGAAGTGTATGAAAAAAATTTGAAAATAAAAACGAATTGAAAAGAAAAAGGAAAAATAATTCAAATCAATATGAAAAAAATTATTAAAATAATAAAAAAAATCCTTCAAAACCAGAATTTTTTGATTGGCAGTTCTCGGCCACCATAGAAGTGTTTATACTTTGCATTTTTTTGTAGATGGTAAATGAGAAAAGTTGGAATGGGGGACTTCTGTTGAAGATTGCAAGTACTAAAAGCCATTGTGAAGACTTAGAAAGGTATATTTTAATAACACTGGACTGAATAAGTATGATCTTTGCAGAGAGTAAGTTCAGCTCTGCAGTTCTGTTTTCAGTGCAGTTTTCTATATTTCAGCATGTTTTTTTTCTGAGAAAGTTTTTTCCATTTTGACACTTGCAGCCAGGTCTTATCTCTCCAAGAAACAATCAGAACATTGAACAAGGAAAATGAAGAAAGAGAGAAGCAACTACAGTTGGTGAAGATGCGAGAAGAGACCTTAACTAAACAGGTCAGGGACTGAACTTAACAATAGATACAAACATGGTAATGTTTGCCAAGAATTGGAACATTCTTTTCAAGCTCCGTGGATTTTATTTAACAATATTAAACTTGAGCAGCCATCCCTTTCAAACTAGTTTGATGATGTAACAGGATCCAGCTGACATCTCACAAATGTATGTAAGTGTCATGAGACATTATAAGTGGAGTAATCCTATGAGTATGACTCCACATGCGGTTCAAAACATATGTCAGATACTGTTTTGAATGTTGGTGCCAATTAAGATGCCTTAAATTTGCCCTTCTGCTGAAAGGGTGTGTCACTAGGATAAACATTACTAGCTACAGTAAAATTTATGACTTTGTGTCATGACCATAGACACATTCGTGACTTTAGTGCCAAAACCAGCACTATTTAGCTGTTGCATAGATAATATAGCTAATGTACATAGCATTTATTTATGGCATTTTCCAGCAAGTGTCCATTTCTAAGGAGCTGAAAACAGAAAATGAAAAGCTAAAACTCAGTTTCACCGTGATAAGGTATTTCATGTTTTCATTTTGTTTGTTTTAGTGTTTATTAATGGTAATTGTTTAATGGATTGAAGTAATATTATGCTGGAAAATCAAAGCAACAAATTAGTTCCTACATTTTACAATCAATGGAAAACACCCTGTAAGAAAGTTCATGCTGAGCGAATAGTCAACAAGTTGCAGCCAAGTTGACTATCTGGTCATAGAAAAACAAGGGCAACTATTCTAGTTAATAATACTGGTTTAATAGACTCTCTTACTAATAAAGGTTTCCAGTCCAAAACCTACAATTTCATGTAGGAGGTAAGCGTGCCCGAGTGGTTTAGGGCGCTGGTATTGTAATCCGGAGGTCCCCGGTTCAAGACCTGCCCTTGCCACTAGCTGGATTTGTTTCTCAGTTGTCCCGAGTTCAAATCCTCGACCACGCTTTGTAAATAGCCAACTGGTCTGCCTTCTGCCAGTTGGGATTTTTAACCTTATTATGTTCATTTAAAATTATTTGTTTCCTCTGTTTCAGTGGCATGCCTGTAAACTAGCTATCTCGTTGAGATATGAAGCTAAGTGCATGACCACTATAAACACATATTTATTTTTTATTATTTTTTATTATGTACTTTCAAGCCAAAAATCAAGAAAAATAAACCATTTAAAGAACAACGCACACCACTGTGTTTTACATTGTATCAGCATAAACAAAACAATGAAAGAACCAATCAGATTCACAGATTTCCAATAGAACCCAGTTGAGTTTTTCTAAAACTTGATAAAAACACAGAACTGGCACAAGCTGTCAACGTACTGAGTTATGATGGCCCAAACAAAGAGAACTTACCTTAATTTTGAAAATCCAAATAAATGAGTGGACAATTTTCCTCACAGTGTCTTTCACAAAGAAATAGTGTTTCTATTGAGTTCTAGAAACATTTATGACTGTTTAGGAGAACTTGTAAAAGCCATGGAAACACCCACATGTAGCTGAGTCGTGTTTCCATGTAGCATTTCTCATACTCCTAAACTTTCACTGACTTGTGCTGACATGTTTGCATCCTTGTTATTACTAATGTTGATCATCACTTCCAGAAAAGAAAATCACACTGACCCAATGATGTTTTATTTGGTATAATTATTCAAATAGTTATTAAACTTTGATTTTATACACAGTAAAAAGAATGAGGAACTTCAGAAACAGCTGGAACATCAAAAAGAAGAGATGGAGTTGTTAAAGGTAACTGCTTACTAGTGTGGATATCATGTGACAAAAAGAAATGTCTAGGCTGTGAGCAGAAACCAATCTAATTTTGTTTGTCATTATTTTAATTTATTATCATTCTTTTATCATCTTTATCTTTATTTAATTATTTTATGCATTACAATTAGCTTGTACCAACATGGACCTAAATTTGCTTACTGGTATTTGCCTCACTGAAGAGCACCTACACCATGTTAAATTTAGTGTTCATGAAAAATTAGTTTGCATGATTGTTTCCACCCCATGGAAAGCACTTTTATGCACTTGTGAACTTACCGGTAATCATCTTTGGACTGCCTGTATTTACAGACCTTTTTTCTTTCTTTTTTAGAATAAGTCAAAAGAATTGTCAGCTTCCGTTCCTGGAAGGTGAGATGTACCAAGTATTATGGCTAGGAAATGTTAAGATCAAACATTAGTCAGCTGGTTGACAAACTGGTTATCAATAGTAAACTGCATTATGGTTGCCATAATTTGTTACAATATAATATCACTACTATTTTTTTCCGCATAAATATGCTTGAACAAATTAACTTTTCTTGCATAAGATGTAGTGTAGGAATCACATGTAGCTGTAATTCATTCTAAATGGTGTCAGATATCAGCCAGCTAATGCCGGTGCTTATCAGACTGCTATCGAGTTGTTAACTTAAATGTGATTTAAATAGAGTGTAAAAAAATTCAATTCAATTCCATTGATCCTTGTTGTTTGCAGTCAGCAAAATGAGAGTATTCATTTCTTGCAAGAGGAGGTGGACAAAATTAAGGAAACTGTAACAAGGTGAACTAATTAAATATAAACTGACCCATTCATTTATTTGGTAATGTTACAGTATGTCACAACTCATCAACAGTCTGTTTTGTACACCTAGTACAAGATCTGGTGCAGTTTGGGTTATGGCTGTTTTGACTAGCATTGTAGATTTGCTCCATGGTACGACTAATACCTGAAACATCTGCTTTTTTAGCTTACTACTTTTACTTGTTGACTTCAAGTTTTTGTTTTTCTCAGATGAGTATAAAAGCAAACAATACACCCCCCCCCCCTCCCCTGTGAGAACATTTTGGTCTGTGAGAAAAATCCATAGTTCTGTTGTTTGCATGCATTGTGAAAATTTAAAAAAAAATACTTAGTGTTCAGCTTACATTTACATTTCTTAGACCTTTTAAGCCTTGCTTCTTTGTTTGACGTCCTGAAGAAACCTTGTTTTATGTTGGTTTGTCAAAACAGGTTAGAATCTGAGAAAACTGCGCTGATAACTGAACTGAACAAATTGCACAAGGAAAAGGAAGTATGGGCTCTTCAAAGGAGTGAATTGGAAATGACACAAGCAGAACTCAGTGCAGAAAACAATCAACTTAGAAGTGAACTAAACAGCAAGGTATTGTGACTGTTTAACTGTCTGATTCCAGCTTGGAGTGAGAATAAATAATGTCTTACTAGTAAAAGTTAGCATGAGATTATATTTGAATAATTTATTTTATTTTAGCTTGCTGTGAAAAGCACAGAAAATCAGAGCATAGCCAATGTCAAAAAGAAACTTGAACTTGAAAAAGAAGAGGCCGTGAAGAAGGTCAAAGAAGATACGAAGGTATCAAAATGCAGAAATACTAGTCAGACACTTATAGAAAAAAAGTCTAGTGAGATATTCATTTTCCAACCATGTTTAGACCTCCAAAAAACAAAGGCTAAAAATGCTTATAATTTCCATGACAACTAAATTACTGACTTGACATATATCAAGAGCTCCAAAATAAAGGCTAAAAGAGGGAAAACAACACATAACTGCTCATTTACGTACATGCATTAATTCTGTGGTTGATAATTGCAAATCAGTGCATTTCCTTGTTGGCGATTTCACTGTAATTATCATCTGGACATGAGTAAGTCAGTGTGAAGAGATGCAAATTGTGGCCACTCAGTCAACCTGATAAAGTTTGTCATGGATGATGATATACAAATTCTTTTTTTTTGTAACTATTAAATGACCCAGAAACCATTTCTTGAAAATGGCCTTGGAGTGATGCCCTAAACAAAAACTTCATTTAAATACCAGTCGCCATGAATAATATTATAGTCACTGTCAAAGCAAAATTAACTGTCACTTAACTTAGCAACTGACACTTGTTATTCTATATTCACCACAACTGAGTTTCTCCATCAAATCAGAATTTTGGGTTCTTATATTCACCTTATGTTGTAGATGAACATTACCAACCAACATGTCCTTATGTTTTTAATTACTATTTGTAAAAGGTATCTTTTGATGAAGTGTGCCTTGAACTGAAGACTGTCAAATCAGAACTCAGTAAAGTGTGGGATATGCTTGAAAACAAGGTAATAATAAATATTGTGAGCAGCTGGCATTGCACTGCTCTTTGAAAGGATGTAGCTCTGAATAAAATAACTTTTTCTACAAGATATTCAGGTCATTCTGGCCTGTGTTGCAGCCGAATTGGTCAACCATGTACGTGTGGTAAGCAGACGAGTTTTAACGAAACTCATATTAAACTATGCATGTATTCGGTGTAGCGGTTCAGTTGGTTTGGCTCCTAGTGGGAGGCTGTAGCCCTGTCCGGACCAATTACCAGGGTTCAAAAAATGTTTCAAGAGAAAATAAATAACTGTTAGGATGCTGGCCGTGCATTAAGAACTTTGTTTCAGCTCAGATGATCACGTCCTCAGGCCGTTGACGTTGTGTCCTTTTCCCACACATATCAACCCTTAGACAAAGCTTACAGTGTAGAGCATGAAATTCTCTGTGCGGTGCTCTGATCTGCTCTCTCTCCCTTGTTCATTTATTCTTTTCTGTTTCACTTGTATGAATCTTTCTTCAGGAAAAACAGATAGAGGAGCAGTCACATGAGTTACAGCGTGAACACGAGCAGGTACTGTGTGTGCTAACCAGTGGCTTCTTATTATCAACATATAATGCTTACATACTTGTAAGTAGGGTTACAACCCTGGTAGGAAGCGGTGACTTACAACCCCAAAAACCCCCTCCCACCAGACACCCACTCCACCTTCTTTAGACACTGTAGCAAAGCAAATACTAAAGAATATTCATGAACTGTTAAAATGACAGAACTACCCTTTGTATGTAATTTTAATCTCCTTGTATATTTCGCTGATAAACTTGTAGACATATATAGTTTAAAGCTTACTAGATTCCAAAGAATGCCGGTTATAAGTAGTCTTTTCTATTTTTTCTCTTTGTTAAAAAGAATAAAACAAAAATTTGTCATGGATTGAGTATTTTAGTGTGATAAACCGTTATTTCATGTCAATTTGTCATTGCACATATGTTTCTAACACTTACAAGAAATATTCTGCCTGTTTTTGGTAAGTATTCAGCAGGCCTTAGCTAGTAGATCTGTCGATAAGGACTTATCGTTTACTTGTATGACGAACGGAAGCTAACGGTTTATTTATTATTTATTTATTTATTTTTATTTTATGTTTCATTTGTTATTTTTGTTGTTGTTTTTTAACTTTTCGTGAAAAGGTTTTGTTTCAAGAGCACAATGGCATGAATGACCAGCTGATAAAGAAAATAACTGAATTTATAACTAAAGGTGAAATATCTTAAACGTAAATAAAATATAAAACCGGTCTTTTATTCTTGTTATCGAGATAATTATGAAAGACCTTAAACAAATCGATACTACAGACATGATCTTATGCCATAAACTATTGCTATAATAATTCAATTAAACTTTTAAACTCTCAATTATGTTACTCCAGATCATAGCTAAAATAAACGCTTTTTCCTTTACAACGCTTTAGTAATTTATTAATAAATATATTGTTAACATAAACCGTTTTAACCTTACTTCAAATGTACTAAATTTAACTGAAATTAATAGTTTATTTGATAAAAACTGAAGCTAAACGTATCTAGTAAAGTCTAAACTCAAAAATGTTTACTTTATCTGTCGCTTAAACCATAACACTTCGTATGCTTCAGCTAATTGAAGGTTATAATTATGTGTCAATTCACATACAGTGTAGTTTAATATTCAAAGAAAGGTTCACGTGTTCTGTTATACTGACTAGCAAGGCAGTCAACGCAACAAACAAGACATTATTGTTTTCCACTTTAAGTATTGCTCTTTTCGTAGATTGTGCATCTATCTTTCGTCATTGCGAGAATTTGGGAGTTCTGACAGTTTACTTTTTCAACATAAAATGAGTTTCGCTAGAGCAAAAAGTTGTTAAAAGGAGTTTGTTGGAGGTTGAAAAGACGTTCTCTAATTGAGCCATAGTGATTGAGCTAACAGAAAACGAGACTTCTCAAATGGGTCCTTTGGTGTTATGATGCTAATGAAAGTCATTTTTAACACAATTTTAGTCACAGAAGTGGGCTGAGGAGTTAATGCAGTTACGAAAAGATTATGCCGACCTCACTGCAAGCACATCTAGCAGGTTAGAATTAAATAAAGGCGGTGATTAATGGTAGCATCATGTAGAAACTGACAATAAATCAATATTTTGTGGCTGGCAAATTTATTTTACAGGAGCCAAATGATTTCCACGCTGAGAGATGAGTTAACACAGAGATGCGAGGAGATTATTGAGCTTGAGGCTGCGCTTTCCTCTTTAAACCAACAGGTAACAATTTCGAAGTTAAAACGAAATACATTTACTTCTATTTCCAGCCCTACAAGGGACATGTTGGAGCTGCAGTGTTTATGTAACGTTGTTTGGTTATGTTAGCTTGTACATGAAAAGTTTACATTAGTGCCGCGTTCCAACACGCGATACATGAAAGACTCTATAGCCTACAGAGGCTCGGTACTCTGGAACACGCTCTCAACAAAACATAAGGATCTGGCATATGTGACACGCCGAAAGAATCTCGTCCATATGTTGAAAACTTCCGAAGTTTTTATCAATTTTACCTTTTAAGTTTTATCTGCGTTAACCATAAATTTTAAACAGAGAGATTTTACTTACTTTTAGTACTAGTTTTTAAATTAAATTCAAATGTAGATAGCTTTATAATTGTAAATATTTTTAATTTTTACTAGTTTTAAAATTAAATTGTAAATATTTTTATCTTTTATATACTTTTAGGTACACGACCCCACAAGCTTGTAAGCTTTTAATTTTATCGTGTTTAAATAAAGGCAACTTACTTACTTACTTACTTACTTACTTACTTACTTACTTACTTACTTACTTACATTAATTTTTAACCATCGTTTGTCTCAGTGCACATTAATGTTTCCGAACTCAGTCCAAGACACGAAATTTTTAGGCTTAGGCTGGATTTGTTTTAGTTATGGTAATAACATTTCATTACAGAAATGTAACTCAGTGAAGACGTCACCACTGAAGAGGAATAGCCATGAGTTAAAAAGGAGGAGGTCTGATGGCGACATTAACAAGTAAGAGACATGATGGATTAGTATGAAAAAGTACTAGTTATACATTCTCTGGCCTTTAGGTTTGTGGTCCGCCTGTAACCGCTACTAAAGATAAAGGATGTGAAGAACAATTGGATAATAGATTGATCGCTTTTCTGGAATTGTGGTCAGAGGTTGAGTATTTAGTCTTAGGGTTAGGTGAAGAGGGGGGGGGGGGATGCAGCCTGGATGGCACAGTTGGATAATCACCGCTTGCTTCACATAAATGTGACCTGAGTTCAATTCCAACCAGAAGTCATGTACTCCAAGGGTTCTCCAGTTACTCCGGTTTTCCTGCATCCCCAGTAAGAAAACCAGCATTGGCCTATGTGTCTTATCTCCTGTTATGATGATATGATATACGATACGATAAGATACGACGTGAAATTGCTTTGTATCGACTTTGTAGGAGTTACAGTCATAGATGCGACTTGGCAGGAAATTCCCACAGGGAGTGTAAGGAATGTGAAAAGGTGACGGCTAAAAATGCACATCTTAATCAAAGAGTTGATGAGTTAATGGTCGAGAGAGACTCGGCCCTACAAGACTCACAGGACCTCCTTAGTGGAATGCAGGTAACAAATTAGTAATCAATGATTTCTCAAATTCTCAGTATCAATTCTTTATCAATATCCTGTCCTTGTTCTCAAATGTACACTGCAAAACGGCACGTAATGGAACGAGTGAGATTGGGGAGAGATATCGAGAGAACAATGGAGTCTAACAATACTCAAGTAACTAGCCTGCGAGCAGGCTCTCTATTCGGGGGCAACGTGAATTGAACTCTTCGAGCGCCGAAGGCGCGATCCCGCGAGTGTCAGGCCCTCTATTATTTTGATGGCGAGCTCGCTTCGCTCGCCGACTCGCGCCTTCGCCGCTCGAAGAGTTCAATTCACGTTGCCCCCGAATAGAGAGCCTGCTCGTAGGCTAGCAAGCAACTTACGTTCTACTTTAACGGGAAGTTGGGAATTAATCACTTCTAGTCTGAGATTAAAGTCAAAAGTTTTGTTACACTTAAAAGGTATAACGATTGTTATCGAAACACTCATTGAAGTATCCTTGAACAAGAGACTTGTATGTTTTAGCAACTTAGGGAGGCCTTTGAAGAAGAGATAGAGAGAGAACTGGAAAGAGAAAGAAGCAAGTTTGACAAGGAAAAGCAACTATTGCAGGTTCGATGATCATTACTTGTTCTTTAATTAACTGTTTATTGTTATTATATAATGGAATTTATCAATGTAATTGTTTTCTAGGCCCTTATTTAATAGCTAAGGTGCTGGATGACACCTGTCAGTCCATGTAGTCGATCGTTTTACTGCGAGGATCTTCTCTTCATTTATTCTCCATCCGCAGTTCAAATATATGATTTCATAGATTCATAATTTCGTTTCTACTTTAAAAAACAAAGCAAAAAAACAACAGTGACGTATTACATCTGTTTTACAAACAGTAAGGAAACAGCAAAGATAGCGTGGGCCTCCAATTACAAAGTTGTAATCAAACAGCTGTAATTGGTGGTTCATGTTTCCTGATACATAACAAATTGACGTACAGAGAACCAATTGTTAGAATACGATTATGACCATCACTTGTCGTGATGCCATTTTAGGTGCAGTGTGAAGGTGGTCAAGAGCTGTCTGGTGAGTTAATCAACGATATACATGGGAGGCCAGCAAAGGGACAAAAGCCTAGCCAATAAAAGAGCTGTGAGGTTGATTAGACAGTTAAAAAATAAAAACATTTTAGGTCAAAATTCCATCCCGAGAACGCAGTTTTCCTTACAGTAGTTGCAAGGTAACATGGTGTAAAGAGGACCTTTTAACCCTCGAATGTTTTCGCTACATTTCGATTGTACAATGAGAATCAGAAAATCTTGGAATAGTTCAACGAAGATTTTCCTCGAACAGCACGCAGTCGTAACCTTTCATTCTCCTCCGGTTCTTACATAATTTTAATTTTGGGAAGGACTTGTTTGTTGTTGTTGTTGTTGTTGTTGTTGTTGTTGTTGTTGTTACCTGACGGCTTCAGGTTACATAAGGTCTGCTGTTTCTTTGTTAGGTGTTAAGTCCAAACTTGAAATGGAAGTTACCCAGTTAACAGCTCAGAAGGTTGCTCTTGAAGTTAAAAGGTAATTCATTATCAGTTGTTCTCTTTATATTGTCACGATACTCGTATATCATCAGGAAGTCCTTGTTAGTGACACATGTCCTGCGATTTTCATAGTCTGGCGTACTTGGACTGCGCTCAAGAAAATTGGTTAGATATCTTGCAAGGCGCAACACGGCAATAACAAATCCTGAATCATCCTGCTCAACCTTGCGGACGGAATGTCATCTGATTTTAGCCAACTCGGCCTCGTCGCTATTTATCAGGCGATATTCCGTGCGATTTTCCAAGATAATTGTTAAGTATTAACATCTTACTAACCGAGCCCAAGGCCCTACTGGGAAATGTTGGTCTGAGGTCGTAGCGTACCGGCTTTTATTCCCTAATACGGCTTATATAGTACTAGTACGGTCTCCAGCAAGTGCGGTTAGTAAGTAGTTTATTATTTGGGATTAGGGTGGAAAAGCGAAAGTTTCTGATTATTTTCCAAGGATTTTCAAAGAAGTAAACAGTTTTGTGAACATCAGCCAAATATTTCCGATTATCTACCGAAAATTTCCGAAGACTTTTCAAACATCGTCTGAATGTTTCGCGATTTATTTCCGAAGATACCCGAGAACTAGTTCTCTGAAGAAATACTGAGGAAGATCCGAAGATGTTTTGACTTCATTCCTAATTAAGATCAGTCTACCATTCTATCTCCTATAACCACACAGAGTTGTTCGAGTTCGGACAATCACCATTGCAACGCCCTGTCTGTACTTGCCAAAGTTTGTGTGTTTTTCTTACAATTGTGTTGTTTGCAGTAAACATCTGGAATGTGAACGCGATGAACTTCGTAACCAGGTGGAAGAGCTGTGTAGAATGAGGACTGCAGCTGAAGAGTAAGTGATATCGCCGCCTTGTAAGCAGCACTACAAAGATGGTGGTCAAGGGAAAAAAAGAAATTACCTTCAGTATATCTCTACCAGTTGGTCAGACTATCATTTTACATCCATCTTGTGGCTTGTTTTTAGTGGGAGGCACGGGGGTCCGGGTTCGAGCCCTGGCCGGGCCATTATGTTGAGTTATTGGGTATGATACTTGACTGTACTAGTGCATCTCTCGCCGAGGTGTGTAAACGGTTGTCAGCGAATAAAACGCTGAGGTTAACCCTGTATATCTTAAAAGAGTAAATTGTTTTACTCGTCCATCTCTTTGTCCTATCAGCATTACTCCTGTATCTTCCTGGATGTTTACTCTCGATCTGCTTGTTGATATGTGAATATGCATCCACGTTATTAAATATGTTGTCTGTTTATTTGTCTTCATCTACCATAGACTACATCATGCACAGTAACTTAACACCACTGCACCTCTCACCAGTCCACTGTAGACGTCATGTACGTGCATCACAATTGTCCACAGCACCGTAACAGAAAGGTACCCAACCTAACATCATCACCATCCTGACTCTACTCATATCCTCGACTGTGTTTGTGGGTGATTTGTATTTTTTTCTCTAAATGTTATTGTAGAAAAGCGGTGCAGGTTGATTCAGCTCTGAGCCCAAGGAAAAGAGAAAACAAAACAACGTCTTTGCGAAAGAGGTAAACAATGAAGGAAGGATAGAAACCGTGATGTATACATGTACTAGAGTGAGCTTGACGAAATGCAAAGTTTGTGTTACACTAATAGGAAGGTCTTAGTTGGAAATGACTGGAATCAGTTTGGACACTTCGTTGTAAATGGTTTTTCTTAGCATTTACAGTGTGAACGAAATACTGCAGGGTGACCATTAAGGGGAGCGGGAAGGCTGTACATAGGCTAAATTGACCCGTTATTTTCTCAAGTATATATTTGAGAAAATTTTACTGATTTGTACGAGTCTGGCACTGTTGGGAGGTGAAGTGTTAAGTAGCAAGGTAACTTTTATAATTGACGTAACTAAAAAAGTTATACCAAATGAATTAATTTAAACTTATGATGTGAGGGAGAGTACTGAGTATTTATGGTTTAGTGAGTATATCACGTTTGTGTTTTCAGGAGCAAGAGTGTTGGTATGATGCCACCTTCTATCCAAGAGACCCCCAATAGGTTGGTACGCTGAGATTGTAGAAATAATATATCAAACACAAGAGACAGTGTTTCATCGGGATATCCAAACACCAAGTAGAGAGTTGAAAATACGACGCGCAGTGGAGTATTTTTTTATGAAGTTCGAGGTGTTTGGATAGCCGTTGAAACACCGTCTCGAGGGTTGGATATGTCTTCTCAATCGGAACAAAAACTACGGAGTAAACGGAGAAATAAAAAAGCGTAAAAATCCATGCTAATCAAGACCGGGTATCTAAACCTTCTTCACGGTTATGACTTTCTTTGTTTTAACTTAATGATTTGTTAATGAGTTTGAGAATACATGTACCTGAATCAGCACGGTTAGATAAATGCAAAGCAAAGCATTTGAGGTTATAACCCGTAGTAATTTGGTAGAATTAGCTAACAGCTTAGGCTCGCAACCTGATCACATGCAGTTTTAATGTTCAAGGTGTTGTTCTTTGGGGAGTTAGTTATGCAGGTTTTTGCCCTCGTGACGTTTTTTGTCTTTTTTGTGTGCGTAGGAGGCCACCACGAAACCAGGTGGGTTCGAAAAAGGCAAATATTCTCATGAAGTTATGCTTTTGTTTTTCAGTTTCTCTCAACAATAAAGGATGTCAGAAAAATCGTGTAACTCACGTCAACAGAACGAGCACGGAAATATGTTGATATCATTGTAATGATTGTAATGACCTTATGGCAAGGTTTGTTGAAAGTCTTCACAGGTAAAGAAGTGAACAATTACCGAAAAAGAGAACTTACAGTTTAGATAACATGTTCATATGTGAGCCCGCGAGTCACATCTTCAAAAGCATTTACGAAATCTGTCACGGAACAGGTGTCCTTCTCTGCAAATCCTCGTAGAATTTCCGTAAGAGTTTCTGATTGTTGTTGTCCAATCAGAACGTCCACGAGCACTCACGTCATATTAAAAGATAACGTCGCGGGCTCAGTCAACACAATCTCCAGCGGGCCAGGCAGCAGTCAAACACTGGGGTCTGGGGATTTTCTTTTCTTTTATTAACTTCTGTAAGTGATAGAAGAGTATTATGCAAAACGTCGTTAAGAAAAGGTTATATCTAATGAAAGCCGTGTGGCAAACAAAAATTACTAGGTGTTAAAGCTGTTGAATAACAGTTATTTTATTCTCTCTGCATATTCCGCTTACAAAGCTTACGTTTACAGTAGATGTCGTAAGTTTCGGCTTGAGAATGTTACATAATTATTTGAGACATTTCACAGCGAGAATTTTGGCGGGAATTGCGCGCCCTATTAATAAAAGATTTTATTACGCCAAGATAATATTTTCCCGAACTTTTAAATAAAACTTTTTTTCGCAGCCGTGATATGGCTCGTTTCACAATTCTTCTCGTGGCATTAATAGAGTTGTTCCGCACAAAAACCTTAGTGATGCAAATTTCCACTTCGTCACCTTAGGCATGCAAATTAGACAGGCGTTCTCACCCCTTTCATTTACCTATTTTTATGAGCTGGCCGACTGAATGGCGCAATTGATGCGACGAAAACGTACACAGTATTTAAAGACTTATTGAGAACGCCTGTCTAATTTGCATGCCTAAGGTTAAGAAGTGGAAATTTGCATTTGTTAGGTTCTTGTGTGGAACAACTCTAATGGCTACAAAAGAGACGCTACCGATTGTTCTGTAAGATAGTTCCTATTACACGTGTTGTTATCGAAAATTGTATTTCAAAAAAGAATACGTCTATTTTGGGAAATGAAATTTTAAAATGTGTCTTTTGATATTTATGTACTGAATTTATTTATTTTTACTCAGTAAAAAATCTGTTAATATAATCTTTGTAAATATCTGTAAATACGTATATTTAGTATGTACATATTATTAAAAATATTTATTGATGTTTCGAGTGTGTTTCTTTCGTTCGATGACATAATTTCTTTGGTATCAGCGACATCTTCCTTATCATTGGTGCACTGGCTGACATACAGACTACCATTGGACCTTCCTCTGCTGTGTTTTGATCGCTAATTTTCTGAACGTGACGTATAGGAAGCAGGGCATATCTCATAACAGGACGTGTGTCATTGCTACCTCTCTTCTTGTGTGTCGTTTTCTCATTGCCTCGTCCCAGTGCTCCTTCCCACTCCCCTCGCATTGAGGTCCAATTGTTAATTCACCGATGACCTCATCTGTGGTCAGTAGGTCGTGGTTCATTACCTTGATTGTGAGTGAATATTCATCAATGGTATCGCCATCAACATCAAACAAGAACCCTTGATTCCAGACAGGATTCATTCCACGCGTTTTTTTGGTTTGCCTCGTTTCCAGGGTTGCCTCATTTGCATTCAGGGTCACGCACACGTACGGTGCTGTCAAAATATTAAAAATGGGTTTACCTCGTAAGAACCTGTGAGATTTTCTTTGTTTTAGAACTATTGTTTCCTTGCTTTCTTTTGTTTTGATGTTCTTTGTTGTCTTGGTCTTTGTTTATTATGCGTCACTGGTGTGTTTCACAAGTTGTTACAACGAAAATGAGCCCATAAAATGGCAAACAACTCGTAAGCGGCAGAACTTAAAGTGCCTATGAAGTAAAAATTAATTTTAGCTTATTTGAAAAGGTTTTCGTTGCGAAACCGTGGCCATGGCAACGGCACATTGGGTGTCATTTCGTGTCTTTTGTGTTGTCCATTTCTGGTGCCAAGTTTGAAGACCACCTAAAAATATTTCTAAAAGATATTCAGGGGATATTTTCAGGGGTGTTCCTGCCTTTACGCGAAGTACGCAATTGCGTACCAGAATTTTCCAGATTATTTTACATTTAATGGACGTTAATATAGAAAAAAAACGTGTAGTTTCTCTGCGCATAGTGGTGTTTTTCTCTGAACTTTTTTCTGCACCTAAAACGCGAAAGTTTGACAAAAGAGCAAAGTTTTGATCGACTCAGGTGCCACTCAAGTGGCGTTCAAGATTCAGTTTCATTCAACTTTTAATGTGTGTAAATATCTGTTAACTTGCAGAAGAATACAAATCTGGTAACGAACTCGAAGTTTGTGTTCAAAAATCTTACAAGGAGTGGTCACGCGTGACACTGGTTGGCATTTGACCAAATGTGAAATATTTTAATTTTTTTGTCTATTTTCTTTTTTTCTGTCAACGTTTTCTTTTTCCTTTTCCTTCTTTTATTGGTTTGTATCAGTTGTATTGCAATAATAATAATAATAATAATAATAATAATAATAATAATAATAATAATAATGTTCTTTACCCAGGGAGCTCACATCACCAAAGGTGTTATTCAGTGAGGCCCTGCAATAATACGACAGTCTTTACTATAAGCAGGTAATTCTGACTGGCCGAATTTCAATATATTATTGTACCCAAAGGAGCCCTCTTTCTATGCCAGTGTCTTTATACTATGCCAGTGTCCACTAGAGCGACTATTTAGCATCGCATGAGAAGAGTCAAGACCTACATGCGCTTTAATGTAACTGATAGTACTATGAAATAATGGAAAGCGCCATTCTTCCTTATTTTGAAAAACCTTTTAAAAAAAGCAGCAATTATTTTTTACTTCTTTGGCACTTTAGAAATTGAATTGGGTTGTTGGGTGGGTAAGTAGTGGAGTAGTTTACTTACCGATATTAAGAAACCTGCTGGTCTTCATTAGATTTGTCGCTTTCATAATAATAACGTTCAGTCTTTGTCGCTTTGCTTCGTAGCGAAGCGAGATGTGGATTTCACCCCTTGTAAAACTTAGCGAACGTCCTCTTGCCTGCAATCAACATCAATTAACGAAATTCAATAAGTTTTTAATGGAAACACAAAGTTACAAAACATAACATCTGTGAAAAATTCGTGATCAAGCTGACAATCACGGTTTCGATAAACATTTGAATAGCGATTTTGCCACTATTCAAACTAGCCGACAGTTCAAGGCACGGTAACTAGTCGAAAACATTCCCTCTTTAATTTCCTCTTTCGGCTAACGACCGCAGACTGGAGAGGGTAAAGCCTCGTCCCCAGAGCACCTCCATTTGAATGGCTCGCGCGCAAGAAAGGCGCGCGCGCGTCTGCTTACGCGCTCGCGTTTCCCACTTCAGTATTCTGAGAAAAGAGAATGACTGATTAGCAGTTTACAATATCCTTATGATCGAGTTAACGAATTTTGAGGAGGAAATGAAATTCAAATTCCTTTATAATCAAGATAGTCTGTTGGAAAGGTTCTCAATTTAACACATTTTCAGAGATATTTATCCGAGTAGACTGCAATATAATATTATAGTTATATAAAAATAGAGAAGCACGTAGTTATAAAATATTTAGCTTGATAATTTCACCGTTAGTTTTAATTAATTTTAATTTTGATGTTGTTGTAAATTTCAATTGGGTATTCCCAACTTTTTTACGTATTTATTTTCAGTTCTTCTTTTTCCTTGTTTTCTCAAATAGTCCCAACCTATCCAGGCCCATTCTCAAGTTACCGTACGATATTTGATCAACCTTGGATATTTGTTTACCAAGGTAACCACGTATCAACTAAGCCGCAAGATAGTTGCGATAAACTGTTCTAAAAATCTACAATGTCAGAAACGTTTCCGCTGTGGACTATATTAATTATTTGCATACTTTTTACTCCGACAACTCAGTAGCTCGAGTTATTTTCTAAATTAGAGCAATAAAAAAGTCAAGTGTTTCAACTTATCCTTTGCAAACAGACACAGATAACGGAATGCCTACTATTTAAAGTCTCAAATATTGCGCTGCGATTAACAACTCGTCGTTTCTGGCGCCAGTCATATACTCAGATATATGCCCTGGGCATATTTACCCTTGGAACATTTTTCAGTCCTAAATTATTTGAGTGGAAAGTGCTCTGAATTTGTCGTCCTTTGGTTTTTACCCAAAGCATTTCGCGAATTTTTCCAGCATGTCGAAGAGAAGGAGAAACAAATACAAGTTCTGAATGCCCGTTAAGAAGCCATCAAGACACCCATAGCTCCATGCATTCCTGTAGATGTGACTTGAAGGCTGTCAACATCAGCACCGCTACATAAGAGACATCGGTAACACAGCGAATACTAATGAACCCACAAATACCTAGCTGCTGATATTTGCGCCAAGGCTCTGATCAAAACAATTTTCGTACATCAAAGAAAAATCACGCGCCTGGCAAATGGATTACAATATAGAAAAACTCACTTGAAGTTGAACTGATTCTCATTACTGGTTGCTATATATTTCTTTAGATGTTAGATATGAGAATTTGTTTTTTCGTCACTTGAGGCAATATTACCGAATAAATGCAGATTCAGTTCACTTTATCAGCTTGACAATGTTCAGCTGAATGTTTTGATATCACTGAGAGAAATAAGATGTTGCTCGTTCCTTCTTGAGAAGCATGCAAAGGCTTGCGCAAAAGTAGCGGGGAAACTTGTAAATTAATCGAGTGTCCAACGTTATGTCCGTCCTCTGGAATTTTGCAGCCTATATTGCTAAAAAGTAATCGGAGTTCTTAGTTTCCGCGTGCGAGATGTTACCCAACACGTACGGTAATTTAACTCGCTAAATGGATCAACCAATGCGCTTCGACTATTGCAGTTATCGAAGTTAAGGAAGTGGAACCAGAGAACGTTTACAGGCACTTAGATCGCATTGTTTTTGTAATTAGCACACTTGATTGTAAAAGCCGTTTGCCAATTAAAGTCGTCTATTATGATAACATTACGTTGAGACATTTTATGTCGCTTAAAGCTGGGTCACAACCCGGATTAAGCACTACCAACTATGCCGGTTTAAGCCTTCCTTCTTAGTTCAGAAATTTTAAACCTTGCAAAAGAGGATATGATATATCATACCTGGGATTTAGGCAGCAAGTTTCTCCATATTATTGTCGGTTCACTGGGATGAAATTTCTCCAAATCAAAACGTACATCAGTGTAGCCCATCATTTTTCCTCTGCTGAACTTGTCAAATGCGTACAACCCCAGGCGAAGAGTTAATTCCATAAGCTCGTTTTCCGAATAACCAATAAACTCGAATGTCTCGTTAAAAATCGGCTCTCCTGTGTTGCTTTTGATTTCTGTGCGGTAAATGTTGGAATCGTCTGGAAGAAGTTGAAATCGCACTTGTGTCGGGGGGTGTTTTCCGTACCATCGCCGCGGAACATTCAGTGCACACATAATATTAATAAACAGACGAGAATCGTGAAAATTATAGTAAAGTGAAAATTGCACCTGGCACGGCTTTGCTTCTAAGTTTTGAGCAGAAATCATGTCACACTCGCATGGACTGTAAAATGTTGAGATCTTCCTACAAGACGGGCAAGGAGACACATTTCCCTTGTTCGTCTCTTCCTCAGACGCTACGCTTACTCTGTCTGACAGAATGGGTTCCAATTCGTTCTTCTCTTTCGAGTTACTGATCTTCTTGATCTTGGCAGCTTTCCGGCCCCTGTTACGAAAGGCGAAGGTGCACACAAATATTGCGATAGTCGCAGAAATTATACCTCCTACCACAGCAAGAATCACAGCAATGAGAGCTGTAAGGACAAGGAAACGTCATTAGCATAACACAGAGAGTGACACACTTTACAATGTTTTAGTTGAGCCATTAATTATCGGTGAATTAATTATCAGTTATACTGCGGACAGGCTTATTTCACTGTACTCACACATTGTAATCAGCTGATTAAAGAAACTGCTGAAATAAACTGGAGAAGGTGAATGTTTCCTTTCCGCCAGTATTTCGTCTTCATATTAAGAGTAGTTCTAATGTTTGGAAGGATAGAGTATTATATCAACGTGTAAATTCGTGTTGCCTCCCCCTCTTTTTATTGGTCGCCTCAAGGGAAGTTGGACAATAGAATAAACATTTATCCTCCACGGGTCATGGACTTGACCCTGTTTAAGCAAATAAATTCATGAATGTCAAAGACGTGTAATGCAACTTTCCTTCACATCACGTATCGTCCGAGTTGCGGTGCAGTTTCCTTGTTCGTAATGTGAGCTCAGTTTGTGTATATATCGCACAGCCTCTAGCACATGACCCATCTACAGCAATCTGATATCAAACAATTTCCGCAAAGTTATATTTCTTTACTCCGGGTTTACTTAAAACAAAATTTTTAGGCTTTAATGGCGATTTTTTTCCTCGCCATTTCGACTTCACCTGGCTCTGGCCCGGTAAAAGATCGATGCAGTACGGTAGCAGTAATGAAAATCTGCACTCTTCAGCATAGCTAAGTTTAGTTCGTGTTTGTAGCCTTTACATTTTAGAACTCTGATTTTACCAAATTATTTAAAACATCAAGTTGCCAAACAAATGTATTTCGAATAATCCCACGCGGGCTGCGCGCAGTCATTATTAACCCGAATCCCGCGGGATTTTGAGGCACCACGTGGTTTGTCTCAGGTCATCCGGGATATTTCATATAGCTACCGCGTCGGTCAGTGAGATAATTCTTTAGTCTTGTGTCTAAAGCTTCGTTTTCTGTCACGAATGAACGCAAAAATGGTTCGAGGTACAAGCAGAGGAGATGATATCGGGTAAGAAAGTTTATTTTTGATTAAGGGCAGTGGACTCTGCCTAACATTGAGATTTTTTCTCGAAATAGTGGAGTGGACACTGGCCATAAGTCGCGCCTTCTTCGTCCACTTCATACAAATGAACTTACATTTACCTTGTTGTATTTTGCCCTGCTTTTCCACTCTAGGAAGATCTTTGTTGGTGGATTATCCACGGAAACAACTAAAGGTAACAAAACTTCTAACTATAAATGCATTGAGAGGTGTATTTGCCTGATTCCTGCCAGATTCCAGTGAGCTTTACATGCGGTGTTCGATAATTTGTGCCACGTGCTTTCAATTCCTGTTGCTTGCAGCTCACTCTTATCTCGTCTTTTTGATTGCAGAAAGTTTACAAGAGTATTTTCAAGCGTTTGGTGAGGTCGGTGACTGCATTGTCATGCGTGATGTTGCGACGAAGCGCTCAAGGTACTTGCTCTTAAGAAATCTGTCCGACGATTGAATAGTGTTGGTGTTAATATTTGGCCACTTGCTAGCACGAACGAATCAGTGAGTGACTTCTCTTGCTTTTGTCTTGCAGGGGTTTTGGCTTTGTAACATTCACGGATCCTGCTTCAATTGATAATGTTTGTGAAAAGAGTGAACACATACTTGACAACAAAAAGGTGATATAATGCACACTTGTTATCTATTTTGAATTCAAAATTAGTTTCATATATGATTGCAGACTACTGCAATGGACTGCAAATGATTACATTTGTACAGAAAAACACCTGTGATAACTGTTGATTCATTTTCCAGTTTAGAAACTACAGTGTAGAAACAACATTGATTTTGTCAGACTGTTTTTGGCGAAAATACAAAGATAATAAGCTATATTGTCCTCAGGAACAGTCCCAAAAGTGCCTGGGAATGAAACTTGCCCCAGGTTTGTTCTCAATGTTTAGGTGGCAAATTACAAAAACTATACCAAGATTGAAACACATCTCATAATAGATCGTTTTCACATGACGTTATCAAGGTCACTCCACTGATTAAAATGGAACATGCACTGAGATTTTTGTCAAACTTTGCCAATTGATTGTTTTAAAGACGCTTAAATTTTGAAATATAAATTGGGGGTGCCCTTGCTCGTTTAGGAGCAACAGCACCTTGTTTATACCCAATAAAACATTACAATACATCATGATTATAGTCACCATACTCATTTTCTTGAAAATAAGGATTCTCCTCTCTGGCAAAGTCTAGCACCGTAAAGAAACAATGTTTAAAAGTATGGAAATTATCTGGAATTTCCAGAGGGGTGGGGGATTTAACCCAAAAAGCCTTCCATGGGAGGGGTATGGATATTTTCTAGAACAACACAATGTAATACTGGGGAATGACTTAAAGTACTAAAATCTAAAACTAAAAAGACACCAAAGAGTCCATCCACGTCAGGCATAAGAGGTACTAAAATTGTATTTGTTTACAACTAGATTGACCCTAAGCGTGCTGTGCCACGTGGACCAGGGCAACAGGCTGTGCTTTCCACACAACATCCTGGTGCACCTAGTGTAAGTATTGAAATACAGTTGTAGAGTACTGTTAGTAAGTCAGCCTTTGCATACATGTAACTCCAGTTTCTTTTGTATAAACAAACAAGAGAATTACTGGATTCTGACTTCACTAACATGTGACATTCAATGTGAAACGTTTATTAAAAGATGATCTGATGCGAGATATCTTAATGAAAACGTCTGTGAAACAGGGGCAAACACGAAGACCAACTGATGTAGAATGACAAAAATCACCTGCTTAATGCCTAAAAAGTTCCTATACATCCCATGACATAATCATGCTTTCAGAATTTCTGACAAATTCTCATGTCTCCCAGTTGTCAGAAGCTACCCATTCTGACTTCACTCAAACAAGACATTTAATGTGAACAATTAGTCAGTCAATCATCTGATGCAGAATGTATGATAAGTCAGTCATCTGATAACAAAAAGCTGCTTGCTTACTAGTGGGGACAATTTCACACAACTAAAATTCTAAACATTTTTTTTTTATTTTTTATACTTAATTTTCAGAGGGATCCAGGAAACAATGACAACAAGATATTTGTTGGTGGACTCAGCAGTACCACGACAGATGAGGAATTGCGCAGCTTTTTTAGTTCATTTGGCAAGGTACACTGAAAGAGTTGTTTACTGAATGATTATTGTGATTAGTACATGTATAGACGTCAACTGCTTTTAACACACTAGTTACATGCCGTTGCTCTGTGTGGTATTTACAGTACAACATTCTCCAGTCATGTGTCTTGCTTATCTCCTGATCTCAAATCTTTGTGCACATTCATTGTAGCCACCATGATTTTTACAAGTTAAAGCTGCTTTTGTTGCTGTATCATTTTGCCCTTGGTTTGTGTTTGTTTGCATGGAAAAACGTTTTCTTTTATGGCAAATAAGTTCTCAAATTTGATTTCCATAATCTTTTGGCAGAGTTTCTTCTCAGTAAACGTTGTCATGTTATCCTTGGAACTGGTAATTAACCACATTAACTCATTTTCTGCCCCCTTTAAACATGGCATACTGGGGAACAACAGTGAAAAAATTCTCATTTCATTTGATTGCCACAACATTTGGCAGATTGCATGACAAAGAAATTACCCAGCCCCCCTGAAAATTTGGTTGTGTGAGTATTTACATTCAAAGAAATAAAATTATGTCAATAAGCTTTCCCTGGACTCAATCTTTAATTTCTTTCTTTCTTTCCAAAATAAATTTTGTACTGCTAAACTTAGTTTGTAGCTGATGTGCAAGTAATTATGGTACATGCAATGTTGTATTCTTTGCTTTGCTGAGACAGGTTGTTCATGTGAAGTTGATGTATGATAAAGAAAGCAGCAGAATGAGAGGTAAGCAGACAAGTTACTGCATGTTCATAAAGGCTGGCAATTGTTTGTTTGTTTGTTTGTTTTTTGCAAATGCCAGCAGCTTTTATATTAGTTAATTTTATAAAACTAAACTTTCTCAAATCTGAATACAATGCAGAAAACAATAAACTTTGTGTATTTAAGTACATTAAAAAATTAAAAGAAAAAAGTAACCCTTGACAAGGGTGTGACAATTATTTGTCCCAAATATTTGTCCATGTAGGATAAAATATTGCCACACTGATGTTACCAGTTTACCAGATTATAATTATGATTATATGAAGCATTGTGGTTTTCTTTAAAAATGTTTCATTATAACTTAAGACATTCTTATTTTGTGTACTGTTGAGAGGCTAGTAAAGTTCTTTATAAAAGCTGGTTTTCACTGCCACACTATGAATCAGAAATTCAAAACCATTTAGTAAGGAAAGTCAACAACAATAGTAGCTACATGCACATAATGTAATCTACTACCCAAGTTTCAGGTGTGTGCGGCATTCCATACTCAAGTTATCCATCAAAAAATGTTTCACACAAGTTTATAGAGCTCATTATGGAAACCTATATTGGTGCCCTGCAGAGGCAAACAGAAATCAATGAAAACTTGTAGAATTCACTTTTGCTATTATTTTACTAACTCTTTTTTGATTCGTAAATTTCTATGAGGCTGCACAACTATCACCTCATAGAAATTGAGACTAATTGTTTAAGTGGAATTGCCACTAAAGTACTTTCAATTGACCGATCAGATTGTGGCATTTGCATAAATTCTGTTTTCCATAATTTCTATTGTATATTTATACATTTTTGTGTATGAATGACTTGCATGTACCTTATTGTTAAGTCCCGCCAATTTTCTTTTTTTTGTCTTTACGTAAATCCTATCTGGCATGGATTTTTTTTTTGCATAATTATCATTAGATATATACTTAAATTAAGAGAGTTAAATCCAATTAACGGCATTTTGTTATTACAATATCAACAAAAAATTTTGGTGATCACTAATTATACATGTAATTTCACTCAGCAAAGCTAGTCATTTGGCTAGTAAGTGATATATTTTCTAGTGCAATGTCTTGAAGCTGTGCTAGCCTCCATTGTAAGTTACATGTAAACCAATTAATTAACAGAAATATTTTATATTCTCAAGAGGGGGGTAGATTCACTTAAATTGAAATAAATATCTACTGGGCAAAAGAGTAAATTAATGTAGTTTATGTTTTAAATCACCAAGGAATTCCCTTATGATTTGATTTTTTAAATTAATTGATTTTTTTTATTTAAGTTACTAGACTTAATTTTGTTTATTTAACTGTATTTTGCTGTGGTTGTTTGGTACATAACTTATTGTAGTTTAAATTTACCTTAATTTTGGTTTGATTTGTATTTTTTATTATCTCTTATTCATTATCATAATCTGAAACAAAGGGAAATAAAAATTTAAACTGGTTTACATGTATACCCTAACATGTATATTGATCATCTAGGTATAGGATGTTGTCTTGACAACTGTTCTGCATGACCACCTTTATAATGTTTTCATAATTATACTTTCTGAGACCTGCTATTTTTCTAATGATGCGCATGGTTATAGTCATCTTTGAAGTTTTATATTACATTATTGGGTTAGAAAAAAATGAGGATAACATAGTTTACTATAACTATAATAACATTCATAATTCAGTTATCTGCATACTGTTTGTGTGATAAAAACTGAATAGCTCAGTAGTGCTATCAAACATACAAGAATTGTTTGAATGATGTCCCAGCTGCAGAAATAATTGATTCTCAGACTATGCTACCGTTATGCAATATCGACTTGACCACCATTTGTATTCCTGCACAACCTTGAGAGTCAAACCTCCAACTTCCATTAAACAAACATATCACAAACACTGGTGTGAAAAAATATTATGTATGTTATATGAATCAAACATATCACAAAAACTGCTGTGAAACAAGATTATGCATGTTGCATGAAAACTGTGGTAAGGTGGTATATGGCAAGGCTTTTGTCCACTTAATGTCATGTCTTGCTGGCTAAGGTGAAGAATAAACCAAAGCTCCACCTCAAGACTTCCTTTAACTGGAGGTTACATTCCTTAATCATGCTTGTAATTATTTTTCAGCTGCAGGTTATATTTTCAAGAATTAACGTATGCTTTATTTTACGTATTACTATATTATGGTAGGCTTTGGTTTTGTAACGTTTGAGTCAAGTGAAGCTGTTGAGGAGGCTTGCCGTAAACATTATCATGACATCAATGGAAAAACGGTGTAGTTACAGTTTAAGTTACTATTTGTTGTGTATTGATGTTAGTTAAGGTAGTTAATCTATATGTTGATGAAGCATGGATCATCAACAGTGCAGTTCTTTGCCAAAAAATTTATCATATCAATCCTGATGTACATTATATCCACAATTCTTCACTTTGGTGTGCTTGTACAATGCTTTATTCTTTCATTATGACTGGCCAGTCAAATTAAAGATTTATGGAGTCAACTGATGATACTGCATTTAGGCTTAACGTTCTTCTGTAAAACAGGGAGCATTTTCTAAAATCATTGAGAAAAAATTTCTCTGAGTTTAATGTTTGTTTGCTATTTCTACTACATGTCAGCATTTTTATAATAGGTTAAGAGTTATTTGCCGAATTGCATTTAGAACAAGTAGAAATTTTGCACTAATAGAGGGGAGAGGAGGTAAAAATAAAAGTTTGTCTGGGTCTCTTTACATGTACATTTTGGTAAATTATTCTTCAAAGCTTAGGAACACCCTCCGCTTAAGTGAAATCATTGGCCATATAATGTTCAAATGAATACATTATTATGACCTGTACTCTATTGGAATAACTTAAACAATATTTTGAACTGTGAAAACTCCTTCATAATACACATAACATGCAGTAAATTTTACCTGAAGAAGTGTAGGAATCCAAGTACAAATTTAATTTGTTTTCAGTAATACAATGTTTTAATAGTAAGGTTACAGAATTGAGCATTGTCCAGACCTCTATACAGATTAGTTTAGTTTTGATGCCTTTTAGCAAAACATGATGTAGATAAAAATTATCAAGCTTAAAATAGAGATTACTTGCTCAAGTTGATATAGTTTGACTAAACAGAGCATTTTTATGGGTAGCAAATAAAAAAAACAGTAGCAGTAATCAAACAAGTAACAAAAGCTTTAGCTTGTAGCTTAAGTTGCCAAAAACTAAAAAAATTTCTTCGCTTTTATAATTTATTCATATTTTAAGTGAGTAGCTGATTTGTTTGTAGCAATATTGATACCTGTGTCTCACCTAAGTTAAACTTGGTTGTTTTTTAAGGCAATTGATTCTAAGGATAGCTTACATTATAACCACCAGTTGCAAAGTTGAGAGTGTATGGAATTATTGACTCCTAAAGGAAAACATTGAGCCATATAATTAATGTGGCTGTATTGGTAGCAATTTTCAGTCTTGGTGTTGAAAGATTATAAACAGTAGTGAAGTTGCTGAGAATAACAAGTCGTGTGTAGAACTTCACCTGTAACATGCTAGGTCTTGATAATGTTGCTCCCTTAATTCTGTTTGCCCCAAAAATGATACTTTTAAGCTACACATATGATACACTAATTATCCATGTTGCCAAACTGTTGTTCCTGTGGTGACTGACGTTAGAAGAATTTTGTTTTGGAAATTTGAAATTGCTTTAATTTCTTCCTTCTGTTTATAATTTTCTCATTTGTTGGTTAAGCAATCTTAAGATCACTTGTTGCTGTTAATTTTTGCATTCTTTCCTTTCCTTTTTTCACTCAAAGCAGTGTGCTGTTGTAATGCCTTACAAAAATGTTCTGCAAATTCCAAGTCTCCTTTATTCGCCATCTAACTTGTGGTGCTCTTTCAGGTCGAGGCAAAGAAAGCTGAGCAGCGTGATTCCAGAATGGGACAAGGTGCGAACATGGGCATGGGTGGAGCACAAATGAACAGTGGATACAACAGAGGACAGTATGGATATCCTCAAGTGCCAGGTTAGGGTTTTAATATATTGCAACTATTCCTTGTGTTTTAAATTAATGTTCTATCATATTAATTAGATTGTGTAATGCCAGTGGCATTAAGATTCTTGTTTGTTTGCCAGTGGTCCTGGCAGAAAAAGAATTGTTTATTTTGAATTACATTGTTGTACTGTACTGCAAACAAAAGTTTGTGTAGTCAGATTAAATTATACCTGTCATGACATCAATTCAAGAGGAATACATGTTGTACTGGTGGACACACTTACTTGTGTGCGTGTTGCTATAGGTCAGTATGGTGTTCCTCCCCCTGGTCCACCTGGCATGGGCAGAGGCTATCCAAGTTACGGTGCAATGGCTCCTGGATACCCTGGGGCAGCCCCCATGGTTGCACCAGGATATGGTTATGGTAAGTCCACTCCATTCACCTACACTTGTAAAAGTAGCTCACAATAGTTTAGACCTTCCAGGCCTTGACATTTTATTACAGCTGGCCTGATGATATGGCTGAAAAAGTTTGCTGTAAACCAGTAAAGCATTTTTCAATTACAAATGACATATAAAATTTGTTGCAGGCAACATCAAAGACTCAGGTCAGATACACCCTACATGTATTTTGACCATTTCAAGCTAAAAACTTTAAAATTATGTGATGAAAGTTTTTTTTATATTTTTGTCCAATCGGCAACAAATTTTAACAAACTGATGCTGTAGGTGGGGTTCAGAGCCACCTTAAATGTATAATATATAACATACAGTAGCTGTGAACCCTACTGACAGATTTTGTTAAATGTGTTAAAATGTTACTTTTGCCAATTAGACAAAAAATATGTTTAAAACACAGAACTTTACTGAAGTCATTACCTTGAAAAGGTAAAAAAAATAATAATAAATTGTTGATTGTAAACCCTATCCATTAATGAGCAATATGATAATTGAGGATGAATGAAAACATTGACTGTTTTGAAGACTGGTTTTGGTCTCCTTAACAGAAATTTTCATTAACATAAGAGGGTTTGTTGTTGTAGGAGCATATGGAGTTGACCAGACCTCAATGTATGGTGCACAACCTACTCCTACTGCCACTGCTGGTAAGTTCTCACTTTTAATCTGGACAGTTCTAGCCTGACATAGAGTTTTCCCATTGCAAAGCTGCCGAAAAAAAAAGTCTCATGAGAGGCACTCTTTTGGCCATTAGTCGCACATAGTGAAACAATAATTGTCTAAATAATCAGAAGCTGTAGTGGATGGTTTTTGCTGGTGTCATGATTTGTTTTTGGTTTTCTCTTGACTGCACTCAGTTGGCATCAGTGCAGAGCTTGGCTGATAAAACATGGTCTACAAGTGATTCTTTGGTAAAGAAAGGAACATTCTTTCGTCACTTACTGTGCTTGTTTATAGGCATGTTTCCAATTGATTGGCAGATTATTTTCCCTTTTAAAGTCAAATTAAACTTGAAATGTTTTAAGTTAAGAGGAACACAACTTGCTTCTGGCTGATGTTTTAACTCATCAATTAAAAAAATGATTTGTTATAATATCTCAGTACACTCACTCACCAACCATAAAGTTATCTTTTGGACCTTAATTCCTTCAAAACTATCAAGAAATCTGGCAAAAGTATAAAAAAACCTTTAACTAGTTTTCAAAAATTTGGACAAGATATGGAAAGTTAAGTCAATGTTTAGAAAATGAATGAAATTTTGCCAAAGCTGCAGCATGTTCTTAGTCAAGTGAAGTCTCGCTAAGCAAGTTTCCCATTCTGGGAGTGAATTGTTGCCAACGAGACAGCCGAGCCAAGAGGTGAGGCTGTCGAGGTGGCAGAATCATAGAGCCGTGCGTGTGAGTGTATAGGCAGAGAAAATCTTAAGTTCTGCGTAAGGGACTTTTTTTTTTACCATATTTGGGTGTAAGTAAACCCCATATTTGGGTTCTATTGTTCTTCCCAACTGGTTCCCAGTCTCTCACTCCTTGCTAGAGAGCAAATGACCAAAATGGCATCCACGCGGCTCGCTGTTGAAATTTTCAATGTGGTCATTCATCCCTTTACCGATAAATACACCTTTAGGGAATTATAAATCGAAAGAGAATACCCTACAGAATATTCGACCGCCGAAAAAATGAACATCAAGGTCTTCAAAGCGATGAAATAATCTTTCGACTTTGGAGTCCTTTGATTTACGATCGAAGAGAGACATGAAAATCAAAAGCGGACTGTTGACTTCAAATAGAGTTTTCTCGACTTATGAGAATGCTGAAGTCGGGTAAATGCTTCCTTTTAGTGTTGATTTTGTTTATAGTAATTGTTTGACCAATGATTTATTCCAAATCAAATACCGTTTATATTTTATTTGGCACGCATTTTCGCTCCGCGTAGGAAAAACATCAATTCAAAGCGACGCTCACTAAAATTACTGCATGTCATACACACAAGAAAGTCAAAAGTTTTTTGCTTCTAACGGCAAATGTAATGTTAACTTGAATAAAAATTTTGTCTCCAAATAATCCTTGACCGTTCAAGTTTTGTTTTCGGTTCAAATTTTTCAAGTTTTGCGTATTTAAAAAACAGTGATTAAACCTCATTTATTGCCTACATTTTGTGACATTTTAACGTTGAAAAGAACTTAAAGATTTGTCAAGAGTTATCAATCTGTCAAACCCGTAGCCTGCGTAGCAGACATCTGTGTACGTTTTTTAGTGTGTTAAAAGAGTGCGCGATCGCGAGAATACGCGCGCTGGAAACTACGGCGCATCAAGCCTGTGTCATTTAATAACACCAGAGAAATAGCACTTCTTTCGCATATTACCAAAAATACAATTTACCATATCAGTGGTCATTTCAAATATAGTTCTATCAAAAACCATTCAATATCTGTTCTTATGAACGAACATGAGTATTTCGCTCGTTGGCACTTACCGATAGGTACAACTAGTATGATTTAAATAAATATGTTGAATATGGATGCAAAAAAAGTGTTCAATTTTGAACCCAGCACAATCTCACTTGTATTAACTGCTGGTACTATTAAGCCATTGTTATTCTTAAGATCTTGACAGTGCAAGCCTGTCCATTTTGTTTTGTGTGAGTGGTTAGATTGCTGTATGGAGAGAATTGTTCTACACTAATGTTCTTGTTCTTGACTTTTCAGCTTATGGAGCAGGTTATGGTACTGTACCTACATCAGCAGCATCTCTGGCTGCAACATCTGCAGCGTATGCAGACTATAGTCAGATGACAGCAGCATCCCAAGCTGGAATGCAGGCGGCAGCTGCCCCAGGTGCCCAGCCTCGCATGGAAGCCCCCGCCGCCACAGACTACTCAGCTTATGGTGAGAAGCAATGCACCCTCACTTGTCCAGTTTGGTTAAAAATACACTTGGCATGTGTAAAAGAGGCTCACACAAAAATGGAAACTAACTCAAACTACCCAGTTGAAATACTTAAATAGTCCTGGGCCCAGTTGTTCGAAGGATGGATAACACTATCCAGTGGTTAAATCTGTATCCAGTGGATAAGTGTTACCAAAACATTATGCAGTTGCTATCCACTGGATAGCGATTTAGCTGGTCGATAGCATTATCCGCTCTTCAAACAACTCAGCCCAGTTTTTTAAGACTGTACAGTATTACTTACTCAAGATTGAGACTGACACTGTACAAATGCACCTTTTGTCTTTCATAATGTTAAATTCTATAACCAGTGAGGTTAAGAACACAAACAGATATACATTACATGCATGTATCTATCAGTGTTGGGTGATGTGTTTTGTTTTTCTTGTTGTGCAGGGCTGGGTAACTATCAGCAGCAAGAGTCCAGTTATGGTCCTGCAAGGACATCTTTTTCTTCAGATGCTAGTGGTGGCTACGGCAGTTATGGTGCAAATGCTGAACAAACAGGCTATGGGCCAGGCGCCTATGGAGGGGGAGAGAATTTTGGAAGAGGGACTACCAATGTTTCTCGTGGATTCCATCCGTACGGACGCTAGAGAACTTCAGGAACGTTTTGTCCAAAAAATGCATGTTCGGAACTAACAAAGCTTTAAAACTGTGTACCTCGTTCCTTTGCTTTCAAGAGATTTTGGGCAAAGTATTATACAGATAACATCTTTTAACCTCCTTGAATTTGTTATTTTTACTTTAGTTGCAATTTGTCTTTACTGTTATGAAGGCTTGTTCAGTTGCTTACCCAACACTGTTTAAGGGCCTAGTTTTGTCCAAAACATTCACATTAATGACAAGCCTCTAAACTGTAAAACTAATTACTACCCGGCCGCAATTTTGATTGCCTTAGTGATTACCTTATTCATCAATATTTATGCAAATGTCACTTGGTAAGTGACTATAACATTTCGAGCTCTGCAACAATGTTTTGCGTGCCTATAGCCATTAAAGTAGTAGTGTTTTGTTCTGCTGTATTTTGAGGAACCATGAAAATTTAATAGTAGGGTAAGGCAGGGATAACAATACTAAACAAAAACAAGCGACTTTTTACCAATTAGGATATGTTCAGGACCAGCAGATTTTTAATCGACTGTATCATATTGCCTACCGTCTTTGTAACTGATCAATAAAATATTTTGTCACATTCTTTCGTTTGGAGAGTTGTGTATTTTGTTATTTCTGTGAATTAGTTGTCCAATTAATAGCAGTAGAACTTTAAACATTGCTTGTGCATGTGTTTCTTGGATCGTTGAATAAAACGTTTATGTTGACTCCGTGTATATTTAGGGCTTTCAGATTTCTTTCGCAGTTTATTGTTTAATTCTGTGTACTTATGAACTTTTCACATTTTGAGCAACATTTTGCATTCTGAACAATTTCAAGACGTGTCAGGACTAGAATGGATACTCCAAAATCAGAAGTCCGCTGGGAGACTGGAACCCATAACCAAAGATTGTCCGAGCGCTTTTTTCAAGGCCATACGAACGTTTCCGAAGAATTTTGCTGAAGATTTCGAGGAAGATCCGAAGATGTTTCAACTTTAAGCTCATTCAGCATTAAAACACTACAAGCTCGTCAGCAGACATGACGTCATCGATGTCTTCACGATTCTTCTCAGTGAAAGAAATCCTTCTAAGTCAATAAATTTTGGCCTTAAAATGATATTTACAATAGATACTTGTGTTGCAGTGAAATTGCATAAAAATGCCTCGATCTTACCTTCAAAGGGATAATTAGCATTTATTTAGAGAATTTTCTTTATAAAGGCAACGTTTTGGATTTTTTGGAGCAAATGTTTTTTTTAATTAAGCAACTTGGATTTTTGGGGGCAACTTCCGAGCAACTTGGGAAATTTCAAGCAACATGTGGGCAACCCTAACCTTTTAGGAGTCAAGAATGGTCCCTCAAAATGTCGCAGTGCTCGCAATGCTCGCAAAATTTTAGTGGGTGCTCGTTTGCTCGTGCTCGCACATTTTTACAAGTGCTCGCATGCTCGGTTTTTAGTAGAGGTAGGTTTTTGAAAAGTGCTCGTTGCTCGCAAGGCTAATTTTTGTCAATGCTCGTGCTCGCAAAGAAAAGCGCTGTGCTCGCAAATAGCATTTGATACCCCTCCTTTTCTCACCCAAGTGATCTGCTTTAAAAGCTAAGGCAACTTGAGTTCCGTGATTGGCTCATTTGAATAATTTTTGGACTACCCTGCGATGGACTGGACTTTTTTCTAGCTGGGTTAGGGGGGTGGGGAGAGTACTACAGTTACTATGATTATACAGGGAAGCACTGGTTTATTGAAAAGATACTAGTTTAAAAAGAACACCGGCATGAATGTAGAGTTGTCTTGACACGGTGGTGATTCAAACAGTCATTTTTCAAAACAAGTGCTACAAGGCATTAATGTTGCATTAGATATCATGAGATATAATTTCCTTGCCTACAAAGGAATACTCCACCAGAATTCACTGAAACAAAAGTTATATAAAAAGTGTTAGCATAAGCCAGTGAAACCTGCGATCAGGCGTTCTTTTTTTCGCGGAGGGAGGAAAAAGGAACGCGTTCCTTTTTCCTCTCACCGCAAAAAAGAACGCCTGATGGCTGATTAAGCCAGTGGCTAACTACTGGCAAACTCGCAATCTGTTATGGTTCCACAGAAGGCCTTCGTAGCACGAGTATGGCCATAACGTACTAAACAACCAAACATCAAGCGGTTAAACTTACACTGCTCGCTCTCGGTCTCTGTCAGCTGATAGTTGACTCTCGAAAAAACTATCAATCAACAGAAACCTTTAGTCTACAGTGCGCAGTTTAACCGCAGTCAGTGAGCCTAAAGCGAACGAACGAGGCAGTTCTCTAATCGACAAAAAATCACATTATAGAATCCGTTATAGGGGCATTCTATCCCTTTTCTTGCGAAACGCAAGGAAATGTGGTCGGTGGTAAGCTCAAAGCCGCAAAAATGGGCAGTTTACTTCCATGTGCTTTCTCCTCGCTTTACCTTTAATATTACTCCGGCTGGAGGCCAGGAGTTATAATATATAAATTTAGGCAAGCCTAAAAGCGGAGCTCCCCAGTTAATTATTTTGCACTTTATTGAACTCTGAATTCTGGCCATTGTAAAACTTTAAGGCTAAGAATTTTATATTCGTTTTATTTTTTTAATAAATAATAATTAATATTTTTCCTTATTTCTTTTTTACCGTGTCCGGGGTGGGGGGGGGGGGGGGGTACTCCCTAAAATTTACTATGGGGGTGTGCCGTTGAGTTGCTGAGACTCTGGACCTGTTCCAGAGACAAAAGGTTCAATTTGCGACCCTGTTCCAGACAAACACTGCAAAGTAGGTACCCTGTTCCAGCAATATCCACAATGGAAATATATGAAGATAGATATAAAAACACTACCGTACATCACAAAGCTCTCACTTGACTTTCGTCTGTGGCTTGGAGATAAAGCGATGAAAGGAGCGGAGTTTCATAGCTATATACTTGATAGTGTTTAATCAGGATTCTGGGAAAACAATCAACCCTGTTCTAGAGTCAAAAGGGTGATTTGTATACCCTGTTTCAGAGTCAGAGAGACAAAAAGCATACCATGTTGAGCGGCACATACCCGTATAGCTCTTATATGGGAGTACCATCCCCCCCTCCGGGTACCGTGTACAGCAACACCAAATAAGAGAACAAACAAAATCAATCAAAATGTTATAATTCCACCGAAAGCATTATCATAAAGAAGTCTGGATGGGAAATTATGTTGCAAAACGGGCAATTATGTTACCTTCATGTAGAAAAAAAGGAGGGAGGAGTAGGGCTGCATGTCGGGGTAGATAGGCATATCACATGGCAAATAAGGCATTTTTGTTGTTGCTTTACCAGCTTTAAAAGAAAGAAAAAATCACTTTACATTTAGAGTATAAAGGAAATAACAAACATCTACATTTATAATAAGGTTGATTTTAATTTTTTTCATTCACTCATTTATTCATTTTCATTTTCACTATTTGCCGATATTTTAATTTTGAATGGAAATGGCAGAGGTTATAGCTAATGGTTTACAGCATGTTGCCCAAACCAAGCTAACTCCAAGCAAACCAGAGTGAAAGCTAACCACAAGCAAACTAGAGTGAAAGCTAACCGCAAGCAAACCAGATGAATAAAGCTAACTGCGAGCAAACAGGGGTGAACCTAACTCCGGAAACAAAGAAGTGACATTCTGTCATTCCACCGAACAGGGTCACCCCATCCCCAACCCCCCCCCCCCCCAAAAAAAAAAAAAAAAAAAAAGAAAAGAAGAAGATAGCACCTTGTTCACTTTTACATGTCTTTTGACTCCCCTTCCTCTTAAGGGGTTTCACTTCACTTACAGAAAAAAAGCAAAAATTCTGGGAAGCTAGAATATTGTTTGTGAGTCTCAAACTCAGTTTTGCTATTTGATTACCCAGAAAAAAAAATAGAATCATGTCTGCTTGTGTATAAAACTATGCAAGAAAAAATATAACATCAATACTTTGACTACTCTTTTAAAAATTTGTTTGTATTATTGTCCACATCTTTATGGAGTCATGTTGCCCATTTGTCATGGAGTTCACAAAGTAAGCAAGTGAGTCACAATTTGGTTGCTACATGGTACCTTATGGATACTGCAAATTTTATCTGGCTTTAGAATATTTCACTTATTTTAAAAATATAGCTGTTCTTATAAATTGTACACAGCATACAATACATAAGAATGAAATTGGTAATGCATATTGCTTGCAATAACGGTTTTAAACTCACCTATACTTTAGAATTACAGTACCACCAGTTTCAGCATAACTAATCCAAATTCAAATAATTACATTGCTTTGTAACTCCACTGCCTCCCCCAAAGTCAACCAAAGATCTTATCATATAATTAGACAACTACATGTAAGTCCTGTGTAGTTGAGGGCTCAAAACATTTGGACACTTGCAGGTCATGTTAACTGGCCAAACAGATTTTAGCTTGGTCACATGTGGTTTCTTACCAGTCAAAACATTGAAAATAGCAATTTTAAACTACCACCATTTCTGCTGTTACTGTTTTCGCTGCATATTTTTGAAAAGATCACTTCATAATTCCCTTGTTACATCTAACAAGATGTGAAAGTGACAGGTCAATCAAGAAGTCGTTTTCTGAAGTACACTGTAAATAGGTTAACATTTAAAATCTAAATTTTGCTTATTTGCAGCTTTTCTTGATTTTAATTTACATGTAATTTACTAGTCTCTTAAAAATAGCATCATGACGACACCCAAACATCGAGCTGGATTTAATCTTTCCTGTTTTCTATTTATGTCCTTGTCTTTGTCTGTTTTTGTGTCTGTGGCACTGCAAACTCTGCAACTCATGTTAACCCTGAAAAAAGTCAAATGCCACAGATTAAATTAAAATTGATTAATTGTCATCAATATCAATAATTTATAAAACAAAACACTTCACTTGAGCTTGTTTAACTGAAGCCAAACCACTGGATGCAAAAGGATCCATTAGATATTTAACATAGATGGATCAGCACAGACTATTTTTTTTACTGATAACTGCAAAGTCAACTAAATATTTTAATAAACTCAAAGCATCACTGCAAACCCTTACACCCCCTCTTACCGGTAATTAAAAGGTTTGGCCTTTAATCAACCCCCCTCCCCCTCTCCCTCCTGCTAGCCCTTTTGGAACTTCCATTGACCTTACATGGGATGGATCTGAATATTTGGGTTTTCCTTGGTATAAGAACCTGTGAAAAATGTCTGTTTTGAAGCTATTGTTTTCCTGCTCCATGTTGTTTTGAGGCTCTTTGATGCCTTGTTTCACTGGTTCATACACTGAGGATGAGATGGCCATGGATTTCTGCCATAACCACACATTGGAATTTGTGAGGAGTTTGTGAGGGGAGGTGGCATTCAAACCATTTAACCTTCCACAGCGAGGATAGGGTATAGATATTTTCTGGTACAAGATCTAGGCATTTCATGAAAACATACTTTTAGTGAAATATTAATTATTTAAATTGTCTACTAATACATTGTAGTTGTTTTGAATGTCATTGAAGAGAGACAAACTAACTCCCGAGTTAGGATTTCGAGTTAGGATTTCGAGTTGGATTTTTGAGTTGGATTTTCGAGTTGGATTTTTGAGTTAGGATTACAAGTTGGATTTTCGAGTTGGATTTTTGAGTTAGGATTACGAGTTGGATTTTCGAGTTGGATTTCGAGTAAGGATTTCGAGTTGGATTTCGAGTTGGATTTTCGAGTTGGATTTTCGAGTTAGGATTTCGAGTTGGATTTTCGAGTTAGGATTTCGAGTTGGATTTTTTTTGACAAAGCAAAACCCATTACAATTATTGAAAGCTAACCATAAACAGGCTAACTGGAGTGCATAGTAGGCTAACCAAAGTGAATAGTAGGCTAACAGGAGTGTGTAGTAGGCTAACCGGAGTGCATAGTAAGCTAACTGGCGTGTATAGTAGGCTAACCGGAGTGCTTAGTACGGTAAGCAACTTGAAAATCCAACTCGAAATCCTAACTCGAAATCTAACTCGAAATCCAACTCCAAAATCCAACTCGAAAATCCAACTCGAAATCCTAACTTGAAATCCAACTCGAAATCTTAACTCGAAATCCAACTGGAAAATCGAACTCGTAAATCCAACTCAAAATCCTAACTCGAAATCCAACTCGAAATCCTAACTCGGTGAATAGGCAACCTCCATTGAGGAGTTGAATAATGAATGCAAATATTTCACAACGTAAGAAGATCAGCAGCAACCAAATGCAGATTAAAGCAGCTGGGTAAAAAAAGAACGAAACTGAATAAAAACATATTTCAATTATAACTAATATAAACTAGATACCTGATTTACTTTGCTGTTGTCCACTTTGCACAGAGCATTCTATACCAAGTTCAACAAAACTTGACTGTAGCCAGTAGGTATTCTTCATTCATTGCGGCTTAATGGCAGAATATAACACTACCTAAAAGAAGGATTGACATAATAATCTATTAAAAACCACCACACTAGCTCTAATTAATGGCCCTGTTTATAAAAAGAATTTATAAAAAATTCTGTCTTATTTAATGGATCTCATCAAATATAATAATATTAGCCTCTTTCGTTTATACACTCAGTGTAGTGACCCTTCCTTCCTACAATGGGATATTTAGCTTTTCTTCTTGGAGATTTCTTGTTAACTTACTTGTATAGAAAAAACATTGCCATTGCAAAGATACACATTCAACACTGTCATAGTGATAGTCAATGTAAGTTTGCATACACAGCTGCATACAGTGTCTAAAATGGCATGAATTACAAGTAGAGCGAACAATTGTGTTTTGTAAAGTTACTAAAAATAATTAACTAAGATAGTTTTATGTGGAAATAAACTGAGTTTTTTTTTTGTTTCTGCTAAGGTGTGGTAAAAACGTGTCAACGCAAGAAATTCGCAACGAACGATCTCTTAGCGTATTCGTCCACGACCCTAAAATAGTTCGTTCAAACGAATTCCAACAGCGAGTAAATAAGAATAAATAGATGAATTAAAAAAACTAAAACACTAAGTTTAGCTGGGAGTTTAAATAAAAACATTAAGTCATTAACAGCTCATGAATTAATCGGAGGCGAAGCGGCCGCAGTTTTTCGTATTATTATCCAACCGCGTAGTACATGTGTAAGCATATAATTACAGATTTTCACAAAACACATGGACTTAGTGTATTCAGTAAAGTCAAAGTTTGTTACCTCATATTTGAAGTCGGAGAATGCTTGTCAATTCACAGCAATTCAGCAGGACAAAGCTTTCAACCAGCTCATGAATTAATCGGAGGCGAAGCGGCCGCAGTTTTTCGTATTATTATCCAACCGCGTAGTACATGTGTAAGCTATAAATTATAACTTACTCCAGCACCACCGACCTTTGAATTATCTGCGAAGGTCTATTTCAGCCTTTTCCATCCGTGTAGCTATTGACACTTCTTTTTTCCTTCACTTCAGTTAATTGCGTTTAGCTCAATTACTAGAGCTGGTCAGCCGCCGAAACGGTAGAAACTCGCTCGCTCTCCACCTGTGCCATTTTTTCGGATCTCCCCGTAAGCCCTTATCGTTTGCCATAACTTCCATGATGTGTAAAGCCTTTAGACGGGGTAGACCGAGAAATATTTACGGAGACATTTCTTTTTCCTGCTCGGTTTCTCCTTGTGCTTCGTTCAGCTTTCAAACTGACCGGGTTGTTCACTTTGTCCTTCATGTAAATCTAAATGGACTGACCATGGAAAAGTACTTGCGCCCGCGGACCAATAGCAATGCTATCACTTGGTCAGCGGTCAACTTAAAAAAAACACGCGACCTTGACTAGTTCTAAACCTGAGCCCGCGATATGGTCATGTGATACTGGTCAGCGGATACGTTGTTTTGACAGCTGTCAATTGACCATAAAATGGATGTCCAATATCAAAGATCTTAGTCGATTACCTCACTCATTTCTGGTTAACGAAGGAGGCAGAAGATTGTCTCCCCTCCCCCCTCTGCTTGGGTTGCCTTGGGACTCCCCTCCCCCTCCCCGAGAGTCTGTACGCGCGCGCGGTCGGTCGGGCGTACGCACCAAATTTTTTCGGCCTCCTGGGTTTACAAAAATTCTCTCGTACCCGCATTACCCATGGTGCTCCGCTCCGCGCGCTGGCGCGCGCTGAAGAGCTCCGCTAAAAATCAAAGTCTCTTCGAGATACCGACGTTTTTGCATGAAGTATGAGTCGAAGGTTTATCCTGTGCATTGTTCTTCGAACTTATCATTACAGTTTCTTTGTAGTTTAGTTTAACAATTTCCTATCTTCGCGGAGGAAATGCAGCCATATAATTTTGCCCGGGAATTTTGTCAAAAATGGCTCGTCCGCGCCGGGTATTTATACACATATTCCTTAACATTACACAAATAAACAGTGCAAATTTCACCGAGATCTGACAATTCTATACTTTAAAATTGCAAGGACCTTTCGAGGCAGTCGATTACGGCAGCGAAATTAGCAAATGAAACAGCAAAATATGCGTTCGACGCTTTGTTTTTGCGACGCCATATTTGAATTGTTATAGGTAGACCGCTGTTCAATGTGTTCAAGGCCGCATCGTTACGATTGCTCCACGAAAAAGCACGAAAAAAAAAAAATACGGATATTTCCGACTACTGTCGGAGAAAACATTGCGCATATAATTGCGGCGTAAACAAATCGTTACACTCAAGCTGCGTTTTGTCTAGGCTCTGCGAGGGTCGGATATCAAGACCCAGGATTAAACAAAAGCCATATATACAGTGAATGCTTTCGAATTATATTTGAAGATGAAATACGAAAGAATTTTGCTGTCTTTGACTGAAATTCCACTCGAACTGCGTAGATACGATCGCATGTTGTAAAGCCGATTCATGCAACATTGCTGTCAACGCGAGGTCACGTCCCTAACGACCTAGGCTGATGACGAAATAGAATGGCGCTTGCATGTAGCGACCAAATTTGGCCTAATTTTTAACCGCTCCTAAGCTAAAAGAAGCCCCCATCTCTTGCATTTGTTTTAACTTCAATAATATCTTTGAAAAGAGCGAGTTTTTTGGTATGGTTTATTTTTGACGTTTGTAATTTTTAAACGATGTAAGTGCTAGTGATTATTTATTCGTATTTTAGTTACGCAATCCATTGTTTGTGCGACGCTTTTTATAGATCTCCTTTCAGACACACGTGCGTTGAGATAAGAAAGCTGACATGTCACTTTTAAAATTGTTATATAACGTTTGTAAATGTGACAAGTCACGTTTTTTCCACGAGATCGCAAATGATCACCCACAGCGGAAAGTAATCCCTTGAGAAATTAAAAAAGTCCCTTGAGAGTTTACAAATATGTGGTTCCAAATTTTGTCCACATAACTCCTATTCTCCTACTTTAGCTTGTAAACAAGCAAAAACGTCGAAAAAATGGGCTTGATTTCTTTGGCCATCACAAAATCTGCAAAATTGCGCAATCGAGTGACGTAGTCCCATTGTGCTTTGCGTACCATCTGCTTGACCTCACAGGGAAAAGTTGCCATTGAAGTCATTGATGCAGAGTCTTTTGTGCCACGGAACGGATTACAAACTTCCAAGGTCTTGTTTGTTATGCTAAACACGTAAACTTCCCTCTCTGGGGCAGGCACAGAAGAAATCCATCTTTTTCTCGGGGCCGCGAAGACTGTGTCGCCGGACGCAGTGTGTTTTGAATACAAATCATGGACTTGAACAAGGACTTTCTGCGGCTTCTCGAGACTTCAGAAAGCAAAGTTGTTATGTATAGTATTGCTTTGAATATTAGATGGAATATTTAAAAGGATCAGTGAAAGTAGTCAAGTAAAAAATTATAATGCAAAAGCCCGCTACAGTACAAGAAATTCTTTGCGTGAATATTAAAATTTAATTACCGTATTTACTCGAATAAGCGCCGCGGCGCTTATTAAATTTTCGGCGCTTTAAGTGCGCCGCTTATTCGGGGGCGGCGCTTATTTGAGGGCGGCGCTTATTTAAAATTTGGACGCCACAAAGAATCTAATCTTTTACAGTAATTGAAAATAACGTTTTTGGTTGTCAGTATTCGTCTCTTGCTAAAGAGAAAAGTGGCCCTAGGTCCTATCGTAAGATAGAATGTTGGATAGAAAAACTAATAGGCGAGCGGTAAAACAATCACTTTGAACTAAAATACATCGCTTTTGATGGAGAGAAATGTCCAAGTATGTTTTAGAGTGGCTTTTTTCGAATAAGCGCCCCATCGTGACTGCGGCGCTTTTTTGGGGGCGGCGCTTATTAACTTTTTTGTCCCAAATGCGGCGCTTATTCGGGGGCGGCGCTTATTCGAGTAAATACGGTAAGCATGCGAGTAGGAGGGTTGTTTCACCAACCTCGTTCCCAGGGTCTCTGAGAGACCCTGGAAACGAGGTTGTTGTTTCACGAGTTTTGAAATTGACGCTTTTGAATACATTTCTTTGTTTCATCTTCTACGAAAATTAATCTGAAATAACGTTCCTTTCAAGTTTCTTTCATTTGTCCATCTTTAGTTCGGTATTTTAGGTTTTGAAGGGACATCGATCTTTGTTTCGAGGCAGACGCGGTGTTATCTGATCATCTTTCAACCGCGACCAGACTTAAGTTTTGTGTTTTATAAAAGATTTAAAAAAATACTCCAGAACTCCAAAAAAAATGCAAACGAGTAGTTTCCTTAATAGTTAAGTAAATGAAGAGCGTCACGAAAGTATTACCAATTCAGTTTTTGGAAGGAACCATGTAGTTTTCAGAGTTGTGTAAACAATATTCTAGTCTCCTTTGCAGCCGCTATTTGGTGGTCACGCAACGCTTCCGTGATTCGTAAATAACTCCCGAAAAACGCTTTTCTGCACAAAGAAGTACCACATTGAGATGGTTTCATATTTTGACAAGGTCTTCATTAGCAAGTCCTTACTACAGTGGAACGAAATCCCGGTTTAAGACGTTAAACGATTCCTCCATATAACGATATGGTTTCGCCAGTCCCTTAATACATCGTTTATATATCGGGGTTCCACTGCATTTGTCTAAGTTTACTGGTCATTTTTTTTTTTATTTGTTTGCATTTAAGTTTTCACACTGTAAAACCACGTCTACATTCCTAGTTTTATCTAGGCAGCTTTTCTTTATTCTTTATTGTATTTTATGTTTTATTTTAGCCTCTCATACCCGGGAGTTCCGATACGTACCCAATCCCCTCCCTAATCCTCCACCCCTATGTCACTTCCTAGCGTCTTGTTCTTACTAAATTTCGCAAGTAGACTAATTTTTGCGATTTCAAAATAATCACGAAATTTAATACGCGCGAAGAAAACATTACGCGAAATTTAAACACGCGAAAATTACATGTAATACCCTACTGATTTAGAAACAATACAAATATTGAATGTTTAGAAATACAAATATATACCCTTGAAAATATCTTTCTGTGTTGTTTTCGGATAGCACCCTTCTTCTAATAACCGTTTTCTTCAGCTTAAATATCGGTCAAAACCTCGATCTTTAGTATAGTCACCAAAGTTTCCATTTGTAGGTTCCTTTTAGTTACATTGAGCCAGACCTTTGTATATTTTCAGTAGTTCCTTAGTCTTTGACGACTGATCCATAAAACACTTAAAAAATCGCAAATGCAATACACTTTTGCTCTATTTTTTTTTGCAATCGCGCAAATTAGTACTCGCGACTGATCGGCTCCCGAATTTTCGTAAAATTAGGTACTGACGCGCGAAAATTAGTAAGAATAAAGTACTAGTTCTACCAAGGTGAGTTCATCGGTGTGTAAATTGCTCTTTTCTACGCTTCTTCTTGTCTTTTAAGTTTGTTTTATCCTTTATTGACTTTACCGTTGTAAACATAGTCTTTTCTTTATTTCAGAACAAAATTGTTGCTTAGATCACGTTCCAAATTAGTAGAGTTTCGAGTTTAAACCCTCTAGAAACTTTTGCTAGCTGTGGATTCTCAACAGAATTTCGGAACAAAGAGCTTATTGTGTCACTCTAATATTTTAAACTTTGTGTTAACCCCGCTTTCACTATAAAGGTAATCGGTAGGCTGTAATTCACACAAGCCACGTTTTGAATTCAATACATCTGTATGACTCGCATGACTGGTTTATTTTTTTGGAACGTTTATAAGTACCTTATTATAGGAGATTAACGCGTCATGAAATTAACGCGAATTTTAAACATTCGCGTTAATTTAAGTCGCGTTAATTTTTTTTAACGTTAATTTCCGCACCGTTAATAAAGTGGAGTGTTAATTTCCATTATTTTGACCCAAATTTCTCGTTACAGTCCAGACGTTCTTGACTCCAAGGAAAAAGCATTTTTTTATCTGCCACTATCATTGATACTGCGAAAAACGCTAAAAGTGGGAAAAGTACCATGAACATTGTTTTCGTTTAAGATTATACGCCAAAAATTGTTGAAATAAATTTGTTCCTGTTGTGTACGTCGCGTTAATTTCCTTCATTTTGAAATGTTACCCCCTCTTTCGCGTTAATTTCTTTTATTGGGAAGTAATTTTTCCCTCAATCCGCATTAAAGTCGCGTTAATTTCAAATACCTTAATTAACACAAGCGTTAATTTCCTATAATAAGGTAACACTTAGACAGCAAATTGTTGATTTTTGAACGCTTATAGTTGCTGTCAATAAATGGTCTGTTTCATAGTTTTATTAAAAAGTCTTCCAATCACCATAAGTCTCCTTTGCAGTATGTTGATACAAATAAATCTCACTTCAATTTTACAATACTTTACTGTTTCAAACAGAAAAAGTAGTACAGTTCATAAAGTTACTGTAAGGATACTTCTACATCGTTCTTCCCCTCGGCAGCATTTCTACCATTTAGGTCCACGTGTACACTAGTTACAGGGTTAAATCTTACCATCGTTAACATTGTTTCTAGCTTTGACAAAATTTGTGGGTGCATGTCGTTCCCAAAGGTTAAAAAATACAACACAAGCAAAGTTACGAACTGGCACACGTTTATTTCATGATTTATATATTAAAAAATAACGGATTCAATGCCATCTTTGTTAAACACACACACGTCTTTTTACAAAGTCAATGCAATTAAGGATAAAAACTCATGGAAAAAATGTGACTTTTCATTGACCAGAATAAGACTGATCAAACTAAAAATAACACCTTGAGATTGATCAAAGCAACACCTAGTAACTACAACAACGATTATCAAAATCAGCAGTAAAGCTAAAATAAAATTTCCTGTCTGACAAGAAATATAGTATTTTCATGCCTTTTTCCCTGTGGCAGCCATGACATTGTTATTCTTGATCTCCGTTGAAGTTTGATTTGTACATTCGTTTTGGTTTACTCAATGTCAAGAAAGTCACAGAAATGAAAGAAACCACCTCAAAAGAATAAATAAAGCTTATTTTTGATGAAATGTACAGCAGCAAACGTGAATGCGTGGTAAGAAATGGCCCCATTTCCCCTTTTGACTGTACAAGTTTAAACAGCTGTGAGCGGCACAGCAAATAAAAACTGCATATTTCCTTGTTTCTCAATCGCTTTACAGATTAATCTGATGTCTAAAACTCTTCCTCGTCGTCTCCATCATCCTCAGTGGTGTTTCTGACTAGCATGTAGTTGTCCAAGTCAATTGAGCGGCAGTTGTTAATAGCATATCTAAGCCGATCCGCCAGTTTGTCGGGGCCTGTGTAACTTGGCAGACGTAGCTGGAAAAAGCATGTTTGCGCAGTAGGGAGACTGTTGGGTTCCTACAGAAGAAATGTAAACTTACAATAAACAAAATAATCAGAATATAAACAAGTTTGACAGCTACAACAATTTGTCGCACGAAATTTCGGTGCAGTGTATAAAATTAAGCTGGGTGATCAGTTATTTGTGTATGAATTCCATACTGACACACTTATACTTATGCTCATGTATCATTATGCAACAGCCCTTGCCTTTTTTATTAGACTGCCACGCAAAGAATTTTTGCCCGCCCTCCTCAGGCTGCCCTCCCCTTCTATTTAGTACTTCATAGCTTCCTTGTGACCCCCCCCCCCCCCCACCCGCCAACACAGCCCGTTTCAGTAATGAACTGTAGAAGTGCAGCAACAGACCATTTCATTTGGTCCGTTTCTTGCAAATTTCAGATTTATGCGAAAACACACATGAACAACTCTCCAGAACAGCGCGATTAATGAAGTTCACACCATCAAATTTCATGAAGTTTCATTAATTAAAACCGGACACTCATTAAAGCATTTTAGCCAAGTGATATATAAGGTTACTGTATTTAGTGCCATTTCAAAGGCAAAGTATTGCAATAGTATTTTTACGAATACTCACTCTGTCCACTTTGACTATTTGAAAACGTTGGGACATGTCCGATGCTGTTGTTGGAAGCCTGGACCGACCGGACACGAATCTCATGAACAATACTCGCTCCTCATTGGAGAATGACTCTAACGTGGACCATAACCACGTGACCAGGGGATCAGTTGGTTCCACTTCACGATACCTAACACAAAAAATAGCGAATGAGAAGGCATGGGTCCGTCGGGGACTCGGATTTTTTCTTTGTCCCGGCTTCGTGGCAACAGAAAGTTACATGGATGGTATCATCGAGCATGTGGTTTTGAAGAAACTCGATCGCAGTTGATCGTTCAAAGACTCAAGTCATTGAAAAACATCTCATCCCTTTGACACATACTGTCAGAACACACCACGGTATTAACATCAGGAGAAGGTGAACTTATTTTAATTTTTTTTTTATTTTTTCCCGAAATTCAAGATATTACCACTGCTATACCATTATTTGCATGAGCCAAATTGTAGATTTCGCCAAACACAAAATCTAGCGAGCAAGGAGAAAAAAAACCATCTTAATTTTTGTTGTGCTTAAAATGAAGATTTTTTTAAATCTAAATCGCAAAAGGTGCACTTCATATCGTTTTCATATTCCGTTTAAACCAAAGATTTGTTTATAGCCAAGGTTTTTTTGATACAGGAAACAAAAATGATGTTCAATCAATTTCGAACTTTTGGTTCAGTAAAAATCTCCACTTACCTTGCAACTTTCTTTAGCACTTCAATGCTGACTTCTTTGGATCCACAAACTATCTGCTCGAGTTTCTCCGCAGTCATAAGTGACAGAAGAGGGACTGGGATAATCCAGCCCATGCCTTCACGGATTGCTGCCACTTGACGATCCATTTCACGTAAGCGATACTGAAGTGCACACTCAACATACTCTGCGCGGTTACTAAAGGTAAGATGAATATTATGACCACTGGGACAGATTGGGACAAAGCGACCATCAGCACTCTGAGTCTCAAATGACTCGATTGGAATGACCTGAAAGCCAAAAACAACACTGGATGAGCCCTTAAACCAAAGGCACGACGATTTCTCTTCTCCAACAATTTTCTAGTTGCTTTAAAGCTAACTTCTACCCTAATCTTACACAGACCACTGGTGGCAAGAATGGGAGGGAGTAAAAACTCCATGCACTTTACCTCAGAAAAAGAGTGTTCATCTACACCACTCTCGTGAATATCACGTATTCCACGCAAACTCTGCATGTAAAGCGAGTCAACCTGATAAAAAGGTACGAAAGAACATCACTTTTAATAACTTTAAATTACTCTAACACAACCCCGAAATAGATAGAATATTTTCACAACCACCAATTGACAAGAAATTCAGCAACTTCTTTCATTTCAATTTTTTTTTCATTCAACAAGATTCGTTGAAAATCGAAAAACTATCAAAGTTGTTTACATACAGAGAAAATTCAAAGCTAACAAAGACAATTCACTGATGGTTTTACTGAGATGGGTGTTTCACTTGAGATTGTTTCTGTTGTTTTTCATCCTGATCGTCGATCAATTTGAATTCTGATATCCTCTCATGTTTTTAGTATTTGATTTTCAAAAGCATTGACTGCTGCAAGACAGGCCGCTCCTCATTTCACCAATAGGAACACTATTTAGCATAAACAAAGCAAACCTCCTCTATGTCGTCAGGTACAAGCGGCACAGCAACCAGTTGTTTCCATACGAGGTGCGCTAGATGAAGATCAAGCGGTTTCCTGGTCCGTATGGCCACACCCATTAATATACCAAGGAAGGTAAACAGCTCAAGGTCAGACTCACTGGAGGCAGCAGGATTTAACAGAAACCTGTATACACAACATACCCTCATTCTATTACTCGCCAACTATTATAACCAATTTCATTTGTATCCTTGCTTTTTTCTTTCACCATTAAAGTAGCAAAACAATAAGCACAAGCACAGTGAAACATATTCTAAAGACCAAAATATGTACCTCAGCACAGTGAAAGTGATCGTGGTTAGGGCGAAAGTAAGGGATTTTAAATTGCCCCTATGATCAAATTTTCGTTTACAGTTTTTTACATTTTCGTGTACAATAAGACTTTGTTACTCACCTTGCCAATTTTCAATCCATTACGAACATCAGAAGTCGTTTTATTTTAACGTTTATTTCCGATAATTTACGGCCGCCATTAACCTTGTTCCAAGGCTTGGTTGCGAATAGGGAGAAAATGACGTCAAATACCTCACGGGTTGAAATTATAATAACAATATGTATTGAAACTCACGCGAAAAGCAACAAAAACTTTGGGTTTGTTTTTCGTGCAATTTTCTATGCTGATTGTTATTCTAATTTCAACCTGTGAGGTATTTTTGAGCCTTTGACGTCATTTCTCCCTATTCGCAACCAAGCCTTGGAACAAGGTTGATTAATGGCGACCGTAAATTATCTGGAATTAATGTTATAATAAAAAGACTTCTGATGTTCGTAATAGATTGAAATTTGGCAAGGTGAGTAAGAAAGTCTATTTGTTCACGACAATGTAAAAAAATGAAAATCAAAAATTTGATCATAGTAGCACTTTAACCTCAAAGAAAAAAAAAAGGAAAAAAAAATCTCGTTGCGTCTTTACTACGTAAGCGCTTCATTAACAACCTAAAAATCACAATACGAACGTCCACGAAATACGGACTGCCACGCATCTTACACTGTCATTAAGAAACATGTTGATCTTGACCTACTTATTTTGACTAGTGCATCCAAGTGCCATAAATTGAAAAATCGATCTTAAAATCCAAGCAATCGTTATTTACATAAGATTATAATGTGACATCATGTAAGCATACTGACCTGTCCCTGTTATAACCAACCTCGGTGATACTGTTTGGAGTTGGTATAAGAAGCTTGAGTCCTACAGATGACTGAAGTTCCTAACACAGCAAGAGAGGGGTATATGGTTAGTTCTTTGAAGCAGGGTGGGTGATTTCCGGTTAATTGTTTGTTAAATTTTTTGAAGACAAGTATTTCATAATTCAGATCATAGGCTGTTCACTTTGAATTCAGCATTTAGTGATGTGAGCAGTCTTCAAGGAGCGTGAGGGAGCTCACCTGGCACATCTCAGTGATGGTATCATCAAACACACCGCCAGCATCATCAGCTCCTTCACCAAGCAGTTTGACTTTCCAGGCACGAGATGGAAGTCGCAGATCAGCAGGGTTCAACTTCACCACTTGACGAGCTACCTGTACCAGGATGGGCTGTGTCTTCTTACCTCTGAACACAAAAATATTACTAATGAGGGGTGGGGTGTTAGTGAGGGGGAAACACCCCAGATATTTTATAAGAATGCCGTGAAAAATTCTAGAGGATTTTGCAATTAGCAAGAAGTACCCTGCTGCAAAATGGAACGTCATTTGCTGGAAAAAAAATCGCATACCTATGGCAATGACCTGCTGAATTGTAGACAATAACATTCTCACTGGCTTTTTTCCATATCTTTCACGTTAAGCATACATGCTATATAACCCCTGTTATTATTCAACAAATTGTCACGATGCCCAAATATGGTATCCGTCCTTTGTTATCCATATCCGTGCATAACAAATATCCTGTGTTATTATTCAACACTTGCTCGCGCTGATATATGGTCAAATGTTCACGTTATCTGTCATCCGTACATAACAGATATCCTGCGATATACGTAGGTTGCGAAGATTCGTCCAAAATCTTGTAAAGCGCAGCATAATTTCAGTTTTTCTATCTGCAAAATGTGTTTCGTTGACAACTTGTTGAATAATAAAACAATTATCTTGCTCAATCTTGCGAAATATCGTCTGATTTTAGCCAACTCGGCCTACGGCCTCGTCGGCTAAGTATCAGGCGATATTTTGCGCGATTTCGCAGGATAATTGTTAAATATACGAAGATTGCCACGATTCATTCAAAGCATCGCAAAGCGCTGCATAACCACAGTAGTTTAAGCGGCACTGGCACGAGAAGCAAATTGAAATCAAGGCTACAAATTTGTCCATTAAAATACATTAGGATATTACCTACATTTGTACATAGCCCAGACAAAAAGGTAAACTGTGCAGTAATTCGTGAAAACTCCTTTACGAGAATACAGCAGACTAGGTGGCGAATGTCGCCATCGTTGCTTGCTCTTTTCACCGTTCTTATTAGCGGAAACATCTCAACCTTATTTACCTTACAATTTAATTTAACACTGAAAGGGATATGTTTACGTTTTTTCGCAACAAGACCTACCTCATATTTATTCGAGACACTGTGATTTGAGGTCCATAGTTCTTGCCCTGAATCATGGTTCGTCCAAGTGCCCTGACAAGTGGAAGGTTGGACACTCGACTCGCTAACAATGGCCTTAGGTGACCGTGTACAAATCCACTTGTACCTTGGTTGAATACATGAGGTTCAATCTAAACAAATGACAAATAGTATCCGTACAGTATTGAATCAAAATATTTACAATTTTTCTGGAAAGTTCAAAGGTCAAGCAACGTATAAGACACCGTATATAACGTATAAAGTAAAAGCTCTAGACTAATACGTTATTGGCGACTTATTCGTTTCCAGACCTCTTGAGTGATGAAAGAGAAGAGTGGTGGGGGTTTATTTTAGAATCAAAACGAAAATCAACATTTGCAAAGCAAACAGAACTTGCCAAAACCTGCAAGAAACAAAATCAGGTCAATTAATAAGAGGCAGGCTACTGCAGGATGTGAGTCATGTAAACCAAAAATAGTGGTATGTGACTAGGGTGACTGGTTTCTTTTCGCAACGCTTCACTGATAGTCAACGTCTTTTAAGCAAGAAAGCTGTTGAACTTTGAGGCTCAGGTGTAAGGTTCTTCATGCTTCTTGATGTATTCCCGTTGATATTAAAGTGGGAGCGATAGGCTTGTTAAAAAGTTGAAGGTCTTTTTTTTGTTGGGGGGGGGGGGGGGGAGTGAAATAGAACTTTCGGTAGTAGTCTGCAAAAGAATTACAATCACATGATGCTTACCTCATCAGGCTTAAGATTCATTAATCGCCAACAAGAGGAAATCAAATCTGAGAAGTGATACAGCACTCGTAACCTTGCCCTCACAGCCTCGGTGTCAATTCCTTTAATAGCTGGGAACTGGGGAGGGATGGTAGTAGGGTGGCCCAGCTGCAGTGGCAGGGGTGTCCCGGGTGTTCTAGCAGGTGGGAGTGGCGCCGTCCATGCTGCACTATGATTTCGGCCAGCAGAAATCTGTCTGATATTCTTGCCTTGTAACCCTGGGATAACAACTGGCTGGCGCTGTGTAGTATTGTTGCCCAGTCCCAACTGACCCTCGGAATTGTTACCCCAGCCCCAGACGTCCCCGGAACTTGCAATCACCAGCACATGCTCAGCACCAACCGCTACATCCTCGATGAAATGTGAGGCAAGAGCTGGCACTTGAAGGGGTTTGTTTTGACTGCGGTGTCGACCCTCCGGTTGTCCTGTAAGACGCTCTGCAGATAATAAACAGTTTGGACTGCATCAACAGTGTTTTAGCTTTACACTACTACAGCTGACGCTCAACCTTAAAGTAACGCAGGAGGTAAGGGACTGGTCAATAAGTACAGGGGGGGGGGGGGTGCCGGAGCAGAATGGGGGTGGGTCATCAGTTTTTGAACCCTCGAAAAGGGGTGGGTTATGTAATTTTGATCTACACGTAGGGGGTGGGTCATCTTATTTATTCACTAACTTTAAACTGTTATAGTTCCAAGAAAAGTTGTATTCATCAGTATATATATAAAATTGATAAATTTCTCCATGTGAGCAGTTTTAAATGAATTTCTAGCGATTTCAAAAGGCCCAAATATAAAAATTTCCCAGGGAAGCATGCCCCCTGACCCCCCTAGATGACTTGTGATCATAACATCAGTTTTGCTTGTCTCTCTTCAACCTGCATAGATTCACGCTGGGCTTTGGGCCTTTTAATACCAGTAAACTCTTTAGTCAAACACTTTGCAAATATGAATGATGGACAGTGGTTGAAATTTCTGTTATTAATTTCTGTATAAAAATATGAACTCTTCAATAATTGATTATGAATTAATATTAGATACTGATTCAGTTTTTTTTACATATGTTTGTGTCTAAATTTCCCCATGGACTTTACACACAAATATGGAAAACTTACAAAAGGCTAGTATAAGAAGCGATAAATTCATCCTTCTTTAGTGTGTAAAGAAAATGGAAAAAGAGGTACATGGTACCGCAGTGTCCATCAGGGAAAATGTCTATGTAGGGAATTTCACTTTAAAAGCTGAAGTCAAATTAAAAATCTCCAACTCCTAACAGATGATAAAGAAATGATTGGTCCCTAATTTTCTTTTTTTAGCAAAAAGGGGGGGGGGGGTGGGTCATGTAATTTTCAACCCCCTATCAGGGGTGGGTCAATCAGTTTTGAGCCAGAAGGAAAGGGTGGGTCACAAATTTTTGAGCCACCACTTTTCCAATTGCTCCGGCCCACCCCCCCCCTGGTACTTATTGACCAGTCCCTAAACAAAATTAAATGTATCCATGTAATCGTTAACTTGGATGTTAGGCGAGCATAAGGCAAAGAACAAAATGGGCAAAACTTGGTATCGATTCTCATTCAGTGCATTTTGGAAATTAAGCACTTTTGAATTTATAAAGTCAAAAGGTGAAAGTCGACCGTTGTCCTGTTTATAGAATTGTGTAACAACTTACAAGTGAGCTAGTAACCCGTATACCTATTCATTGCAATTTCTTTTGTAACCTTTACACGAGATACAATCTTTACCTTGTCCAAATGTGAAAAGACGACCGTCTCTAGTTAAAACCACAGAGAATTGTGTACCACAGCAAACTTTCTTTACACCAACACCTGTAAATGTGTCTATGGGTTGTGGTGAGGGTTTAGCTGTGGCATTCTCTAGTCCAAGTTTACCATAATCTCCATCACCAAAGGCCCATACAGTGTTACCATCTGCAGAGAGAGCTAGGGTGTGGTTCAAACCGCATGCCACCTACAAAATTATATAAAAAACAGTGCCAATCATATCAATTAAAGCAGTATAAAGAGTGGTTTTTTAAAGAAATAAATACACCTCAAAGCTTCAGAGGATAACAAAATGCAAAATGCAGTGTGTGGGAAATTTAAAATCAAGGCATTATTCCAAACAATTCAACATCAACTTGTCGTAAGAGTGAAGGACACATGCTTAAATACGAAAACCTTATCATGGCATATTTCCGTCTCTAATCGCACATCTTTTCTTATTAACTTTCTGTAGTTCCAACAGTGCCTATATTAACAGTGTTTGAATGTATGTACTTTGTTTAAATGTATGTACCTATAGGTTGTGAATGATATCTGTATTGTTCGGAATCTTCAATCGTTTCTGAGTTTTCATCCATGCAATTTAATTAACTGCAATTTTCATTATATAAGCCATAAGTGCTTTTTGAGTTTCACGTCAACAGCTCTTAAGGAGGCTCGATGTAGTTTTTTTAGCCGAAGGGTGGTTGTTTTGAAAATTAAAATTATCTAGGAAGCCAATGTTCGATTTTTGCCAAAATACACCATAATGATCAAATATGACCAAATTTTAAATTTTTACCCGTCACTTAGTCACAAAGGTTACCATAGCAACGATTGACGTTTTCTTTTGTTCTCAAACAAGCTTGATTTTCTCGAAATCTAGATTGACTCTTGGTGTTTATTTATTGATATGTTAAAGTTTAGTAGATTGACTCACTGTTGACGAAATTTTAGAAAAATCTGTAAGAGCGTTTTCAAGTAAATCAAGAATGAAATTTTCAGAAAAACACCGTTTTAATATAAAATAGGCGCTTAAAAATTGTTTCGTATTATTTGAGCACAGTTACTCTCACTGAAATATAAATTCTCACACCATCAAAGACCATTAACTTAAAGCGAAAGACCTCTTGCTTTAATTTGTTAAAATATATCGACTGCCGATTGTAGGAAATTATAAGAAAATACCAAAAACTTCATTCTTGATTTACTCTAAAACGCTCTTACAGATTTTCCTAAAATTTTGTGTACAGGTAGTCAATCTACTATACTTGAACAAATCAAAAAATGAATACCAAGAGTCAATCTAGATTTCGAGAAAATCAAGCTTGTTTGAGAACAAAAGAAAACGTCAATCGTTGCTATGGTAACCTTTGTGACTAAGTGACGGGTAAAAAATTAAAATTTGGTCATATTTAATCATTATGGTGTATTTTGGCAAAAATCGAACATTGGCTTCTTTGATAATTTTAATTTTCAAAACAACCACCCTTCGGCTAAAAAAAACTACATCCAGCCTCCTTAAACCAATTTTGCTGAGATTTGGCCAAACTGCTTTTAGAAATTTGTCTAAAATTCCATATGTTTCAGTTGTTTTGTACAAAAGTTATGGTCACTTACCACAAACAATGTTTTTTTTTTTCATTTTGCTGCCGTAACGTTCAATCACAACTATGGTTTTTGATGCGTGTTTTAAGAAGATATCGTTTTGTAACGTTCAGTTTTGGCATGCGTAAAAACTGATTTGTCAATAGAGCACTTTCAAGACTCGCATTGAATGTGACTCGTTATAAAAGGAAATTGTCTTCACATACAATGGTAAGAAGAAGTTTGTTTTAGAGGGAAAGTCTTTAAAATACTAGCCGTTGGGATGACTGATACCTTTACTTAATGAAGATGCAACCCACTACATTCAAAGTGTGCAAATGAAATAGCTTCAAACCACACGGTACCTGTGCCACTTCTTTTTTGTCCAGGGCCATGACTCTCTCAGGTAATTTCTTGTTTGCTGTGTTTCCATGTCCCAAGCGTCCGTAATCTCCATTCCCGAACGTAAAAAGTTTACCATCTGAAGTTACTACAGCAGAGTGTTTGAAGCCACAAGCCAACTAACATTAAACAAATGTGAGTGTCAGCTCAGTGGTAAGGTACAGTGGAGATGTGAATACGCCCATTTTGAAAGTTAGTGCCTCAGGAATAAAGGCACCTCTTTAACACGGACACGAAAATTAAAACTTGACAGTTAACATGACTTCAGATGTTCGTGCTAATTGCTCATGCGTATTTTTGGTCACTCAATTCATGTCACAATGTCACGCCACGTTATGCAGTGAGCAGGCCCTCGGGAAATTCGGTGATCCTCAATGTTTTTACATTTCTGACATAAGTAACTCATAATCTCACAGTGGTTAAAGTTCTAGAAAAAATGTCAATGTTAAAATATTTTCATGCGAACGTCTTAAGGAATGTTAATTTCCGACAAAGAGGTATGTACAAACGCTAACAACTGTTATTTTATTGCAGATTAGGGACAAATACTACACATATCAGCTCATATCTTGGAATTATTATGTCTTAGGTACTTTTTGTGAGCGAGCAAGCAGTTTTCCAGAAAGGACCCGATTGATTTTGGTTAATTTCTTCTGTCAGTTCGTTTGAAGACTGACGCGGTAGTAAAAAAGCATGACATCTACATGTACCTTCAGCTGGAAGTAGAAACTTGTCTCTCTGAATTAAAGTTTCAAATTGAAATGCATAAATAAAGGATTTCATTGGCAAAGAGCACTATTAATCAATTAACAGGGTGGTTGTTCCTCATACAGCATTTTGACAATGGAGACTACATGTTACAGATAACTTAACAGCATTCCCACAGAAAACAATGGACTCTCCTCTCCTTTACTGATTGGGTATCCCTACTCTTAAGAGAGTTAATCAGATGATAAAAACCCTCCAAGTTAAGACCATTTTAGTCGCCATGGCAACTAAAATTTTGGTGCTAGCAACTAAATTGGAACTGAATTCGCCACCTTGGCGACTAAAATTGAGAAGAAGGATTTTGAGCATGACTGCTTAATTAACCGACTAAAATTTTTCACTGGCGACCAAACTTGAGCAGTCGGTGGCGAAATGGCCACTAAGGAAAAAAATAAACTTGGAGGGTTGGATCATCATATTGAATATTGTCTACTTACAAATGAGACTTCCTCTCCCCTGAGAGCTTCAATCTGTCTGGGCCTTCTCTGCCTGTCACTGTTGCCATGTCCCAATTTCCCGTAGTCCCCATCTCCCCAACTGAACACCTCTCCACTCTCAGTCAAAGCAAGGGAGTGACCATCAGAACCACAGGAAGTCGCCAGCTGAATAACTACATAGCCTGGCATGGTAAAATACACAAAAATGGCTGTTTCAATAATTGCAAGTCATAAGCTGGGATTAAAGAAAAGGAAAACAGAACTTTGTTGCTTGAGTTGACTAACATTGGCAAAAGAAAAAGGATTGCGAAAGGTTAATTTAACAGAACTGATTCACTTACTTTGCATAGGATACAAGGAAAGCTCTAATTTGGATTTTAAAAAGTATCGATTGTGGAAATTTATAGATTAAGATAGAACATGAATAAACATAAAGATATCGAAACCAACTGACAAAGCTGTTTGAGGAAAAAACCTATTTATATAAGACCACCTTAAAAACAACTTTTGCACTGGGCCAATGCTTCAATTGTAATTACTTATTAGAAGTCCTTTGAAAATTCAGTAAATTGTAAAAAGATCAAGCTATTCAATGCTGATAACCATGTAACGATTTAGTTTCCTCTCCTCTCTTCCATAACGGCTCTGTACATTCTACAGTAGATTTCAATTGATGGAGGCATACAACGCTTCTCTATTGCACCCTGTTGGCTGACAACATCAATAGCGGATAGCTGGCTGGATGCCTCCTTTGGTGTCAAAGATTTTGCAGCTTTTAAGTCATGCAAGCTAGGCAGTCTGTTGAACAGCCAATTCAAACTGGGGTGTCAGAGGGGTGTTTTCAGAATTGACTCAGTAATCACAGGTGGCGAACCTTAAATGTCCTGTCCAGGTTTTAGCATGTCTGGGCAGAGCTTGTACAAGTCATCATACAAGTTTGAGGTTGTAAGCCCGACGATTTTTTTTTTTTTTTTTTTTCAGTTTCACGTTTCGTTCAATCAATATTCAGTTGTACCATTCTACAAGACCATCGCAGTGTGGATGTTAGAATGTCCAAAAAGCTTAGATATTTAGACAAGACTCAAAATTAGTTTCTTTGATCACTACGTAGCTCCCGAGTAAGTCACGTTCACTCACCAACTTTTCAGCCGCTCTAACAGCTTTTTCATTCAGGATTTTATTGGCCTCAGTCTACTTGTAAAAATGTCCATTACAACAGGACCAATTCTAATACACCAGGGGACAGAGGAAGTGGTTCAAGTGCGTTTCCATGGCAAGACGTTCTATCTGCACAACAACCGCATTTGTGGCGAACATTGCTTTCATCCTAAGGTCGTCTTAGAACCACACTCATGGCAAACCTTGATCGAAGAATTAGACATAGCCAGTAGTATTGAGCTCAAAGCACTCAGTGTTTTCATGCTACCCGACTGACTTGCAGTTGTATGGTACTTCATTAACAGCACAGCGGTCTCAGGGAGACACACGATTCAAACTGGAATACCACCTTGAGGTTGGAATGAAGGAACTATCACGTCCAAGTTGCACCTAATGACTGTGTTGCACCTTATGACTGACTGATCACTGGATAAGCAACATTTAGTAGTAGCTGACAATGACTCTGCTCTGCCTTGGTTATCTTGAACATTTTCCGTTTACTCTACAATGAAGTCCTCACTTCTAGAATGGAAAACACTAGTCTCAGCAGCAACAGCAACCATTCCTCAACTTTCATGCACTCCTTATACTATTTACAGTCTTCTTTACAATATATTTATGACATTGAGTCAGGGTTATGATCTCAATGATTCTCTGTGTATCATGTATATAGCTAATGTACTCAGAACTATCCATCTTGCCAACCGTCCGTTCAAGCACTCAGCAAAGGGGTTTATGGTTTGAAGATATGCCAAACTTTACCCCATGCAATAAGTTATTGTTCTTTTTTTTAAATTTCCCACTAAGATCAGTATCATGTATCTTACAAAGGTGCCTGGTCACAGTCCATTGGTAGATACCAGAGGTTGTTAGAAAAGGCACTTTCACAGCTACTTGCTGGGTCAATTGCAACTTGCCAATATCCAGATACAAGGTCTAAGGACGGAGTCACAGAGAACACAGACTTATTAATTTATGGAATTTCTGACGTTTGAGTGAACACCGGAAATTGAATATTTCTGTGGCACTAGAGCAGTGGGGACTAGGACTAGCCCAGTCGAAGTGAGCATGTGCATGAGGAAGGGCTATATAAGAGATGATTATCATGTGGGAAATCATTCTAGGCCGACACCTCATTAACCCAGTCCGTTATTTTAATTTTGGTCATTTCAAGTATGTTATTCTTGGTAGTCATACATGCAGTTTTTCTTTTAGTCAATGCGGATTGGGATGTTTGGAATTTAGTAGCTCTGTAGGATGGAATAATTTGAGCCTGAGCCATGGTTCCTAACCAGATTTCCTGCCGTGTTTTTCCCCTCCGGGGTCTTTTCTAGCCTCTGTCTGACAGTAGCATTTGTAAACTGTCGCTCAGCTCTGTAACATGTTATGTATTGCTTGATTGGATGTAATAATAGTTTGTAGTATAATGTATTGTTATAGTCCTCTGCTCAGCCAAAACCGCCAAAATAAACCAACTGGTTCTGTACATGTTGTCTACTGCGTGGTGGAGCTGAAATGTGGCAATGGTTAAACTGTTGACTTGCCTGTAATCGACACAGAATCTTTGAGAACCAACTTTATTAGAATGGACTCTTGGGGTTTTTAGAATACCGCCTTGCAACAAGTCCCCCACCTGTCCTTTAATTTCCACATGTTTTTAAAGTGAGTAAGGGTGTTGTTTGATCGGTCTTGCATTGCTTTTGTCGATGCCACTGGATTGGAACTGCCACGATGTTGATTTGCAAAAGAGAATCTGTCTTTGAACCAGATCAGTGTAAAAGACCAGCAACATTATGTTATGTTATCTCCTGTACTGAGATGCACCGCCAAAGTTGCTTGAGTGGACATTGTAACATGTCTTCACTGGCCCCTTCTCGTCTCTGCATGGCTTTGGTCAACTTTTAATACTCGAGGAGTACTGAGAGGTGCTTTCAGGACTCTAAAGCTGTGCCAAACTTGCAACTGGTTCGGTTACAGCTACCACAGATTGAGTACTGATCATGATATCAGTTTAAGTTTTGCCAGAGAAGTTAAGAATTTGCATGGGTACAAGGGCTGCAGTATCTCCTACAGGGAGTATTCTAATATACAGGCTTAGAGTATTGCCGCAGAGCATTACCACATCTGAGATATTCAGATCTTGACTGTTGAAAGATATGATGTGGTTATATCAATCCCTCGCCATACAGTCAATGACTTAAGATTATAAACTGCATTTTCATAACCTCAGGGCCGTTAAACGTTTGTGCATCCGTCTGGGTCCTTGAGGAGAGGCTGTTCCTGTTTCCTGAATTCTAGATAGATGTCATTCTTCTCCTTCTCCTTCACTTAAGGTGGCTGGTAGCGGTTTTCACCATTTAAACTTTAATGGATCATATCTACCACTCTTAATCAGCTACAATAATGGCATTAAATAAATGCCAAATCATTGCCAGAAAGATATGACAATTTTCTTCTGACAAAAAAGGGTAACCAGAGCAATAGTATGACCTGTACGAAACACCCTATAGCTTTAATAGCTTCTAACCTAAAATGCTTAATGACCCATATGGTATACAACTTGAAATTAATAATGCTAAACAACAGTGCCTTCTTTTATAAAACATACTTTTGGCTTTGCTTTTTTTAGATTATAGTTAAATAGATGCTTCTATACACCACTTTCATAATGGCGGCCAATTTATTTATTCTTTTATATGTATGTTAATTAGCCCTACTGGCCTCGTTTTAGAGTAAAAATTCTTTTGAATTTTTCACATACTGACGAGGCCAGTAGGGCTAATTAACATACATATAAAAGAATAAATAAATTGGCCGCCATTATGAAAGTGGTGTATTTCTACCAACCTTGCAAGGTGGACAGGACTGTGAGTGAAAACAGGTCATCAGAGTTGCCCATACCCAGTCGTCCATAGCTGCCTTCACCACATGCTTGCACAGTTCCATTGGCTAGCAACACAAATGTGCAGTTTTGACCGCAAACTATCTGTTGAGCATGCCCAAATGATTTTGCCAATGTTGGTACATTAACTCCTTTACCACACTGAGCAATTTGCCCATGTCTACCTCCTCCCCACAGGAACACATCATACTGATCTCCTCCATCCCAATGCTCAGGGCATTGTTGAGCCCAGCACATCACATTCTTGTCCATAGCAAGAGTCCAGGTTGCATTGCCCTGATAATGAGGAACAGGTACTCTGTATCAAACTCCATATCACTAATGTATAGAAGTGCTTAGTTCTTAACATTTTGAAACCTTTTTTAAAATAAACCAAACAGCCGGATTGAAAATGAAAGAACTCGACATCTCAGGTGAAAACTGTGACTTAAAGACTAACAAAAACACTAATTTCCTTTCATGATGCTATACATGTTCAACAAACAAACAACCATACCATAGGTTGATAAGGCATTTCACCCTCTAAACTTTCCTCATCTGGCACAGAGAATTCCTGAGGAAATGCTTTCCTGTAGGTCAAGGCATCAGCTGCTTTCGTGGCAATGGCTAGGCAGTGAAGCCAGCTCCACTCTGGAATAAGGGAATCGTCACGAGACAATGGAGTTGAAGAACTCTTTGTTTTGGATGAATGACAAAGAACCTTATCCAAGTCCAGGCCAACAGCCAGTGCAGACAGAGATTGAAGAAAAGGACTGTGAACAAGTTGGTTGCCTTGGTTAATTTTGGTCTGTAGACGAAAAAATATGCGATCGCATAAGTCATTCCAATTCACAAGCAGCTTTACTTTTTTTTATTTGGGGGGGTGGGGGGGGGGTGGGGTAAGGATTCTGGTAGAAAACTATACATCACTAGACGATTAGTTATCGTGATTACTCCACAAGTCAAACCAGAAGAGAACTGAAAACTACCAGCATTCTGGTTGTTTATACTTTTGGCTCGCCATCTATGATTGTCATGTGTTAATCGTCTTCTCAGCTTAGAGCAGCAGCAACGTGTATGTTTTCTAACAGGTAAGCGGAGGTGTCAGTTCAGGAGAGACTGACGTGCTTTATTAGATGTTGCGTGAATTGAGGTCACTCAGAAGATTGGTCAATTGTTGTACATGTTTACAAAATCGACATATGCAACAACATGAATTTGAGACGTGAAGACGGCCCTTTATGTCATTAATTTTGAGACTGTTTCAGAAGGCCAACTGATAGCAGTTTATTAATCAGATTGCATTTGAAAAGGTGAGTTCACTGAAATCTTTGTTTGCTTGAGTGTAAATTGTTTATCGATAACATTGAAGCTTATGTTGTTTCCTTCTTTCCTATACGACTCGCCATCTTCAGTGTGTTTTATTTCGAGCTGCTGAACAAAGGTTTCAGGCCTAGCTAGAGTGAGTGCTCATTGCTGTACTTTATCTGATAGTGGATAAATCTGAGCTCACACAAGGCGTGTATTGAAGTGTTTGTAGTCATTGTACAAGATCAACAAGAAGTTTAGTATTATAACTTTTTTAGCCCGTAGGTAAAATATAATATAAATAAGTAAATACCTTCTCGAATGAGTACTGGTCCTGCAGTAATGTTGGTAACCTCTCAAGAAGCCCACAGAAAAATGGTGCCTCCTTCAAACCCATGACTCCTTGCTGCTTCAGCTTTTCAGAGACCCAGGCCACCAAGCGGTTTTTATCGAATCCCTGCTCATTAAACTGTAACAATACTATGTCCTGGCAAGAGAAATTGAAAAAGTGCTGCATTTATCTTTGAGAACAGCCATTTTGGGATGGTATTAACTTAACATTTTACCATTGGAAATAAAAATAAATGAACAGAAATAGTATATCACTTCATTTCATAAGAGAATTTAGCACTGCTGTGCTAATTGAGGACACTGACAAACAAGGCACAGAAAAAGAGCCGTCCAGTCATTCGGGACAAGTAGATTTTGCTGCCTGTAAGTAGCTTATCATGCACACTTGCCTGATGAGTGAGGGCCCAGACAATATCATTTGCTGAATAAATCATAAAAAAGTAAACAAAGATAAGCATGCAAATGCCCCAGACAAGCAACATTTGAGAGCTGCTTGTCCAATGAGCAAGCTGGAATTCACGTTTTCTACGAGCCCTGACACTGAACAACAAATATTTCTATAGCAACAAACATTGTTTGTCAGGGAAACATTTTTCAATTCATTAATTTCTCCTGCAATGTTATAAGATTATTAGATGTATGTAAACCATACATTATTTCCTTTAAAGGCAGCTGTGACACCCTGAGCACCAGTCCAGGCAAGAGACAGCAGTGGATTGTCCTGCTGGTAAGTTTGTGCCACAAGTCCATCCTATAGATAAAATATATAAATCAATGTTCAATTGTGTAGTGTTGCTTCCTGAGGACCTAAAAATAACACCCAAAAATGTCGCCCAAAATAAACCAGCGTGGTGTTTATAAGTCAGACAAAAAATGTTCTTTATGAGGAGTGAAACAAACTAAGCACTGAGGTGTTAAATTGGTAAGATCGTCAGGGCCCTTTTTAGAAGTGCTAAGTTATTTAAACAATAGAGTAGAGCGCTGTGTGTGGCTTCTGTTTGCACTTAATTCAACATTCTCTACCATGCCTCTCCTGATTCTTAAGGAAGTTTGTGGATTGGTTACCTGAATGGCCCAGATGTTGAGAATTCCATCATCACAGCCAGATGCCAAGAAAGTTCCATTGAAATTAAAGGACAAGGATGAAACCAAACCACTATGGCCGTTGGTTTTAAACATAAGGGTAGCACTGCCATCTCTACCAGGATTTTGCTTCTCACATGATCTCAGAACATCATCAAACATGTAGATAACTTCAACAATGCCTGGCTTCTTCTTCAGCTCTTTACCAGTGATTTCTTCATTGCGTATTCTTGACAGCTCCAGCAAGTTAGCTGACTCAAGAGCAGCTATTCTTGACTCCATATTGGAGCCGTTATTGCACCGTTTTTCTGACACAATAAAGGCTTTGACCATCTTAGATAGACTTTCTTTGTCTGGTTGCAGAGGAACATTCCACACAGTTATGCGCCCAGCTGTGCTTCCACTGTTAAATAATGGAAGAGCATTAAACCTTTGAAATAACTACCACAATTATTAATTTGGTGAAGGAAATAAAACTTGAGAAATACAAAAAACACCTTGAAGCATAGTTTAAAGGCAAAAAACAGGTGATTAACATGACATCAAAGTGGTCATCAACTGCAAGCAAGTTTAAAGTTTCAACCCCAGGGTGAAGTGGAAAAATGCACCTGCTAAACAACCATCCCAACCAAGTCCTCCCATAGCACTCACATAGCAAGGTGTGATGAAGTATTTTCCATGTTACATTCGCTGAACCACTTGAAGCAAGATACTGCAGAGTTGTCGAGTTGCACTGAATGCCTGAGTAGAATACCTTCGTCAACTTCGTACCATATCTGTACATGACAAAAAAGATAAATAAACCCATAATAAAATCTGTGGACATTATGTTTCTCTGGCTACTTGCACCATATTATTGAAACATTTTGTTAATTGTTTACTGAGTACTAAGAAAAGAAATAACTATGACAAGACACAATCCTTTTAGTGTTTAACACTTAAATACTGTTTACTACGGAGACGTCACCTTCACACATTCGTTTTCAGCACAAGATGCAAATGCCTCTCCTTTTGAATCAAACTGAAGTCCTATAATCAAACCCTATAGACACAAAGACACACATGTACAACGTTAAAACATGGCAAGTACAACATATTGTAAAACTATATCCATATAGGTAGTTAAATATATCTGACATGTGTTTAGAGGTTTAGTAAACACAATGGCAGCAGATAATACTGAGTGTATTTTCTCACGTCCATCAACTTTATTATAATACTAAAAACTCCTGTACAATACCTCCAGGTACAATTTTGCATTGTTCTGAAGAATCTGTTTCAAGCCATTTAATAGTTCTGTAAAAGTAATTCTTCTTAATTAACTGAATACGCTCTAGCTTCAATACAAAACACAAAACTTTCCTTGCCTGGTTTCACTTTAACTTAAAGCATAATTTTAATGAAAATACTGTTTATTGGGCTCACCTTGTGAGCTTGCACAATCTTGACTTGGTCATCAGGGTCTTTGGTTGCTAAGCAGATAACACCATCTATAAATCCAGCCAAAAAACAGTTGCTGTCATCATACCAAGCAGCCTTGCAAACTGCAACTAAAAAATAATGCGTAAACAATGGTAAGCAAAGTTGACAAAACGGACACTAGAAAACTCAGCTGCAACCAGCATAACACAAAGGTGGAGACAATTTCCAGTTAAAAAACCATATAATAGTTCAACTGTTAAGGAACGGGCTTAAACGGATAGCTCAATTAACAGGGGAACAGGGGAACAGGGTTACTTGAATTAGCCTTGTTCATGCTGGCAGATTTAAATGTTTACCGTGCTGGGAAAGAAACAGATCAACAACAAGGTAGCTAGGTTTTCTCCTTACTCAATGATGACAAACATGTACCTCCTTGTCTTGAACACCGCTCCAGCTCTACTCTTGTGAAGGAATTACGATCATACATCTCAACAACCGCTAGTGACCCATCAATTCTTCCAACCAGCAAAGAATCCATGATTCCAACTTGACTTTCCAAGAATCCACGGGACACAGGCCATGTTAGACATGTAATGTGATGAGGATGAATATCCAGGTTGCAACGCCCATCTAAAACAAAATAAAGCTTCTGACGTTTAAAACTGGAAGACGCTTATGGAGTGAAAGTCAGTCATGATGTAAATGGGGGAAGGATTTCATATTCAATCGGTTTAAATTTTGTTTTTTTCCCAGATTATTTATACAACCCGAAATGTGAAGCAACCCAAAAGTATTGCTGGGAATTTTAAAATCATATTTTGATTTTGACATTATATTTAATTTAATTTAGTTAAATGACTTTTAACGAAGTTAATCTGGGGCATTTAACAAAGTTAACTGCCACGAGCTAGCGGGCGCCTTTGGCCAGCGGTCACCTGGTTAAGTGCAGGCTCACATGGTTTGTTACAGCTTCGTTTTTCAGCAGCGTGTTTGCTTTGAGCACTAGCGGTCGTCGTAGCGGTCTTCGTGTTTTTTGAGCACTTTGCTAGCGGCTTTGCTCAGCGTTCCGGAGTTTTAGCGGTCGTCGAAGCAGTCATAGTCCAAACAGCTAGCGTCACGTTCTTCTTCATCCCTTTTGGAGCACGTTTCTGGCAACTTTCGTTCAGCGTTCCGGAGTTCTAGCGGTCGTCGAAGCAATCATATTGCAAGTGGCTAGTGTCACCTTCTTCTTCATCGTTTGGGAACTTATTTCTTGCTGCTTTGCTCAGCGTCTTTGGAGTTCTAGTGGTCGTCGAGGCGGTAATATTTCAAGCAGCCTGCTTTTGGAACTCACTTCTAGCAGTGTTTTGTTCAGCATGCGTACGACGAACAACAGCTTGTCCACGTTGACTCCGCCGTCTACTTTGCCGTCCGTCTCTCACAGCAGCTCGACAACACCGAGTTCTTCCTCAACCGTCACCACGGTTTCCTCTTCGCTACAAAGTGCCTCTTCGCTGGACAACAACACTATTTCCCAGGCAATCTCAAGGGCTTTGGCGGACTCCCTGCCACCTCTGCTGTCTTCCCTTCGTGGGCACGCGGGGGAAAATACGTCCACCGCTTCTGGCTCTGTTGCATCGTCCAACTCAACACCGTTGGTATCGCCCTTGCCTTCTACCAGTCCAGGCCAGTCGAGCTCATCATCAGGTACGCTTGTCGTTCCATCTTTTATTTCTACTTACAGCACCTTGGGTTCCCCTTCCGTGTTCCCATCTATTCTTCCCGCCACTTCTTCCACAAATCCGCCATTACCGGTCGGGGGCTCTTCTAGCGCGGCCTCAGCTTTTTTGTCCACGCCGCCCACCCTCGAAAAGGCGTTTGTGATAGGTCCAGGATACACTCCTGTCCCCTACAAACTGGTGGCCAAAATAACGGGAGGACAGTTCGTTGAACTTGCCGACCTTTTGTCAGACAACATCAAGGCCCAAGAAACAAAACCCCAAGCCTACTTGGAAGGACGGCTATTAGTCCCAAGTAACAACAAGCGGGTCGTTGAAATCACGGACATTGTTACCTGGATAGAAGCCTTCACAATTTTCTGCCTGGTCCTCTGCCATTCATATCCTTCTCGCTGGAAAGACCTCACCCAGTACAAGTTGCTGATTATCCAGACAGCAAAGCGCTTCCATGACAAGTCCTGGCTCAACTATGACATCGCATTCAGGAAGGAAGCTGCTGCCACTGGATCCACGGATTGGTCTCGCATGAATGCCGATCTCTTCAATTTCCATACGAGATCTCCCTCCACCTTGTCATCTTCATCAGGCCCATCACCATCGCCAGAGCCATCGCCTACTGCGGTTCCTGCTTCAGGCTCCCGAAACTCTGACCCATACTGTCACTCGTGGAATAACGGGCGTTGTCGTTGGCCCTTTGGGCGTTGCAGATTTCGCCACTCATGTGAATCATGCAATGGGGACCATCCACGCTTCCGCTGCCCCCATCACCCAGCACGCACAGCTTGGTCCCGCTCCCCTTCCCCACAGAAAGGGGGCCGCCGCTACCGCTGACTCCCTGTGCTCAGCCAATCCTTCTGTACATAGTTTCGTTGCCTCTTCCGTTGGTCCTCCGTTTCATGTTCGTCCGTTACAGTTGAGTTCTCTTCCAGTTCCAGTTTCTCACCACAAACGTCAGTCACAACCTGTTCCCCACCTACCAGTCTCGCTGCCGTCTGAAGTTACTTCCTCCTCTCCCCCCGCAGCATGCCCCCTAAAACCAGTTTCTCAGCTTACCCCCATTGTTGTGGATAGACTGCAGTATGAACTTCGCAATTACCCCAACCCGGACAAAGCTGCCTACGTCATCCAAGGTCTTCGCCACGGCTTTCACCTCGGCTTTAATCACAATGTTTCCTTAAAGTCAGCTTCAGGCAACATGGCTTCAGCTCTCACAAATCCTCAGGTCATCGACAATTACTTACGTACTGAAGTGCAATTGGGCAGAGTGGCAGGCCCCTTTCTCCAGCCTCCTTTCCATAATCTCCATGTGAGTCGCTTTGGTGCTATCCCCAAACGGAATCAGCCAGGAAAATGGCGCCTTATCCTGGACTTATCCAGCCCAACTGGTCATAGCGTCAATGATGGGATTGCTAGTGAGGATTACTCTCTACAGTACATGAAGGTGGATGCTATTATTGCAGGCATCATGCAGTTTGGTCGGGGCACCCTGATGGCAAAATTTGACGTTCAGAATGCTTATCGCATTGTGCCAGTCCATCCAGAGGATCGTCCGTTACTGGGCATGAAATGGCAGGGAGCCTTCTATGTGGACATGGTCCTGCCATTTGGTGTCAGGTCCGCTCCCTACATCTTCACTTGCTTTGCAGACCTTGTTGAATGGATTGCCAAGCAGAACTATGATGTCACTTTTCTGATGCATTATCTAGACGACTTCCACACTCTTGGACCACCTGGCTCTCCTGTTTGTCAACATAATCTGGACAACGCCATTGTTTGTTTTTCTAAGCTGGGCATTCCCTTACACCCAGACAAGTTGGAAGGCCCTTCCACGTGTTTGACCGTTCTGGGGATCGAACTTGATTCGTTACTCTTGCAGGCTCGTCTACCAAAAGACAAGTTTGACAGAACAACTTCTCTATTAGAAGAATGGTCCCTCAAGCGTTCCTGTAAACGAAAGGATCTTGAGTCGCTTATTGGTCACCTTCAGCATGCTTGCAAGGTGGTACCCCAAGGTCGCTCCTTCTTACGCCGGATGATAAACTTACTGTGTGCCTTCCGTCGTGATGATCATCCAATACGTCTCAACCGGGAGTTCTTTCTTGACCTTACCTGGTGGCGAGAACTCTTTCACTCTTGGAATGGCTGCAGCTTTCTTCAGTACCCACAATGGGCCCCCCTGCCAGATTTCGAAGTTTCATCAGATGCCTCAGGTGCGCTGGGTTATGGTGCTCTGTTCCAGTGTCACTGGTTTTCCGGTTCCTGGCTCGCTTCACAGGTCTCCCACTCTATTGAGTATAAAGAGCTTTTTCCTATTGTGGTTGCAGCATACGTGTGGGGCCCACTTTGGACATCCAAGAGGGTCAATTTCCTATCAGACAACAGCTCAGTGGTGGAAATCTTGCGGTCAGGCACCTCGAGAGCCCCCGCCATAATGGTTCTGGTTCGTTACCTCTGTCTTCTAGCTGCTCGTCACTCCTTTTCCTTCACGGCCTCCTCGGTTAGGGGAAAGTGCAACCCCATTGCTGACGCACTTTCACGTTTTCAATTTCAGCGTTTCCGTCAACTGGCCCCTCATGCAGCCCCCCATCAGACCCATATTCCTCAGCAGCTCCTTGTGGACTTGGATCTTCTCTGACAGACAAGTGCCATTTCTACCTTACCCACGGTCTGGCTCCATCGACATGGAAATCCTACTCGTCAGCCCAACGGCGCTTCGTAACCTTTTGCATTCAGGATAATCGTATCTCTTCAGCTGGATCAGTGCTTCCCGCCAGCGAGGAAACTCTCATACGATTCTGTGCTCACCTTGCAGATTCTTTTCACCACTCTTCAATTAAGGTTTACCTGTCAGCAGTTAGATCACTTCACATTGATGAAGGTCTGCCTGACCCCCTGGTTGGCTGCCTCCAGCTGCAACGCGTTCTGTGGGGCATCAAGCGTCACAAAGGTTCGAACCAGCCAAAGCGACAGCCCATCACTAGCGACCTGATGTTGATTATTCATCGTTCGCTGGATTTCTCAGTCCACAACCATACAATGCTCTGGGCTGCCTGTTGTGTTGGGTTTTTTGGCTTCCTTCGAGCAGGCGAGTTTACTGTTAACTCTCCATTTGACCCAGCCATTCATCTCACAGTAAATGACATCCAAGCAGACTCATTGTCTAATCCCAAGAGCTTCAGGATCCACATTAAATGCTCAAAGACGGACCCCTTTCGCCAGGGTTGTTACATCTACATTGGCACGGGCAAGCAAGACCTCTGTCCGGTGCGCGCTCTAGTTCAGTTTTTGCACCTCCGTGGCTCTGCTCCGGGCCCGCTTTTTCACCTTTCAGACGGCACTCCCCTAAGCCGCTCGTGGTTGGCATCTTCTATTAAGTCCATTTTCTCCTCCGCCGGAGTCCCTGGCTGTTTTTCTGGTCACAGCTTCCGCATTGGTGCAGCCACCTCAGCAGCATCTCGCGGGGTTCCGGACCATCTCATCAAAACTCTAGGTCGATGGTCAAGTGACGCGTATCAGCTGTACATTCGCACTCCAGTTGACACCATTATAGGCGTGGCAAGCCAACTCGCTTAAGGTACCTTCCTTTATATTTTCCCCAATTTTTTCCCTCGGGCGGGCTTAGGGTGCCTCGGGACTTTGGCAAGTTCAGGGCCATGGCTTTCCCCCAGCCATGAGCCCTTCCTTCTCTCCGACCAGAGCCTTCGGCCAGGTCGGAGAGTCCCTTCGGCATGGAATGGGGGCTCATGGCTGGGTTGCGGGGATTTGCCAGCCATGGGAGCGGTATTCTGTCTAGGGGCTGGCTGGCCACAGTGGAAGCCCCTGGATATCCCAGGCACCCACCTTCCATTTAGCTAGGCAGCAGGTTAAATTTAGTTAAATGACTTTTAACAAAGTTAATCTGGGGCATTTAACAAAGTTAACTGCCACGAGCTAGCGGGCGCCTTTGGCCAGCGGTCACCTGGTTAAGTGCAGGCTAACATGGTTTGTTACAGCTTCGTTTTTCAGCAGCGTGTTTGCTTTGAGCACTAGCGGTCGTCGTAGCGGTCTTCGTGTTTTTTGAGCACTTTGCTAGCGGCTTTGCTCAGCGTTCCCCCACCCCACCCTCCCCTCTTTCTTCTCCTTCCACTGATTCAATCAGTGTTGACGGGTGCCTGGAATGGGGGCTCATGGCTGGGTTGCGGGGATTTGCCAGCCATGGGAGCGGTATTCTGTCTAGGGGCTGGCTGGCCACAGTGGAAGCCCCTGGATATCCCAGGCACCCACCTTCCATTTAGCTAGGCAGCAGGTTAATTGAATGTTCAAGACATGAACAAGGGATGTTGAACTTGACTGCCGAATATGGCAATAAAACTCAGTCAAATTAACACCTTTCAATGACACATAGGAGTTCTGCTTACAAGGTGCACAAACCACAAACAAGAAAGGGTTCAGTAGTGAATGCTGTGCTATATTGTTACTTATTTTCGCGAGCACTTATAATTTCGAGAAAATCGAACGGCCATATTTCGCGGGACTTAAATTTCGCGATTTGGCCAAAAAAAATACGATTACAGGAACTAAATTTCGCGAAAATTGTCAAAATACTGGTCTACATTAACAAACAGTAAGTCTCAAAATTGGTCCAACTGATTTTAATTTTCCCATGCAACGGTTTCCATTGACACTGAACAAAACCAAATAACAAAACAAAACTTTCAAAACAGTTTGACAGGTTCCTTTGCAACAAAGTAGAGCTAGTTTGACGACTGTACCAAGGTAATTAAGTAGTAAACTGACGGCAACGTTGAACATTCATAACGAATTATATAGAAGGGTATTAAATTTCGCGTCGTTATTTTTCGCGAGAACCTTTTTTCGCAGGTCTCAAATTTCGCGATTTTTTTTAAAATCGCAAAAATTAAGTCCTGCGAAAATAAGTAACAATAAGGGAGTAGTCAACATAATTGCGCCACCATCTTTTCAAACAGTTGTCCTCCACTTTGAGATTGTGTACATAGCAAGAAACAAACTTTTTAGATTTCAAGTTTAGGAAAGGTAAATTCCAAACAAACCTATCACGGTCCAGATATTTAACATGTTGTTTACTGCTCCAGCAAGAAGTCTGCCATTTGCCTAAAGAAACACAGAGAGAATGGTTGAAAGGACTGTTGGAAATAATGTTATATTATCTTCCTCCTAACTGACAGCTTTTCACAGCTTATAAGAACAGACTCTACTAAGCACCGAAACTTGACGCAGCAAAATAAAAGATTGGCAAGTGGATAAAAGAGAGGTGTGTTGGCGAATTTGAGTCATGCCAGGTCAGCTGGTGGCTTGAAATGATCACAAGGGAGCTACAGTAGCTAGCTGTGTTGCTGGTGGAGTGGAGTTGTGCTGGTGGAGGGGAGATGTGCTGGTGGAGTGGAGTTTTTTTGGTGGAGAGGAGTTGTATTGATGGAGTGGAGTTGTCCTGATAGAGTGGAATTGTGCTGGTGGAGGGGAGATGTGCTGGTGGAGTGGAGTTTTTTTGGTGGAGAGGAGTTGTATTGATGGAGTGGAGTTGTCCTGATAGAGTGGAATTGTGCTGGTGGAGGGGAGATGTGCTGGTGGAGTGGAGTTTTTTTGGTGGAGAGGAGTTGTATTGATGGAGTGGAGTTGTCCTGATAGAGTGGAATTGTGCTGGTGGAGGGGAGATGTGCTGGTGGAGTGGAGTTTTTTTGGTGGAGAGGAGTTGTATTGATGGAGTGGAGTTGTCCTGATAGAGTGGAATTGTGCTGGTGGAGGGGAGATGTGCTGGTGGAGTGGAGTTTTTTTGGTGGAGAGGAGTTGTATTGATGGAGTGGAGTTGTCCTGATAGAGTGGAATTGTGCTGGTGGAGGGGAGATGTGCTGGTGGAGTGGAGTTTTTTTTGGTGGAGAAGAGTTGTATTGATGGAGTGGAGTTGTCCTGATAGAGTGGAATTGTGCTGGTGGAGGGGAGATGTGCTGGTGGAGTGGAGTTTTTTTGGTGGAGAGGAGTTGTATTGATGGAGTGGAGTTGTTCTGATAGAGTGGAATTGTGTTGGTGGAGTGGAATTGTTCTGGTGGAGTGGAATTGTGCTGGTGGAGTGGAGTTGTGCTGATGGAGTGGAGTTGTGGCGTGGAACAGTCGAGTTGAGTTGAGGTGAATGAAGTTATGTTCAGTAGAGTTGCTTTGTGTATTGGTACTTTTATTTCCTTGGTGCTTGGGTGCAGTGAAGTTTAGTTTCAAAATGGTAATATGAAAGGTTTATCTAATCGATATTAATGTTCGTTGAAACATTGTTACTCTTTGTATTGAATAAAGTACTATTATGTGTTACAGAAGGCTGGCATATAGTAAAAACAAGATTCTTACATTCCAGCAAACATGACCTATTTCTTCACCAGTGTTGTCACTGAATTTCTCATCATCACTTTTGCGGTGGGAAGAAAGGAACACACATGTCTGTTGTAAAATGTTATGCGTCTTGGAGGACATGTTCCAAACATGGATGACTGCATCAAGCCCACTGTTTAAATCAAATTTTACATAAAACTTAGCAGACATTCAATAGTTTTATGCAGTCTTCTGTACTTAAGGATATGGCTTGGACAGTAGTTTGGGTGGTGGTCTTGAATGCCCACTGCCTATACTACTTATCAGCATCATCATCAACCTTGAAACTTTAGCAATGTAAATTTTTTAAGGCAACAGAAAGCAAACGTTTGCCTAGCAAAACAATGTGTGTTTATCAAGGTTATATTTTTGTGAAAGCCAAACCATACATTTAAATGTTTATCCATTACATTTTGACAAGTAATCCACCAACGTTCAAAACAGTTAAGACAATGACTTGTAAACATACTTAGGTGTACTTACAGTGTATTACAAAATGACTTTTAAGTGGGTACTAAATGATTGACCGCCAAAACCAATCAGAATGAGCTGTTTTTGCATGCTCTGCTTATGAAACTCATTTTCACTGTACGATTCAGAAACCAGGGCTATAAGTCCCTGTTCCTCGCTAATTACCTGGTACTAAAAGTGATTGTTTATTTGGAGCTTATTTGTTATAATTGTACGACATCCATGCCATATGGTGAGCAAGCCAAGCCAAATCAAATTAACTTTTGTTTGAGATAAATTCTTCACTGCATAACTAAGAAAAGATCAACTTACCTTGTTGCTAAAAACTGTTTGCTTGCATTCCACACACAAGAAGTGACCTTTGAATAAAACATATGCCTCTTAATGTATAACTATCCCAAGTAATTAAAGAATTAATGAAATAATAATAGTAATAAAACTGAAGTAACAAACCATGCACCTCAATTATGGGTACATAATTGTGATCAATGCTTTTTTCTTGAATCCCTATTCAATGTTGTAAAAAGGAGCACTGTTGATCACCACTGAGCCACCCAATGTTTACTTGCCAATGACTGCATCCATGAGGATTGATAAGCTTGTGCTTATCTTTTCCTAAGTTTTGTTTCATTACTTTTTCACTGACTGGAAATTTAGCTTTGAAATGTTGTTCTAAGTTTCGACACCTTTTACGTTGTGCCTTGAACATGGCAAACACAAACATTAGAGAGATTAAGCATGACGTTATACGGCAAACGGCAAAATTCTAAAATTAATCCCTCATAAAAATAAGGGAAAAATCCCACATTCACGACAAACACAAAACTACATTTCCGCGAACGAACGCCAAGCGGCAGTTTGGGGAAAAAAAAACATCATGCTTAACCTCACTATTAATACAACAGATCCAACCATCCATCCATCCATCCACAACAACAATCATACATCCATTAAATAATATTTTTAGTTAAAAAAATGTGTGGAATACTGTTAAACAAGAGATCTACACAGCAGTGCTCGACACTAACTTTTTTGGATACTAGGCAATTGGCTAGTAGGTACAAATAATCACTAGCCCACAAGGACAAGTCACTAGCCCCACCCCCCCCCCCCCCTTTAAAAAAAATAAAAACAGCCAAGTTTGAATCAGCTAATCTCTTAGCGCTATATTTGTTTGAGTCCACACAAGTACATCTTTCCTTCACTGAGACGCAGCAACGATGCTATCATCCAACTCGGTTGAGAATTTCTTGACCGTGGATCACACTTCTTTTTCTCTTCATGCTGTGTGTGGTCCTCTGGTAAACAATGTAAATCTGGCTCACGATTATCGGCCCTTGAAGGCGGTTTTCTTGTAGGTAAAGTGTTACAAAAGCTTGAAATCATGCTCGCGCGGTCACTCGCGCGAAAACCCCAAGATGGCCGACTTATTATGGCTCTCTCCCAGGTCCCTTTTGGGTGTCATGGAAGCGAGGACAGAGGGTCTTTTCCAAGATGGCGTAAGGTTTGCGAGTTGATCGTACGATATATACTAGTTATGCAACACTTTCGAGTGGTATACTATGGAATATCCCACGAGTCACTTGTATTTTCTCGGTATACACACGAGCCTTTAGGCGAGTGTGTATGCCAAGAAAATACAAGTGACAAGTGGGATATTCCATAGTATACCACGAGAAAGTGTTGTGTAACTATTTTATACCATGCCATAGAAAATACGCTTACTAAATTTCGTCAAGAATACAGTCGCAGCGCACTATGGGAAGGTTGGGTTGAATACCGTCAAATATACAACGGCTTTTCTGTATTCTGATTGGCTGTATTTTCTATGGCATGGTATAAAAATCCGTATGCGATGTGGGTCGCAAGCGCTCTGGTTTAAATTACTCAAGCTATGGAAACTAGATCCTGATGAAGGTTTCTGGGAGAAAAACTTCCCAAGTTATAGAGTTGTAGTTGATTTATTTTTCCACGAATCTTACTAGTCTATGGGCTAGTAGGAGAGTACTTTTACTAGCCAAGCATGAAATTTTACTAGTCCTGGGCTAGTGTACTAGCATTAGTGTCGAGCACTGTACACATGAATTTTTTTTTTTTGAGGTAGGCAGCATGGAACAGCGGACTGTAAAAAAACTGAGATTTCAAACCATACTTTTGGAAGTAGAAAGCAAGCTAGCTTTTTTCAAAAAGCAAGTTATTGTTCAACCCAGGTAAAACAAAAATACAAACCTGCTTTTTGTGAGCTTTGAATCGGTTTATTGGACAAAAAGGGATGTCTCCTGGTAATGGAATGATGATAAATATCAACACGGTTGTTTTAAATTTTCTTTACACATATCTTACTTAATACATTAATGTGCAATCAGCAACAAAAAGTCAAAATCAAAGAAAAGAAGGAAAATTATAACTAAGGCAGCTTTACTACACTGCGCAGTAGATTGTGCCACCCAAGCTCATGAGACTACAAGTGGATGTCAAATACAGTCAGATACTGCAGCATGAATATGCGCTAAGTGATATCTATGTGCTGGTCAGTCATGCGGCCAAGACAACAATGATGCAGGATGCACAAGCCACTGTGCACAAGTTTTAAATTTACCTGCAGTCTGATAACCATCACTCTGGAGATAGGTAAAACAAATCAAGTTCACATGTCACAGTTCACTAAGGAGAGTAGTATTGACGATATGCACGTACCTTGTAAATCAGCAGAGATACATGTATCCAGTGCTTGGTCCCTTCTCTTGCTTTTAGTTTTATTGGCCAGTGTCTTTACTAGTTCTACTGCTGACCACTGTCGGTGACATGGCGGCAGCCATGTACTAAGACAACAGGCCGACAGTGCATTCACCAATGATAAGGAGCTGGCTGGGTTGGAACTTGATGACACATCTGATGGGACGTTATCTTTATGGATGAAGTTGAAACAGGAAAAATGATTGGAGAACATAACAAATATTCAGATACAATCTACACACATTAATGGCTCAACCGAAAGGCTTGAGTGTAAAGTTGCTATTGATCCATTTAGGGATTTTAAGGGTAAACCGTATATTGATTAATTAATGTCACAGTTCCTATGCAAATTCGCTTTGGCCATTTATAAAGTAAATAAACACAATAACCACACAGTATATGGCATTGAGGGGGGAACACCGCTCCGCAATCGGCGTGACAAGCGAGCTTCCATTTCGTTACCAAAGTTATCTCCCCAGCGGTAAAACCTGCGCTGGATCGGACAAGTTGGCAGGGCCATAAGCTTACGCGTCCTATAAGCCTAACTCTAAACGGCACTACGAGCTGACCTCCGGTCAGCAACGTGCTAGAGTATAGACAATTGTGACTTCACGAGCCTTACTTATCTCCCCAGCACTACGAGCCGACTCCGCCGGCACGTGCTGGATCGGACAAGAAAAGGCATGAAGAGCGTAAAATAAGTTTACTAAACGAAGCTTGGGGAAGTCACTGTGAGATTAACCGAAGGCGTGATACGCAGTGGTGAACCCCAATTTATTATTAATAACAATAAACAAACCTCCAAAGGGAGGGAGGGTGGGAATTACAATATTTTTAGACGAACTAAAGTTGCAGTAGCGATATTGCTAGCGAATGATGCTAAAGTTCAAACCTTACACTATTTATAGCCAGACAGCTGTCTGAGTTTTGCCCAATGGCGAAATGTGTACTATAGACAACAAGAACTGCTTGCAGCATAGATCGAGACATGAATAGAGGTATTATTAAAACCAGCCATACAAAATGCGTAATAAAAAAATAGTAGACGATATTGCAACATGTCCACTGTAAGAGTCCATTATAACCATTGTCTTGTTGAGACAAGAAAAGGTCTAAAGATCTGTTGCGTTATATTTCACTAGAACATAAATAGAAAACCCACTAGGGGCCTCGGGAGCGTCACGCTCCATTAACTGCGCTTTAAACGATTCTCTTTAAAGCTTTATTTTCCTATGCTTCACATAATGTTTTACAAACTGTACATACTGTGCAAAATTATCTAGTTTTGATAAAATTGGTTTGTTCTTGAACGGTCCATTTAGGGGCTTCCCTCATTACAAATGCATGGATTTCATAAAAAAGTAGCTGTTGTTCTGGAGGTTTAGGATTTTGAATGGCAAAGATAATTGAAAGGTGTTAGGCATATCACGTTGTTGGGCTGGGGGTTTGGGGAGGCTGCATGGCTTTTCTTCCCATAACTCAGTAATATCAATACAGAGTCACAGGGCTTTATGCAATTGGTGATAAGGTCTTCTAGGAATTTAACAAAAAAAAAAAAAAAGCAGTATAAATGGTAAATATGCTTAACAACATATTTGTTGAACCCACATCATCTGTGGACATTAGAGTATACCTCCTCTTTCTGCCAGTAAGTTCACCAGTGTCTGAGTTACAGTGAAGCTTGGTAAAGACAAGGCCTTCTGATCTGAGACAGATGGATTCACATCACTTGGCTGAAGAAATGCAGGTTTCTCTACATTTCCAAAAGAGTTTCTTTGTAATTTTTTCCTCAACAAACCTGATAAAGTTGAAATAAAACAATCATGTATTAATTAAAAGTTACTGCAACAAAATAAAACAGCTACAAATAATAACAATGCTGGAATAAACTTATTGGTTACATATAGTCATAGTTTAGTGCAAAGGCAAAGAGAAGTGACATCACAATCATATATATCATATTCCAACCCCTTTAAATCCAGGTAGAATTGTTGAGGCAGCCTGATAAAAATGCTGAGGGCAAGTTCATTTCATGCAGAGGGTAGAAAAATTCCTAGTGATCGAAAAAAGTTTCAGGAACTAAAGACAATTATTGTGTTTTATTTATTGTGTTATATTTAAGGAAACATTCATCTAGTAAATGCCAATGGGGTCAGCCTCATTATTTGTTGTTCCGTTTTATGGCCATCTCAATAAAACTGAATAAAAGCTCTCTTAGCAGACATGTGGTTACGTCTGTAGTAAATAAGAACGCCAATGATGAGAGGGGAGTTGTATCTTTAGGTTTATTGGAGAGTACCTTGTTGGTACTTAATTTCACAGGTACGCGATTTTGACGAGACAGTATTTACCGATGTTATTTTCGCGATTTGGACAAAAAACATACGTTTCAAAGATTAAAAATATGTCAAAAAACATTAAAAAATATGTTTCTTGGGTTTTCATTTCAGTTAACGTACAATCCACTCCAGTAAGCCTATTTACTGTTAACAGGTCTTTGTATTTGTATGGGGAAAACAATTTTGACTTAAAATTGATGTGTCAACTGGTGGCCTCATGGTTAGAATTGTCGCCCGTGATGTGTGACTCCGGGTTCGACTCCACAGTCCCTGTTTTCTTTTCAACATTTTCTTTTTTCTTATTTTCTTTTTCTAAGTGTCTAGTGCAATTATTGCATTAAGCTTTGCGTGTAAGTCCTGAAAACTCCATATCAAGTTCATAGATTTTTGTTAAATTTTGTGCTGTGTCTTGCAAATTTCCTCCTTGACAAACGACTCGGAAACGAAGACGTTACGACCTCAATGTCCACTTTTTTCTGCCGTTGAGTATTCTTCAGATTCATTTCCTTCGAGTCTAGACTTCAGGAAATGTCTTTTAATCGTTAATGGGGCAAAAACATTGCCTTGAAAGGGCCTAGCCTATAGCTACAACAGACGCCATTTTCTTTGTTTGGTCAACCATGCGTGAGTAAAGGACATGGGAAAACGAGACTGCAATGTCGTATACGCTTTGACAACCTGATGAAAGGAAAAAAATCCATGTGATGCGTAGCACTTGTAAGTGTACAAAAAATAAAAACAAAGTTCTTACTAAATGAGTATTAAGTGCCTTTCGAAAAAAGTTCAATGTTCCATATGTTTCGGGCTCAGAGGTTCTTCTTCTTCCACTAAAGAAGAGTTCTGACAATGTGGCAGTCAGCAGTTAGTCCCATGAAAAAAGTGATGGACTTACAGACCCGACGGCATAGAGGTTACTGACGTAACCACAAAAAGCTTTGACCCAAAGTTTTTTCATGGATGAGTGCACCCAGAATAACTATGAAGGCACTTTTACTCCTACAAGATATATTTTTTTCATATATGAGAGATTACAGATCATAAAAGGCCTTTGCAGTAAGCATTTCTAAAGCTGGAAATAAACAAGGTTGTATAGCTAACCTGTAGCAGATGCCATGAGATCCTTCACACAAACTTGTGATAGCATTTGAGCTGATGATGGCTGACTGCAAATCAGTGAGCTAACTGCCTGACCCAGGACCTTGAGTACAGCTGAGCAGTTACTTGCTGCCACTTCCTCGGACATTAAACTGCTGCTGCCTTCTTTTGATTTCACAGTGCCAGCTCGACCACAAGCAACAAGCCGCATCAAATTAACTAATAGCTGTACATCATCAAGTCCCATGATTTCCAGAGCACAAGTAATGGTTTCTTGTGCAAGGCTATTGCATAGCACAGAAAGCACTTCTAAGACAAGTTCTCTTGATAAGTGGATCTGTGCAGCAACAGTAGCCCTTCGGAGAGCTAATGTCTGGTCATGCGCTGCAGTGATTGCTGCAGCTTGTTCACCAAGGGATTTCCATGTTCCTTCAGATGGTGACTGATGAACATGGCATGCACTCGTTATGTAAGTTATATTCCTATTAATGGCCCATCTGCCAAGAGGGTCATTCATGGCAAATTCCACAGGACCTGGCACAGGCTTACATTCTGTTAATCCCAGCGAAGTTATTTTGTCTTTATTGTCCTCTTCAGTTTGCTGTTTATCTGCTTTAAGACTGGCATCACCTATGGTGGGAATAAGATTTCAGCTAAGACAAGTCATTCAATTCTCAAGCTTTTTAAAGGTAGGTACCTTAAGTCTGCATTCGAGCCCAGTGGCCCATCAGGCTGGAACTTATGTCAGTTTCAGTAGCATGAAATGATTAGGAGAATTTCCACTCCCCCCAGGATAGAATGGCTGTCCATCGCAGGGTCCCCCTCCCAGCATTAAATTCCCCTGGGTGGAGAGAGGCACTATGAGAGTAAAGTGTCTTACCCAACAACACAACACAACACAATGACCACGGCCAGGGCTTTAACCCAGAATCCCTTGAGATAATCAGCTACGAATGACTTATTTATTTGAACCACTTATACTCTGTGTTCTGTGGGAGAAAAAATACTTTTGCATTGATTTTCTCTGTTTATAGCTTGAAAGAATCACTATCACCATATATAATACTAAATAGGTATATGTAACTGTTGGTTAAATTGTGCACATAGAAACAAAATTAGCCATTGAACCTTACCTGGCATACATGTGTCAGATGGTCCTAATAAATCTGGAGCCTCCAGCAACAACCGAGCATCATCTAATGACCTAAAGAAGATTGAGTATCAAGAGTTCATGTTCACACAGTCAAACACCTAGTAAATTTTAGTTGTTGAAATAAATAAACAAATAAATGTATAAATATAAATAAATAAACAAAAAAATTGCACAAGCAAGTTGAGATGCATGCATTATTATATATAAAAAAATTAAATAATTCATACAGCTTGAATATATTAACTCTTTCACTGCCAAAGTCGACTTTTGTCGACATTTGGAGGAGCAGTCAATTTGAAAGTCAGCAGATTTTGGTGATAAGCATCTGATAGAGCTTGGCTGGACCCTTTTACAGAACTTATTCATTTTGCGTATCAGTCGTATCTTGACAGAGCGAATCGAGAAAAAGTCAATCACTTTTTGGTGCAAAAATCGGTGCTTAAACAGGCCAAAATACCTGTAATAGATCGAGGTCCTCTATTCAGGGGTTACCAATGTTTTAATCAAAACTTTTTTGGTCTAAAAGAAGGACGGATGCAGTAGAAAGGAGTGGAAATAACAAAGCCGAGAAAAATGAAAAGAAAACGAGCAAGAAAAAAATGGAAACGATATTGCAAAAAAAGAAGAAGTCCAAATTTTGGCTTATGCGCATGCGCCAAAGTACAATTTTGTACATTTTGTCATGGAATCTTCATCAAAATCTTGCTGCATTAACTGTGGAAAAGTGCTTTTTAAGCAAAGTTACGGGAAATTCAGGATCGTAGCACCAAAAATTTAGTTAAACGGTAAAAAAAAAGCTGTTTTTGGAGCAATTTGGCCCTGAAAGGGTTAACGCTACAGATCCAAGATTTGCTGGACAGTATTCCTGCATGACTGGTATTTTGGATGGGATCATTTATAGGTGAGTAATTAGCAATTGCATGCAATGTGACTTTGCTTACTCTGTAATGAAATTTAATTGATCCAAAAAATAATTTGTACAGCTTGACTATGTTTGAGTATAACTACAAGTTCATCTTCAGAAAACTTCAGGTCAACTGCAGCAGTCTTCACAAGTCCTTGTATCCACTTCAAAAATTGTTGGAAGTATTCAGGTCAACTTTGAAAATGTTCCAAAGACTTCAGTCAATTTTGCAATCTTCTGCAGGAACTTTAGGGAAACCTTTGGTGATGCACATGTATCAATCTTTGATAATATGGAAATAAATATTTTATGTAAAATGTGTTACAATGCAGAGTAAAAAATACTTCTACAAAGTACAATCTGGGCTTTTTTGCAGTCAAAATCGAGTAACTTTGTTTTAGTGTGGCATAAGAAAAGAAATACCGCAGTTGGTTCTTCCATTTTATTTTGTTGCTTTGTTGCATTCCACCAACCAAGCAATTGTTCTTGGGAACAAGAAATGCGTTAAAATTGATGCTTTTTCTGCTTAACATCTAATGTTTGGCAGAACATGCCTCTTTTGTTTGTTAACTTACATTTTTGTTCCTTTCAAGGCATCAAGTGTCCTTGCCTCCTCTGCTTTGGCGATGTGTCTGTTATGGCACTCAGGACACAACAAGTAATATGGGTTACCAGACCCACAAGTCCCACCAAACCAACCATCTGTGTAAATGCCATCACTTCGGTAACCATGACGACTACAGTTGCCACCACAACCTGGATGAGAATTCCGCATGTGCCGACTAAGGTTTTGAACACTTATTTGACAAATGTCACATCTTGCTATTGAATCATGAGAAGACTGGCTGGCCAGCTGAAAAAAGAATGACATTGATAATAAGCTCATTTTAATTTTAGAACTATTGTACATATTTTTATTTATTTTTTTTTTAAATTTCTAATTATGAATTTTTATTGTAAATAGTTTGTAATTAACTTTCGTTTACTTGTATTTTTTTTTTTTTTTTTTTTTTTACATTGCTGCTGAAAAGCCCTTTTTAGGGAGCGCAATTAAATTGTATGTATGTAATTTCCCGTAGGGATAGCAATAATGGCAATTACATTTTTAGTCTCAGGGTGTGGCTTTTTGAGATATGACAGGTTTCACATTACTGTAAGTCATGCTATAGTGTACACAAAACTGGTAAGATATGAAATGAAAAAAGGATCGATAAATGTTCTCTTTCCTATGATACTACAATTCATGCATGTAACTCAATACACTTGCAATGATAAATATAATTGTGTACAGGACACAAAACAATGTGACATGATCCCCACAGAAACTAATTAAGGTATATTTGGAGGGCCCTCAAGGTAACTTTATTTCTTATGACGGCCTTGGGATGCAAGGAGGGGGTGGGAAGACCAGGTGCATGCTGGCCTGAAAAACTCTAGACCTGAAAGACTTTCTAAAGTCGTACATGCATAACACTAAAACTGGAGGGTCTCCGGGCTACTTTCTCCTTCCCCTTCTCCTATGCACTAAAAGCTATATACTTTCAACATGGTTTGTACTCCACCAGACCAAAATGATTCGGATATATTTGACTTGTAAAACAATGCTGCAGTTCAATTTCTACTGTTTTACTACATGTTAAGTAGCAAATGGTAAGAAGATGCAATTGTCTATTTTGTCAATTAACAAAAAAATGTAAAAAAGAAAAAACTTTCAGAGACTTCTTTTAGTAATTAATTGTGGCATCAAAGAGACATGGCTTGGCTAAGCAAAAAAACTTATAGAGGGTTACAATAACAGTTACTCATCAACAAAACTGGGGTGGATGTGATTAAATTGCGAAGACAAGAAGCTCTTTTAAGCTGTGATTCTCACCTCTGGGAAGAACAATCCAAGAAGCTCCCTATCAGCTCCTGGTTCAAAGTCACTATCATCTAAATCTAAATCAACTACTTCATGCACCACATCTTCCACTGCGATACTGCCTCTCACAGGTGCTGGTTGACTGTCATCTGTCACAAGCAAAGCACATTTTAAACACTATTCACAAACATCATGGCTAATTAGCTGACTGAAATATTGTTATATATAACAAGTGTCAAAAAATGTTACAGCTTGAACACAGACGTTTCGGATGTATTACCCTTAATCAGTGTGAAAAGTAACACTTTTTGACACTTCATGATAATTGTTACATAAAATATAAGTGCTAACATTAACTACCAAGTGTCATGCATCGCCAGAGATGTTTTCATCCACTGATATGACTACACACCTTTAATTTTAGGAATAAGTGCTTATAAGTAAAAACAAGGCCAGTGACCATTTTTTTATTACTGAATTGTGATCAGCATGTTATAAACAATTCTCAGTGAAACTTTTAGCAGTGTTTACCAGTCTCTATTTGATTAGAGGATGGTGCAGCTTCTGGTTCTGCAAGTATTTCATTATTTGCTACACTGTCTTCTTCATCCTCTTCATCATCCTAAAAACAAAAAACAAAAAAGTAAACATTAAAGACAACTGCAACACACACCCTACATCACAACCTAAATTACATTCCTCTGTTTTCTACATGCTGTGTGACAAGTGCCATCACTGAATATCACAAAATTAATGTCACTGAAATACATATTGACTAAGTTAGGCCAGACAGGAAACTATTTGTCTCTTGGTTAAAATCCATCGACCTAACCATGCTTTGTCTGTACATGGAGAGCTTAAACCAAATATTTTCCCATCCAGCCCTCCAACTCAGTCCACAAGTACACATTACTAACCCCATCATCAGAAACAGGGTGCTCCAGTAACCATGTAACCAACATATTCATTCTGCGGGCATCAGCTCTCTCCCTGGTACCTGTGGCTATCATGGCTTGAATCACATGTCGCCTGGAGAAGCCCATCTCTAACAGTGGCAAAGCATAACTGGGGAGAGAAGAGAGGGCTGCTATTTCACGCAATGCCCTTGGCAGCGAGATTGGAGGAGAGGCTGGACGAGGGGAGTGGGTGGACAGTTCACCAGCTGATGTACTGGCACCATGTGAAGCAACGTCGACAGGTTTAGGGGCAGTCAACTGAGAGGAAAGCTCTTCAAGAAGTGTTTGGCTGAATCGCCTCTCAGGTGGGTGTTCCTGCTCAGGAGCTGGTCCCACATCTTCAGAGTCTGTAGTTTGTGTTGGTGGAGAGCCTATGGAGTTAGAGGAGCTGGATCGACTACTATTTTGTAAGTGGTCTCCTGCTGAAGTAGTGTTCTCTGTGTTGCAGCTGTGGGTGCTGTCCTTGCTTTCTTGCAATGGGCTTATAGCTTCTGCTTTTCAAAAAAAGTTCTAAAATTAGCAACCTTTTCACCATAAGACATTCTAGTAGGCCACTCTTATGCTGGGAGACATCTTGGGAAGGACTTCTATCCCATCCAACAGAAAAAGCCAAATTTCTAGTTGCTAACCTTGTCATTGGATCCTCTATTTCATTAGAATGGAATAGACTTAAATTTGATGGCCAGTGTACATGAGTTATTCATTATACATTTAGAGTAAATTTAGCGCAAAGCGATTTACATGGCAGTGAATGTTTAACATCCCTTTTGTAATTACATGCATTTTTAAAAAATGCTACATAAATTGTACGGATTTGAATTACTTGTATACAAAAGACAAAAGAATAAGGCTATTGTAAATTAACTTTACTTACAGGGATTCTGAATGTGTATTACCTTCAGGTGCAGCTTTCTTTTCAGCCGCAATTTTTCTGTTAGACGAAACTGAAGATGGCGTTCTTATAAGCACACTTTGTGCCCTTTCCAAGTCCCTAAGAGTGACTACCCTTTTGAAAGGTGATGGTAAAACTGCATAAGACACCATACTCTTCAACAATGTCTGCAAAGAATTCAACCTCTCTGGAGGATACTCTTCACTTGAGGCTGGAGAGGTTTTAGTGCAGATTTCAGTAGTCAGTGTTTCCAGGAGTGCATTTGAGCTAAGTATAGCAGTAAGTGATTTCAAGGCACACACTTTTACAACTGGCTCAACAATGCTTGTAATCTCTGTCTTTCTGTTTTTCACTGGCGTTTCATCATCCTGAGAAGATGCTGATGGTAAACTAGAACCTTTTGTATTTTCTAACAATGTTGAACTTTCACAAAGTTTGTTGCTGTGATGGAATATTTCTTTGCTTTCCTTGGGAACATTTGAGTACATCACTGTGGCTGGATCATTACAACTTCTTGACCCATTAGAATCTGCATCTAATGTTTTTGAAAAACCTCCGTAGTTAACACTGCAAGTTAGAGATTCACTGTTCTGAAGTGTGCCACTATAACTGAAACTTGGACCATGTGCTTCATTAAGTAACCCACTCAATGCCAATAAATCAAGGAGTATTTGAAAGGGGAGGCTGGCCAGGAGACTTGCATCAAATTGCGGACATTTCAAAGGTTCTAAGCTTGAAGCCAAGGTGTCACTGAATAGAAAACAAAAATGTAGTTTGTCTCAGTAGTGGTTGCACAGGTGAGGACAGACATAAAGAGGGCTGATATTAGCAATCATAAACTGGAACATCACTTTACCTGTATTGTCACTTACAACAGCCACTTTCAGGACTACATTCACTTAGACATATCATACCAGATGAACTATCACTAGCATAGTAACATTTACATAAATAAGCTAAATTTGATTTTGACAAAGGAATACATCTGAAGGACAGATCCCTGAAGATATTAAGAATCTGCAGTTAGAAAAGACATTTTGAATTTCAATGTCATATATATATTTTTTTTAATTTGGCAAAAACAAAGGTTTGTTTTTCCTGTTTCACATCATTAAAACGTCAAAGTAAAATGGAGGATTGTGTGTTACTTGTGTTTATATACAGGTGTATGGAGTTACAATATTAAAGGAAGCATGGTAATAGAGGATGCATGAACAAATTATAATAATATTTACAACTTTCCAGTGTAGTCTTGGTGTAGTAAAAGGTAACAAACAACCATGTTTTCAAAAGAATGACACAAAAGATTGGTGTGTTAAAAAACAGATTTAGAGGTCTTCCTTCTAGTACTACATGTAACAGTTTAGCTGTCTGTTAAGCCACCCTCGTTTTCAACAAAACCAGATTTTGTTGTCAGTGAAAGTTGTCCAAAAAGGCTTTCAAATTTCCATGTTGTAGAAATGATGAACTTACTATCAGGTCCATGTGCCAAAGGCACTAAACTTTTATTTCTTGCTCCAAACTGATTTTAAATCCAACAGAAAACTTACATGCTTTAAATAAAAGAAAGGCAGTGGAAAAACACATGATTTTGCCTCACCTAACCAAAAGATTTCCCTCATCCCACAGTACTTTTAAACTCTTATTGCCAGGTTTGCTCACACCTAGGACTGTACCCTGCCTTGACAACAGCTTGTCAACACATCGACCACCAATGCACAGTCCAGAGTCAATTCCACCAATAACAGCTAAGGCTGGCCAAACACAGTAACAAACGACAGTGTTATCTGATGTTAACTCACTTGCAATACTGGCTTTCTGCAAAGGACGAAAATGATGCAGTTACTTTCCAGAGGAAGACTGTTGCACAACATTCCCAACAACTTCTGAATAAAAGTTGGAAAAAGCTGCTAAATCTGCAAAAATCCACTTGTGCTCTAATTATTTTATCTGACTGCTTGTTGCACCTTACCTGTGTGTTAACTTTGTTGTTATCTTCAGTGTGATTTCCTTGATTTGTTTGGGAAGATGACACGTTCATCTTAAAACTGTCCTTGTCACCATCCTCTTTATCAGTACATAATAGCAGCGCACTCCTAATGTCCTGAAGACCCTTTACGATTGCACTGACAACATGTTCTTTCCACATTGAGTGTAAAGAAAGGCTCCTGACTAAGTGAACTGTGGTTTCTGCAAGCACTGTACGTATAGGGGCACAAAGTGGGTCTCCAGGAAGGAGATCCCGTGGAGTGCCATTCATGTACACATCCTTGAATGTCACCTATGGAAAAAGAATAAAAACCCTTTTTTCTGTTTTTTACCTAATATTGCCATAGCCAAGCACAGATAGAAATCTGGAAGGATTTTTTTGTCAGTGGTTCATTCTGTACCAGTGACTCAGCCCTGACCCCACATGCACTAACTGATCACAAACATTTTGCCTATTCTTGTGTGGGAACTGAAGCTGTATGGTTGAGATGTTAAGATTCTGGGCTTGTTTTTAAGCATTCCCAGTCCAAAATACTTGTTCTTTGCTGTTTGTGCATGTTAGAATTATTTCTTTTGCCTTTCTAAAACATTTTTTTTGACTAGGTACATGTATGATTTTTCCAGTACAATTTCCAAGCAATACAGTCTCAAAATAATATAAAACTGCAAAACCCCACTTCATGTACATACATAAACCTCAAATATATAGCCAATCAGTGTTGCCCCAACTCCACAGAAGTTAAGACAACTTTGTCATGTCCAACTAGTTCAAATGGAAAAGCAGCACATTAAAATGTGTTGCTTTTATATATAAAGCACAATAATTCAGTAAGCTATCGTAGGTGTGTGCATGTAATTCTATTTAACAAGTGACTGGGTTGACTGTTTACATTATAGGACCAGACAAGTTACACTGTAGAGCAGTAGCAGACAAAGAAATCACCTTTTCACCAAAAACGGTGCTGTAGAACAGAACACATGGATAAAGTTCTGAAGCATCTATGCCTTCAAAAGCCACTTGAGGTTCCTAACACATGAAGAAGATTTTCTTATCAGAGATTGGCAGTAACTTCCAAACACATCCATGCAACAACAAATGGAATGATAGAAGCATAATGTTGGCATGATTCTCCAAACCTTCAAATAGTTATAAATATTCCTTGACCGTGTATAGTTAAGCTCTTTTACATTGTCTCAATCTGTTACAGATGTACTACTGTGCATGCAGCTTAGAAGAAAATTACATGCAAGGACATTGAAAATTGATTTTGCCAAATTAATTATCTATTATCTCTTTTATAATTAGTTTCTGGCTTTAGAAGATACATGTGTAGTCAACACCTGGATTAAAGAGTCTCAACAACATGTCAAGTATTTATTCTGCTGTACTATACCACTGTATTTAATGATATAAGATGTACAGGAAATTTCTCATATATTAAAATGAGAACAACTTGAGTTGCCCAAAAAAACTACTATAAACAAAAATAATTAATAGTACATGTAGCATGGGTGAGCAACACAGACAGGAGGATGTAGGCTGGTTAAGGAAGGTTTAAAACTCTGAAGCGTTGTGATCATTGTCAGTGATCAATTGAATAAACTGATCTATGGTTGTTTGTACATTTTCAGTGTCTATGGTCTGACTTCATCAGAGCAAACAAGAGTTGTTCAGATAAAGCTGTGCTTTATTCACCACTGTTATTGACTGGTGAGCTAGCTAACTATTTTCAACGACTGACTCTGGAAAGCTGGTACACAAACTTAGAACAGACGCCTATCAACAGATGTCAACAACTACCGGCACCTTACAAACGACTTATTCACGACGTAAACAGAAGCGACAAACGAACCGCCAACAGAACGACTTAATTTGACTAACAATAAACGGAACAGAACGACTTAATTAGACTAACAATAGACGGATCGAAACTGACCAATTACTGATGACAAACTTTACACGAGTCTTACAGCCAATAACATCACGGCTTAACTGACCAATCAGCTTCAACGGACCAGACTTATAACATCATCGACTGACAACAACTTTTCACTTGACTCTGAAGATGACTTCCGCTCAGGTTGTCGAAACGTCAGTCACCAACAACAGTTCTTCTCAGAACTACTCTCACCCGGACGATCACACTATACGAACTACTGATACTCCTGGGTTCAAACCATTTACTTTACTAAATACCGCTTAGTTACCTGGCCATTCTTGCCAAAAGCCAAAGTCTTTGCATCCATATCCAGAACACAAGTGATGGAGTCACCCTGGGTAAACCCAGACAGAGTAAGAGACATTTCTCCACCATGGTACAGATTGCCACTGTATGCACGATACAGCCACATGTCAGTTGTTGAACGGTGATTATCATCCCGCACTGGGTAACGAGCAACCCCAATACATGTTCCTTCATTGCCACAGTTTTCTTTATCAACACAGAACTATAGTAAAAATAACAAAACAAATGAATAAAAAGCACATTGCCAACTTTCCTGCTGTATGAATAAAATACAAAAGAGTATCTACATGATCTTCTTTTGGACTGTTTAACATGCAGGTAGCAGTAAGCATTGATATTTGATAAAAATTCAATCTTCTTCAATAACTCCTCATTTAGAGAAAAGAAAAGGAAAAAAGGTTGGAAATTGATTACAATATATAAACTTGAAAAATTCACTTGTTAAAATTTTAGTTTTAAGATAAGAAGAAAAATATATTGTTGGACATTCCCCTTGAGTAAAAACTTTAAATACTAATGATCACATCAATCCATCATTGCACAAGGGTCACGCTGTTTCCTGCCTGAGCACTAGTTTATAATGCAGCACTAATGAGTTCAAGAAGGTCACACCAGCCACATGCCAGTCTGCAACTATTAGTTGCTCTGGGCTTTTTGCTTCAGTCTTTAAATAAACTAGTGGTAACCACAGGTTAGAAAGTGCGGGCCTCGATACAGTTAAGAGAAGGTACTGGGAGGAAAGTGTTTTTAAATCACTGGACAAAAGAAAATTATTCCGAGTAAAAATACTAAGGTTGAGTAACGCGCCACGCTTAAGTCACGAATGTTTTTTATCGTTTCCTATTGCCGCGAACCAATCAGAGTTGTTTTTTTGATTGACAGTTTTGCGAAGTGTAGTCGAGCACGCGGTGTGAATTGAGATGTGATTTTCCTCCGTCGGCAAACTCGCTTTGTTGTCAGTGTTATAAGAAATTTCTCGAGAATAACCGTTGTTGGAATCATTCGCTTTGCCGTAGTTTATCTGTGATACAATCACAGCAGATCTTCTCAAAAGCAACACCTATAAAACAACGTCTGCAAAACGTAATGTCTGCAAGACAGAAGCCTCGATCTAATGTGACACACTGTTGATTTTTCGCATTCTTATCGCTCTTGGAGACAAGATTTTTCTTTTCCGGTGTTACCACAAACTGTCGTGATTGACACATTTTTTGCATTCCGATCGTTCTTGGTGGAAGAACAAAATTTTCAACTTCTGGTTTGCAGATAGCCTTTAAAAACGTGGCGCGCACGCGTAATACGCAATCCGCTGGTCACTGTCAAGATTAGGGTTGCGGGCCTCTCTTGGGCCCGCAACAATAACATGAAACAGCATGTGACCAGCCATGCATACTCAACCCTACTAAATACTTTTAATACCAGTAGCTACCTTCCATTCATAGCATCCAGACTTGATGCTAAGACCAGCCAATCCATAACCTCTCCGTGCATTACTGTGAACAACTGTGACTCCATTCTCCACACTGCAGGCTTGCAGCTTATCAGTGTCAAACACAACATCATTAACAGGTACTTGGTCTACATTTAATTTCGCTCCTGACTGGCTTTCATCATTTAGTAAGTAAGGGGAAAGTGAAATAGTCCACGTGTAATCACCAATGTTCTGGAAGAGCTGTTTTGTGATCTGTTTACAAGAGCAAGGATAAATATCTCTAAGATGACTTATGCAAAGATGAAAACTTTTTCATCATTTTGGCTATTCAAGAGGCAAATCAAATAGAATTATTAAACTAACCTTTGCCTACCCGAATTTCATATTCATTTCATACCCAGTGTATTCATACCCCTTAACCCATGATCAGGAAACAAGCGACCCTGGAAAGTTCTGATTGGAAGTCTGAAAAATGTTGGACTTCCGGCTGAAATATGCATGCCTAGATTTTAAAAGCAAGACTTGACGATGAGACTCAATAAACTTCTTAGAGTTTTACTTCCGGCCATTTTTATTGCTTTCAACACCATCAAAATCAATCCTGCAACAGAACTTTCGAGAGTCGCTCATTTCGTCAAGCTTGCACAGTTAGGAACAAAGATGCAAGGTACGAGATTGTGTTTTAACTTTCAAATGACAAATGATAACAATTACTCTCACCGTTTCAATTAAAACATCGTCTTCACATGCTGGAAGGACAAATGTCAACAAGTGTAAAGTCAGCATTCTTGTTCGTAGACTGAAGTGAGAATATTCCTTTTTCTTGCTGGAAAATGATACAATGGCCATAAATAACTCAAGCCAATGACTGGAGACAAGCTTCTGTTGTGCTGCTTTAGTGACTGCAACTCTTCGCAGAAATTTGATGAAGTAACAAAGTGCTGCTTCATTCTGTTTACGTTTGTGTGATCTTTCACCCTCTTTTTGTTCAAGGACATTCTCAGAAGCATTTTTTTCAGATATTTCCAAGAGGATTAACTTGCTGGCATTTTCCATTAGTACTTTTAGTTGCTCAAATAGCAAATCAATAACACTTTGAATGACGTCATCACTCAGCTTTTCAGCAAACATCCTAATGAAAAAAAGAAAAGTTTAATTCAATCACTGCTCTGGAAAAGAGGCTAAAAGATATAATGCATCATTCCAAAATGCAAAAGAATGTAGATATCAAATACACACCAAGGCACATTCCATGTCAACAACATTTCATATACAACATGTAACATGTGACAACAGAATCAAAAAGTTAATGTGCAACAACATGCAAGGCCTGCACATTCACAATCAACACACATTAAAACAGGGCCTTAGCCAGAATATACATGTAGGCAAAAACGAGGCAAGATTTTGCTAGGGGTGGTCTGCAGTCATGCCCCCAGAACATTTTGAAATCTAGAAGCTCTGAAACACTTTTTTCAACATTTTTCTAATTCAGAAAGCATTTCTTCAGATTATTTTCCCAACTTAACATTTTTTTCATTTCATTTTCAGTTAAAATCTAGACAAGGCAAGTGCCTCTAGTTACAGCCCTGCATAAGTTCTGTAAAATATATGCCATGAACTGTTTTCTTTGACTCCCACTTTGTCTAGGACAGTCTATGCAAAGATACACAACAACAAACTGACCCAGCTGTCACTGCAATTATCTGCAAAAGTCTGAAACATGCCACTTGTAAGACTGCAGGCAGCTGTGTAGTGTTGCTGACTTGAGTCCTGTGAAACGGACTGGGCTGAATGGCCAACAGGCTTCCCTGGCACATGTTGAACATGGTGACATGAAGTTGTGAAGAAACAGCAAGAGCAACGTCTGATGGTTGGTACTTGTTACTTAATGCAAAAACTGTGAGGAGTTGCTGGCGATCACGGGCACCTAAAACAAATCAGATTTAATACATGTACACACATGTAAATCAAGATAAAATATTAATGACTGTATACCAGACATAGTTACTGTATGTACCTAATGCCCTACAAACAATAAGCCAGGATACATTCATGAGCTGTCTGCTAGAAAATGCACAGTGTATCACAAGAGACATGACCTTACAGTGTAGAAACACCTCAAAGTAGATTAATAAGACAACATAGTAACCTTTTCCACAGGATGCATGATTTGCTCTCTCCAGAATTGCTACAAGACTTTGATACAGGCAATGGACTGCTTCCTGAATTTCATCTTGGAGCTTTCTGCTGGTGGCTTTTATGTCATCCTTTTTGAGCATATTAAATACAAAAAAAATAAAGTCAGTTAGCTGGCATATCAGTTAAAAAAATCTCAATCAAAGCTATAATAATGTACAATGCACATGAAATAAAAACCCAGAACAACAAAAGAGTCAACACCAGTGTTATAAACCTGGTAATGTAGAAGAAGACATCCATCCGTTCCCCCATGTGATGAGGGTCGTACTACCTCTGGACCAAGGGTTCCAAGTAGCAGCTGCAACTGGGCAGATAGTAAGAGGGACTGCAGATTAAGAGTAGAGCCACAACCTTCATCTAGCACAGCTGCAGGGGAGGGGTCCTCACTACTGTGAAGAAGTGCAAGGATTTGCTTTAGAGCATTCAGTCTCATCTGTAAGAAAAACACACACCATGACTTGACACTTAACAATATTGAGAATTACTATATACTCGAACAGTGGATAGGGTTTTTGGCGCGCGCTAATTGGCTATTTAAACTCCGAATATCCTTTGCTATTCACCTCCGAGCAACTTGCACGCAAAAACTGAATTTGTTAACGTAAGAAACTAGTCAAAAGTCATCCTTTCAGGCTATATTATCTCACTGTTTGAGTATATAATAAAACAACTATTCACCTCAGTGCCGGTTGCTGGTGGTGGATATTCACCTCACCGCTTCGCGGCTCTGTAAATATCCACAACTAGCCACCTCCACTTCAGTAAATAGTTGTAAATTATTTTCTCAAAAACATTCTGAAGTCAGCCTTTTTATCATTATCACACATGGTAAATGGACATGCACTGTGTTTTCAAATCTGTTCCACTGTTATAAGACAACAATGATGATGACATGTGAACAATACTTAAGCGTGTTACTTACGTGGCCTCTTAACTGCTGGTTTCCCATAGCAGCTGCCACAGTAGTTGGAGATGTACATGTCTGAGTGTTATGCAGCTCACCATCCTTATTATGCATTTCATCCTGGCATGGACTATCGTGAGAACTTCTCATTCCCTCAGTAAGAAAATCTACAACACTTGTTGCCATGAACTTGACAAGTGGGTCTTTCTCATTTGTCTTGTTGGATCTCTGTTGCATGGCAAACTTCTCTCTGCTTTTACGCATGTTTCTCAGGAATTCCTTCATGGAATCAATTCTTGGTGGAAGTTCCCCTAGGAAAACACATTTATATTAATACACACCATTAACGAGGGGGGCATTGGGGCCTGTAAGAAACCGAAAAACCACACAAAAAATCATGCAAAACCGAAGAACTGAAGTGTATTTCAATCAAAACCAAAAAAAGAACATAACATGCCAAATTCCAAAGCTCTAACCTTAATTGGTACCTCGAGATTTTGAAAGGAAGAAAGGACGTTTTTAAAGAGTCTTGACATTTTGTTCATTAACATGCTAAATTAGACTGCTCTAACTTGCATTTTAAACATAAGAGCAGGTTTTCTTTCTACCAGCATGATCTCAGAGAAACTGTAAACCAAATAGGAAAAGCCGAAAACCACAGCAAATACTAAATCCAAAAAACCGCTAGTATTTTTGCAGGAAATCAAAAACCATATGCTAATAGAAGGAAAAACCCGAAAACTGAAGAAGACGCCAAAACCGAAAAACAGCGGTTTTTGTTGCAAAAACCGAAAAACCGATCTAAATAAAGGCCAAAACCAAGAAAGCGAAAACCCCAAAGTCCTCCTCATTAACAGTTAACTGTGTGATACCACTGAAGATTTGTATGAGTTTTATGGTGCATCTTTTTTCCTAAGCCTGTAGGGTAAGTCAAAATACAAGTCAGAACCTAAGTACCTGAGACTGGATAGTGCAAAGATGAAGAATTTAATACAAAAATTGGAGTTTTAATTTGCAAACTCAATAACATCCATTGATGGGAGAACAATGAAGCGCATGTACAATGGGATGAGAAACAACCACTTCCGCTTGATTCATCTTTGACCAAACCAATTCCATATAATAAACAACTTTTAAGCCTCAAATATTTGGTCTTCATGGGAAAATCTCAAACTGAAGCTGACCAAGCAATAGCAAGGTCAATACAGCAAGGCCTCAGTTTGAGATTTTCCTGTAAATACTTTACTTTTAGTTAAGAAGTAGTTTAATAGAGCGGTTTCCAGTAAATTTGTCCTATAGAGATCGAGAAGCCAATGATGAAAAGTACAATGCATAGCATTATGAGAAGTCAGGGATGTAGATTAAAGCTGGGAGCCAAGAAAAAATAATACCTGTCTGTTGCATGAAGTTTTACCACTTATCAAGGCTGGGAAATGGGGAAATAATTATTAGATAGGTTTCACACCCTCCTATAGCAAAGAAAATCCACTGGTTTAAAAACTAAGCTACATCCCTGGAAACAGAACATGTAGTTTAATGTTGTTTGATCAATGTTCATGACACTTCATTGCAACAGAAGGGGAATCATGAATGCTTTAGGGTTTATTAGGGTTTGGGATTTTTCTTCTTTAATCACGCCGAAAAACTGTGAACTTTCACCCAAGCACTGGTGAACTACCACAACCCATAACACCTTTGGTTATTGTCACACACACTTTTACGCTTCTGTACAGGACTACCTTATGTTTTCAAAACAGCTGTTTGCATGTCATGTTTCATTTTCATCATGCAAGTGTTTAGAATCTGTTAAATATACCTTCAGTTTGCTGTCCAGCACCTGTATCTTGATCCTTAAAGGAAAAGACATAAAACTGGTGGTAAGAATTAATGCAAAAAGAACAAATGCATCCCTTAATGGAGGTTGGACGCTTTGATTATCAGGGCATTTTGACAGTCAACTCCAGATGGAGTAACACCCCAGGGGTTAGCACAACCCCTGCACCCAGGACTAGTCATACTCACACATGTATGTCAGTGAAAGAAAAAGAGAGATGGGAGGGAGGGGGGATTTGTAGCCACACTTGCTCATTATAAACAGATGTAAGATAGTGGCTCAGGACTGCTATAGCTCATCTCTAGTTTGGTCAAGTAGTTAGCCAAGTAAAGCATGAGTTAAGTCAACACAAACAAGGGAGTTGTGTTAATGGACTAGCTCTAGGTGCCCTCCAAAAGCAGTCATGCAGCAAAGGTAATAACTAAGATTTATTCATTATTAAAAATCTAATATAAAAGTTAACAAATTAAACCCCGGCTAAATGATCAAACATTTTCATCTGACATTATTTTGTTGGAAGGGCATGTTTGACCCATTTGGCCACTGCCTCTCTCAACATTACTATGTTTTTATCAAACATTTTGCTTTGGGAACAAAATTAAGTTTAGATCGTTTAGTCACCTCTGCAAACAAAGCAAGCCCAAGCAGTAAAAATAAACCAATCAGAAACCAAATTGATGTGACGTCACCGCATAATTTTGGAGGTAATACCCACAAAGCGTTATGCGGGCTGACCTTGATTGATGTTTGCTCAAACATTGTTTGCTCGTTTAGCCACCCCATGATGTGTGTGACAAACAGGAAGTTGGACGAAAATGTTTGATTGTTTAGCCAGGGCTTTACATTTAAGTTATATTGTGCCTACTTCACTCCTTGGGCTGACTGTGGGTGGGGTGTCTGTTGGTGTGCTGGTAGCACTGTCGTTGTTGTCAGTTGTTGTTGGAAGTGGACTAACACTACAGGCTTCACCAGGATGTTGTAGTAATGAGGTACTTGAACTTCTTTTATTCACATTCTCAATAAAATGTAAGTTTTCAGAATCAACTGGAAATGAGGTTTGCACACCAAGAAGAAGAAAGATACAACGTTGCACCACTCCTTTGCAGGCATCAATAAAACCTTGGTCAAAAGAGACTTCACTTTCTAAGAAAAAAGTGAAACATAGAGAAAGTGGGATAAACAACAATAACAACTGTCACAACAATGACCTTGGTTTTTTAAACAATCGACAGGTAATTACTGTTCTTCTACGTGTACTTTGGGTTATTTAGCAAATAAAACGCCTCAGGTGGCTAGTATATTGGCCGTTCCGAGGTTGCGCAGGGAACTGGGGCGAGTTTCAAATTTCAAGTAATCGATAATCTGACACCACTACATGAAAGATCACGATGAGATTGGTGATTTGACCAAGTTTAATGCTTTCAGGATGCACAGACACGAAGTTATGGACCTTGAAACATGGTTAAAAATCCATACAAATGTCTCTAATTGTAAGCCAGCGTCCCCCAAAACCATATAAACTCTTAAATTTTTTTATCCGTTTTGTGACAGCTGTAAAATCCTGCCAAAGACCCATTATTTGAAAGAAACTAAGTTGAAAATCACTATGTTTGCCCATTTTAAAGAGTATCACAAAAATCATAAAAAAATTAAGAGTTTATATGGTTTTGGGGGACGCTGTCTCACAATAAGAGACGTATGTATGGACTTTTAACCATGTTTCAAGGCCCATAACTTCGTCTGTGTTCATCCTAAAAGCGTCAAACTTGGTCAAATGACCGATCTCATTGCGATCTTTCATGCACATGGTGGTGTCATATTATCGATTACTTGAACTTTGAAACTCGCCCCAGTTCCCTGCGCAACCTCGGAACGGCCAATTGGAGGATAATGCACGCAGCTGAAAGTTTGTCCAAAAAAAGAACAGGTGGCCCAGAGGCAAAGCTTTAAGGCATTCGGTGTTATTTTAAGGAAAATCTCTTAGCCAAGGGCATTTTACTCCAATATACCAGCAAGCTAGAAAGGAGTATATTTTTAGTACCCTCCAATTAATTTCTACCTTGCATTTTATTGCAGTAAAAAGGGAAAAAACGTTCAGTGATAATCACAGCATAATAATGGTTGCAAAAAATGCAAGTTGAATAGTTTGCATAATTTTTTTTAACACTTTGATTTGATCAAAAAGTTAGACCTGAATAGGTGACTTTATTAGTTTTGTACTTTGGGTGACATAATATCAAATTAGACAGGGTATATTGTCTGACACCCATCCTCTGATTTTGCACTTTGGGATATATATATTGTCCAATGGGAATGTGCAAAAATGAATCAGTGAGTCAAAATCAACAATATCCCCTTCTGTAAAGATATAGTGCTGGGAATTCTGGGAAACCTGTCAGCAGTGAGTTTCCTAATAAAATATAGCCTTGATTCTGCTGGATTCTAGAACTGGCTGCAGTCATGTTGTGTTCTTGGTCAACTCTCACAGAGCTGCGTGGAGTCTCCCACTTGAAATACATTTTTGGGGGTTTGAAATTTTCAATTCCGGGATTTTTTTGGGTTGGAAGACTTGGCAAGTAATTTTTTTGGGTCACCTTGGCGTGACCTTGGCGTATTTATGGTATGATGAATAATCAAACTCGAGCGTTTTGCCCCTCCTGGCAATTTAGGGGTAATTAGAAAAGGGATTTTTTTGGGGGGGGGGTTATTTTTGGTCCAGGGATTTTTTGGGGTAATGTCGGAAGACTAAGGGATTTTTTTGGGTCTTGAGTTTTGCCTTCATTCGATCATCCCAGTCAGTTACAAGTCGGAGTACCCCCCTGGAGAGTTTACCCTCACCTCAATGTGGCCCACAAGTATTCCCTTCCTAGCCTTCTTTTGGCTGCATTTAATTTATATTACTGACTAGTACCTGAAACTTGTTGCTGTAAAGGTGATATATCTTCCTCTTCAGAGTGTTCACTAGAGGAGTGCTCGTAATGGATATCCATACTACTTGACTTTTTTATTTCAAGTTCTTCTTTAAGAGAAAACAATTGCTGACGGAGATGGTACACACTCTTGTATATTTCAATCACTTCCTTTGATCTAAATACAAAAAGATTTCCTAAATTATGTTTTCAGGCAGTTAAAACAACTGTTACTACACTCATAAGTGGATGCTATACTCTAAAATAAAAAAAAATAAGACCTATCTTCCCAGGCTTATTTTCAGGTGTTTATGATGCTGTTACAACAAATAATATTATATTGCATGTACAAAGCTGGTATAAAATGTACATGTTGCATCTTTTTGCTCAATATTCAAGTTTAAGTTTAAGAGAGCAAACTGCAAGCAAAGTTAATGGAACAGCTTCCCACCCTATCTGTGTTAGAAAGTTTTCCTTAGCCTGCACGCCCTGAATTACGAGCACTGTAAGGATGCCCATAAACAATAAGCGGAAACATCCTTTAGTTAATACAAAATGCAATGCCTTTATAGGGTTTCACTTTTTTCAACAAGCAATTCAATATTATTGTTTACAAGTTTGAACTCGGCCATACATGTGCCAACAGTCCAAATGAGAAAGATTAGAGCTGAAGTCCTGAAAGTACGGAGGAATTTAGGACTAACATGAGTACGCAAGAACATTAGAAAAAGAAACATAATAAATCCCAGGAAAAGACATTTGACAACCAGAAAACAAAAATACATGTAAAAATGCTTGTGATGTCTTATTATTTTTACCTGGAGTTTCGGAGAGCTGCTGGTAAGAGTCCACTGTGCTTGAGTATACAGGAAAATGTGAAGCGGGTCACAGTATCCAAAAGAGGAACATTTACCACCTCACTTGTGTCCCAGTCTACAAAAGTGGATATTTAATGCCTTATTTTAAAATATGTGTTATCTGTAATTTATCCCACCCTACAAAGTACACAGGGGATTGGTCCTTAGAACTACCCATGGTTTGCTATCAGAACTTGTTGTGCTGTAGCTTTGACACCTTTTACAGTTGTTGGGTAGAAGCTTCATTCACTGTTTGCCTGGAATAAATGTTCCTCATGAGCTTGCATGCATGTCGTTAATTGTACATGTATAGTGTACCTCTGTGTTTTGCATAGTTCTGCATTTTTGTCCAAAGAGTGTGAACAGCATCTGATTCAGGTCCATGAGCCAAATCCAGTAACAATGAAATGTCAGCAGGGAGGTTAAACTTTGTCACTTCTACCTTATCAGGCACTGTGTCATTCATTAGACTGGAAAGTGATACCACCATGGCTTTTTCTGTCACAAAAAAATAAATAATTGGGTAAGTACACAGATAAAATGACTGCCAGACAACCAGCCATCAAAAACTGTTACCTCGTTCAGGATCTCTGTCCTCCAGACCATTCCATAGGAGAGGAGAATTGAGCCACTTCTCACAATCTTTCTCTTCCTGAGACATTCCAGGGCCTGCCAGCATGCCACCTAATGTTTGTCCTACCAGAAGAGCCAAGGCCCTCTCAAGATCTACCAGCCATACCCAACTTGCTACAGGTTGAGCAAGTGGGAGTGCAGCGGGATCAATCTTCTCAGGAACACCTTTAAGTGAATAGGTAAACCACAAAGGAAAACATCATTAACAAATAAAAGTAACTTTATACACATTCACCATCAGGGTTTAACACCCTCCCCCTGTACATTCTACTCCCTACCCTGAAGTCCTTCCCAGTGCTTTGGTGGTGGTGTCAGCACGCAAAGGCTTGAGGTAAATAACCGTGACCAAAAACAGAACAAAAAACCTCAAGCAAATTAAGACCCATTTTAGCCTTTGGCCATCCAATTTACAAGGTAAACTTGCTTATCATTGAATATGATATGAATCTATTTTATTTGAGTCCAGGCCTTCACGGTAAAACATGACATCAAGTTACTGAAGTCCAAGCCTTTACAAACTGTTCATTCCAAAATGGTGACCGAGCATCCCCCCGTGCAGAAAGACCTATTGTAAGTTTGTTTGCACAAAGGCATGTTCTGAGACCTTAGTTGATTTACTTTGACATCTCAGGCTTTGCCCACAGAGCCTCCTACTTTTACCATTAATCACCTCCTACTAAAAAATCTATCGAGAACCTTAAGTTAGTGACAAAGTCGAACGGATGTCAAACATTGACCATTAATGAATGTGTCAGGGCAACAAGTAAGATATCACAAAGTTCACCTTGAACTGGCCACTCTAGCTCTTGTTCCTCTAATACTGCTGCTGCAGGAAGAGCCTTATTAAGTCTGTCTACAGATGGAAGAAGGGCCAAGAGTGATGGCAGTAATGGCTTGATGGTCTCCAGGGGCATCAGCAATAGAGAATGGACCAGAACAGATAATGCAGAGCCTGCTACAGACTGATACACTACACCTGAAGGGGAAGCATAGGTGACTTTTAGTTCTGTAGACTCTCTTCATCTAACAATGTAACTATAACAGTGTGTAGGATACATGCACTAGTCAAACCTATTCAAAAAATACTTCAAAGATGTACCTCATGTATGGCATGACATTCATACTTTATTATTTTCAGATATGAGATAACAGGCTAGATATTGTAGTATTCTTTGTGTGTTCTCTGTTTTCCAATGTCAGCTTCTAAGCTCCAGCTGCAGCATATCTGAACATTAACACTATAATGTTATACAGTTCTTTGCCCCTTATATTTAGTTCCTTTAATATTGTCACTGAGAAATCCTACTACATATATTAATCCAGTAGAATCAATTGAACTGTACCTTGGAGTTTGTCTCTGATATAACTAGCTGCTGATCCTGTGTGGCGTGTTAACAACTTATAAGCTTGATCCATTACCTCACCAGCACAAGGAAGTAACAGCAATAAATGGCTCTGAAGAACTTTTGTGGCAGCATCATTCTACAAGGAGGAAAGAAAGATAACAAATTCACCACAATCTCTAGTTTCTTTTAACATGTGAGTCAAATAACTCTAGTATAATAAGGATCTAAAAACAATGACTCCAAGGGATTCAAAAACAACCTAGATCAGACAACAAGCCACAGACTTATGTGACAATTAAAGCCTGATGACAGTCACAGGCAATGAAATCATAATATTCAGTGACACTCAATCATCTGTTGATATATTCCAATGATTGCTTGGTGCAACCTTGATTTAAGAGCAGTTCTTGTTCCTATGTTTCTTGACTGTTCTGTATGAGATGATTACAGCCAACTCAGCACTTCACACCTTGTTGGCAGTCCACCACTGGAATAATTGTAAATTTCACAAATTAAAGAAGATAAAAACAGAGCAGGATTGACTTGTAAAAGAAATTGGATCTCTACTTACTTTTCACTGGTTTTTCTACCTCTAGAGGGATTTTAATTTCTTTTGTGCAGTTTGGGACTAGCACTAGCTCCCCACTCGCAATAATATTTCTTTCCAAGCAGGTGTTTTGACCATACATGCACTTACCACAGAGTCTGGACTTTGACAATGTGCTAGTAAATGCTTCAGAAATGACAACAACAATTGCCGCAGGTTAGAATGGCTGTCCTCTTGGGTTATGTTGTCACCATGTGTGGGTGTGTCATTGTTACAGACCTCACTCTCAATACGAGCTAAAGCTTTTTCCTACAAAAAGACACACATTTGTAAAACATAAATGTACCCCAAAGGGGTAAGCAACAATACTGTAGGCAAACATTGTTAAGAATTAAAGAATTTGCCAAATTTTATTTATTAACAAATGGTAAACGCCATAGCGTACACTATTGAGTTATGGATGTACGCGGGAGGTTGCTAAGCACGAAAGTAGCGTAAGAGTTGCACAAGGCAATAGCCGAGTGCGACTCTAACTTCTTGAGTGCTTAGCAAGCCTCCCAAGTAAATCCATAACTCAATAGTGCACGCTATGGCGTTTACCATTTGTTTTATAGCACAACTTTTAGGCGATTTATCACAGTTTCCTTGAGGTAAAAGTGCGCGCGCCCATTTAAACAAATGCGTGTAGTGCTCGCGTAAACACTGATGAAAACCTAAAAGAAAAAACACACAAAAACTTTTGAATTATTTCAGGCGTGCCTTATACATGCTAAAAGACTTTCACCAATGTTATAGAGAGATGGATTTTCTTATGTTTAGCTTTTCAAATTCACAGGAAAATCAAGAAAATACACTTTCTTGTGCCATGTCGCATGTGTCCAGCGTGCGCACTCAGGTTGAAGGCATACGTCAGCATACACCCATGGGCAAATAGTAGACGCTAAATTAACCAATCAGAGCGCGTGCTTTACTTTAGTTGTGCTATAATCAATCATTAATAATAATTATTATCTGGAACTAACAAGCAATAAACAAAACACAAAAGATCAATAGCAAGAGATTTTTGCCTTACATACCACATAAAAACTTAAGTTCCTCAGCAAAGTTTTCAACAGCACATCAGTTAACTTGGAACCATGTCTTTCTCCCAAATCCTTTCGGGTCCCATTCTCTTCATCTTTAATCATTCCACAGAATCCCAAGAGTGTTGCAATATGTCTGTCATCTTGCATACTTGTAAGGATTATACTCAGTTGCTTGCGCTGTAGAAAAGACTCAGTTCAATAATTTTGACATATAAATGATCACAGTAAATGTACATGTTTGCTAGCTCCATGTGACTGCTAGTACAATATATTCCATAAGTCAGACTGTTCAACTAAACAATGTACATTTGAAAGATCTCTTGTAAAATCTTGTTCTGAAAATTTGGTACAGTTCACTGAAACCGTAATTAAATACTGGTAATTTATATACTTAAAAGACAGTCATTTACATAGATGTAGTTTAAAACAATGTACATGTGCATATACATATTTTCTGGCCCTAAAACCCTTTTTTATGAATTAGGGTTAATAAAGTTGTTGTTGTTGTTATACTGTCTGTCAGTAATTATCAAAATCCAACAGAACTCAACAAGATACAGAAGAATATACTTGAGCTTGAAAATCCATCAACTATACACACGGAATGAGCATACAATAAAATTATTGTGTTAACTGTGGATTTTATTAAATTACCCTGTAATACACATAATATTGTAAATTGTCAAAGATGGGAAGGTCTGAAGAATTAGGAGCCACCTTAAGTAATGATCTGGCAAATTTTCAAGGCCTGTGTTAACTGTGTGCTATTAACGCATTAAGACTTTACGTGTTTGTTGCAAACAGTCATTTCACAAGACCATGTTTACCTCTCCTACAGTAAGAGAATCCCAGCTATCTGGTGCTTGGGGAAGTAAACTATGCAGTACTTCCATTCTTTCTGGTAAAGGTGGCAAGAGCAAAGATGCACCAACTGATAATGCTTCATTCACAGCCTGTACAACATGAATCATGATTCTCAATTATACCATCATACATATCAATCTAATTTAACAGACAAATACTAATCAGTATCATGTAAACTAACATGCACAACATAAAACCAACTGGTAATTACAGTTAAACCTCCCACAAGCAACCACCCGAAATGTCAAGCCTACAGTGGTCCCTTACAAAAGTCAGACTACTGGAGGTCAAAATTTTAAGTCATAACCTGTAGTCATTTCAATGGGTAAATTCATGCACAAATTATGCATCTGTAAACACAAAAATGCTTTATTCAAGAACACATCTAGTAATAAGAATAAATATCAGTGCATCCTGCGTAAATAACAATTTAGTTGCAATTATTTTACTAGCATGGGCACTGGGGTAGGACAGGATGGTGCCTTAGCCTACCACAGAAAATTGGATGCTCCCGCCCACCGACCGTCTTTTTAGATGTAAAGATCGAGCCAAGAAGAGAATTTTACTAGCAGTGTCAGTACAGCAACATCACACCAGTGCACCAGTGCACCGGGATATTTTTTATTACAATATGTATATCAAAATATCAAGAAAAATATCAAGAACAATGCCAAGCTTCAAGGTTAAATAGTGACCTTGCATACAAATCAGTACATGTATGGGATTTCATCATCACAAAACTGACTCACATTCTCGTAATCGTTTACATATTTGGCCATTTTGTCCGTCTTGAGCTTTTAAAATAACTAACCTCTTGTAAGTCCTCAGATGTAGTTGTGTCTAAGAGCCTAAATAGCAGATGTCTCAAGGGACGGGTGTGTTCACCAAGTACACTGACTGAAGCTCCCGCAGCTGAGGCTAGCGACAGGTGATCTGAGAGAAGCTCAAGACACAGCAACGTGAACTGATGGCATGCACTGAAGAAAACAAACACAAAAAATTTGCATGAAGTAAAATGTGCAAAATAAATCATTCTACTCTAAGGTATAAGTATGACGAAACCTATAACAATAGCCACTCTGTACAGACAGATATTAAAGGTCTATGCATGGACACATGTACATGTAATTTCAATTCAAGCTGATATACGATTGGAAAGTTAAAATATCTACAAATTAATTCCATATACTGTACATGTACAGCTCAACTTTACAGTATTTAGCCAAACATTGTAATTTGAACAAAAAATTCTCCTATAACCCTGGTATCTACAAATTAAAATAAACAGCATAATTTCCTATAATTTACACCTTTCCAGTTCAAATACATTTTGTACATTTCAAATCAAATTAATACCCATCCCATCTGTCATGGACAAAAATATAGTAAAATTAAAGTAATCAGCAAAAAGTAAACTTCTGGTCTTGTAGCTCTGTTGTTAGCGATGTCATTCTAAATTCTCATGGGTAGATGGTGTTTAATATCCTTTAGCAAGTTATGATCTGATTGTGGCACAACTCTCCATGAAATCAAGCAAGGAACGTAAATTACTTAAATATTGGAGATGTAACAAAAAAAATAATTTTATAGTGTTTTTTTCTTAAAATTCATGTGTACTGTTTCGTTGTTTTGGTTTTGTTGAATATTATATTTTCTGGTCTGAATGATATAATCTTTCTTTAGCAGTGACCATCTGAAGGGCAGAAAATTTCTTTTTCCAATGAGTAATATTAGTGTAAATACATGTACATATGAAATGCCAGTTTACAGTACCTTATGTCAGAAAATGGAGATGTGAGCTGTTCCTTCAGCATTCCTAAACTATTTTTCTCTAAGAAGGTCTTCAACATACCAAATGTTGATTGGCCCAAATCCACACAGTAGGGACGATGCCAAGAGATTGATTGCCTACAACAGGAAACATGTAGGTTATCGTTTTTATGAAACTTGCAGTATTAAAACCCATATTTAGAGACTTAGCTTCTTTCTTTTTTTTTTTTCAGGTTAATGGTTATTGCATGCATCAGATTATAAAGAAGGCTATGAATGATCTGACTTGTAAAAAGATCATAAATCTCGCTTCTTTACCTCAAGTTTTAGGGATTTCAAACACGCGGTTTGGGACAGGCACAAGTCATCCATGCTCAATGACATTTTTAATAGTTTTTTTTTTTCAGAGCAGGTGTTTCCCCCTACATAAAATTCACAATTTAGCGTCACAAAAACGCTCCAAAATTGCTTGCCAAAAAATACCTCTGGATTGGAAGTTAAGAAGGACCCCCCTTAACATTAATACTGAACATTTATATTCAGTACATGTTTACCAGCACAGTGAGTAATTGGGCAGTAATATTGTAGAATACCTTTCAGATGGTAAAGCAGTCCAAGCTAAACTATGAGAAGTTCCTGCAACAATCTGATGAACAGATACTCCATCCAAACCAACAACCTTGGTTGGCTTTGTAACAGGAGTATTACAGTGTCCCTGGCCACACTGTCCCATTGAGTTATTGCCCCAAGCATACACTTGCAAGTCTAACAAAAAACAGTGATAAAAATAACATTTTAGTGCAGAACAAATAATTTATTATCATTCAATGTGAAGGCAAATCAAAAGTTTACACCAAGGAATAGTGAGTACATTAATTTTGGCATATTTAGTTTTGCATGTGGCATTTCACCACAGACCATTATAATAATAATAATTTAATATTATTTATTAACTTATTATATAAATTATATATTTTGTAATATACAGTAGCAACATTTGTTTTATTGAGAAACATGCTTTTGTTTTGTGATACAGCTGTACTTAATTTAGGAACTATTTTACAGCTAACTTGCTTGACTGTGCAGAATGGTTTAATTATAAAATATACAGAATCAAGATATAGCAGTAAACAAAATTATCTGCCATACTAAGCTGAAAAGTTCTAGGTAAAGTGTGCCAATGTGGAGCTGTATTGACTAATGCAACAAATTAAAGGTACAAATTGTTACCATTCTATGCATACAACCATAACTATCGTAATAATTATTCACTTTCTAAGAAAATTTTCCAAAATGATAATAATATTTTGTTGTGCCATAAAAATTAAAACACATCAGTGAAATTGCCCTACTGTAGACAGGGCCTTAATGTCCTCAGGTTATTAACTAAAGTTGTTACAAAAGAAACACTGCACCAACCTTTAGAAAGTGCAAGACAGTGGCTGTCACCGGCTGCAATATCAATAACTGAAGTAGACTGAAGTTCATCGATTATCCTTGGCCTTGCTGATGTAGAATCCACAGAACCTGTCCCAAGGCATGGACCACAACCCCAAGCAAACACCTACATCAGTATAAAACAGTATGAGATCATCTTTCCTGCTTGCTCAACAGTGCAGTGTTTCATTAATGAACTTCATTGCAAAGATTTCGCAAAATTACTACATTGATTAAAACTGTTGACTCGGCATGCTGCTTTATCGATATCAACAATGATTTCATTTTTTAAAAGGTCTTAATAACTCATTAGTTGTGTTCTAGATAGACTTGTCAAAAGTTGACTCTTACAAGCAACAAAGTCCCAAAAAAGAGACAGTCTCTGATCTACATGTAGACTTCGAGAAATTCTAATCTGCAAGAAGTTTTGTTCTTGCAAATTGAGAACAAGGTTCCTGTCACACATAATAATATAAGCATGTGATAACGAGACATTGAATTCTTGTAAAAAAATCTCAAATGCTTGAATGGCACACAAAAAAAAACATTGATTTCACACAAAAAGAGGAAAGCATTTAAAAAATGAAGGAAACTGCTATTTGTTCAAAATGGAGAACTATTATAGTGACATTTGGAAAGTAGCAAAATAAGTCATAAAAACACTCTAGACTTGTGGTTGCCTGATTCATAGCCAATAGTAACAAAGTGACAAGTCTCTTAAACTGAAAAAAACGTCAGTGGTTTTAATTAAAGTTAATGTAACTTAATAACTAAGTCATGCACTAGTCTTTTTTCGTGTACATTGTCTTATAAGGACATTCATTCATACTTTATCCAAATTATACTTACCAGCCCAGTTGAGGTGAGAGCCATGCTAAACTGACTACCGCAGCACACTTTCTTTATCACCAAACCCTGTAAACCTTCAATCACCTTTGGCTTATAGACCCTGTTTGTATCACCATGACCAAGTTTACCTTGTGAAAAAAGGTAACACCAAGAGGATTCAAACCCAAAACATCAGATTACCAAGTGGGGGTCATATTCACTAGTCAAGACTCTGTTGATCAGCTTCTAGAACCCTGAAAGTTTTTTTACTAGAAATTCTAAACTCAATATACATTTAAAGGCTAACTGCAAGCAACCTAAGTTAGAGAAGGCTAACCAGAGACCATTTAGGCTAACCAGGGCCCAATTTAAGCTAATCATACACTATTTACAATAGGTATTTTGGAGTGCTACACTGTACTAAGTATTGGCTATAGACACACAGACGGACAGATAATACTAAAATGCACACATAAAAAATGGCATTTGGCAGATATCCCTTTTCCCTGTGAAGTAAAGGAAACAAGAGATGTCTGCATGCAAGCTAACTGGATAAAGTAGCAGTAGAAGTTTGTGAAACCACAGCACTCTGCATCATGTTACTTTCATTGCTGAGGCTACAGAACCCAGAGGCTGCTTCTGCTTCATTGTAGTAGTCTAAACCCACTCTAAACTAGTCTTTAGCCACTAAATTTATTAGCAAAAGAAAAGCTGAAGATTATTTATTCACCATTGTCTCCACTTCCAAAAGACCACACTGTCTGTCCATCCTTGGAAATACATAGTGTATGAGCACTGCCGCATGCCACTTGACCCACACTACTGACGTCTTTGACCAAAGTAGGCACATTCCTACTATTGTTATCTCCACAACCTTAAGAAAAAACAACAACAACAACCTCTAGTAATCTGATGCACTAAACATAATTTATTTAGGCCACCATGTTTCCCTGTTACATGTAGTGGCCAGTAGTAATGAGAAACTCTCACTTCAAGTAATGACTAAAGTACAGCCCCCCGCAGTTTGAAATTCATGTTACTGGGACCTTACTGTGAAAGTGCTATGGGCTACAATTTGTTTGTGAATATTATTATATAAAACAGCAAGAACAGAGAAAACAAACAAAAAATAATGTAGGGGCACTTCTTCTGATGGTGCTATCAGACTCCTTTAACAAAATTTTTTGTTGACCTACCTGTATTATCAACCAGCTATTAACACTAAAACTATTTTTCCCTTGTTTGTTATATATAATTACTTGTAACATGTAGTAAAAATAATCAATGACATGAAATAAAAGTAGTACCTAATCTTCCGTAGTCTCCTTCCCCCCATGTGTATAGATCTCCATCCTCTGTAACAGCAGCACTGTGTCGATATCCTGCCGTCACCATACACACAACCTCCAATAAAAACAAACACATCAACCTTGACTATGGCTAATGTTCAAATAGCAACAATACATATTATATACATGCACTGACACACTGAACTAACTTAGCAAATTACATGTACATGACGTATGTTAAGTTTAAGTTGCGGAATAGGTTTGAATTGTTATAACTGTCTTCTTTTTGAAAACTTATGCAGAAATTCCTTAAATTTTTGGGGCATAGCTTGACTCACATAATTTGGTTGTATTAAATTTCTAAATAGGTATAACTCATCTCCAGTGGGTTTACAGAGTTCACATTATTTCTCTTACACATAGTTTTTATTTTTAGTAAAGTAAAAAAATTCCTATAAATGACATTCTTTGTTAGATACAAATGGAGTGAAAGCAAAAAGAACCATCCATGAGCACACTTTGGTGCAGCACAACCACAAACCTATACCATAACCACAAGCAATCATCAAAATTAATCTTTAGACCTTTACCAAAATCACTTTAAAGATTGAAATTCAATATTAATAATCAAGAAACAATAATATTTACCTTGCCAGACAAATTGCCCTCAACAAGTTTTGGGGCCTTGTGTGTCTGGCTGTTTCCATGACCAAGTTTACCATAGTCCCCTGGAAAGGTAGTAAAAGGAGATACTGTAATTCTGACAACATTATTGCTAATGCATCAAGAAAACTTCTGACGATAACTACAGTCTACAGACATTTTCATTACAAAGTACATGTATAACATCATAGGTGACAGCTAACTCCTTAATTTTGGCACAAAATTTTAGCCTTAATTTATAATTTCACATGTGAAATTACAGGAATACCATGGCAAAGTAGTTAGTGGCAAGATGGCGCCCAGGTTAAAAGATGTTCTTAAGCTTAAACTTTGTACATTTTTACTTGAATTTCAGTTAGCTTTGGCCATGTAATGAACTTTTGATGATAGTTAAGGCCTTGAAAAAAATTATCCCTCCAAGGTACTGAGTTTGTAGTAATGTGTATGCCCCAGGTGTTTATCTTGAGTGAGTAAATACAACTGGTATAGTAAGTAAGATTAGTAAGGGAATCAAAGTACTGGTAAATAGGAAATAAACTTACCATCTCCCCAGCTATAAACCTGACCATCAACTGTTACAGCCAGTGTGTGTCCATCTGAGCCTTTGGATGAAGACGCTTGCTTTACTCCACAGTCTGTGGAGATTCCTACTCTCTTAAGTTGTGGTTGATTGGCAGAATCTCCAAGGCCAAGACGACCATAGCTACCCTGATGGAAATAAAAAAACACACACATTCAAATGTTGTACTTATTGTCTTCAACCCTTTTAATTATTTCTTTTTGCCTGTCATTTTGTAATCTTGTTCTAATTGATTTTGGCTGCAGGACAGAGTTCCTTTAGGAACTTACTGATTTTGTTTTTCGTTAAGGATCTTCCAACTAACAATATTCACTTTCTTGTATGGCCTTTGCTTGTGGTGAACAGAAGATTACTGCCACATTCAGACTTAAGGTACTGTACGATGGTTTCTGGCTAATAAAAGCTACATCACCTAGTCACAGCAGCAGTGGTAGTGGACTTAGTGGTAATATTGATGGTGAATTAAATTTATATAGTCTGACAAAAAAAGTCGGGGTTGGGGATACCTAATCTAATTTTAAAAATGTAAAATATATATTAACCAAAGTACATGACTGTATGTTTAAATAGTGATAACATCTCGTAATGACTGTGTTAGCTTGTGGTATTGATTATCAAAGAAAGTTGACAGTAAGTGTTACCTTTCCACAGGCATGTAGACTTCTCTCAGGTGAAATTACAAATGTACAATACTGACCAGCCTCTACCTGGAAAGTTACATCAAAACACCATTAAATAGCATTTACTAGGGGAGCCTCCTGGCCAGGCAGGAAACATTAAGGAAACGTTATAATCATGCCATCTACATGTAAGTATTGTTACTTATTTTAGCGGGATTTAATTTTCCTGATTTTCAAAAATTCGCAAAATTAAAGACCTGCGAAAAAAGGTTCTCGCAATAAATAACGACGCAAACCTTAATACCCTCCATGTAATTTGTTATCAATGATTAATCAATGTTGCCGTCAGTTTACTACATAATTATTTTGGCACAGTCCTCACACTAGCTCTTCTTTGTTACAAAGGAATATGTCAAACTGTTAAAAGTTTCTGTTATATGGTTTTGTTCAGTGTCCAACCCTCCAAGTTTTTTTTTTCACTTTTTCACCGACTGCTCAAGTTTGGTTTCCAGTGAAAAATTTAAGTCGCTAAATTAAGCTCACGTTTTCAATCCTTCTTCTCAATTTTAATCGCCAGGCTGGCGACTACGGTTCCAAGTCGCCATGGCGACTAAAATGGTCTTAACTTGGAGGGTTGGTGTCATTGAAAACTATTGCTGTGGAAAATTAAGGCCAGTATTTTGACAATTTTCGCGAAATTTAGTTCCTCAATTAATCGTATTTTTTTGGCCAAATCGCGAAATTTAAGTCGGGCGAAACCCAACCAACCCAACATGCATATTCAGCACCATAATTCTAAGGGCATTCACTATTTTAGAAGATATTTGGTCTCAGATTTGCATACAGTAATAAAGAATGAAGAAAACATTTTTACAGTTCATGTACCTGTTGAGCACTTCCAAAAGAAGTGGATAGCTTGGCACGTAAAATCTTGTCTGTACTTCCCTCTGCAAGCTGATGACTACTATTACTTCCCCAGACAAACACTTCATCACTAGAGTTTGGCTTGGCACCATTCAGTGTAACAGATGTTGCTCCAGATTTCACACAGGAATTTTTGTAATCTCTGGACAACATAACAATCTAAAGCAAAATTTAATAAGAAGTTGAACATACATGTACATGTCATTATTAATTAACAAGAATATTAAGTTTATAGAACTTTTCCACTTGCTAATCAGGTTAAAAGGGATTCGACAATCAATTTACATGTAACTGTAGCCAGTTTCCCAATAGAAGAAGGGGTGTGGAATAGTAAATGAGAGACTTTTTTTTTTTTAATTCATTGCTTACAAACCAAAAACAAACTACTTACAACGCTTACAAAAAAAAAAAAACTACTTACAAAGCTTACGAATAGAAAACTACTTACAATGCTAAAAAGAAAAGAAAAACTTACGTTACAAAAGTTGCACTAAGTACGCTATAACTTTACAATACCATTACACAATTCTTTTATTTAATTACATTACAATACAATACAACGCATGCCACGGTACTACCCCTACTTTCCCTAACATTTAAGGTTACACGCTTAAGGGCTCAGGAGACTTGATCCAGCGAGGATAGAAAAGGCTTCCATTTTTTGTGTTACTTGGTATATTATTTTCTAATTGATGTATATGTTTTAGATGAAACAAGAAATTGTTTTGGGTTGGGTGGCGTTCTTTCGATCGACATGCCCAAATGTAGTGTTTAGCGATGAGGCAACAAAAATTTATTTGGAGTTTAAAATTCCGTCCTCTCTAATGCCGATTTTTTGCAGATAGCTTTTAGTCGATAGCCACCTGTGTAAAAATCTGAAATTAAAATCTATTAGTTTAGAGCTCCGTGTGCACACGGCGGGTGTCTGATACACCTTCCTCCAATCAACATTTTTATTGGTTGTAGAACCAATATCTTTATGCCACTTCTCTTGACATGATATTGGTTGTTCTCCTTTGTCCGATATAAGTTTCTGGTATACAAGTCTTGACGGTTTTTAGCTTTCTAGAAATTTGTTGAAGAGACTTAATTCGTATTTTAAATGTGTTTCTGGGATTTGTCTCTGTAAAAGTTTTACTGCGGAGATTATTCCAAAAAAAGTTAGTGGTTTAACTTGAAGTTCGTATTTACTTTGAAAATTGATGAGCGAAATTAAGTTATGAGAATCATCCATTAAATGCTTTATTTGTGTTACACCTTTTGAAAGCCAATCTTTACATAGTACTGGTGCATTGTTTATTCTTATTAGCGAGTTTTGCCAAAGAGGCATGGACAAAAAGTGATCATTAGACATAGTTTTTCCTTCACCATATTTCCATAACTTCTTTAACAAATGGATCCTCAATTCGTAAGTTATTTATATCCTTTTTGCTAAGATTTCCTTTAAAAATAGCACCGCCTCCATACTTTCCGAGCTCTAAATTAAAGATGTTTTTCCATTTGCTATCATTTTTTAATCCATGTGGCTTTTAGTGATTTGTTAAAAGATGCAAGGTACTACTAGGCTTTTCAAAACTGCTATCTTCCCTAATAAACTAAGTCGTCGGAATTTCCAACATCCTAAGATAGATCTAATTTTCTTCAGTTTATCCTTATAATTTAGGGAGATCATCATATCTTGGTCCGTAGAAAACCAAACACCTAATGCTTTAACGTTTTCATTTTTCCATTGGAAATTTTTTTCGGGACATAATTTTAACTTGCAGTTTCTTAGGGAGCCTATCCATAGAGCTTCTGTTTTCCTGTCATTTAGCTTGAGCCCAGATATTTTACCAAAAGCCTCTATCAAAGACAACGAGATTTTAAGAGATTGTTCGGAGCCATCTAAAATGAGTGTCGTATCATCTGCATATTGGCTTAGTTTGAGAGCAGTATCATGTATTTTGATGCCCCTAATTTCTCTTTTGTTGCGTATGGCTTCAGCAAATATTTCTACAGATAGTATAAAAAGATAAGGTGACAAAGGGCAACCCTGCCTTACTCCTCGACTTTGTTCAAAGAAATTGCTCGCCCAGCCATTGTTTAAGATACAGCTTTCAGTACTACAGTAAAAAAGTCTAACCCAGTTTAACAATGAGGGACCGAAGCCGAAATGCAGAAGGGTTTTATTGATAAATGACCATTCCAGAGTATCGAAAGCTTTTTCAAAATCTAGAAAAAGAAGAAGCCCAGGGATTTTTTTGTTCGCTGTATAGTTGATGACACTATTTATCGAGCGTATGTTATCGCTAATACATCTGCCCTTAATGAAACCCGACTGATCGTCTGATATAAGCTGAGGTAACACTGTTTGCGAGACTTTGCGAGACTGATATCTTTTCTGCGAGCCCAAGACCTTTTTAGCCTTGCAAAAGAAATCTAGACTCCAAGAAGGCGTAAAAGAAAAATTCAAGACGACAAGACCCCTGAAATTTGGCTAAAATTTGGCACGGGACACACATTTTTGGAAGGACCATTCACCACCCCTAGAAGATAAAAAAAATGGCTGCTGCTCAATACTCCTGTGAAAGCAATTAACAAAATATACCTCTTTCAAAAGATGCATTGCTGCAATGGGCAAAGATAGAAGACCTGACTCAGTGGAAGGTAGTTCTGGCATACTAAGATTGGAAGATGAAGACTCACTCTTTTGGGGAGAGGATAATGGAGTATTAGAGGCTGATGCATTCTGAAATTTAATGATTCAAAGCAAGATTGTTAGTAAGAATGCAAGGTGTAAGAAAAAACAAGTAAAGCAGGCTTACATACAAATACTCCCTATAATAGACTATATATGGAGGCTAAAGGGGTATCTTTTTTTTTTTTTCAAGATGGAGGATGATAGGGATTGGATTTTACAAGTTGGAATAAAGAAAAGAAAAGTATAAAATACACATTTACATCTAACTATTTTAATGGTTTATGGAAACCAAAAGTATAAAATACACATTTACATTTAACTATTAATTTTTAATGGTTTATGGAAACCAAAAGTATAAAAAAGGGGTTTGAATGTGAAAGGGGTAAAATTTTGTTACTTCTACTGTCAAAAATGGTATATAAACACAACAGTCCACTTGAAATACAAAAATTCTTCTATAAATTACCCTACTTAGACAGTTTCTCTAAGCTAGGTCAAAGCATATGCTATCGTCTTAATAGTTGCAAGGATACGGACATCAAGTTAGTGTTAAACACAAACAAATTAAGAAAATGTTTAAATGCATTGAAGGGTCCTCTCCCAAGGCACTCTGTTAAGGTGGCTCGACCCAGTTTTTTTCTAGCGATACCTATCATCTTTGAAACCCTCATACTTAAAGGGATTAATGTCCATGGCATATCCACTATATCACATGGATTACACACAGACTGAACTGCAATATGATATAAATTTTTGGGAGATCGGAATGAATATCATGTGACAATGACGTCACACAGGTTTTTGCTCTGAATCGAATTTTAGCCCGTAACCGCATTTTCTCTCGAGATCCTTCATGCTACGTATACCTTGGGTGTTTGCCTTCAGCTCTGCGGAGTTTCATCGAAATCTACAAGAGGAATTTTGAAATATCTTAGAATTTCTTTTTAAATGGTATAATTTATGCGTAAAATAAAGACAAGACTTCATATAAAGAAATTTGCTCCTTTTTTGATGTTTAATGAGAGTCTTTAGCCCTCATTCCTTTAAAAAATATCCCATATCTGATATCCAAACCGTAAGAAGTAGGTAGACTTGCGCGATTTCAAAAACATTTGAAATATCTGAATCATAGTGAAGCTCAATGTTTAGCTCTATTTACCAATTTTCCGCCTACTTTCGCAAAAAAGCGATTATTTCAAAAACTCGTCGATGAATTTTCTTCAAAATTTTTCAGGGTGGCAATTGATCAGTAAACTACATAATCCCTGAATTTCATGCTCATTGAAAACATCTAAGGTTGTCTAAAATAAACGCAAAATTGAGTAAATATTGAAGCGATCTCGTAGTTTTGAATAATTTTGTGCTCTGGGATTTCCTATTGTTTCGAGTTGAGCACAACATCGAATTCCTGTGCACCACGCGTCAAATGACTACGCTTGGCTACCTATCGAAAGCTTGCCGAAAACTTTCCAAAATATGGTCCGTTTTAATGTTAACAATGGAAAAGAAATTGTCACGCAAAACATTTCTTGTGTGGTCGACGTCTTGGCTGAGTTTAAAGTTAAAAATCATCAAAAGAAAGAAAGTGTAAACGAGGTAAGTTTCTGAGTACGCTGTCAAGTCATTTGTAAATGACTGGAATGGCGTCAAAATATAACCAGCTTTGAGTTTCATTTATTCATTATTGTTAACTTGAACTCGAGAATATTACCATATTCCGAAAGATTTCGGAAAGCTTTCGGAAGGTAGCCAAGCGTAGTCATTTGACGCGTGGTGCACAGGAATTCGATGTTGTGCTCAACTCGAAACAATAGGAATTCCCAGAGCACAAAATTATTCAAAACTACGAGATCGCTTCAATATTTACTCAATTTTGCGTTTATGTTAGACAACCTTAGAAGTTTTCAATGAGCATGAAATTCAGGGATTGTGTAGTGTACTGATCAATTGCTACCCTAAAAAATTTTGGAGAAAATTCATCGACGAGTTTTGAAAAAAATCGCTTTTTTGCGAAAGTAGGCGGAAAATTGGTAAATAGAGCTAAACATTGAGCTTCACTATGATTCATATATTTCAATTTTATTTGAAATCGCGCAAGTCTACCTACTTCTTACGGTTTGGATATTGGATATGGGATATGTTTAAAAGGAATAAGGGCTAAAGACTCTCATTAAACATAAAAAAGGAGCAAATTTCTTTATATGAAGTCTTGTCGTTATTTTACGCATAAATTATACCATCTAAAAAGAAATTCTAAGATATTTCAAAATTCCTCTTGTAGATTTCGATGAAACTCCGCAGAGCTGAAGGCAAACACCCAAGGTATACGCAGCGTGAAGGATCTCGAGAGAAAATGCAGTTACGTGCTAAAATTCGATTCAGAGTAAAAACCTGTGTGACGTCATTGTCACGTGATATTCATTCCGATCTCCCAAACATTTATATCATATTGCAGTTCAGTCTATGTGTAATCCATGTGATATAGTGGATATGTCATTGACATTAATCCCTTTAAGTATGAGGGTTTCAAAGATGATAGGTATCGCTAGAAAAAAACTGGGTCGAGCCACCTTAAGTGACCTGTAGTATAAAATAGTTTTCCTCTGCATGCTATAATGCCTTTTACAGTATCAAAACTTGTCGACATTGGGATAATTTATGTTATCCCAAGTGTCTTAAATAGGCTGTCACATGGCAAAAAAGTTATTTTTAAATTAGCTTTATTCCAGTAAACACTTTGGAGTTTAAAATGAAAACATGCCTATTTTTTACATAATTATTATATTATTACAAAGTTTATATTAATAACAACTGTAAGCATTACTAACATCCTTTTTGCCTTCTGTGAATGTTATCAAGGGTTGTTGTCCCATAGTTTTAGTAACTTATGTTATTAATATAAAGGTGTTTTATAATTTGAACTGAAATTGTGTTACTAAGTCTTCTTTCAATAATTTACCGACAAAATACAGCAAGTCAGTAACTGGTGTTCCAAAGATACAGGGTGTACTTTCCTTTAAGGAACACAGGAATTTATATACATGTAGCAGTTTTAATATTACTGTTGTTGCAAAATCTGCTACCAAGGATAATAGGGCCAATGTAATATAATGTATCAGTCAATTCCAAGAGAGATTATCCCCCCTCCCCCGGGAAAATCCCCAGACTTTGATTTTTTTTGTCTGATCAAATGCCCCACTTTGTGAGCCAGTTACACGGTCAAATGCCCAACTGGTCAGGACTGAAATGCCTTCGCGAGTAGGGGTTTCTTGTATACACCAGATCTATACAAAAATAAACAAACACTCAAACATGTACCTTTTAAATTAAACCAATTTTAATAGGAAAAGATATGTTTAACCAACTTTTCACTAACACAACATTTTATACACACACCGTACCAAAAGAAACTTTAATTTTCACATGCTTGCTTGCGTTTTGTATTTTCAGTGGGTTTATCAAGTCTCTTTGGTGAACACTAAACTGTAAAAAAGGTTTTAAGCTATGTTTTAAGCTATAAACATTCAATATAAAAAAAATGATTTGTAACAGCAAGCATTAAGCTTTATTTGATCAAAACTGCCAAGCGCTTGTGCTTCCTCTCAATCATTTATAAGCTATTAATGACAGAAACACTTCAAAGATTAAAAAACCCTGTGCCAAAAATACCTTGAAAGCTATCGCCACAACAGACCTTGTATAGATCTGTGTAACAGCAACCTATAATTTATAGACCTGAGCTGATTGCAGACCCTGTGGAGTAATGAGGTATTATGTGAAGCACAAGATTTATTTTAACCTTGACCCATGACCAACATTTTGTCAATGGTCGGGAATACTGTTAAAACTTGCGTCAAATTCCCCCCTATTTGGGCCAGAATAGGAATTAAATGCCCGGGCTTGCCCAGGGGGAAGGGGAGGGATGATCTCACTTGGAATTGACTGATACATTATGTTACCCTAACATTATGTAATTTCCTGGGAATAATCAATAAATCATGTGTAAATTACTAACATACTGGGACATTTCTTGTCCAAAAAGCAGAAAAAGAATGTTTAATTATTACTACATTCAGAAATGTTAGTAAAAAGTAGACCTGTGATACTGAGAATGAGTGTTTACATGTATAGGGTGAAACATCAACATCAATACTAAACCTAAGTGAAATATAAGTTGGCTTCTCCCCAGGTAGTGTATTAGATAATAAAAAAAGGCAAACTTGTTTGAAAAAGTTTAAAAAATGAAACCACTATTTTTGTAATTGGACTAGAACTAGCTTGCAGTGGACTTTCATTTACTATCAAAATCACTAGAATGGTAAAATGGCCGTTAGGAATTTAAGGTGATTCCACTGAAATAGAAGGAGTACTAAAAATTTTCTGAAACTTGGTCCAGGTTACAATTATGTTATGAGCATTAAAAAAATGAAAAAAAAAATGGGGGTCACCGCGCTAGTTTTTGTGTAAAATGGATGGGCATTAGAGCAAATATATGACCCGCAAATTTAGGAACCCTAGGAATCCAAATGGGGATCGCTATTGTTTCCAGAAAAAAACATTTTTGCATTAAAGAATAAGTCTAGTTCAACAAATCAGACTTTGATCTTATATTAAAAACTATTCTTATTGTACAGGAATTAAGATAATGAAAGAAATTAAGATTTTGCTTCGTGCGCACGCCAAACGGCACTACCTAAAAACATGTTTTTTTACGGCATTAAAATTGAAATATCTCAATGTAGAATTTTAAACTTTTTTTTAAATCGCGATATATTGTAGACAACAGTATGACATTTAAATTAATGCATTAAAAAATGGGGGTTACCGTGCTCGTTTAAGAGAAAATGTCCATTTATTTCCTTCCAGAGCTTAGCCTGAAGGGAATCTCGTAGTGTTTTGTGTGCGCGCGCGCTTAATTTCGCGAAAACTTATGCGCAGAAAGGATGCGCAATGCAATACCGTGGAATCACCTTAAACTGGCAGTGGCACAATTCTTATCAAGTGACTGAAAAAAATTGTAACAGACTAAAAAAACTTATCATTTTGTTCATTTTTGAGAGCGTCTTGACAGCGAGGATTTTAAACGGTCGTTCCATAGCCATGTAAACATTGCTTTTCCAGAATTTGTATGAACAATAATGACACTATTGAGGCAACTGGGACAGAAAACTCATAAGATATATTCAACCTTAAAGAAAAGCAGGTTTGTTTTGTTTTAAGGGCCCATTACAGTGTCTTTTGGGGCCGTTGCTAGGGAAAATTCAATTGGCTGTAACTTGATATAAAATTATCTTTGATTTTATTTAACCAAATTTAGACAGTAGTTTTAAAGTGCGAGTACAAGCCAGTTGATTACATCATCGGGGCACGTCTAATGTCACGTGACCCAGAACAAAAAACTGAGTTTTTCGTAAGAAACTTACGGTTTTATTCATAGTTTGTAGTATTATTTCAATCCATACATTGATCTTAAAAAATGCAAGCATGTGTTTTTCGTAAGCACAAAAACTTGAAAAATTAGGACGGAAAATGTGTTCTGTTGACCACTTTTTTGACCACAACTTTTACGTTGTTTTGATTTTCCGAAAACGCATGCTTACGTTTTAAGAAAATTGTATTTTCTTTCGATTTACTGCAAAAAAACAGAAGGTATGCTTTTTTCGTTCCGAGAAAAGTACACATTTTCGTCCGTCAAAAAACTATAATTTTTGGACACGGCAAACTTCACTACTTGCTTGTATTCGTAAAGCTTTAACGACGTTTACTGTCGCTCAACTAACATGAACTGGCAATGACAAATGTAAACAGAGTCGGTCGTAAGTATTAAAAAGAGTTTAGTGTGAGTTTCTTTAGTTTCGGTTCGTAATTTGTGAATTAGCGTAAACAGCGTTATTATGCTTTGAGCAAGAAGGCTACAATTCGTAGTTCGGTTGAATAAATAGTTAACGTTTGTGAGCTGAAATGTTTTTATGCAGGTGTTTTATATAGTTTACTTTTCGCAGTTTTGTACATGTACCTTTGTGAATTTGTCATGTGGTAGGACTGCTGTACTAATCATTTTAGCAGTAATTTACGGCAGATAAATCGAGTTCATTCCTAAATATTTATTCGGTAACTGCGTAAAAACTATCTTATCTTCGTTTCGCAGACGAAATGAATCACTGTTTTTGCTATGAGCCTAGTTTAGTTCAGATGACAATGCTTTAATTTTTGCCCGTGGCTTTCACAGATTTCTTCAGTGAGCTGAATGCTAAACCGATGAAAACACGGCAGCGCCGCACATTCGCATGCTTTCTAATGCATCGACACTGCTGTTAAAAATATTTCGGCGGTTTCGGATACTTGCTTCGGGCTTCGTATATGTTTTGCAATCATTTAGTATGAAAAACGTTTTTTATTTCCATTTACCCAGTTTGCTTTTACTGCAGAACAAATTTCCGTGGTAGGAATATGATTCAGAATCAACAAAAGAGAACTAAACTCGCGTAAAATTTAGCCACTAATGCAAGAAAACCGGAAATAAAATTGCACTTGCGTGGCAACCGCGTAGCTTGGCAACGAGATACTGCAATGGGCCCTTAAAGGGTTGCATGCTGTTTTGCAGCAGAGAGTTTCTGAACATCACAACGCTTTTTGTTGGCTTTTCAATGAAGAGGTAGTGTCAAAGCGACATTTTTCAATCACGTAATAAGAATTGCGCCGCCATTGATTCAAATTCCTAACGGCGGTTTTACCACTCTAGTGATTTTGATAGCAATACTCACTATTGCAAGTTGGTCCATACTTACTGCAGATTTTCTAATTTGAAGGAGTACATCACAAAGACATGCTGTGGAGACACAAGGTTCCTTCTCTTTGCTTGTAGAACATGGAACACTAAGAGCCATTTCAATCCATTCCAACAGATATTTCAAGGACCCTCTCAGTGTGTTAATTCTTAAAAGCAATTCACAAGCAAGCTGTCTTCCAACATTATCAGCTGCAGAGCTTGGAGACACAACTCCCTTAAGAAATGCAGTGATCTGCCTCAAGCAATCTTGTCCCATCTCGGGAATTTTTGACTCATTTGCCAGAGCAAGTGGAGGAATAGCAGACAAAACATCTGATGCAGTTAAAAGCACGTCATTACATAGTTGCCCATGGTTCAATTGCCATGACTGACGAAACAAAGCAAATAAAAGAGACATCCCAGTTTTAACACCCATTTCTACGAGCACCGCTGAAGCATCCTTCGTTTCTGCGGCGGCTGCACTGAACTTCGCCAAGCTTGTGGAATTATCCTGAGACCCATTCTTTGAAGACAAGGGCGATTTCGGTGACGACAATTTGTGAAATTTGTTTGACAGAGCGTAAAATGTCCTCTGTAAGACTACAAGTCTACGACGTAATGTGGAATAAAAAGGAGAATTGGCGCAAACACTGCGTGCAAGTGATAACTGGCTATATAAAATCTCATTTAAAAACTCATGTTGATGCTCGCAAGATACGCTGGCCAGCCCGCGTTCATACTCAGGAAGATTTGGACCTCGAATCTGTAAAGGAACATGCGGTGTTGGAGAAGCTTCCTTGTTGTTAAGAAGCTTTTGGTGAAGTACAACAACACCTTGTCGTGTAACTAAAGTCTCCACATCTTCCTTCGACCAAGAACCATCAAAGTGGTCTAACCAATGGAGTTGTACAGAAGTCATCCTCTGAAATCACAGAACCAGTAAAGGAACTTCCAAAAACTGGTCGAAATTTGATGTAATCTTACGGTGCGCCAAATGCGGTTCATTTAAGCTTTATACTGTAATAAAAAAATAATAATAAGAGAACTCAACTAATCGCGCGTATACCGCCATTTTTTTTGGTTTGGGTACGCAAAGTACACTGGGACAGACGAGCGAACAGACTGGCGTTCAGTCTTTTCCAGCTCTCTATAGAAGCGGTAGCCTGGGTTCCAGTCTAAATGAACAGAAATTTCGATTTTTGTTATTTTTTGCCCATGTGATTATTAAGAGCCAAATAAACATATCCCAAAGTTTCAAAGTAATCGGTCATTACATCGCAGAGATACAGTCAACTCTTTCTTAACGGACACCTCTATAAGACGGACACCTCCATAAGACGGACACCTGGTTATGGTCCCTGCCGTTTTTCAGTCATTTTACTGTAAGAAAACTCTCTGTAAGACGGACACCTCTCTAAGACGGACAACGGACACTTTGAAACCGCCAACGGACAGGCACTAAAAGTTATTTTTTCGTGAATAATACTTCAAAACTTGTTATCGACATATAGCATAGCAGGTCAGCGCCTTTAGAATACCAAATTTACCAAAAACAATCTGCTAAAACGCATTACTTCTCTGCTTAAACTTGTAGATTTAGTTTTCTACTTACAGTATCACCGTTTGTTATTAGCAAACAAGTCGAATCTCTGATATTATTTTTGTTCCACTTTATAGGTTTTGCTAACGTAATTTAGAATAAAAATCAGCGAAAATAAATGACGTTTCGATGAATCGCGGTTCATCATTATCAAATTGCTAACGTAAGCGACTAAAACAGACGTGTATTCGTTGTGCATAGCCCTTTAGCTTTATCGTCTCAAAATTTCTGGTGTCACGTTACCTCGACTCTCTATAAGGCGGACACCTCTATAAGACGGACAGTTGGGGCCGGTCCCGACGGTGTCCGTCTTAGAGAGAGTTGACTGTATTGCAAGTTGAAAAACCCTTTTTTAGGCTGTCATAATCGTAGAGTGCTCGGAAAAATTGTCGGAAAATTGTCGGAAATAACAACTTTTGACGTCATTATTGGTGTTTTTGAAAAAGACCGCAGACCGATTCAACAGACGGCACCTTAAAATCTAAATAAATGTGTTAAGTGACATTTCAGGCAGTTATTTCGTTCTGTTCGGCGTTTTTCAGTTGATTGATTGTTGGTTGTTGTTCAGAGAGGCTCATTTTTTTAACTAAAATAGCTAAAGCTCAAAAATAGCTTAAAGGAATCCAACAGTGTTATAACAATAATACCTCATTTTCTTCAGAATCAGTCATATAATCCATATAAACCAATAAAATTGCACAGTTCGCTACCATTTAGCCACAGTGCTAAAAGATCAACAAACCGACTCTCAGGCTGATTTATTTAATTACCATTTGACACTGAAACCTATCTTTTTCCTGCCTTCTTTTTATGTACTGCCGTCATTGTTAGCTATTCATTGTAAATTACGTTCTAAAAAATACGTTTTTGAATTTAAAAAAATGTACCAGATTATTGTCGTTGCTACCTTCACTTTTACCTGCCTCAAAATTTCCTGGGGAAGGATGCCCCCACTGACCCACCTACGTTTTCGCGCCTGCATGGCTCAGTAGTTCGCGCCGTCATTGTCAGGCGCTCATACGCCCCCCCCCCCCCTGTAAAATCCTGGTTACGGGCCTGCAGTGTCTCTACTGCCATATCGTCATTATTAAAATTAACGTCTCCATGGTCATCATTAAAGTCGCCAAAAAAGAAAAACATTCCGTAGTTCTGGATAGACTTCATTATGTTGACTATGATAAAACGATCTTATGGAATCCCTCTACCATGTCCACGGTGACTGAAACTACTATAAATTAAGGGTGCAAGACAAAGTTGCATCTTAAATCATCTTTTTTCTTAACTAACCTTGATGTCAAAAAATAGTGTTTATGTATAAACAACAACAATAAAACCAGTCCTTTAACTTTGCCAAGCGAAAGCTATGCAGGTGACTCATTTCTCATTTTTAGATCAAAAGCTGTTCTTTAAAACTACTTGGACGAGATAAATAAGTATTGCCAGAAGTGGCTTCTGGATATTAACCTAAAGAAAACAAAACTTATGATTTTTAAGGGAAAAACCCAGGAAATGTAAAAGAATACTTCCGTTACTTACAACTGTAATCTTGGTGTAGTAAAGAATAACCTTAAGTACATTAATAACTTCTACAGGTAGCTTTACTTAAATGCATGCTATCTACCAAAGCATTACATGCCTTCTTTGTAATTCAAATATATATTTATAAATATTAACCGTTTATCCCCAAAATCCGCTTTCAATATCTTTGACACAAAGTTAAGCAGTATTCTGCTATATATAATTGTGAAATCTGGGAGCTTATAAAGGTCTAGACTGTCGGATAAATGGGAAAATCGAACAATGAAAATCTAAAGTACCTATCAAATTTTACAAAACACTTCTTGGGTGAATGAGGGCTCAAATATTGCTTGAAGAACAGATACAGAAAGACTTCCCCTTATCCCCCAAATTCCTTAAAGAGCCCTTCAGTATTTCCAATACCTCTCGATGTCAAACGATCTTTTCTTTATGTTTAAAGAATGAAGCTCCAAAGAGACGACCTCTAAGCTTAATAAAAGATTAAATGACGACTGAGCGAATGTCAACAGCCCTTGCAAAGGAACACCCACCATCTCAAGAGGAAGGGCTCATGTCTTATGGACGGGCATCAACATCTAGGTGTAAGTTCCTTACACCTGCATAACCACGGGTACTACCTCAAGTGGTAAACCCCGCGCACGGATGCGGACACTAACTCAAGAGGTAAGTTTCGTGTACCCCTGCATACCTGCGGGCCACACCTCAAGTGACAGATCTGTCTTGTGTGCTGTACTGGCCACAGGCACCACTTCAAAAGGTTGGTTCTGTGGACAATAGACGAACACGGGCACATGGGCAGCACCTTAAGAGGTAATTCCTGTGCACCGTGTATAGCCACGGACAACATATTTATAGGTAGGTTGCGTGAACCACAGACAGACACTGGCACAACCTCAAGAGGTAGATTTCGTCTCTTCCTTTTTGAACAAGTTTTTTTCAGTACCTACCGCAATTCCGTGCGATGTCGAGGAAAACAATGGTCCTGATAAACCAATGAAGTGTGTGTGTGAGTGTGACGGAGGAAGGGGGCTTTTCATTGAAAGTCCTCAATCGTCATGGTCTTGAGCGATTGTTAACTAAGATGAAAAGGAATACCGGTAGAACTAGTTCGATGCATGTAGTATGTACACAATTGAACAATAAAAAGGGGCATCGAGCTCTTATGTCATTGCCTTATGTCGACTTATAGCCCCAGTGTGAACGGGTAAGGTACTGGCACCACATCATCTAAACGCTCCATTTCCTACCAAATTTTCCTTAAAGCCGGCCAGCACCGCATCCTTCCTTGTTTTCTGCTAAGGCAAAAACTCTTTATTTTTAATGTTGCAAAGAAAGTGGATTGAGAACCTAGAACACTGGACATTAAGAAAGAGGTCCTCTCCGGTCTCACCCATTTACACTGCATTTCTCTCCTTCCTTTGGACAACCAGCACTGTCATGACTATTCCAGTAGGTACAACAGCTAAACGGCTATGCCAATCAAGCTGCTGTGACTACTCCAGTAGTTACAACAGCTGAATGGCTATGCCAATCAAGCTGCTGTGACTACTCCAGTAGTTACAACAGCTGAATGGCTATGCCAATCAAGCTGCTGTGACTACTCCAGTAGTTACAACAGCTGAATGGCTATGCCAATCAAGCCGCTGTGACTACTCCAGTAGTTACAACAGCTGAATGGCTATGCCAATCAAGCTGCTGTGACTACTCCAGTAGTTACAACAGCTGAATGGCCATGCCAATCAAGCTGCTGTGACTACTCCAGTAGTTACAACAGCTGAATGGCTATGCCAATCAAGCTGCTGTGACTACTCCAGTAGTTACAACAGCTAAACGGCCATGCCAATCAAGCTGCTGTGACCATGGTTTTAGTTCAAAGTGAGGTGCTTTTAAATGAAAAGGTTAGGTTTCATCATTGACTGCATAAAAGTGTCGTCTCCGACAAAATGTAGACGGTAAGTCATTGGCACTTACGCTGACACTCATTTGTATCTTTCCGGGGTCAATGTAGAATAACATTCTCGTACCTCGAGTCTTCGTCCCTTCTGACCGCTGGTCAAAGGGAACGAAGACCCTGGGTACGAGGATGTGTAGAATACAGTGGAACCCCGTTAATACGGACATCAAGGGGACAGACCAAATTGTCCGTATTAACGGGGTGTCCGTATTAAGCGGGGTCTCAGAAAAAAGTCACGGATACATGTTTTATCGACACAAAGACGAAGGCAAACGTTTCTACGGCAACAAAACGTTGTTTAATTATACTGTAACTGTAACAAATGCAAACTGTGAACTCTCTCGGACTAATATTAAAAGTTTTTACGAAAACCTTACGATATATATAGCTAGTCAGACACTCGAACTAAACCTAATAAAATCAACAGTAGAATTATTTAAAAATGTCGCAACTTTTCTATATACAAGAAATAAAACGCATTTCAACAGCAACACAACGTTTTCTAAAAGTTTCCTTTGTAACTAAAATGCGTTCTTAAACTCTACGAACTCACTTGAAAAAGTCGGTAACTTTACTTTGCAAGGAAGCTTTAAGCTTGCGACACAACCAGGCGGACTGAAGATTCGACAAAACCTTTGCAAGTCCCGCTATTAAGCTTCTCGTTTTAACTCGTCGAATTCTGTAACTATTCGACCGGGTGAAGTTAGCAAATAATCGCGACAATGAAAATTGACGGTGCACAGATAAACAGTGTCCGTAAAGCGGGGTTGACAATGTATGATAGTTTGTCACTCGGGACACGGAAAGGTGTCCGTTGTCCGCATTAACGAGTGTCCGTATTAAGCGGGTTAATTTAAGAGAAAATGTATGAGGTTTTCGTCGGGACCAACGAAACTGTCCGTAATACCGGGGTGTCCGTATTAAGCGGGTGTCCGTAAAGCGGGGTTCCACTGTAATGGAAATGGTTGAGAGAAAATGGCGTCAGCAACCTCATTCCCAGGATCTCCTACAGACATATTTTATTCGTTAATTTATCAGATTATAAGATACTGTTTTTTGTGTGTACACTCTTGTGTAAACAAATGGCAATACACTGAAGTCCCTGCCTCTCTCTCACCATACTCCACAGGTTTAGATATTCCTTTTTTCCTTCCATCAAGCATTTGTTTTTCTATCACTCGTGTTTTTAATGTGTGAAACAAAGAGATTTCTCATGGGCATGAAATAATTCAGTGGCACTTAAGCCCCACTTAAGCAAATACTCTATGAGACTCAAGGATCACATTTCTGATGATATTTGTAACTCCTTAATGTTATGTTTGGTTTAATGATTTCGTCAATTCGATCAGTAGCGAATTTATAACGTCAAGTGAATACAATCAAATGAATGTGCAGCTGCTAACACGGTGTCACGCTGTGGTTACTGTTTATGCTCCACAGCACAATACAAGACGACATAACATTCAAACTACAGTCTTAAACAGTGGGGGTGTAAGCCACGAATAGCTTGAATTTTTTGCATGGCTTTCATTTGCTTGTGTTTAAACAAATCATGACAAAAATAGTTGCCTCTCTGTTGTTTTGCCAATAGGCATATATCTACAGAAAGTCTCGAGAATTCAAAGGTTTCAGCTCAGAATTGAAATATAATTTTCTCTTTTGTTATAGCATATGGTACTCCATCCTTGCAGACCAAATGCGACGTGAATATCTCTTTTACTTTAAAACGTCCAGTGCGTCCAGTGTACTAGTCCGATTACTTTCTGCACCGAATTATCGGTTGATAGTTGGTTAACACCATTTTTCGAGGCCCCATCAAATTAAGATTTTAAAATGATCCATGCCCGAGGCTAAGCGTTTGTATACACGTGGTTTTAAAAGCTTGTGGAGAATTGGAATACCTCCTACTTACCAAATTATTTTCTAGCGGTTTTATTTTGTTAAGAAAATGGAGGTAAACAAAAGAACGCTTTAGCTAAATGTCGAGACCTCCCATCGTGTGGCTGTTCCATTAACAGCTCTATAATTCATTAGTTTAACACGCCATATGGGTGGGAGATGGTTACGTTTCAAAAAACGGATAACTCAATAAATTGGAATTAAAACATCCACGAACCTTGGTTCGAAAAGTTGCCTGCCCTAGGGGTTGGCTTAATTTTAGTGAAGGGAATTATTTGTTTTACTCAATTTAAAGGACACACTACGAGTTTTTGCAAGCGCAAGTAAAACATTACTTAAATTCGGACTGAGGAAATACAGTTTACTGTTCTAACTTTTAGAAACTCGGTTCATATTGTGTTGATACTCAAAGCATGAAAGGAAACAAATTGAAGATCTCCCCATGGCACTGCGTGATGCAAGTGAAGTTAAAAAGGAACGACAATTTCTCTCGTCACCGCTGCTTCTAACCATCCAAGACAAACCGCGAATTTTTGCAAGAGTTAGGCCAAAAACAACAACAGTTATACGCATTTCAATTTTTATTCTCTAGGTTTACTTATGTACAACAGTTTCAAGCAAAACCCCGTAATAAAAGATTTTTGATATCACTTCTTTTAATTGATATAACGCTCGAATTTATTCGACATCAATACGCACCCAGGTTTAATTCACTCCTGTCGCTTTTTTGTTCGTTCTCTTGTTTTTCGTAGGTTATTATTATAATTTGCTAAACAATGTTTTGCTAATTGTCCCGTAACAAGTAAGGCTCCTTTCCTTTGCTGTCTTCTCTTGACCCCATTTTACGTCCGTCTTCACTGCGCAAGTATGTTACGCAAAAGTAAAAGGAAGTATCTACTACATGCTGAATTCCTTTTTCCTTTTCTTAAACATTCTAAAGATCCGGTCTCTTGACATTATTAGGTAAGTCTATAGGTATTATGTTTATTACTTAACATGCTTTATGCATGGAAACCGTCTCAAATACTTTTCGCTCAGAAAAAGGTTTGTTGGTAAGAGAAACATGGAATGATGATGACAATTTTTCACTTTTTCGGCCTCGGATTTGATTTTTTATATGCGACAGTTGTCGCTTTTTCTATTTTTTTCTTTTGTGTAACCGTTGTTTTCAGGTGAAAACCTTGATGGCAAATAATTTTCATCTGCATCGGCTTCACCGTTTCTTTTTTTATTGTTAATTCCGATAAAACTTTCTCACCGCAGACAAATAGAGAGTAGTTAGTTGGCCAATAAGTTTGCCTATCTTGAAAGTAAAATTCGGTCTGTTTTTAAAACGTCAACAAAAACCGCAAATGCGCCAATTTGAATAACAGGAATTCTAGATTGTTTTATGGGAGCGTAATATTTGATGTTTCTATTAACAACGATATAAATTATTTTCCAAAAGATGTTCAGTGCTAAAAGTTGGTCATTGATTAGAACAGACGACACAAATTCAAAAATGTTTCTTCGTCCTTCTCTACCAGTTCGTTCTCATCTTCAAGGCAAATTTATTCAGATTTTATTCAGTTACTTCATGCAGTTATAAAAAGTGAATGGTACTGTGAAATAATACACTTTTGTTTTAGGTTCAGTGCAGGTTATATATGGATATATATTTTAAAAAAGTAAAATAGTAAATAAAAAGTTACACAACAATTTTTGGTGTTGATCCTGGGAAGCTCATCCATAATGAGCCAAATGATATTTCCGCGATTTTTGAAAAGTTAACAATTTAGAAATGCCAATAATTGCCTTATATTAATAAGGCTATAAATTGGTCGTTAGGTAAAAAAACAAATTTTTCGTTTTCTTGTTTTCAGCTACTACGTATAGTCACTTGAAACATTGTACGAACTTGATTGGTCGGCTATAGTCATCTCTGCAATGCTCCTGACTCCATTGCTTATTTATTGTATGGAACGTTTCCTTTCTAAGTGATATAACATGAAGACAACATCCCAGGGAATAATACAACCAACACGCTAACGAAGCCACCACGAATTAGAAAATATTTCCGACTTATTTTCTCTGTTACAGTCAAGATTCTGATCGCACAGTAATCTGTTTAGAAGAAAAACTATAGCGGCGCGCGTTCGATGGAGTGATTCCGACGGCACAGCAATCTGTTTAGCAATGCGCGTTAGATGAAGTGAACTAACGTATTTGCGGCGGGTATTTAAGTAAAGCCGGCTGTCATCTGCAGTAACTAGGCGCAGCACACGCAGGTTGTATATTGAAACCATTTGAATTCTTTCCAAAAAAGCAGACCCCTATTGAGACTGATGTTTTTTATCTCTTTTAAAAACAGCTCTAAACAGAACAAAGTTTTCAGGTTATTCTATCTCGGGCACGTGTTCACTATAGTAATACAAACTTCGCGTGCCTCTCGTTTGCAATCTTTTTGGACCTGCGCTCCAGGAGTGATTATGTTGTTGATGTTTTGCTCGAAACGACAACAAACAGAATTTCCGTTGTGTGTTTTAAATAAATCAGCGGTGTTATTTATGCTAAAGGCTACAGCAAACAACTAAGCGACAGTTCGCATATCATAAACACGGTAAATAAATGATGTGATGTCGGTTTGATCTAACAATACTGCGTGGCCGGCGAACGGGATGAGATAAAACTATTGATGAAGAGGTTACATTTACATACTAAATTTATGTATTAAACTTTAAAACTGTTGAAGTAAAAAATTCAATGGAATGATTTTTTTTCAGCATAGTCCGTCTTTGTAAGGTAAAAATACAGTCACTAAAAATCAATTGTTGGAAAACTACTTTGTTGACACCAGAATGCAAAGACCGTGATCACAGGCGACTTCAAATGAATCCACCAGTCTTAAAACGCTCAAAGTGATAATTCCAGCTACTGCGTCTTTCCACAAGAAGTAAATGAAAATTTGCCATATAATAAGGAAATTTAAATACGATTTTCGTTGCATTTATAACTATTTCTTTGTAATTTCACATTTTTGTTTTGGCGGGCGTTCCATGTGCTAACTCTCTACTGTTCGAGGACTGTTGAATCGCTTCCTTGAAAACACCTCTTTTTTCTCTTGAAAGTCCGGCCGTGAACAAACTTTAAATAACTTTTCATCATTATGATTGTAAAAATTGTCAAATAACGGTTTGATAAATAAAGAATCAACTTTTTGTAGAAATTCATAGAGTGATGTATTGTGGGTGTTATACCGGCAGCTCTGTATACCCTTGGAGATTTTGCATTAATAAATTCTTTTAAAAACTTCAATGAAATATAATTAATGGAACAGTCACACTCAGTTACAGTGTACAAGAAACTCATCGATAGCGGCAGAAAAAAACTATTTCATCGAAGGCTTTGTAATCGAATAAGTCAAATAAATATGGTGTCCTTAGAAAGAAATGTGTAACGACCGTTCGAATTCATAAAATCGGAACATAATACGTATACTTCAAAGGCGCATTTTACAGTAAAATGGCTTATTTCTGTACAAATAATCGATTTTGGAGATTGAAAGAACCATAATTTTGTAATGTTCAGAGTGGAAAATAAAACAGTTAATTAGGCTGTAGGAGCGATAAGACTTGCTCGAACAATATAGTAACAGCACAAGTTAACGATATTAGCCCTCGTGATCATCCATGAGTTCAATAGCCCATTATACTGAAAGTACACGAAAAGCGTCAAGTACAGGTATTATGAAAACTGAAGCAATATCGTTAATGATTTGACAAGGAGAGGAAAATTACAGGTCTTCCACAAAGAACTAATTTAGTTATAGATTTCCTTAACGTTTTTCATTGTGTGTTGGCTGTTTTATGAAAAGCTAATGGCATTAGCGGATTAAATGAAGGCGTCCAGATGTGGATATTAACAGAATAAAGGTAATGAAGAGAATAATAGTTTTACAATACTCCAAAATGATTCAGGAGGCATCGCATTTCACTCAATGAACGGATGGGCCGTACCGTAAGAACAAAAGACAGAATGGCCGACCAAAACTCTACACAATATCTGTTTTTAACCCTGTATTCACGACGAAAATGTATTGTGTTTTTATTTGGTGCACCATAGCGCCAGTGCACTGTATAGTTTCCGTTGGAAGCCAAAGCTCGTTGATTTTGATTGATGCTGTCTACATCTGCAGCAAAAACAATTTCATTAAATGCATGATTTCCTTAATGTAGGAATTTCTTGGTCGATAACTCTAGCGAATCTTGAACAAGTAACTGCTAATAAAATCACAAAAAGTTGCCAAGTTTGTTGTCTCGCGATCAGTAAACTTTACGAAAAATCAACAAAGTATTAACAAATGATGTTATCTCGTGTATAAAAATTTCAGCCTGTCTGATTTATATTTACTCGACGCAACCAACTAACAATCCTCTGCTGTTCACTGTTCATGCGCAGTGTCACTGAACAAGATATAAACACCCCAGCTTGACATCAAAGGGAAAAAAAAAACACATAAAAGTCTCATTCAGTCGGTATGTATTCAGGCCTGAGACAAAATGGCCGCAACATGTGGAGTTTGCTCGAAAATAAATGAATTCGCATCGTAGGTGGACATTCCACATGGTGGCTATGAATGTAGCTGAATTACCGCTTGGAGCGGGTATGTGAAGTTCAAATTAAAAATAAGATTCAACCGCTGTGTTGTTGTGTATTTAGGGCTAGACATTATGCATTGCAAACCACCCGTGAAAAAAAGCCAATTACTTGTAGTGTTTCCCTTGTCGTGGACAGCATCTGAAGAATGCAAACACAACTCGTTTGCCCCGAAGGCACGGGTTATTTTCAAAGAATGCGTGGGATAAAAGCCAAGCGAAGATTCAACAAACAACTTAAACATCCAACTTACAAAACTATATCCACATTCGAAAAAGTCAACATGCATTTTCTTCCTTTCCTTTTTCAGTTCCTTTTCTGGTGTTTGTAGCCGCGCAAACTGATAGAAAATATTTCCTAACATAAGTAACTACAGGCGGTTTATTATCAATGGCAGAAGCGGCTTAGTTGTCCTAAGCAAGAGGATTTTAACTGTGATAAATGTTATTTCCTTTTATTTCACGTCAAGAAGTTTACTGACAATGGGAGAGGAGTTTGTTCACGGAAACAAAAGAAGAGACCTCATGATTTCCGTGTACCGCTGAGAGTGGAAAGCAGGTTTTTTTCTTCTTCAAGCTCAGGGGGTGCAATGGCCTAGCTCGACCGCATGGCTCGAAATTACAGTCGAGGGTGGCAAACACTTCTTAGCACCTGGTTATCTTGGCTTAACACATCACTAGAATGTTATAAGAAAACCGTTCGTAACCCTATAGAGCATAAGGTTAGTGCGATCTTCAGCAAAGAAGAAAATAAAGCAAAATGTTTTGAAGATATTCATTCTTGCCTTTGGGAATTTGTGGATTAAAAACGTGCAGGGCTAAAGAAACACAGCAAGCCTTTTGATTTGTTAACATATGTTTTAATCACAGTAAATTTCTTCGGACTATCCTACAATCCAGTTACATAAACTACAATATATACAATATATACTTATGAAGATAAGAATTAAAGACAAAAACTGGCGAGGTTGCTTAAAATATTTTCAAACGGCAATATATCTATTTCTCCCGTTTTAATTTTTTCGATGAGTTCATCAGCACAGGATAATATGAACCAAAGTTTAAACAGAAAGTTACATCAATTTGAAAGTAGTTTCTTACACACGGTTTCGGAGATGGTGCAGCTGAAACACTTGCCTTGTTACTCCAAGTGATCAGTGATTAAGTCTCTAACACGTATCTGCCTATTAAAACTGTACATGAAGATGTCTGTTGATGTACATACTGGCCTCGCCGTGTACAGTGTCTTTCCAATGTACTAATTCGATCTGCAGAATGTTGTGTACTTAAACTGATTCCATTATATATGAGGTTATATTTACATTGCCCTTCAGTCTTGACTCAGAACTGATTTGTCCCTTGTTAAGAAGTTGTTAACCCATATTTTATTACTGAGTGTTATTCCGAAAAGTCTTGAATTTTTGGAATGTTAATTCAGACAGGTTTGGGTTCTTATGGCATAGTTGAGGTTAACATTACAGTTTACCGGGAAGTCATTGGATAAGCAGAGGATGGTCATATTCTCGATCGTGGCTTTTGTTGACTTTGGTCTTCCAAATATTTACTTGGGATATAAGTTGACACACTTTTCATTTCTTGGTAAGTGGTCTAAAGTCTCAAGTAAGGATGGAAATGCTTGGAACTCTCGCAGAGATTGCATTGCGTACAGTTGAGATGTTGATAATACGCAGGCAAAAACGGTAACTGGGAGTGGACAAACAAGGAGTCAGTTGAAGTCGAGGGACTGTAGTATTGGAAGGGGAGGCCAAAAGGTGTAATTCCTGGGACTTTGTGTAGTTCAAGACTTGGGAAACCTAACTGTGGTATCAACGAAGTTGTGCCAAATCGATTGTGGAGGTCTAAAGGAGAAGTGAAAGCGTGCCTTCCCGGTTCTACAACAGGCAGAGACTTGGCCTCGATTCTGTTAGGATCCTGTCTTTTAAATCGGGTCTTCCTTCGAAGAAAGCTTCCATTTTCAAACATATTATAACTCTCCGGGTCCAGCGTCCAGTAGTTCCCCTTGAGTGGCTCGTCGGACTTAATTCCGGTCTTGATGAAACAGTCATTCAGCGAGAGGTTATTGCGGATGCAGATTTTCCACGATGGGTAGGTATCCCGGTAAAAGGGAAACCTGTCTCTGATAAACTTGCATATGCCATCAAGAGTCAACCTCTTCTCTGACGAGTTTTGGATCGCCATTGCTATAAGTGCAATGTAAGAGTAAGGTGGCCTTCGTCTGGACTTGCGGTGGGTGCGTGTTTTCTTGTTATCCATGTTAGACTCACTCTGCAGCTCATTGTCTTGTGGGTTGTGGTTACTCTCATCAACTTCTAAACTGGTCCCAGATCTGTTACGACCATCGACTTCTTGCTGTCTGGCTGCTAATTGTCCTTTATCAGTTTCCATTGGCATGGGCAATCCAGTTTGCAGAAGGCTGTTTTGGGGCAATCGTCTAAAGCTATCCATTACGATTATGACGAAGACGTGTCGAGGTTAGGCTTGCTTGGTTCGACGGTCAATTCTTGACTTGCCTTTAGTGTCCTCTTTAGCCTCCTTGCAAGTGAAGTACACAATTCCCACTGCAGTTTAAAATAATATCCAGAGTCAATTCCAAGCTTTTTTGACCAAATCTAGATAAATGGAAAGCATGTGCAGTAACAATAATGTTCTGCTTCTACACAGGTGTAAATGGCGCTAGGATAAATCACACCTCGCTAATGCAGTGTTTTGTGCTCGAACAACCACTTCATAATAGAATAACAATGAACTGGGCCTACCTTTACTGACACTTCGCCACAAGGCTTTAGAAAGTGATTGAGATTTAATTAAGAACGCTTTGTAGAGGAACGTAGCTAGGGAATCAATCAAGGGCCGAGATCTGCTTCAAATTTTTTGCCAAGATCTTGACCTCCCGCAGACACGTGCAAACTGCTTGCTGGTTCACCGGGTTGAATAACTTCTCTCAACTAAAAGTGATTGTATTCGTTGAAAAAACCCAGGGGCAATTTCTTTTTAATTGCGAGCGTGTAACAAATGCTAACATAGACTGGAAGCCCGTATTGAACAACTAAGAACAACACGTATTGTGTCCAATTGAATGGCGTTTATTAGCATCTAAGCCAAAGGCACTTAACAATAACTTGATTATGACGAAATTTCGCTGTTTTACCAAAATATTATTTGTTATATGCTTTGTGTGTGCCCCGACAGCTGACGGGTGCACCCTGAGCAAGCAGGACGTCCACAGGACAAAGAGCAATCCGACTGAAGTGCTTTACTAATAACCTTTTGGAGTAGTGTTCGCTTGAATCAATGCCAACTTATACAACCATAGGAGACAAGACCACAATCTAATAAATTAGACCAGTTGTACTGCTCATATTTAGTTATCTGTCAATTTGTCGACCAACGCTTCACCTAGCTCATTATTATTTTTTTTGAACTATATATAAATACCACGCTATGGGTGATTTATAGCGCGACACTTACAAAAGCCTATTAACAGTTATATCTTAGATATTATGACATAAAACTGTAATATCTTTTTTTGGCGCACATCAATCAATCAAACAATTAAACGAGTGTACCTGTGTTCGCCTTCTAGCATTTTTGAGGTGTCGGGCATCATGCAATATCACCGTAACAAATTGTAGCAGAAACTACAGCGTTAAGCTTTATATATCCTTGCCGTTAACTACGGATTTCTAATTTTGACAAAAAATTCCATCAACGGTGTTCCTTAGTGCTTTACCAACAGGGGTGCAATTGTAAAAAGCGGACTTATGGATTAATTTGACCACAGGGGTCAGTTTTTGTAATGCTTCAGTGTTTTTCCTTTCTACTCATATACAATAAAAACGCGCAGTGGTTTGTCAAGAGATATAAACGAAGGCCTACAAAATACTTTAAATACCAGCTTGTAAGGAAACATTATACAAATAGAAGAATGTTTGTCAAATGCTGTATGGCAATTATTTTCAAGAGAAACCGAGAAGGTTAACAATCCCATTTTTTTCTTGCCTTTCTGCCACGGAACAATGGCTGCGAAGAACAAAAAAGGTTAATCTAAATTTACTTCGGATGGAAAGAATGGCAAGGGTGTTTACGCACAATTATCATTATTCTTTCAAAAGTACTCATCGTTCTTGCGATTATCATTTAAATGTAGGAAATAAATTTTTGTTTGAGAATCGAAGTCCATTACGGCTGTTTTGAATAGTTTCTTTCTGACAGTTGTCAATGTTGGCTATTGTTTGAAGTGGGCTTTTGTTGCGTAAAATACAAATTCAACGGAAAACTGCCGTTCTAATCTGGCAGAATAATCTCCCTAATACAAGTGTGCCACGATTTTCAATCAGAGCGGTTGTATTAGATAGGTTCCTTGAAAACGTCTTGACTGGTTTCCATAGAAGTTGAATTCGAAAAAGCGATAATCTGTATAGTTGTATTAATTGTTCGATAAATGAATCAGATCAGATAATTGATTACGGTAGCTCCGCTCGCGAAGCAGAGAGGGTGAAACAGATGCCACTGTATTATATTCTTTGTGTTCAGATGTAATTTTGCCAGCTGTATCTTTAAAAAGCTATGTTTGCGTTCTTTTCTTCTTAGAAACCTTCAGTTATTCAACAGAGGGATGCTGCAAATAAGCTATTGAAATGTGATTAATATTTATCAACCAAACCACGCGATAAGTCAAAAGAATTGATGATTGTAAATTCGAACAAAATTAACGAAGTTTTGTTATTTCTGCAAAGGTTGGTCGCTAACGTAGAAAACGTAACTTTGCATATGATTTGATACCGCTTTTGTTCGCTCTCAACAAATCGTTCAGTACAAATGTTCAATAGATATTTAGTATTCAGAACTGAGATCCGAAAATAAATAACTTAGTGCTTACATGTTATGATCCTACCAAGAATTTTAAGTGTTACCTCCAGCAGAGTTAGTTAATAAACGAGAAACTTACACCCTTTACTCCACGCTGTGGTTGTTTTGAGTGGCGTTCAACAAGGAAAAAACAACAGATGGTACGTTTCGATTTGATATCTATTAAACAATGCCTGTCCTTTCATTCTAATAAACACTTCATTCCCGCTTAACCATTGTAGCTGTAGGGCCGTCGGTAAATGTTTTTACAACTTTACCCTGTTGCGATTGTAGGCGACTCTTTTGAAATAAGTTTGTATATAACATGTGCCGTTTGTGGATCTTGTTCTCGTTGTTTCCAGTGATCAAAACATATTAGTCAGATGTGGTGACATGTCTAGGCGCAACTTAACTGATAAACAGACTGATATAATCTTCGTTTTGACACCACAACAATCAAACTACAGGCCGTATCGGTTGTGATTTGTTACAGATGAGAGAAGATGAGATAGAAATTACAATTAATTAAAATGTAAAAGGACCATTATATATAAACGTTAAGATGCTAAACGCCGCTAGTTTGTTACATTTATAGATCCAGGGTAGGCCAAAGCTTGGTCTCAAACATCTGAATTGGAAGAAATTTTCATCAATATAGTACCACTGATATCACTAGAAACTCAAAACTTGAACTTGGTTTTTCTTCCAACATTCCATGTATTCGATAGTTTGGATAATCCTTTGGAAGCATCCCTTGCTTTCCTTAGTCTGTTCTTGACGTGTGTACCAAGTCAGTAAAGAATCACGTGTTAATTTTCCAAAATATGTAAAAACATTGCGTCAGCAATGTAAATAATAATAATAATAATAATAATAATAATAAAGATAAAAATAATAATAATGATAATAATAATAATAATAATAATAATAATAATAATAATATTAATAATAATAATAATAATAATAATAATTAGTAATAGTAATTGGACTGAGTGGAGTACAATTCAGGGAGAAATCGGGCGAGTAATTTCGAAATCGGCAGAGCGCGCAGCGCGAGGCCGATTTAAAATTACGAGCACGATTACTCTCTGAATTGTACGACACGAGGTCCAATTACTAATTAATCGTATCTATAACAAAATTCGAGGTTAGGAAGTCTTGGAGAACCTTTTTTTGTGTGAAAAAGTCACTGATAAACTCAATTGGTTGTGCGAAAAGCAGGAAAACAGCAAGATAAAGAAACCATTTACATATGCATGATTGACGCGCGAATGGCGTAGGTGTCCAATTACAGGTATCCTATTTGAAGTCGCTCAAATTGGATACCTGTAATTGGACACCCACGTGATCGCGCGCCGATTACGCGACAAATAGGCGCGCGCAGAACCAATCAAAATCGAGAATTTAGTTATAGATACGATTAATAATGGTATAGGACTGAGTGGAGTCTCGGGCAACGGGAACAATCGGACGACCGCAGCGGGAGTCCGAGAACCGAGGAACAGACAGGGACGACAGTCCGACCACACAGAGAGACACCTCGGGAAAAGAGACCCGAAGACAGAACAACACCAACAAGCAACACACAGCGCGCGCATGACGCGACGCCAACACAGGATGACGCGAACTGCCACACGTCCACAAGATGAGCGACACGTCCAAGTGCCAATCGGGCGCGAAACCACCGCGATTTTTGTTATAGTTTGATTAATCCTTTTATTGATGCTTGTATTTTTAATGATTGTGTGAAGGTACTGATTTTAATTTTTTTTTAAATAAATAATAATAATAATAATATTCTAAAGCGCTTTACAAGCAAGATTAAGTGTTAAAAATATTTAAACGATCAAATATTAAAAATATTAAAACAAATCATATGCTAGTTTAAAAAGGTGTGTCTTCAACTTTGATTTAAAAATAGTAACATTTGGACTGGATCGTATTTCTAGAGGAAAATCGTTCCAGAGGGATGGTCCAAAATGAGCAAAGGTCTGATCACCAAAGGTCTTGTGGTAAGTACTTGGGACCTTCAGGAGGCTCTGAATGCAGAAACATAGTAGATGGGCTGCGATAGAGTGATCGTGTAAAAATTCTTATATATATTCTGGGGCTTGATTATTGAGAGCTTTGTTTACAAAATGCAGAAACTTAAATTGGATACGATAAATCACTGGAAGCCAGTGAAGATGATATAAAGCGGAGGAAATGTAAACTTTGGAATCCTAAAGATTTATCGAGCAGCGGCATTGAGCGCCTTCTGAGGACGATTTGTCTGGCACTTGGGAATGCCAAAGAGAAGAGAGTTGCAATAGTCCAGGTGAGAAGTTACAAATGCGTGAACAAGAGTCTTCGTAGACTCAGGACTGAGGAATTTACTGATTTGGCAAATTTTATAAAGCCCATGAAAAGCTTTACCACAAGTCTTAATTGCGGTTTTCCAATCATCAGGGACATAAGCGTGTTAAATACCTTTTTGTTACTTATTTGCTTCTTCACATGCGGGACATTAGGACCCACTTATTAGGGCTTCATAGCTTAGATGGTAGAGCAACGCACCAGCATAGCGGAGGTCATGGGTTCAAATCTCTTTGTTGCCTTGAAATTTTTTTCAGGCTAAAAAAAATTTTTTTTTCAACACAACTTTATTGACAAGCAAAAGTCCATTTACAACACAACAGTATGCCTAAAACTAACTAACTTAAACTAACTTAATTTAACATAATACTTAACAAAAAAAAAACTTATATACATTTACAATCGTAGTTAACGACACTACTGTTATGATTTTTTTTTTCTTATCTTAAATTTTAATACTTAACTAAAATACAATAGGCCCAGATCTCACTAAGAGAGATTACAGCGTTTCATCATATTAAATTCAGGCTAAAAAATGCAATTGCTTTGAAATTGCTTACACACTGAGAGGATCATTTCATCCATATCAAGTATTTATTGGTTTAATTTTACTTCTGTATTTAGTTATTTTTTTTCGGCCAGTACCAACAATTAGTATATTTAAATGCAATGCTACCATGGCTTCACAGTATATGGCACTTGGGGTCTTTTCATCTTTTTTAAACGATTTGTCTTCCCTTGCCACCCTCTTGACATGAGGTTAGGCCAGTACCTCAACTTTGTATGACAAGTTACGTGTTGTGGACTATCTATACTTGGAGCCGTTTGCTAACCTCACTAAATCACCGTTTGCTTTCCTCTGACACTTAGGAGACCTTTGCTAATGTTATTTTTCAAGCTAGCGGTGCTTGCAGAATTGCTTTGGTTTTGTAGACGGAAAGGTGAGGCCCGTTTCCTGGCCCGACAAACAGCGCTGTATAATGGCTACAAGGGTCCGTTGCTGTTCCAAACGGTCTGGTAGTCAATTTGTATGGCCCGGCGAGTGGAGGAAAAACGACTCGACAGTTCTATGCTAGCTGAATCTCATTTATACAACTTACTGGTACAGTATGCTATGGGCACATGGATGCTGCTTACCCCTATCGTCCACAAATGCAAGGTTCTTTAAAGGAGCAAAGCTGACGCGGAATGAGATGGACTGGAATAGTACCATGAGTAGCGGACATAATTAATTACTTTAAAGACTCTTAGATTTTAAAAAGAATCTAAAAGTTCAACTCAGTGCAGTGGGAAAAATTTCCATTGATTGCACTTTGCCTTAAAATTCTTGGTCTGAATGTTTGGAATATTTTGAAACTATCAATACTGCAACTGAGCATTTTTTTGTAAAACGGCTAACATTCATGAAACATCAGATCAGTTCAACTGAAGTTCTGTAGGTGGTAACGTTTCATTTTTACAAACCGTGTGTAGTTAACAACCACTCAAACCACTATCACTCTGGCTTTTTCTTTTTTGTGGGTATTTCCACGAGACTGTATCTGTGATCTTCTTCGAAGTAGTCTTGTGTCCGCTTTGGGAGGATTTTTCGTCCCTGCCCATTCTTATAAGCCATTCTTGAGCAATTTTTTTTTAGATATTGAAAGACGGTAAACATTTTTGTATCTGTTGGAGCTTTGCTTGAGCAACATGGAACTGCACAAACAAGCATTTTGACAAACAAAAGCCACTACAAGGAGAAACAAGGAGTTTCAAATAAATTACATTTTCCCGCCAAACTTCAGGCTGGGCTCTTTGACGTCACGCATACATTACCAGCTCCAAGATGGCGGCGTTCAGTTGTTGAGTTTTGGGCTACCGGTAGTTCAGAAAGATATTTCATAGGGTTTTAGCGCTCGTTGGAAGCTAAAACCCTATGAAATTCTCTTTTTGGTGAATAACATATCTTTGTATAAACTCTTTATTGGCGTAAAGAAAGTAAATGGCCATGTTAGAGTGAACTTCTCCTTTAAGAAAATTAGAAATGATGATGCTAACCGTAATGTCTCTAAGCTCTGTCCCTTTAGCTCTGCCACTGAGACTGAGACCTTCCTCTTTTTGCTCGGAGCAAACGTTTTCATTGAAGACTTTCCTTTAACTGCCATTGCAGTCTCCTCATCTGTCTTTTACCAGTTCTGCATCCTGTTGCTAAACTTCAATATCTGTCTCTTTGAATCGTTCAGTAATATATGCCATAGAGTCGTCAAATGGAGTATGTACTGGAGCAATCCCACTGTTTTTATTTTCCTCGTATTTTCTTCTATTATTCTTTCTCTAGCAGGATGTAGTGATCACGTACAGATTTCGGATTCACATCAAACTTGGCAAATTCATTCAAGGACTTAATCTCCTACCCAGGGCCCGGTTGTTCAAATCTGCGATTAGCGATAAATCACGATTAACTATGCTAATCGGCAATGAAAATTTTATCTGCGATTAGATTGCGTTGTTTAAATCCCGATAAGTGCTAGACTGACTCTGATAGGCGGGTTAAATTTAATACACCTCTAAAGGAAGATTAACTTCCTAATCGGCCGATTAAACTTGAAACAAAATTGCCGACTTGTTGTTTCACCCCTCTCGCATGAGACATAGACGCCCACAAAGTTATCGATTTATCGATAGTAAAATTTCTTATAGCGATCAAGAGCTTCAGGCTCGCTACAGATTTGGCAGAGTGTCTATTCAGTACATTATAAAACCTCATAGAGGCGGATTTATTAAGGAACAAGAAGCTTGAGAAGCTTAAAAATCGGGCGCTTAATAATTAGCTATCTGTTTTGACTTGAAAGGCAGGGTACAGTACAATAAAAATCACTGGAAAAACAGTCACTTAAACCTATTCAGGCCGGGGGGGGGGGGGGCTTTTGAGGCCCGCGCTGACTTTGGATGCTTATAACTTTTTCAAGATTCAACCAAACGCTGCCAAACTTTGCGCGTTTATCTAAAATTTATCTCGCAATAATTTGGTAGGATTAGTTATTGTGCCAGTAACTTGAAATCACCATGGCAACGCCATTTTGACAGGCTTGTTTTCTCAAATTTGAATTTTTCGTGTTTCTATTTAATAATGAAAATCTGGAATGTTTTCAAGATTGCATTACTACTTAATGACATAATGGTCTCAATTTATAAAAATATATTTCGCACAATACAAATAAACGATTGAACTAGACGTCTAGAAAATATAAATTTGTAACACTTAGCAAAGTGCAGCCTTTTCGCAATACTTAATAAAGGCGGGGTTTTTACCTATAGACCAATTTTTCCAACGCTTTAGGTGGCTGACGCATTTCAGTATTTTCCAGCCCTTACACTTTAATGGAACAGAATACAACTCCTAATCAGGTAACTACTTTTGTCAAGAAAATGATCACAACTTATTGACCAATGATTAGGTATTTGTTTCATACCATTACTGTAATAGCGGAGCTCCTTAGCGGCCCGTAAGGGCCGCAGAGCGGAGCACCATACCCATAAAAAAAAACACATGAAAAAAAAAAAAACATGAAATAAAATAGGAAACCTCTGCATCCGAGTTTTCATGGTCATCATGGCTAGCGGCATGCCTCGCGGGCGCGTACGGCGGCGTACGTACGTACGGTGTTGCGCACATCCGGGATCTTGAAAGGTCTTGACAACTCGCGCAGTACTGGCGCGAAATAATTTTGCAGTGTGAGGTCTAAACAGCTAGTCTGAAAGTTAGAACTTCAGACAAACACATTTATTTTGGCTCCTTGTTATGCCGATGACTACAAACGAGAGCAGGGTAAACTTAACTTCGAGAAAACAGGGTTTAAGCGATTTGCGACGGGAAAGAGATCGCGAGAGATCCAGAAAACCCGGACAGAAAGCAGGCGAAAAAGTATAGCAAAGCGCCTGTCGAACCTGGTAGCAAAGTAGCGAAGAAAAGCGACTAAAATAGCAAGAGAGGTGCCGAGGAAACAGGCAAAGAAATAGCGGAGAACAAGGGAACGGAGATAAAACGAGCAGACGAGTGTACCTACTGTGGCCAACTGGTGAAGGTGAGTACAAAACTGCAGTGTTTCCGTCATTTAATATCTCTACGTTTTGTCTTAAGCTTACTTTATACGCAAAGTAAGCTTATATTGACGGCACATTTTACTTGCTTTCGCCACTAAGCATTTGCTTGTGACATGAACAATGTTGAAAAATACTATTCGTTAAAATTCAGTTTTACCAGGTTTTACTGATCAAATAGGAGGATTTGATTATGTAAACAAATAATTGTTGGGCCTTCGAGGAACGAATTCACAAAGAATATCACTTCAACACATCTCGAAGAAAATTAAGCTTACGATTTTTAAATGCTTGTGATATGATTATTTTGTTTTACAGTGCTGGAAGAGCAGTTGAGATGAGAATGAAAGTGATGTCAGTTTGCACGAAGCACCTGGAATTTCGTTAACTCCGAGTGAAATAGATCGATTCAGTGTATGCAGTTTATTGATATTCATGATGGAGGTAAAATTACTGTTCATTTAGTCAGAGTAAATAAACTTCAGCTTCATTACTTAGCTCTTTCGTTCCCAAATATATTAAATAATCCACTTGTCATGTAGTTCTGTTCACTATTGAGCGTTCATGTGGATTACATAACAATGTCAACAATTTTGAGATTTTGAGGTCTGTTTTGCTGGTTTCATTCAGAATGTCAACAGTAAATGTTATATTTGTCATAAAAAAATCACGATCTTGTTGTGGAATTTGGAAAATGCACACAACAAAGGTTAATGACTACTGGAAAACTGGAATCTTTGTGAGTAAATTCATGCCATTTTAGACACTGTATGCAGCTGTGCATGCAAACTTATTATTAATTAAATGTGTATCTTTAAAAATCTTAGTATTACTGTTAAGAGAAAAGCTTTTAAGATGTGGCAATGTTTTTCCTATGCATGTACATGTATATATAGGGGTAGAGGGGAGGGGGAGTATTTAAAGGTCAAACCTTTTAAAGAGGGGGTGTAAGGGTTTGCAGTGATGCTTTGAGTTTATTAAAATATCAGGACCTGAACAATCGATGGAATCGATAATCGATGGCAATCGATAACAATCGATGACAATCGATATCAATTAATCGATTGATATTGATAATCGATGAACAATCGATCGCTAAAGTTTTTGTGATTATCGATTGTCATCGATTATCAATTTCATCGATAATCGATGACAATCGATCAATTAACTAACATCGATTTTCATCGATTATCAATATCATCGATTACCAATTCAATCGATCATTTAACTGCCATCGTTTTTTATTTGACTAGTATTTGATAAATATGTTTACTTTAAAACACACGGTCTCTCTTGGATGTTATATTTTATTAGCAACAACAATGATAACCTTTCCAAAAAATGTCAATACAACGAGAAACTTACTAACTTAACAGTAATAAGGCAATAATTATTTAAAACAAACGTTTTGAGCTTAAGTCTTATTCGCCTCCATCAACGAAGCGTACGCTTTTCGGTCTGGTTTGCTTTCGAACCAACTCCTGGCAAAGTAAATAGAAATCGCAACTTACAGAATTCCTCGCTGTCTAAGTACAATGTAATTTTTCTAAAACTCTGTCTTGTAGTCCATAAACATTTTCTCGCTCGTCCGAAATATTTCAAATCAAACAGTAGCAGAGAGAACTCAAAAATACGTCGTCCATACGTCGGAACGAAAACAAGACAACAGTGGGAGTCTGGGGATGAGTTTCGCCTGTCACGTCCGCCATTTTTGACTCGGTCACGAATAACGAAGTGTCTTTGGAATTCTAGCGCTAGCAAACAGTAGGAAACTCGAATGAAAAACAGAAACATTAAAGCTTATGATGTAAACTTCATCTCAATGGAAAGGAGCTTTATTATTTTTTTTTACAAAACAACATATGTAAGTATTTACTTCATGCTTCGGATTGATTGTGTGTTTAATGCCAATCGATGGCAATCGATGAAGTTCGCGACCACCAAAGTGTGATTATCGATTGATCATCGATTGGCCGATGCCAATCGATGCCAATCAACAGTAATTAATCGATTGTCATCGATTGATCGATTGATTTTCCGATCATCGATTTTCATCGATTGTTCAGGTCCTGAAATATTTACAGTAGAACCCTGCTAACTCGAACTCTGAAGGGAAACGAAAATGAGTTTGAGTTAGCGGGGTTTTTCGAGTTAGCGGGGTTGATTGAATATTTTATTTGCCAAGTTAATAATTGATAGTTTACTGATTTTTAAGCACTTCAGTATACAGTACTGTGCAAATTGAACTTATCTTGCCAGAAACTCTAAAGCGACCACACATTCTTTTGTTAAGAGTGGAAAATGACTGTCAAATACATGATCTGTTCATTGCTATAATCAATGGGCAACCGTTGCGAGTTGCAAGTTCTGGAATTCGAGTTATCAGGGTAAAAAGTTTGACCCAAATTTTGTTCAAGGGAAACAAAATTTAGTTCGAGTTAGCGGGGTTTTCGAGTTATCAGAGTTTGAATTTAACCGAGTAAAAATGACTGAAAAGTGGGGTCAAATCCAAGGGAAATGGAAGTGAGTTTGAGTTAGCAAGGTTGTTCGAGTTATCCGAGTTCGAGTTACCGGGTTTTTTTTCTGTAGTTGACTTCGCAGTTATCAGTAAAAAAAAATAGTCTGTGCTGATACATCTCTGTTAAATATATAAGGTATCCTTTCGCATCCAGTAGTTTTGCTTCACTTTATACAAGCTTGCATTAAGTGTTTTGTTTTATAAATTATTGATTTTCATACCAATTAATCAATTTTAATTTAATCTGTGGCATTTGACTTTTTTTAGGGTTAACATGAATTTCAGAATTTGCAGAGCCACAGACACAAAAACAGAATGTGGACAAGGACATCAAAAGAAAACAGGAAGGATTAAGATTATCCAGCTTGATGTTTGGGTGTCTTCATGATGCCATTTTCAAGAGACTAGTAAATTACATGTAAATTGAAATCAAGAAAAGCTGCAAATGAGCAAAGTTTATATTTTAAATGTTAACGTATTTACAGTGTACTTCAGAAAACAACTTCTTGATTGACCTGTCTCTTTCACATCTTTTTAGATGTAACAAGGGCATTATGAAGTGATCTTTTTAAGAATAATTTATGCAGCCAAAACAGTAACAGCAGAAATGAATGGGAGTTTAAAATTGCTATTTTCAATGTTTTGGCTGGTAAGAAACCACATGTGACCAAGCTAAAATCTCTTTGGCCGGTTAACATGACCTGTAAGTGTCCAAATATTTTGAGCCCTCGACTACACAGGACTTACATGTAGTTGTCTAATTACTGTATATCATAAGATCTTTGGTTGACCTTGGGGGAGGTAGTGGAGTTAAAAAGCAATGTAATAATTTGAATTTGGATTGGTAATGCTGAAACTGGTGGTACTGTAATTCTTAAGTATAGACGTTAAAATCGTGATTGCAAGCAATATGCAATACCAATTTCATTCTTATGTGTTGTATGCTGCGTACAATTTATAAGAACAGCTATAATGTTAAAATTAGTGAAATATTCTAAAGCCAGATTAAATTTGCAGTATCCATTAGGTACCATGAAGCAACCAAATTGTGACTCATTTGCTTACTTTGTGAACTTCATGACGAATGGGCAAAATGACTCCACAAAAATGTGTACAATAAAGCATACAAATTTTTAAAAGAGCAGTCAAAGTATTGATGCTTTTTTTCTTGCATAGTTTTATACACAAGCAAACATGATTCTATTTTTTCTGCGTAATCAAAGAACAAAACTGAGTTTGAGACACACAAACAATATTCTATCTTCCCAGAATTTTTGTTTTTTTATTTCTGTAAGTGAAGTGAAACCCCTTAAGAGGAAGGGGACTCAAAAAGACATGTAAAATTAAAAAAGGTGCTATCATCCTTTTTTTGGGGGGGGGAGGGGGGTGGGATGGGGTTACAGAATGTCCCTTCTTTGCTTCCAGTTAGTTTCACTCCGGTTTGCTTGTAGTTAGGTTCACCCCTGTTTGCTCGCAGTTAGCTTTATTCATCCGGTGTGCTTGGGATTAGCTTTCACTCTAGTTTGCTTGTGGTTAGCTTTCACTCCGGTTTGCTTGGCATTAGCTTATGGCAATATGCTGTAAACCCTTTGCTACATGTATGACCTCTGCCATTTCCATTCAAAATTAAAATATAGGCAAATAGTGAAAATAAAAACAAATGAATGAATGAAAAAAAGAAAATTAACCATATTCTTAATGTAGATGTATATTATTTCCTATATACTCTAAATGTTAAGTGCTTTGCTAATTTACCACGTGATATGCCTATCTACCCCAACATGCAGCCCTACTACCCCCTCCTTATCTACGAAGGTTACATAATTACCCGTTTTGCAGCATAATTTCCCATCCAGACTTCTGGATCATAATGCTGTCGGTGGAATTAAAACGTTTTGATTGATTTTGTTTGTTCTCGGCTTATTTGGTGTTGCTGTATACGGTACTCCCATATAAGGGCTATACGGGTATGTGCTGCTCAACAGGGTATGCCTTTTTCCTCTCTGACTCTGAAACAGGGTATACAAATCACTCTTTTGACTGTGGAACACTATCAAGTTTAGCTATGAAAATCCGCTCCTCTAATTGGTTTTTCTCCAAGCCACAGACAAAGTCAAGTGAGCGCTTTGTGATGTACGCTAGTGTTTTTATATCTATCTTCATATATTTTTCATTGTGGATATTGTCTGGAACAGGGTACCTATTTTGCACTGTTTGTCTGGAACAGGGTCGCAAATTGAGCCGTTTTTCTCTGAAACAGGTCCAGAGTCTCAGCGACTCAGTGGCACACCCCTTGAGTAAATTTTAGGGAGTACCTCTTCCCCCCCCCCCCCCCCCGGGACACGGTAAAAAAAAGTAAGTAACAATATTAAAATTTATAAAAAAAAAAATAAAACGAATATTATATTCTTAGCCTTAAAATTGTACAATGGCTTGAATTCAGGTTTCAACAAAGTGCAAAATAATTAACTGGGGAGCTCCGCTTTTAGGCTTGCCTAAATCTATATATTAGCAACTGGTGAAGAATAGTAGTATTAACCCAAAGTATAAGGGCTGGAAAACACTGAAAACCATTTTAGCCGCGTTTCAAGGAATCCAAAAAAGCTTTACTTATCCCATATATATTTGTTTTGCAGTATTTTGTTAATTTTTGGACGATTATGGGGGATGTCTGGGAGGCGATAGTTTTTCTCAAGGGATTAGTAAAATTTAGACAAATAAGAAATATTGGAGATTTAATGTGATTTTAAAATTTGAAGTTAAAAATTGGTGGACGGACACCAAACAGTCTCCTGACAACCCGGAGTGCTCTTGCGAGGGGGTCAACTGTTTGGAGGTGTTTCCATTCTTTTCTTCAATCCCTTCTTTAAATCTCTTAAGGTTCCATTCAAATTCAGGTAGAACCCCACCTTAAGTTTTGTTCTTGTGAGAAAACAACAGAAGTCAAAGGTTGCGTGATATAACCAACCATGGATTTTAATTCTCCCTCCCTTTCCATCTCCTTAGCCTTTCACCCCCACCTGTCCCTCCCTTTCTACTCTCATTCAATTTAATGTTTGTTTACATTTCCTAACCAATTCAGTATCGTACTAATCTGTGCCAAGCAATCAGATAATAACAGAAATTTGCCTTAATTTTGATCTCCCATACCAAGACCTTAGAGTATAAACCGCTAATAAAACAAAACACACTTGATAATAATTCTCTGAGGTTATACACCTTGCAGTATTAACGTACTAACGAACTTGATAACAAACCCCATGTCGTACTAAGGATTTTTACTGATCAACATAGAAAATAAGTTCACAATGGTTTGTTCCCAAAAGGTTTTTTACTGTACAGAGGGTCTGTATATTGACCTGTAACTTGTATACCGTATTGAAAAATTCAGAACGAACCGACTTCTGCCCGCTACCATGATATCATGTTGAAAAATTAGCTCGTTCGAAACCGTAGCAAAATCGTTAGAGACAGTGAAGATACAGCCGTTTACTGGCAGTCTTTGAAAATCCTGAATTTCGTCAAAATGAGCCAAAATAAAGTTTTAAATTTCCTTTATCAATATGGTTCTTATCTTTTTATTCAATTCTATGAACTGCTTTTATGCAGTACTGTCCACAAAGATTTCAATTTCCTCAAAGTTTCGGAACAAATGGATACAAAATATTTCGTGCAGAATGTAATTTGATTAAGCGAATGTTTTCACGTCTATAAATACTTCAAGCAGTGAATGAAAAACCGTTTTGTTTTCATCGATGAGAACCACTTTCAAATAGTTTTAAATGCATAAAAAATAACAATCAGATCAGAATACAATAATTATTAATGTAAGGTCTCGCTATTATGTCTCGGCAGAGATACTTCTTTTTTGCAAGTTCAAATGTATGCAAATTTCGTGTGAAATGTAATTCGATTCCATTGTCTTGTTTTTAAGAAAGTTGTATTTTCGTGAATAAAACCCATTGGCCTGTTTTGTTTTCCTGATCATGTTTGTCTGTGATTTTTACAAAACATGTGGTCTTTTTTTTCGGAACTTTAAGTTGTACAAAAAATTCCTATTTTGAACACAGATGTCACTTCCGGAATTTTTCATCTAAAATTCAATTGGTATTTAATTATAATTATTCGAAGTTTTCATTTTCAAGTCATCTTTTCATTCGATAGCTTTACTGATCTCGTAAAAAATTCCATTCAAGTTCACACCAATACTGTACATTGCCAATGTTTTGCTGACGTCTTGAGAAGCGTCTTACTAACGTCACTAGTCAAATCTAAAATATATCCAAACCATGTTGTGCAAACATTCTACTCTTTGTGACAGGCGACTTTGACGCCCAACTGTGCGGAAATGAAAATCGACATACTTCTTGCTAAATATATAAAAATAGTTTTAAAGTGGAGTCCGCCTCAAAAAAATGTACCGCCAGATCACACTGCTATTTGTAGAAACCAGCAAAGCGTCTAGTTTCAAAGTTTCCCACAAAAACATTGCGTGACATGAATGACGTTACCCCTTTTATTTACAAAAATAGCTTCAACTTGTCAAAGCAACTACAGTTTCACAATGGTGATTATTAGTACTTTACCCCTTAAGCTTTTTTCTCTGTCCTCCCGCCGAAGCAAAGAAGAGAACCAGATTGCAGATTAGCCCAAAAGTCGACCCAGTGTTCCTACAACGATTTACTGTCAAAACTGAAATGAAACCGATTGGCCCAGGCTATCCCCGTCATTTTTAGCCGACAGGAGACTATCGTCTAGGACGATCAAAGGGTAAACTATAAATCGGCCACGCCCGATTAATAAGTCCTTGACGGTTCTTGTCGTTTTTCGGTGCCTATTCATCTTCGGCATCTTTCTCATCCACCTATCGTTCTGTCCTGTGTCTGTCATCACACGAAAGAAAAGCTGATTCTCAAAAAATCTGCCACAAAAGGAAATTGACAAAAACAATATGAAAACCATATATCGAAAGTTTCTTATTCTAAAATTTTATCATACTTCTTAATTCAGAGCTACAAAGAAGTTCCTCCTTTTGAGTTATTGATACTGTTCTTACAGTACCTCTTTCCACTAGCGAAATTTTACAAAATTCCTTCGCGGCAAAAAGGTAGCACGAATCCAGAACAGACTCCAATCGAGAGTGGGTTAATTCTAGATTACTATTAATTAACTATTACAACATTCATTTTTAAAATAGTTTCCCAAGCCGACTAAGCTAACTTAATGTCGAGTGTATCTTTCAGTAAACAAAACATGCCGTTATGACGCCGGAAATCCAGCTCACGCATACTATACCCCGTGACTCACGCAAACCTCCGACTTACGTGCTACTACAGTCATTCCTTTCTAAACATTTTTTTTTTGACCACCACCGTACCTTTCTACCCAAAAAACTCATGAAACCGCCCGGTTTTAACCTGTTTTAACCTTTCAAAAATTAGAGCGTTCGAAACTAAATAAGATCCGTAATCACAAACAACATACAGCCGTTTACCAGCATTCTTTAAAACTCCTGAAACCCTTCAAAATCAGGCAAAATAAATCTTTGAAATAACCTTTATCAATGTTTCTTATTTTTTATTCAGTTCTATAAAATGCCTTTCATACACTACTGTCAAACAAAAATTTCAATTTCCTCAAAGTTTCAAGACAAAAGAATAACAAATATTTCGTGCACAATGTAATTTGATTAAGCCAATATTATCACGTCTAAAAATACTTCAAGCAATTCAGTGAAAACCCGTTTTTGTGTTTTGCTGCAGCCGCAATGGCTGCAAGCAAAACACATTGAGAGCTGAAGTTTGTGCCGTAAGGGACGTAAGGTGTAAGGTGTAAGTGCCGTAACAGAGGAGAAATCTGAACTACCGATGTCAATCAAATCCATGAACAAACAAAATCGAAACCAATGAACCGTAGCGCTGATCGCATTCGAAGTTACGGGCCAAAGTATTCGAACGCAAACCACGTTGGACACGTTGGAAAACAGAAAACCGATTTAAAAGTATATCGCATTGGGAAAGAAAACAAACTGTGGCGCGACCAGTCCAGTTTTATGAGAAAATTATTCTGCAGTTTTCATCATTTACGAAAAGAGCGAAGACTTGGAACCTCGCCGAAGGTCATAAATATTTTCTCCAAAGGACCGGTTAGTGCACAGTTTGTAAACTTTCGCTTTGAAAATAAACTTACCCTCACCTTGTCTACACTGTCTACAGCATACTAGTACTGTATTAACTCTGAACTTCATATTTTAAAATAAAATGTATGAACGTGTAACTTGTCACGCAAAGACAGCTGGAAAGGAATATACCAGCTGGTAGGCTGCACCGCTAATTGTAGCTGTATTCGAGCTATATAAAAGACAGCTAGAAACGAATTAATACTAGTAACATCACAATGGGAAAGAAACTTATTCAGTGGTGCACACCGTCGAAAACAAAGAAATATTAAAGGAAGTTCTCATTCACCAGATTCACTGCATCAGATGCAACATTCGTCAGTTCGTGTTTAAATGCGTGGCGACCAGTTTGTTTACTAGTTATTAAAAAATAATACGGTCTTCATTTAATAAACAGTTCATCCTTAAATTTCAGCTTTTCTACGACTGACAGGTAGGTACTATAGTATAAGCCCCGCTAAAATAGCTGGAAAGGGAAAGTTTTTTGAAAAATGAATTTTTGACTGCCAGACGCGCTGGCGCCACATGTTTATTTTGTGAAGATTAATTAAACGCCGTGAAAAATAGAATTTGATGTCCAGCGAGCCACTGCATCTTCGGCTACGCAGTCCTCAGTGAATCCTCCAACTTCACAAATTTCTAAAACTTTAAGAAAACGAACTTTCGCAGAATCAAAAATTGGTCCTTATCGATCTTCCGATCTTGTTGTGAAGACACTGAAATTCGACGAGTGTTCATGCGTGAAGGGATGACTGACGAATGATAATAATTATTTGTAAACTTTCGCTTTCAAAATGAACTTTGCGTTACGTTCAACGCCGTCTTTCTGTTGTTGTACGCCGGTGCGCGTGCGATTATTTATAATTTCTGAATTTTGCATATTTAACTCAGGGTGACACAACAAGTTTGTTAAGAGTTAGTTGTTCCAGTGTTTAATTTGGGTGAAAGTGGTTAAAGAACCACTGTCTTGTCACTAATAAATATATCACATTGAGTTCTTATAAGGTCAATAGATTCTGTCTTTTTCGTTGTTGTTAAAACGCTACCATTGTGACAATGATTCCAAATACAGCTAACGGTAACCAGTGAGATAACGCCACTAAAAGAATCACATTGAGTTCATTGAGATTTTTTTATAATGTTAAGAGTTACTGTTTTTTATCAAAGAGACAATCATGTCAGACATTACGTTAACTTACTAGTAATTAAATTATGTTTGCTGTCTTTGATTTCAACATAACATTGATCAGTAAAATTATCAGGATTGAATTAACACAAAGTGACTACAATATAGTGCAATTATTAACCTGCACACAAGTGACAGACAATAAAAGACGTTGGATTTCAATCTCGACTCACTTGTCTTTCATCAACATGTTCCCTAAGACTTTGCTCTAGCAGCAAAACACATGGACCCATTGGGGCCCTATTTTTTTTTCGTATCAACGAAAACCACTTTCGAATAATCAATACATGAAAATAACAATAAGATCAAAAGGAAGAAAGGAACCTTTCTAATTATTTGAAGACTTTCAAAGCCGTGATATTTTGCATCCAATCCGCGATAAAATTTAATTACAACAAAATCCAAGTTCTCATTTTGAAGTCCATTTTTTTCAGTTGATACCTTTATCCAAGTTGTGAAAAATTCCATTCAAGTTCCTATTAATACTGTACATTCCCAATATTTTGCTCAGGTCTTCAGAAGCGTCTTACTAACCAAATCTAAAATAATTCCAAAACATGCTGTACAAACATTCTACTCTTTGTGACAAACGACTTGACGACCAATTGTTCAGAAATGAAAATCGACACAGTTCTTGCTAAATAAAAAAAAGTTTTACGGCGGAGTCAGGCTCAAAAAATATACCGCAAGATCACACCCCCATTCATAGTCAGAAACCAGCAAACCATCTAGTTTGCTAAAAAAAACACTGCGTGACATCAATGACGTTACCTTTTTCATTTACAAAAATAACTTTAACTTGTCAAAGTAAGTGCAATTTCACAATGGTGAATATCAGTACAGTATGGGGCCCAGTTCTCGGCCGGGTCCAGTTCTCGGCCACTTTGTGTTTAACGCGTTTTTTCACACTCCAGTTGAATTAAAAGAAAAAGGTATTTCCTTCAAACGATAGACTGATTCATGTGCTTTAAGTATCTTGAGTTTGATCGTTCAATTCGATATAGAAAGCTCACACGTCGAGTTTACGCGGAGGTAGGTGAATTTGCATTCCCGAAAAATTTGTTTGTTTACGGCTCCTTAAAATTCATGGATGTAGTTAAATTCGTATTTTATCCAAAAGCCCCCACCATACGAGCTAATTTTTGGCATGTGAAACGTAGAATAATTCAGCTTTCTGCTTTAGTTAACTTTTCGTTGAACCGTTGTATTTTTTGGTCTTAATTTACTTCGAAATTTTTTCTTGCGACGTTTGCGTATTTGCCAGTTCTCGGCCACCCTGCTCGCTATCACAGCTTAGCGCTTGGTTTTTAATATAATTTCATCTGCTGCTGCCAGAATGAAAGAAATAAATGTTTTAAAAATAAAGTTCAATCTTATCTCTAAGTTTTGAGCTGACTCTTGTCTTGTCTATTATTTCTACAACACCTAAATCTTTCAAGACCTTTTCACTGCAAAATAAACCATCTAAATGCACGGGTCACACAATGCGGTTTTGCCAGAACCTGCACATAGGCAACTAGGCGCGTTAAAATCCTTCTTTTCTAAAGTAAAACAAAGCCTCATAAAAATAATTTGGGATCGATGTAACATAAATAGGTTTACAGAGTGATTTTATGACTGTGAAAATTAATTGAGCATTTTTTTTTACAGATAATTACGCACAAGCTTTTTAGTGGCCGAGAACTGGGCCAAGGTGGCCGAGAACTGGGCCCACAAATGGAGCTTTTATTTTTACTATTGCTCGGGCAAATTAATTTTTGACCGGTCGATAGCTTTACACCAAAAAGCTGAATAATGTAGCTAGCTCTGGGAGAAATTTCAAGTTCCTGCGGTTCTTCTGAGGTAAGAAATACAAGTTTACGTCAAAAGTGGCCGAGAACTGGGCCCCATACTGTACTTTGGCCCGTAAGCTTTTTTCTCTGTCCTTCCGCCGAAGCAAAAAAACACAACCTGATTACACATTAACCCAAAAGTCGACCAAGTGTGCCTGCAACGATTTCCTGTCAAAACTAAAATGAAAACCATTGCGGTATGCGTCACCCGTAGCGGTTTTGTAGCAACCCTAAGCTATCCCCGTCTTTTTGGCCGACAGGAGACTATGCTCTAGGACGACCAAAGGGTAAACTATAAATCGGCCACGCCCGATTAAAAAGAAAGTTCACCGTTTCACGGGCAGTCCACAATGTATAGGGGGATGGTTTGGTGGTGGGTCCACCTTGTTGGGGACTTAGTGTTCTTTTGTGAACTCACCTGCCGTAGGGTGAATTTGTAAAACAAATAAATATCCCAAATGCTATCCGCCAAGCAGAACGAATACATAAAGTGGCCAACAACTGCAGCCGCCATCAGTGACCAATTAGTTTTACGTGGCTGCCTCTGCTTTCCTTGGCATGTTCTACATTCAATATTGTGGATGCCATATTGGAAACCATGACTGCGCTAACTGAAGGGAAAATTGCATTATGGGATATAAATCGTCGATTATCGAGACAATATAAGTGTTTTTACACCAAGTACTAACCATTAATGGGCGATAAACTAATCGTGCCTCTAATCGGGCTTTGAACAATGTTCTCAATTCCACCAATAAGCTAACCCGGTGTTAGTGATTTTAATCGGCGATTAGGCTAAATCATGGGTTAGTTTAATCGGGGCTTTTAACACTGAATTTGGCCCAAATGTTTACTCACTTCGTAAGAAATATCTGGTGCAGTTAAGCGCGGATGCAACTTTTGTCCTGCATGCGCACACCGTGCGTAAGCTACTAAGAAAAAAATGGATTTTAAGGCATTTATAAAAACGCTTTCTTAGTTTGAACGTTACTAAAGTGAATTAGCTACTATTACAGTTTGAATTTCTTGCTTCTAGTACAATCTGTTATGAAATATGTGGCGGCAGTGACGAACTTTGTCATGCGCTTTCGAGAAAGGATTGCTACAGTATGTAAATTGACTGAATGGTACTGGATGATATACATGTTTTTTTATTGTTGGGCACTGTACTGCACTGCCTTAGCTTGTGTGGGGAATTTTCAGTCGTGAATTAATTAGAATCAATTTCGACCAACTCTCAGTTTTAATTACGAAAAGCCAGGGCACCCAGACAAACGCCATTGCGCCGCCTTCAAGCCTTTGTAGGTGAACACGCGCAAAGACAAACTCGGCTAACACCGGAATCGCGTCCATCGGCAACGTGCTGTCCGAGCTTGAACTCAGGTTAAGCGGAAATGACCAGGAAATACTCTGTGCTTTGGGAAATATCTGTCACAGTGAAACACCTGATAAAGAAAGCTTCTCTCGCGTTGCTAAATTTTACAAAATCGACGACCACATTCCGGAAGCCTAGCAGAAAATGTAAACGAGTTTCCGTCCTGTGTGCGGATTAGGCTACGTAGCTGTTTCAGAAATGCTGGGGACAATGCACGAGAATGATCTATTTGTTATGTCTCCCGAGTTTTCTAATGTGGTTCATATCATTGCAGTGATACCTGCTATACCGTGTTCTGCAGAACGATCATTAAGTGCGTTGTGCAGGTTGAAAACTTACCTCCACAGCACCATGGGGCAACAGCATGTTAGTAACATCGCAGTTATTAACTTTGAAAAATGCCAACTCTGTAGTCAACAACGACATGGATCGTATCATTGATATCTTCGGCCGTCGAAATGGCAGAGACAGATATGTCTTTTAACGTGTTTTGTGTGCTCATATGATAGATTTTTATTTATTTTCACTTCATATATAGGCCTATGTCAGTTCATCGTATGATCCTCGTTTCTCAGTTTCGACTGTTTCGTAAAATTCTGGGCAACCTGCGAGATTTTTTTGAGCAAATGGCTCACCACCCCCTCCTGGCAAAACATTTTCCCCTACGCCTATGCTGATATTATGCTTGTAAGTAGTAAAAGCTTAATAAATTGCACAAAAAGCTTCATAACGTGACTGTGAACTATATCAGTCTTTAAGCAGTTTTATAATGCAATACAGGTAGCGATATTGATCAATAATTAAAGTAAAGAAATGACCTTCGCAGTGAAATTGCCAAGAAAGAAGCCTGAAAAAATTCAGGGCTTCAACTGCGGATAGATGAACATCTATCCTCAGTTCAAATATGAATTCTTTTCTATTCTTTCACGGGAAAAGTAAGCTAAAAGTAAGAATTCGCAGCTGACCTTGCTCCCAATGTGTGGCTTCATAGCTCAATTGGTAAAGCATCGCAACGGTTTCTCGGAGGTCACGGATTCAAATCCTTAAGCCCTGAATATTTTCAGGCTTCCCTCTTTGCAATTTCACTGCGAGAATCATTTATTTAGCAGTTTCTAGACCAAAAATTTCCGAAGATTCTCCGATTGTTGTTCGAAGGCCATACGAACGTTTCCGATCATTTTCAAACTTCAAAATATCTTCACAAAATATCTTCACAAAGCAATTTAATGCTGCACTCACGATATTTTCGGCACCAAAACGTGGGGGCTGAGCCCCCCAAATTTTCGTTTTGGGGTGCTACAGGCCCCGCCTGCCGCCTCTGCTCCGCCGCCTATGAGGTAGCCTGCGTAGCAAGCGTCGAAAGGGAAGGAAGAGAGAGGGGAAAAAAAGAAGGGGGAGGTACAGTTCCGGTGTTGAGAAAATCCTAAAATATGACAGTGAGAACGGGCCTCGCGAAGCTCTGGGTTATTGTTGGCTAGTAACGGACAAAATACAGCAGACAGAATACAAACAGAAACTGAACAACAACGAACTGCACGATTAATTTAGAACAGACTTACAAACCAATAAACTTCCTACCAATTTGTTGCTAAGAAAAGTTTCTGGCCTTTTTTGGGAACCAAACCTCCTTCGTTCCATTGGAGAGCTTCAAGTGTTTGAAATCACGGCCACAAATGACAAGTCACGTAACCAGAATATAAAAAACCCTCAACTGAAAGGGCATACAGATCTGAAAATTAAATTCAGTGCAAACCTATGTAAAATGTCCGCATGCTTAATGCTTCGTATGTTGTTTGTGAAATTCGCATTATACAAGTTCAGCAAGTTATAGCGTAAAAAACATCCGCATTTTCAGACTTTCTTCAGAAGCGTTCCATTCTTAGACGTTAACGGTGATTCCATGCGTAGGATTATAAAGAGGGCTATGTTATCTTCGTTATCTTTACGGAACTCTGCTTTCTTTCCTCAAAGTTTAGGAATTTTACATTCTAGCGCGCTGTTTGGGACTGGCACAATTACGCGCGCGCGCAATACCTTTTTTTTTTCAATGCAGTTGTCCTCCCAACCAAAAATTTACCATTAAGCATTACCAAACGCTCCAAAACGGCTTTCCACCAAAAACCATCGTTAGCAATTCCTTTTTAGCTACTGCTCACGATCTGTAGTTAAGAAGGACCTCCCTTAACCGGTAATACGGGCAACATTTTTGTTCAACTTGTCTCGCAACAAATTTCGGTGTTGCAAGTTGAAAAAAGTTGTTGCAAAAAGTAGAACTCGGTTCTACTTTGTGCAGCATGTTGCTGCAACTTGCAACACCGAAATTTGTTGCGAGACAAGTTGAGCGCGCGGTAGTAATACGGGCAACAACTCGTTCAACTTGCAATGCAACAATGTTGCGAGACAAGTTGAACAAAAATGTTGCCCGTATTACCGGGCCTTTAAGGAGAGGAGAATAGATTGACGCAGAAATGAACTACAAAAAACGTTAAACACGCTAAAAAAGGATAACACCTCCCCTTCCCTGCTGCACTGAAATGAAATGTTGTGAGACGCCTGACGGGGTGCAGACTGAATATATCTGTCGCCACACCATATATTTATTGCTTTTGTACAAATCCTTGTTCGATATCAGCGTTGTAAAAAAACGTCGATTCACATAACAACTTTTCATTCTCGCTCGGATTGTAATCGAAACTTTGCCTGTTGTTATTCCCCTTCCTACAATGCTATCAAGTCGTTGAAGAGAAACAAGGTTGCGTAGTCTTAGCCACTAATATTAATTCTCCGTGCCGCGATGTTTTTCGGGAATGTCGCTAATGCAGCTCACTACATTTCGAGCACCAATTTTAAATAATCAAGGGTAATCAATTAAAGGTTTGTTCCATTTAAAGTTCGAGCAAGGTTCTTTTGAAATCGACAGAGAAACACAACACTCCTGGATGAAGAGTCTAACCAATCCAAACCAAGAGTTAAATAGAATATTTAATAACGGAGACAGCTGGGGACACTTAAACTTTTAAAGGACAACGATAAATCGTTTTTCTCTAGGGCTCTTTATACTGATGAAGTATGTAAGTAGACTAGTCGGTGTCACTTAATACAACTTGTTAATTGATTTGGGTTGCCAAGAACTCTGGCGACAGTCAGACAATATAGGAGTTCTTTCAAGAGGAGGCTTTATTAGTTTTTTTGCAGGAATGTAAGATCCTTTTACCACTTATGGATTCGAAAGACCCGACAACAGTGATAAGGAAGTTAAGCATTTTCTTGTACAGTTAAATCGTATGTAAATTAAGCCTGACTAAGCGAAACTTGACATAAGCTATCTTGGTGGGCTTTTGCTAGTCATTATCCGTAACCTCTGCCCCTTCAGTTATAGATATTGTTTTCCTTTTGAAAGTGATGCAACGAAAATGGCAGCTTGGTCGAATTTGTTCCTTTGTTTGGGATGTGAATAATATTTCAAATCACCAGCTATACTATGCGAAACTTCGGAAAACTGACATGTTCAATAGAATAAATCATAATCGCACAGACACGACTGTACGTGATAAAAAAGACTAGAAAAATTGAATATCAACGAGCTTTACACAGACAGGCATGTATGAGGCTGATAAATCTCTCAATCGGTTCTCAACGTTAACTCTTTATCAAGAATATTGTTCTTATCTTAAGAGAATGAAAATTAGTCCATGAAATTTCAAAATAAATAATATAAAAAATCTGAGTGAACAATCTGAAAGGTGATCAAGAAAACACTTGATATTTTCCCGGACTTAGACAGAATTCGTGCCACGTTTTAGAGTAAAAAAGTAAACTCATTTGCCGCAGAGTTCTGAACATCAGTCTGTGCCATTTCTTCAAGAGATAGGTCATCAGAGCCAGTCTATTCCGTAGAAAAAAAAAAACGATTTCAAGGATCTCAGCGATGTCAATTCAATCAAGAATAGTCACTTGTGAAAACTCAAAACCTTTTTAAAATATTTTTACTAGAACTCTCATGTGTTCATTCTGCTGTAATGTAATACTTCCCAGCCAAATGCACTAAAAATGAAAGAAAACAGCAGGCTGTGAGCTCTAAACAAAAGATAACTTTTCCTTCAAATTGAAAGAATAAGCTAAACTTTAATTGAGAAAGAATTTCAATTCTTGACACGCGAAACAGTGTTTTAAATTAGTATCAACCACCGTTGCCATATATAGAAAATGCTTGTTTCGTTGACGTCAATAATGCTGATTCTAGTGATGCAGCGTAATGAAACACACGGGAAAAAAATTTAACTTAGGGATGTATTCTCTTATTTTGTGCCAAAAGGAAATATTAATTTTGTTATTATTTTGATTTACACTCAAATAAAACTTTTTAAAAAAAAAAATTCATGATTTTGAAAATTTCTACAAGAATCGATAATCTTTAAGATTAGAAAATCCAAGATTGGCTCAAGCGGCAGTTGGACTGAACAGTTTAATGGTGTTTGTAAGATTGCCATGGTAACATAATATTCGTGACTCAGCGTTTGGAGTTATCGTTGGTTTGTTGACAGCGGCATTGTTATCTACATAAAATCAATTAACTTGATCAAGCATTGATGCGTCGTGAAATCCCTCTGAAGCAGCAGTCCGTTGCAAGCTAAAATCACGCTTTTTGGGCTCGATTATCGTTATATTTAGTATTCCCTTAACAGCACCAATACGAAATGACTTGTTCCGCAGACATCTGAAAAGGAATAATCTTAATATTACAAGGAAACAGCCAATAGCTTCATTCTACCCTTCATTTCAAATTTACTTTAGAAGTATGTCAGCCTACTTAATATTTAAATTACATACTGTTTGTAACAAATATAGTTGAGTATCAGTAAATGGCGCCTCACAAATATCACGTTAAATTAAGTTTAGATGTCGCCAACCAAAGATTGCTCGTTTTAAAGGTAAAGACCCAGCACGAAATGCCAAACGCCAAGAGCACGATTTGCACGCGATACATCGTGATCTCATGTTTTCGTGATTCTTGTGCGTTGCTGCGAAGCTTGGTCGCTCAAGGAAAACAATCATTTTATTTGAACTTCCTGAAATACTAATTGTTCTTATGGTACTGTTTGTTTAATACCTCTTAATGCAATATAAGACCAAAACGCTTGACTAAACCCTTTAACTGAATAGTTGCTATTGACGCCTATCTGCGTCATCAGGCTAAGGATATGAGCCTTTAAAAGGGGCTGCACATGATACCAACGGCTATTCTTATATCTAACTGTCTTCTGGTTTCGAATACCAAGCTCTGTAATCTTCCGTGCCAAGGATCCGTAAGAACAATGGAAACATTTGCTTTTACAGGTAGCCCGTTTTTTATTTGTCTTATCCATTCTGCCATCAAAACGTTTTGTCTAAGTGTGGTGTTTTGTCCTCCCGCGTGAATGATTCGTTTTGCCCACGTTTTCCGGATAAATAAACAAATTTGAAGGCTTTGCCAATACTCTTGGATGAGTACTACAAAAAATATCTCTGCTCCAGTTTTAAAACTTAAATAGAAGAAGAATATTCCCAAAAGAAATTTTGTAGTTTAGGGATAATCTGACCGAAATGTAGCGAGTATTTTGTTAATCGGGCGCGAGATTCTCACTTGATATGGTTTGTTCCTTGCAATTTAGGTCAAGGAAAAGTAAATCAGCTTGGTGGAGTTTTCATCAACGGCAGACCTCTTCCGAAGCTACTGCGATGGAAGATAATCGAACTGGCGCAAATGGGCGTAAGGCCTTGTGACATCAGCCGTCAGCTCCGTGTTTCCCATGGCTGTGTCAGCAAAATCCTGTGCCGATACCAAGAAACCGGTACCGTTGATCCAGGGATAGTCGGTATGAACAAGCCTCGAGACGTCACTCCAGAAATCGAAGAAAGAATTGACCTTTACCGGAAAGAAAATGGAGGGATTTTCTCGTGGGAGGTTCGCGATCGCCTTTTGAGAGAAAATGTGTGCAGCAAGAGTACCGTGCCATCACTTTGCGCCATCAGTCAAATATTGAAGTCAAAGATTGTGCAAGAAAGTGCGGGAAGAGAAGATGCTTTTATGAAGAAGTGCGATGCTGCTAGGTGGCGAAAGAAGTCCAGTGAAGAGAACTGCAATGAAGGCGATGACGAAGAAGAGTCCTACCCAAGCCCAACTATCGTGAAGGAAGAAGATGATCCACCGAGTCCAGCAGATAAGGACGACAGGGAGTCATACTCACCAGGTAAAATATAGAAGCATTTGTCGTGATATCTAAACTTATCAGCACCGCTTTCGGTTTATCAGGGCGCAAATCTAAAAATTCGGTCATAGATACATGTTATATCTAGACCAAGCGTGCAATTAAGACTGTACCCTAAAGCTGTAATTACTGTTACTTTTGTCTTTTGTGTTATAAAGGCATTAACAACATTTCCATTCTGTTCATCCGTTAAAGTAAAAATTTCAAGTCTAAAATTAGGAATACCTAACTAAATTCTTGGTCCGTAAAAATTGGTTTCACTGAAATTCAGTTGTATGGAACTATTTTTGAACGGTTGAAAATGTCTATTTACAAAATGTATTGGATGATGAAATTGCCAAATCAACCAATAAAAAACAAAGCTCAAAGTAATCTCGGACTGGTCCTTTTCTAGATGAAACAAATGTATTTTTTGTCTTCATGCTCGTGATCCCACGAAACAGCGTTCTTCGTCATATTACTCAGTATTTTTCCGTCCGTGATTTCACACACACAAGGTTCGATCAGCTTATGAATTGTAATGTAGTAACGCCTGATTTGTTTTCAAAAGTTGTCTTGTCATATTTCCTTTTGTAAAAAAATGAATTTTAATTAACTGAAACGAGTGTACAGGAAAAGGGAAGTGGTTTTACCCGGGCTTAATTGACGTCATCAACTAGAACTATTTAGAAAACACAGGAAACCTTTTGATGTATGACACGCGATATGTTTGTCTGACAAACTTCTCACCTCATTCCAGTCGCAAAATACTTGCATTTTTTGTTATCTTTCATTGTTTTTGTTATTGATTGCAACTCGTTCTTAATGTTAGCCATAACGCAAAACATACATAAGAATAATTGAATTGGGAATAGGTTAATAGCTTTTCGCAGGTGGGCTAGATATACCCCGAGGGTAACAAAAGATCGTATCTCATTTATTGTCCAGTGTCATGCTAACTAAATTGTAGTACACGACTTTTATGAAACCATTCCTATAGCTTTCTTTGTGTTGCTCATACATTGTCCTTATATTTCAGATGTAGAATTCAAAACTTTGAGCACATTTTCCCCAAGTTACACGTACAGCAGTTTGGAGAATGATTTTTTCATCGCCCGCAAACAGCGTCGCAGTCGCACAAAGTTTACGCATGAGCAAGTAAAGGCACTCGAGAAGGCCTTCCAGAAAACACAATATCCTGATGTCTACACTAGAGAGGAACTGGCCCATAGATTGTCGCTGACAGAAGCTCGTGTGCAGGTACGTCATCAGACTTGGGCTTAAACAACTTGGTAAGGGAGTTTGGGTAGGTTTGAACAAGGTAGAACTTATATCCTGAGGGCCAGATAAGTGGTATAAAGAACCGTTTAAAAATGAACCAACAAGAACTACCTAGAGATGAGTCTCTCATGCGGACACAAGTTATCCAGGGGCTCTTGTACATATCTGAAAAACATCCTATTCTGATATTCAGTTAAAGGGATACATTGTAAAAGAGCCACTCTGATTATAATGTTTTGATCTACTCCAACCTACCATTTTCCTTAATTTAGCCCACGCCCGTTTGTATATGGGCCCTTCCCAATATATAAATAGGTGTCCTCCCTTCTAATCCTCTCCCACCCCCACTGAATTGTGATTCGTTTGGTGCACGCATACTGTCTAATGGCGGCCACAATCGTTATCTCGCGACAATGAATGAATGATAACAAACAGGCAAACATTATGACAGGACACTGCAACTTGGACATTTTCAAAACATTTCTAAAACTTCTCAGTTTTTTTATGATAAAGAAAATAATTGTTCCTTTTGTTGCTTTTTAAGGTTTGGTTCTCCAACCGACGGGCTCGCTTAAGGAAGAGGGAAACACAGCAGGAAAAGAAACAAGCTTCCGCTGCATGTTCATGTCAGCAACCCGTGCAGACCATGGGCTATATGCCATATGTGGTAGTGAATGATGCAATTTACCCACTTCCGGTTTATTAAGCTATTATAGGTGTTGGATGGAAGTAGGAGATCTCCTACAGATTGAGCGTCAATTGAGTCTCGTAATGAAGGATATGAGTCTTGACAGTAGCTACAAGATAAGTCTTGCCTGAGTTTGGTCATCACACGTGTGTGCAGAGTTTCTATCGCACATAACTGTTTACAGATTATAATTACCATGCTTAATTTATCGAAAAGGCAAAGTAGCGAAGTTTTAAGAGAAATCCTTGACGCGTCTTACCTGTAGACAGCCGTTTTGGTTCAGAACGTTTTACCTAAATGTTTCCATTCTTTTATTCGTAGCGTCATATACTTGTAACAGTTTAGTAAAGTAATTATTGTTGTACCACGTTTCTCTTTACAACGAGCGTAAGTTTACGGCACTGAGGTGCACCTAGTTTATCTGCAATCTTGTTCCAAATAATTATGGAATGCTTTCTAGCTTGGTGTTGTTCATTGTTATCTATATATAAAGAAGTTATTTTCCACAGTTTAGCGAAAAGGTGAAAGTTATGTTCAAAATCATAAAAATAATTAATGAAAAATCAGAGTAACTTACAGCAATGTATGAAATTATTATTTGAGTCAAAGTCTATTCAAATAGATGTTATAGGTAAAAGGTATTTCTGTGCTCAACAGACTTACAGTGTATATATCAACAAAATACGTTTATTAAATTAATATCGTTATATTTCGTCCATTGGTCAACTTGTAGACTTATTTAATCATACGTTCTGGTAGAGTGGTTTTCACTTGAGTGTCGAAAGTAATTCGCGTTTGCATTGGTTTTGCATCACTACGATTTGTGATTGGTTTAAAACCATCGCGCCACTTTCTCAGCCAATCAAAATTAAAACCAAAACCAATCATGACGCGCTCGCGCACGTTTTCCCGCGCTTCTTGCCGGCTACATGTTTTTGCTTCGAGTTTTGATTGGTTTACTGGATTGTCTGTGTTCTTTGTGATCGGCTAGAGTGATTACTTTGGTTTTGGTTTTACGATACTCAATTGAAAATTGCTCTATTCAATATGGAATCAGTGTAAATAATTTCAGTCCCCTTAGTAATTTTATCAATTTTATAAAAAAATGGTGCTTTTAAGGTCAATTTTCAAAAGCTTTATATTAATATAGATCTTTTAAATCCTTTACAAGGCTTAATAAGTTAAAAACTTGACAGAAAAATTCCGACTTGATAAAGTCATCTTCAGGTTTAACGAAAGTTGAAAACCTTAGTTTTGTTGTAAATAGGTTCTGAAAATATTATGAACAAGTTTATACTTGCTTAACTTATGTTTTTTTCTAGTGATACTTTTAGTCTGTAAAATGTGTATTTATTTCAGCAAACATGTTGGGTTTGTATCTTGTATAAAACTATTGTAGCTTTATGGAAGTCGGTATGTAGTGACGTCATGATGTAGATGTTTAAACAATTCAAAATGAGCAATTAAATATATACATATTTTAGTAATGAACAAATACTGTCTTTCATTCCGATGGCCGTTTTTATCAATTACGAGCGCAGGTGTGCATAGGTAAATCGTCAACAATTAATTTCTGACAATTTTCTACATCACATTAAAATTCTACCCTGCCTCAAGCCGATCAGCGTTATTTTCCGAACAGCGAACATTTGACGAACGAGAAAAACATCACTTCCCTTGCGTACTCACGAAATTTACGTGTATAAAACCACAGGGGAAAAGACCCTTTATATTTTGCAATATTGCATTGTTTTTTGCAGAGATGGGAAACATAAAATACAAGTCTCAAATGGAGCCAAACTTAGATTTCCGACAGCAATTCCTTAAGAAAAAATTAAAAGTTTTTTTGTGCACCTTGTGGTGTGGGACCCACAAGTTAACTCAAAAGACGAAAAGCATCTTTGTTTGTATACTATGTAGTAAGATTTTAAATTTGTTTTAAAAACTGTCACTTCTATTCAGTTCAATAATGAATATTAAATATGTAAGAAGCTTTCAGCTGCATTGAACTAAGTTTCCTTTTTTGTAAGCAATATCATTTATACCTTGTTTAAACATATAGCTTGATAGACAGGAGCAATGGGACTACGCGAGTAACGTCGACAGTGGGGTTCTTACACCGGATCGAAATTTCTTGTTCACAATATAAGAGCTTTTAACCCAACATCTTGACTTCATTTGTAATTTTGTTAATTTAAACTGCGGTTGTCTTGTATGCACCGCGAGCCTAGGTAACGTGTAAACACAATACTACGCCGAGATTTTACGCTCCAAGTAGTTTTCCTGTTACAAAACAAAGAACCGTTCAGTCACGACAGAACATCGAGGAACATTTTACCTGCAATTTGCTTTGTTCTGTTACTGAAGAAAAAGTTTTCTTCGTGCTATCCTTTTTACGCTTTATTCAATAATACTATGATATTGATTGGAAATGCTGTTTTAGCGTACTAATTTGCGTGTTTCAAATAAATTAGACTAACAACGCCCGAAGCTATAAACAAATCAAGCTTGTAAAAACATGCCAGCTATGGTTCACTTAGTGAAAGTGGAATTGTTACGAATCTCCTTACTTTAAAGTTTGTGCAGAAATGATTTACGTTTTAGGGTTTATTGAAATGATAACAGTTTTCAAAGTGAGACTTTTTATGAGGCAATAGCTTCAATTTCTCAATAAATGACTCTCTGCACGTTTCAAGTGACATTCTGGTATTTCATAAACATCTTAATCAAAACCGTAACGCGACAAATCTATTGGCACAAATTAAGTTATCTATAGGGTCATTGTGAAGTCGTTATTGTTCTCAGCGGTAAGGATCATTGTTTCGTGAAGTGCTTCATTCGCTTCTTTAGTCTTTTTCACTTAGTGACGAACGGCCATGACGCAAATGCTACAAATGAGCGATTTTCGACCAATATAGCGGTCATTATAATGCTTTGAATAGAAAAATGCCTTGGGGGAGAGCGCATGCCAACGATTTCTTAACGAAAAATTCTGGTAAAGAGGTTTGCAAGAATCAAGTGAGTAAAAGCGCGCGCAAACGAAGTTCGAGGCATTATTAACCAATCTGGAACTGTTGTTATTGATCCCTTACTAGTCCAGGGGCATTTTAGTTTTATGTTACTGTCGTTCCTTATTACGACGAATTGCTTGTTACTACGTTTTAATAGTCGACGGTAGCATATTGAACTTAAAACCTAGGATTTACAAAGAGGATAAAGTTACATATTATGTTGCAATGTGTTTTTTAATGTTGCCGTTATAGTTATATTAAATGTGCCGCAATTTGTCAAACTGGTGTGGCCCGTTTATTTTAGCAAAGAAATTCAAAGTTATTTGCTTTGTCTTCTTGCGCGGTTGGGCTCTAGTAACTAGGTAACTGTCGACGAAAATTATTAATTCATCGATTTTATCTTATGATTTTATCTTTATCACGTTCAGTACAGATTAGGCTTCAGAAAGTACTTAGATATTCAATTCAACCGGCGTCAGTAGTCCTAACACCAGCATATCATTTGTCCTTCAATCATAGCGGCAAACTGGCGGCTATCAGTTGAGACTGATATTTGATGACTGCATTTTCCTCATCTATTATAAAAGTTAAAATATACAAGTGACTGAATGTATTTTATTAGGATTAATTCGAATTTGTGAAGGAATCTGGTATATGGATTTCACAACGTTACTTCCTGACACATAGATATAGATGTTGCATAAATCTATTTCATATGATAACCGTAAATATTCCTGAGTAAACACACAAATAAAATTTTATAAATTCTTTTATTATGAAAACAGTTCGAGAAAATTCTTTCCGTTACAAATACTTGCGGTTTTATTTAGCGTTTGCAGACCTATTTACCTTAGTTAAATTGAAATAATTGTTGTTTCAATCTGATTTTTAAACGATTTTACATTCTTTAATATAACTATTAAATTTCCTGCTGACTCCTACTTATGAGCGAAAGCGCGTACGTGCCTGTGTTTGCCTGTGCCCAGCCTTGGCAAGGCAAGTCAACCACTATCAGAATATATAAGTCATGGTCATAATGAACTGTTTTTAATTTTAGCTATAGAGTTAAATATAACACACATTCGCTTGACAAATATCGCCAGCCAGTTGTTAACATAATAAATTCTTTGGCTTAAAAATATATATTTTGCAAATATCTCTTTCTTTGTGTTTGCTTGAATGCAAACAGTTGTAATAATCTAAATCAATATGATTTTGTTAATAATAAAAGCTATAAACACCCTTCAAAAAGTAGCTTTTAGACAACCTAATGTAAATAGTGCAAGTCCTGCACTGTTTGCTATTCGTTCTGCATTGTACTTGTTGAGAAGTTTGATTACAGTCAACAGAATATATGAAGACAATGACATTGTGCGATCCGAATGCACATCTTACTCTGTGGTGATAAAACTTGCATGAATTCGAGGTTAAAGACACTTTTGATTTAAAAGATGTTCTTAGCTGAACTAATATATCTGTAGGTCTAAGTCATCTTAGTTCTTAGTCTAGTATTAAACATATTATTGTTTATATATATATAACATACGTGGCATAAACTAAAATTAAATTTACCAATACTCACAATCTGTACACAAGATTGTTTCATAACTGAAGGATTACGGGTATTGTTAAAGCGTTGCATTGCTTAAAACTACATTGACGAACTTCTATGTCTGAAATGTTTGGCAGCAAACACTCACGTTTTCCTCTGTAAAGTACTAAATTTTCCATGTGATGACTGTTAGATGGCATCAAAAATTATTCTCTTACAAACAACATGAAGTATCGATGTTCCTTTCATTTCTGCTTTATAGTTACTTTTCTATAAAATGCCACTTTATAATTTTAATCTACATTTGTGGAAACAATATGTAGGGTATTTGGCATACTCCTTAAAAATACCGTAAACAGCAAATTCACTTTCTAATACTCTCGAGAGTTTTTCTATGCAAAGTATGAGTTATATGCGGTTTTAAACCTTTGGCACTGATCTAAATACTGCTTTTTTTGTAAAGTATAAAAATCTGTATGAGTAACATTACCATGAATAAAAAATATTTCATAAAACCTTATTATAATATATATATATAATACATTTAATTTTTCACTCTAGGGAAGTCAGTAATATGGCACAACATAGGCAGCTCCGTTTGGGAAAAATATTCGAGTGAAACTTGCTGTAGGGGATGTTAGTGCCGCGTAACTGTGAACTGCCTTGGACAGCTCTCTTGTGTGATTTGTTTCGGTGTAATATTCTTCTTTCCTGAGACGAGCCCTGCGGTTTGAAAACCAAACCTAAAGGGGCAATAAAAAACATAACATAAGAAGTCATTGAAAATAAGTGTTAGAAATAACGTACTGAAAAAAGAATACGAAAAAATACTAGGTAGTTTCATTAATGATGTAATCTAATAAAAAGCAGATTTGAAGCATTTAATGAGTGTACACTACACTAAAACAATTTTCGAAGCGACCTCCATCTCGGATTATTTGTTTGGTAACGTAACAAACAAAGTGGAAACCACCTGAATGACATGTAAAGAATAAAAACAGCTGAGGTCATATCCTGCAGCATGTCCCCAATTTCTGGCACTAGATGAACAAATTTATAAATTGCAATAAGTATCGCCAGTTTGCAAGTTCTCCGGTTATTTTAAATTCATACACTGAATGTACTGTCAGAATGTATTTTGAACATGTGATTTGCATAAGTAAGTCATTATTAAGCCAATTTGATTTTTTGCTGATGTGTACGTTTGACCAATTATACCGGCTACAATTGCTTCACTGTTTTCTAATCGACGATCTTTATTAAAAAATTAAAAATAACATTTTTTACTTCTTTGACTGAAGATAGCCTATAACATCTTAAAAACGTCATTTTTGGCTCCTAACCTTAGACCTGTGAAATTTAATGACAAATTATGCTTTTCTTTCATATGTGGACGTTATTTGATTGCATTCAGTATGACCAGCAAGTGATAACACTTTTTTACCTTATTATTGATGTTTTTTCCTATGCCATCTAAAGAAGTGACAATGCGCTAAGAAGTTAAAAAGTTTTGTTTATGATCTTTTGAAAAGTTTAAGCAATGGTTTCCATTTATGGATTTACCTGAACTCTTGCTTCAGACAAGTCCAATCTCTGCGCCAGTTCCTCTCGGGTGTACACATCCGGGTAATGCGTTTTGGCGAAAGCCTTTTCTAGCTCTTCCACCTGATTCATAGTAAACTTTGTACGACCACGTCGCGGCTTTCGGCTGAAAAATAACTCTTGGTTGCATCTTCCTGAAAAAAGTGCTTGTGCTCTTCTTGAAGTAAATTCTGGAAGAAAACAGAGGATTCAGTGTTGGTAAACAATTGTCTCCTATATTGTGTTAGCCGGTCTGAAATCGGTCGGAAGGAGCCGGACGGTGAAAAGTGTGGGTGGATATATTTTACGACTTCCTTTTGTTGATGTGTTATAACAGACCGACGAGCCTATTTTTGTCGGGGATATATTGCTTTCTAGTGCTTCTACTGGTAGGCACGTGTAATCTTTGTTATGGTTCAATTGTTGAGTCACTAGTGAGCAGTTTATAGAACATGACTTCGCCATTCAATCATGAAACAATACTGCAAAAAAAGAAAACTCCTTTGGAACTTTGGAAAACAACAAGTGATGTTGCTTTTTTATTGAGCGTTTTGACAACGGCAATTTGTAAATTTAACTTTCTTTGATTACCAGATACTACGAAATGCAATATCGGGCACAGCTTGAAGGACGAGTACCACTCAACTGAAAACTACGGTACTCTAAAGGGAGATCCTTGCTTCTTAAAATAAAGATAAAAAAGGATAATATTAGTTAAATTGAAGTACCTCGCTCATCATCTTGACTCTCTACTTCGTCATCATCATCATCTTCTTCTTTTTGTCTTTCTTCTTTACATGCTCTTCCCTCCTCGCGTTTTCCCGCCAAATTTAGAATATTAGAAATAGAGAAAGGCGCTTCGAATTTTGGAATCTTTGTGATCTCTTGCTCTTCCTCGGATTCTGAACCAGAGTAGCTGCGTTTGAAGCTCCTTGGAGAACTGTTGGACGATTCACGATCGCATTTGTCATTCTTGCTTTTTAGAAGCTTGCTTATTGCTTCCATGGATGGTAAATTTGCTTTGACGCATACCCCCTCCAGGAGCAAGCGATCTCGCACTTCCCACGAAAACATATCGGGCTGTTCAAGGACAAACGCCTCAATTCTTTTGGCTATTTCTGGCGTGATTTCGCGGCTTTTTGACGAAGGGATAGCGCCAGGCTCGATGGAGCCAGTTTCGTAAAATTTGTTGAGGATCTTGCTGACACATCCATGGGAAATGCGTAGCTGTCGGCTAATATCGCTTGCTCTGACACCTAAGCGTGCCAGCTGGATAATTCGGATGCGTAGTGCTTTAGGCAAGGGTTTGCCATTCACAAATACTCCTCCAAGTTGGTTGACCCGCTCTTGGCCTAAAATAAGATGACACATAAATTAGACTTAAATCAAATACAAATAAACTACATCTAGACCCATAACCATTGGCATATGAAATAATACTAGTTTTGTCTTGTCAAGGTTTTATCTAGCAAGTGCTTTTTATCGTTATGTTATCTGACTTGAGAAGCACAATCTCCATGTTGGCAAGATATCTCTCAGAAATCAGACACGAACTTGAATCGCAAAGATTTTGTAAAATCAACAATGTCTGTGGTGAGTTTATTACTATGATTTGTATTCGCTAGTATCTTTTTTGACACTGCAATTTTTTGAAATGTATAGTTTCTAAACAAGAAAACACAGTAGCAATTTCAACATGACAGACAACAGATATGAATTTGTTTAACAAGCAAAAGAATCTATTCAAACAGCATGTACGGATCTCTCTGCTGGTGTGATTTTTGATATATTTCTCTTGTGAAACACTGAAAAAGTCTGCCTTAACATCAGTACTACCCTGCTGTAAGTGAAGGACAACACGTTTGAAAATTTACCTGGAAATAACAGAGCATCCATAGCTGAGCAGAATTTTTCTCTCTGGTATGTAGTGTTGTCTGCTGGAGGAAGTTGTCAGGTGCGTTCTCCAGTGATATTTGTTAATAAATGACCGTTTACCATCGAATAAGAGTATTATAAAGAATGCATTCCTAACGTAAACAAAGGCGAAGCGTTTGAAATGTAATTATGTTCACCTGACTGCTGATTAAATCTACAATTTTATTGAATTATTATTGTCTAAGGAGCACTGGACCTCAACGAGTTTTGCATAATCATGTGCTTGATATTCATTGACGTATGTTAACACGTCACCGAATCATTACCGATCAAGAAGCCAGCTGTTGTTTGCCTTATTAGTAGATTCTCGGTGTTTGTTGTGTTATTTGTTGTAGTAACGGGTAAGCTTTCTTTGTGTTGAAACACGAAGAATGCATTTTTTACTTTGGCGTGGAAAAATAGTCGAGGAAGAAAATAAATGAACACTTTCGAATAGCAGAGTTAAGTGATATTTTTAGGAAAATCTTTCTTTTTGAAAATAAAATAAATCGGCCTTGTCGAAATCTTAATGTAGTAACGCTTAATAAAAAAGGGTACACATATTAACCCTTCATGCGAGAAATTTTTTTTCTGTATTGCATATCAAAGACAAATTTCGCTTTGCACCAGCCACAAAATTCTCATGGTAATCCATTTATTTGTTTTGTTTTGCAAAACGATTGCCCAGATGATTTGCACTTGATTGCAGTAACATGTAGTTGAAAGTGATCCGATTTGGTAACAGATATCTAGAAATTTGCTTATTTCACTGCGGTTTACAAGATAAAAGGAGCAAACAAAGCAGGCTTCTCTGGTTATGAATAACTCACATTTGTCACGTGACTAATGTTCTTCAATAAAAGAACGAGGTTAAATGCGTTTTTGTCTTTCTTTAAGAGCAATTAATGCAGCGTTAGGCTCCAAAAAAATTACACTGTCCTGTGAGATCTGGGATGAAGATCACAACGAAGTCAGTGAGTGAGTGTCAGTAAAATAAATCTAAAGTTGCTATTTTGCGGTTAAACGTCAGCAGTAGGTTGCAACTTACATACTGTACTACACGACATCAATAACAACAGAAAACAAATGTAAAAGAGCTATCTTTTTCAAAATATATTTTTTTTACCAGAACCACTATCTTGTAATTTCGAACTACGCGACAAAAGAAATGGAACTCAGCAAAACAAGCACTGGATTTTCGAGGGTACAGTATTTCGCTACATTTTGTTTTCAAAACTTTAAGGAATGTAACGCTCTGCTGAAGGTGTAACTTTAAATCGCCCACGCAAAATTACTCCAGAAAATGCAAGAAAGTGCTGAGCCACAATAATAGATGCTTTCATTTAATAATAACCCGCATTCAGAACAAAATCAGTCACCTTATATGACTTTACATTTTTCTTTAATAACAACTTGAATACGCAATTCATGGCTGAGTTGGCTCTAGACGTTTCTCTGGTACGTAAAATGGAGATGAGTTAGCTAAAACCAACGGCAGGAGATCAGTTGTAAGCATAATTTGAATTTTGTTATTAATTTTACTGGTTATATTATCTGCTTTTTGTGGTTACTAGATAAGAGTAGAATATCTTCTATAGAGATCTATGAGAGAAATTGGGAGTAATCCAGTTATTATATTTTACTATGAATATCGAGATACGCTAATATAGTAACAGTTACATAGCTTTTGGCTTTTTCTGCCCGTTTCATAATTTCAGAGATCAGTCAACAGCGAAAAGGCTGTGAATAAATTTGCAATTGAACGTTGTGCAGCCTGGTGACTTGTCGGTATTAGAAAAAACACTGGACATGCAGGAATGAAGTGGATATTAGGAAACTGTTCATAAGAAACAAAGAAAGTTGATTTAGCGCGCCATGAGGTCTGAAGATGCAAATGATAACATTCTTTTTGGCAATTTGTTTGGTTCGACTTCAACTAAATGAAGTGCTGTCTGTCTTATTATCAATTTACATCATTTCGAATGTTCTTTTGATATTCTTATTCGGCTGCGTAATAATCATAGATAACTGTCGGTCTGCTTGTTGCCAGGATAGAGTCCGGGTTTTATTTTGTCTTAACCTTTTCTCTGTAATATCAGTAATCGTTTAAATAATAAGGCTATGTTCCCTCTTTTTGCCATAGTTCAAGTGTGTCTTAGTACACCAAAACGATAACATGATCTTAAACAATGAACGTGATACATTTTGATACAAATCGTCGCTGTCTTCCTATCCGTTGCTAAAACTAAATGCATGACTTCTTTGGGTTTCACTGAATTAGAACTTCATGCACGAAGAAACGTTCAGTTACTCTCAGATCGCATGAGGTCCGATCTACATGTCGTGTTTTGGCTGAAGTTTGCTATTGTATTATTGTTTCGGTCGTGATGTATAAGACATCTTCTGGCCCATGTTTCGTTAAACGTTACCACAGGAAAATAAATGCAACTCGTTCTTAATGTTCCCGCATCATTTATCTCAAGTCTCCGGTTTTTACACCGTTTTACAGTATTCCTTTCCAGTCCAGTCGTAACTTGGTATCATGGCCCTTTGGGAACGAACTTCTAAGTCAAGTTGTTGAATAGGCTGTTTTTACGAAAAAATCACGTACTTTAAGCCTGGCTTTGAGCTCTTGCACAGGTTTCTTACTCTTATCGTGTTCATTGGAGTTGTTAAGCGGTTTTGGGTAATGTTCAATTTTATTATTAAGGATGTCATTTTAATGACATCCTTAATAAAGAAACTTAAAAGTTTCTTTGACATTACTTGCACACGTAAATGATCCCTAAATATTACGAGCAGTGCGAAATATCGCAAAGGTTTTAAAGAACGTACAAGCAATTGTCGGAATCCTGGCAGACTTGACTTCTAACATTTCAATTTTTCAGTTCACAAACAATAGAATGCCTGCCTCCGTGTCTCAACAGCTTACCATTTGCCAGTGCCATTATTGAGATGATCAAATTCACACTGAATTAAATCATCACGGTCTTCAGCCAGAAATCGTCTTTTCGTTCAGTTCTTTTCATAATTTCTTTCACCAATAAAGATTGCATTATATTGTGCATTCAGTGAACTAGTTTGAAGACTGATGATCATTGAGAACAAAATGTCGTATTTTGTTGAAACTCAGCCAGTCACGCCCGATCAAAGCCAGTCCGTTGACCTAGCACTGTTGACCTAGCACTGTTCACACAAGGTGCTTATAAAAAGCAATTCATTTTCAAGCTTTTTTGAGAAAAGTTTATTCTTAATCGCATGTACATCAAATTCCCGCATTCTTAGATTCTTTTAGGCTTTGGTTATCATGCAGGTTTTTAATCAGTATTAATAGAACCTAATAAGTCTGAGCTGACCCACGTTGTCAGTACTGTGGCCAGTGAAAGTGGCTCGTATTCTGACTCATATTTACAAATCGGTACAGAGAGGAGAGCTCTGAAGTTTTCAAAGGGATCGGATCTTTTGGACAAACATGACCTTTGTTCTTAACATTTCCTGTTAAGTAATGGCTATCTTTGGAAACAACTCGACGTCTTCCCTTTGCACGTCGATTGGCAAACCAAACCTGTAAAATACAAGAAGAAAACTGTATTAGAGCAATTCTGACGATAACAGTGAAGGGAGTGAAGGGTACCGAGAGAAGTACAATTTTTAAATGCCTTTATTTTATTTTGTTACCTGTATTCTAGACTCATCAATGGTCAATTTGCAAGCCAGTTCTACTCTTCGCTGAATTCCAGGGTAAGGATTTTTCTGGAACTCCCTTTCAAGCTCAAGGCTCTGAACACGGTTAAACTTCGTTCGTTCTCTTCGTTGAGGTCGAGGTTGATCCTCGTCCGAACACAATTTTCTAGCCAGCAGTGGTGAACTTCTGTCATCACAGGTGTTTTCATTAAAACGATCTAAATTTGAAAGAAATAAACGCTATTTCAAAAGACGGTATAATCAGTGACACATCCTATTACATATCAACTACAGCACTGGGGTTAGAAGTTTTACTAGAAATTTGAAGTATCCTCGATTGGTACAACAGCAAACAAAACTGATAAAAGATACAAATAAATACAGTCACCACTAAAGCCATTTAAAGTTGCACTTTTTTCTGATAGTTCCGTACTTTGACACCTATTTGATTACAAGTTCAATTCCACCAAATTAAAATGCCGAGCATTGACCAACGCCTTTAGTTTTTAAGCTAACGAAAAGTAACTATCGGTTTCCGTGCGATTTCGCTAATATATGACTGTTCAGATAAAGGTTGCCATGTCTCTGACAACAACAATTATACTTGTAGCATGAAGGCTTTTATCTGTGTTAACAAGAGAGCTTGAATTTACATAATTTGTACCATCTTAAAACAGTCAAACTACCCTTAGTTCTGAAGAAAATTGCTAGCTAGCGACGATCAATCGACATACAACAAGTGTCCTTCACACGTTTTCAAAACTACAGCAGGCTTTCGAACTATAATTTAAAACGATTCTTTAATTAAAATATAGAATTTATTCCACAAAAAAAAAACTGGTGTATTTCTTTTCTCGACATCTTTCGTTTCGATGGAAACCAAGAATTATATTGAAAGCGAAAAGTAAGAGAAGTCAAAGTTTTGGTTTTCATGGCAACTTTTGTTTATAGCTCGACAAACAACAGAATAGTAAAGGTTGTTATATCAGTGAGCTTATGATTACTTCTGGAGGCATCTTAAGGAAACAATATTAAAAGATTTAGCTCAGTATTGGGCTACAAAAAAAACAGGGTTTTCTTGAGTTCATTTACCTTAAAAAAATGTCGACTGTTGCTCATTCAGTTCTAAAATTCCAACCAGCACAACTTGAATTTCTATATTTACCTGCATTTAGTGGGTGATTACTGTATTGTGGTTCCTTTGGCTGTTGGTTAATGTCTTTATCACTTTTAATATTTAATATACTTGCGATGGAAAATGGAGAAGACTGATTTGCTGTCTCGCATTTATTAAGTCCTTTTGTGCCAAATTCTTTCTTTTCAATTGCTTCGTTAATAATTTTGGTTTTGACTAGACGACTTATGGAACTAAGAGACGGGACTTCTTCCATAGTGCAAACGTTGTCTCGTAGTAGGTGCTCTCTCAACTCCCAACAAAATGCTCCTGGGTCCGCTTTTCTGTACTGATCAATTTTTTTCTCAATTTCCGCAGTGATGACCCTCGGCCGTCCCGCATTTTGCGCAGGATCCAGATTTCCGGTTTCTTGGTATTTGGACAGGAGTTTGCTGATGCAGCCATGCGTGACCTTGAGTTGTCGACTGATATCACACTGACGAAGACCAAGACATGAAAGATTGATAATGCGCGACCGTAGCTCCTGGGAAAGCGGCTTTCCACTTACGTACATGCCTCCGAGTTGGTTACGTCTGCCATCACCTATGTCAAATACGTTACAATCACATAAGTGTTATTTTACTTACAACTTCTTATCATAGTGTAGCTTGTTCTGGGTTTAAGATAGGGGTCAAAAAGTAAAAGAAAAAAGTAAAACTAAACAGAACAAAGGCAGCAAAAAAATACACCTCAGATTTTGGAATTAACAGGCTAAACTCTAAATTAAATTATTTACTACTTACAATATATTTATACTAAGTTTTCTTCCCGATTTTCAGACGCGACAGCAAAAATCACCCTGAATTAAGCCATTCTTCTCTCAAGTAACAAAGAAGCTTTTGGATGAGTAATGGACCTTTATCAGTCAATGTCTGCGGTGCAGGCGTATTTTAGCGAGCGAGCGCATTCTGACTTGAGCGAGCACCATCTTGGATTCGAAATTGGGAGAGGCTTGGGGAGAGAAGAAAAAAGTGTCCTAGGGAGTAGGAGTGAGGCTGAATATGCAAACAAAAATATTCAACGCTCGCCCATCAAAAACGCCTGCATTCAAGGCTACCTTTAACAAGACTGGTTACTCTCTTCCCCTATCTTTTATCCAACTAACGGTTTTAACGTTAGATCAACGTAAAAACTTTCCTTTTCACCACAGGACGCTTTGTTTAAATTGTCTTGTGGAGAAAGCATGTAAATGGTGAGATACACGCTAGCAAAACTTGTTTTGAAAATTAAAACTACAGGTGACTGATTGAGATCGTTTTCTGCTTCGATTTCTAGCATGACCCAATTGTAACTTATTATGATAAATCATTATTTCAATATACTTTCAACAATTCAAGCCATGGATTTTAAACCTGATTTCATGTATCAGTTCAGTGTTGAAAAAATTGGTATTGCTTTGTTTCTTTCGGAATGGACCGTGTGCCATACGGTACCTGTCCAGGTAACTCGCCTCGCTCGTCCGCACTCGAACATTTAGAACATGCTTTCATGGAAATATTTTGTGAGTTAACTTCTATAATTTACTTCCGTATCTTTACAATAAAGAAGTTAGAGCTCCTTCTTGCATCATAAAAAAACCTAAGCCTTTTAGTATCAAAAGAAACATCCTCAGAAAATCAGTAGATTGATTTCTTACAGTGGTTTTTTTTCTCTATGTTTGTATTTAAACTGAACAGAGGTCTTGAACATTAATAGTAGCTGGATATGTACAGTGTAAATAATGTGATTATGTTTGTGCACAGTGCATTTTCTTCGTAAAAGAGGAGTAGTTAGTGCAACATTTATTCACCACTGTTTAGTGTTAAAAAGACAAACGTTTGAGTGTGTTTTATCAAATAAAATCATAGTGTTAAATATGGTGTTAATTTTTAATCTAGTTTTGGGAAGCCCCTAAAAAAAACTAGAAGAATTTTAATTTCAGTTGCTAATTGTCGATCGGATATAGCAAAGGGTTAACTGAAACTCAAATTAGCCGTCCAGAAATCAGCCTTTGTTCCCTCTTAATTTTTAAACTCGCCAGGGACAGAAGTTAAGTATTTACTTCAGTTTAGCTTCACCTAGAAAATGTAATGAAACGTAAGAAGTAATTACCAGCTGTGTGAAAATCATCCATGTCTTGAGAGATAAAATTCTCTGGCAGTTGTAACAGTTTGTCCTGGCTGCAGTGTTCTCTGTTGGCGAATGAAAGGATTTCTCGATGTTGCACGAGCTTGTGTCTTTGATTGCCGCGTGCGCCGGTTTCATTTACCCGACACATTCTACCCAACAATAGGAGCACCTCGCTATTGTTTACGGCTCCTGTAAAGGAACGTGTGCCAACCACCCACAAAAAAAACAACAAAGGCTACATAACAAGGAGAACGTTTAGTGAACCGTTCAAGCATAAGTGTGAGCCACTTTTGCTCTGATCTTGGGAACACCTACATTTGTCCACGAATATCACCTTGCCTATTTTTGCAATGCGAGGTTCTTTCAGTCCCTGAACGTCACACTCGTCACACTAACATATTTCATTGAACAAACGATAAATGAGAGGTCTTAAAGTGCATGGTGCCATCATTATCAAATAAACCTCCATGTGTTTGTTGATGAAGTGAAACTAATTTAGAAGGATTCAAGAATGAACTTAAAAGTGAAAATTAATGTTCGGATACTAGTGGTAAACGAACGGGGAGTTAAGATGTCTTGAAGTTCAACCTGATAATAAGTAAAATTGTATAATTGTCTTAGTTTAAAAGAGTTCCGTTGGTAATTCGCAAAAAAAAAATCTTATAAAGTGGTAGAGTTTACTTATTTCGCTGAAATAGGGATAGTTTTTAAAGGACGTTTGTTAGTGATAATGGATAACTTTTACTGAGGCAAACGGTTTTAAAGAAAATATCATTAAACGGTTATATAAAATAGTTACAATCAGTCGTTTCTTAAGGAATTAAAAACAAAACAATAATGTTTTTCAAATATCTTTTTGTTTTGTCGTGCATTCAACAGGTGTCCCTTTCCGTAGTAACTGTAGAACGTGATATGAACAGTTTGCCAAATTTCGTAATACCGATGCATGGGGGCGCTTATAGTCAATTCCTGACAAAGCTTTTTTTGTATGTCTCTGCCATCCGGCATGCTCTCGAACATGCCTTAGAAAAAAGTTAGTCACTCAATCCTTTAAGTGTAAAAAAATAGTAACATATAAACAAAATAGTAACACACAAAGCAAAGAACAACATGGAAAAGGTAGCCTCGAAGTCATTAAGGAAAGTAAATATGTTCTTGTAGATGGGGCGTCAACCCAATTCAATTCGGTGTCCTTTGGAGTGGATTTTAAACATTGATGCGTCTTTCAATTCGCTTTTCTAGTGACATAGCACTGAACACTTAACACTTCCCGTTCTTCGCATAAGGAACATATCTCTTAATTCCGTTCAAGAAGCCACTCCTAAAGAAAGACCAACTGACAACTCATTTTTACAATGTATCAAGAGTCCCCCCTTAGCTGATATTATTACAGTGCTTTTATGGCCGGTAGACCTCCTTAAGGGCTAACTTGGAAAATGCAGTCACTCTCCATCCTAGCTCGGTGACACTTATAAGGTAAACTTTGTAGACCGCATTAATGTTAACCGATATAAGGTGACGTTCTCTTGCAGTTCTAACTCTAGTGACCGACTAAATATTAGCAGCAGTTCTTATTACAGTATCTGTAATGCCGGAAGAGATGCACACTTGAACTCTCATCTAAGTACAGAGTGGCAGTCCGTTAAATGACCATCACAAAGCGAAAAACCTCTAAGAGGGAATGACGAATTAAAAATAAACACAAATGGTTCGATTTATAGGTGCACGTTGTAAAGTACTGAAGCGCAAAAACGTAAGCTTGATTCGCTTCTTAACGATGGGCTAATAAAATTTCACAACAGGTGACACCACTCCTTTACAAAACGGGTTTCACACAATCCAACATTTTTTTCGAAGTCGAATTAGTGGAGACGCTACTGCTTACAATCTGGACTTTGTTATAGAACAAGTGTGATAATAAGAAAACCAAAGTATAGATTTATATGATCCTTCACGTTTTATTTTAATCACGTGTCTACAGGCGTGGGCCGCACTGCTTGACATTTAACGTTTTTAGGATTGAGTCACGTTCATTCACTGAACCTTAAAATCTTATTTGTTAATTACACTGAACAGGTTCCTATTCGAACCTGCCTTCCTTTCATCTTCAACATTAAAGAGGTGAAGGGACACATTAAACGTTGTTTTTTTTTACAAAGACTAAAAAAAATTAAGAAACAAAAACACTTTTCAACCTGTAGGCCAAAATGTCTGGGGACTTTAAAACAATGAAGGACAATTTTGACATAACGAGTTTATTGGAAAAATACTCGACCACTCTGAAAAGAGGCCATGCATCATTTAAGAAAGTCGAGATTAACTTAAGTCAACTTCAAATCTGATATCTTTTCAATTCTTTTATCTTTTATTGCGGTTGAATGAATATACAAAAAGGGAGCACAACTAAGCTATGAAAACAAGCAAAATAATACTTGACTTTGGTTTAAAACTCTTTTAGTTTAAACACATTTTCAGGTAGTTCACTTATTTTACATGGCTCTGTTGATATAGACGCCTTTTTGCTGACTGCGACTAATTTCAGTACCGTCCTTTTTGTAACAGGATCAATAGCGAAAAGTCTGAAAAAGCCATTGACAAAAGTACTGTTATCATAATGACTAAGGTTCAAAGTAGTAAATAGTTTTTTATCTTACGAAACAAATCAGTTGCTGCTTTACATAGCAAAGCTTTTTATGCTCCTGACAACGCAAAAGAAGGTAAATGCTGTCATCACAAAATGACAATATGACCACCCGATGATTCTCTTGTTTAGCAACATAAAAAGCGCATAAGCTTTATTTCTCGCTTAATGAAACTGATGAACACACAAAGGCATGGTCTTCATACGTTTTTATGTAGGCATGCAGGAGTGCACGAAGGTTTTTAAAATCTAGTTCGAAGTTAAGAGAGAAAGCTTATTTAAAGAAGCAAAATAAATCAAACTGACGGACCTTAATTTTTTGAACGAAGACTTATGTGAGGATACAAACGATTTAAGTCACGTAGTCGTTAAGTCAACTGACGAATTCTTAGTTGTTGCAGTTTACATTTTACCAGCTACGCCATAAAAGAGTAAAAAAAAACTAGGTAGCCCAGGTAGCCCAATATTTCACGAGAGTTTCAAATTTTTTATTATATTTCAGCTAGATTAGATTTTATTGATCTGTCATGTCCAGGTCGTTATGAAATCCAGCAATAACACCTGTAGCCAAAACACAACTTTAACACTTTACATTGATAACATCTCTGCAGTCGGCTTATAGCAACTATTGCATTACATCTTACAGTGGACGTATAGCTATTTTACCTGTCTTTATACCTTTCCAGCAAAGAGCTATTATCTGCTTTCCGACAGGACTGTGGCTGCCAGACACATGCCCATATTAAATATGACAGTTTAGTATTTCGAAGTATTGATCGCATATAAGAAAAGCGATATCAGTTTTGATTTAATTACTGCTTATACTACGACCAAACTAATTATAAGTTGCCGATAAGCCCGGTTGTTCGATATGTTAAGTTATTTTTTCCTCGGACTAGGTTCGAGCAGGTAGTTAATAAAAGTTACAATCCCGATCACAATTATGAGTCGCAAAAAAGCAACACATGCCGGCACTTATAAACGAGCTGGTGAATGTGAAAAGCGTGCAGTGCGCTTTTTAAAATCAGCAAGATACCGAGGATTAACAGACACAATGACTTTTGGCAGCAGGTTTTCGCACTTTTGAACACGCGTAGAAGTGGAGGCAGCTGTGAAATGCCAACCTGTAAAAGGTTATTCATTTACAACAAACAAAGCTTTATCCAGAGGAAATGAACGGGCGGCTACATTGCAAACATTGGTCCTCATTGTTGGGTTAAGTTTCTGTGTAACACGATAAAAGTATTCATTAATGACGTAACTCAAGAAACTGCGTAACTCTTTCGATTATTCATTATTCGAGGATAGCAATGTGCTAGATATGAATAGTGTTAAGCCAAATAAAGGAATCACTGAGTTTTTCACTTCAAGTTAATCTCCCATCACCGGGTACAATGTGAGGAATCTCAAATTAAATTGAGATATGTTTTTGTTCGTTCTATAAAGAGTACACCAACTCATATGTATGCTATAAACTCATGAAGCAAGTGGGCTTTGTGTAAGTGCAGTGTAATTATGGTTAGCTGTCTTGGAAATCGTACAAAATGGCTGAATGGATGAACGACTTTATTTACGTGTCAATGTATCTAGCTAGCCGAGGGTAAAAACCATCTGCTGATTTCGCTGTCGTGATTTCCGAACAGTATTTCTTTGGAGTACCCCAGAGAACGATTTGGAGTGAAACACGTTGGTTTTTAAAGAAAGGGCATAGTCAGCAATTTTGACCAATTTCAGCGAAAATTGCAAGTTAATCTCCCATCACCGGGTATAATGTGAGGAATCTCAAATTCAATTGAGATATGTTTATGTTCGTTCTATAAAGGAAATCACGTTCGGAAATCACGACGGCGAAATCAGCATAGGGTTTTTACCCTCGGCTGGAGCAACTGTCGAGCACCTTTTTCAAAGAATCGAACATTTTCAATCGATTTCTCAACATCGAGGCTACTTAGTCATTGGACTATTTCTCTGTCCCAGTTTGAAAAGGTGAGCGGCTCAACGTCATAAATTTAGCGTAAAGAAAGGCGAGCCGGGTTCTTTTAAGACCCTTGTGTTTGAAATTTCAATTAAATCGAAATGGTTTCTAAAACAGCTTTGAAGCTTGTCTTTTTATTAACTCGCCAGATTGAATTGCATCTTACATTTGAAATGTAACACACGCTGCATTCCTAGAATATCGACTGATCTTGGAATTGGAATTGTTTACACTGGAATGCAGCAAACCCGGGGCAGCCAGCAAAGCCCCTACATATCCTCAAGGCAAAATGGATTCCGTTCTTTGTTTCAGCAACGGTGTTTGTTTTCATTTCGTATTTTCCCGTTGTTTTCTATCCGTTGTTTGTTGGGGGGGGGGGGGGGGGGGGTTATATGACGCACTAAAAGAATGTCTGAGTGGGAGGCTACGTCTAGAGATGTTTGTTTATTGTTTCCCTCCAAAATAATTGATAAGCCCATTAACGCTCAGGGGGAAACTCTAGGCCCAGGCCATCACTTCTTTCAAAGTGAGCATCTCCATTTCCTCCCCTTCTTTCATTAGCTGTTCCACAATATTGAATTTCTACGTCGAGAACATTTTGTGTACAATTTTTACGCCGTCCCGAGAACCTTTGGTTCAATATTTTTACTAACTCATCCCCAATCGTCTCCCAAGCGCGAGGGTTGATGGGAAGAAGTAAAGTAGGAAGTCTCGTATTTCCCTCTCTTGTCATTTTTGTGTCCCCGAATATTGCCCAGTCTCCCTGGAATCTTCCCTTTACGAGGATGAAAAAGACAATTTGTTAATAATGCTAGCCCTGGGATAAAGAGGAGGGAAGCTACAGTCCGTAAGACCGTCATGATCTCGCAATTTCAAAGCAGTCAATTTATATTTTTGTCAGCGTTGTTTTGATAAGGCTTCGAATGCGCAGTGATGATCCGCCTGCTAACGGCGCGGTGATTGCCTTGCCTTGTTGTGAGGTCTGGGTAAGATTATCGGGATATCCTGTGGGCTACACTGAGGACAAAAATAAAGTATTAATATTGTTTACGGTTCCTTCATGTTAAGTGTACATGGCAATAAGAGTTAACCAGTTGATAAAGTCACGATACCAGGCTTTAACTTGTTTATGGACAGCTCAGTACATAATCAGTAAGTTGTTTCAAGGGAACTACAAGAGTTCTGTGTCTGATAAAAATACAAGTATATAAGGACATGTTATCTATAAGAAGATGGCACATAAAAAAAAATAATAAATCGTCTTACATGTAGCGGCTTTTTGAAGGGATTTATTCGATAGAAAGGATATTATAGCATGTTATGCAAACAGGCGACACAATGTGAAATCAGTTTGCTTAAAGTAAAAAGTATCTAATTTTTTTAACTTCTTCAGGTGTACGTCAAACCGATTAGATAGCCCGCATTGGAAGTGTCCACACTATCCCCGTCTTTTTCTCTCTATCAAATCACAACCCCTAATTTGCATATTTGGTTTGATTTGATCGTCGATTACTTTTGGTAAATAAGCGCAACTTCAAGGCTCTATAACGACAGATTACGCTCTTTCAGGATCATTGTAGTGATAAACACTTGTCAAAAAGTTTATTTATATAGTCTTTTCGACGAAGAGGTCGAAAAATTCGTTTTATTAGCACTTTAACTACCACGACTAAGACGGGAAACAAAGATGGTTTAGTTGTATACCTTTTGTGAAATCCGTCAGTATCTTCAGGGGTCATTTGTATTGAATTCTTAAACGTGCTTCTGCTTTAAATTTAAAAAGATAACATTTTGTAAAGCATATGGAACACACATGTTTGCTTTGTTGAATGAAACATGGTTTGCTCAGTAACCGAACATCAGGATCTATTAATTAATAGCTGTCCTGATACTACCTACAGTAAATAGCCCAAAGACCTTTTAATTATGGGTGTGGAAAACCCTTCTCTTTCAACTAATGGCCAAGGAAATTTTTCAAATCATTTTGAAGTAAAATAATCGAAATGGTGGCCATGCATCTAAAATGATTTACACTGAACCATTTAATACATCTCTTACAAGTAACTGCACAATCAGTACCATCATAGTGTATACAGTCATGATCATTTGAACACAGAGCATCTATCAGATTTTTCATGACATGTCACCACATGCCAACCAGTTGCTAACTGCTACCCAGGAGACATGCAATTCTTGCCTAAAAGGTTGCCCAAAATAAAACTGAACACCTATCTAGCAGCTTATTGAACACAACAGTACATGAGAGGTAATGAAGAGAATTTTGTGAAAAAAAGAGAAAAAATTAATAACTCACTGCCTCCTGTTAGTTAACTTCAATTTACACGGGTAAAGGTCATTTTTTGCACAAAAGATATCCTATATTTCATGAATGCTTTTAGGTTTAAATTTTAGGTATTATTTTACTTTTAAAACTTCCATCTTTTTTAAGCAAATGTTTAATGAACAAAACACTGCACGACAGGGATTCCGAAGCACTTTGATTATTCAAAATCAAAAACAAAGAACTTCTATAAGAATAAAAAAGCATTCAATTAAATCCTCAATTTTAACTGTATTTTTGACCAAATCTTGACATAATTTTCTTATTGATAATAAACACAAAAACTTCCTTTAACTTCCTTTGGCCAGTATTTTAATGATGATTATAAAGTATATTAAAATAATACAGATTCATGAAAAACAAATGAAGTGGATACTAGCATACTCTGAAGTGAGTGTTGTTCACTACTCTCTTCTGTTTCTATATTTCTACCTCTCACCTAAAACGCTAATACATAACTTATTGAAAGATGCGCTTTTGTGTACATATATTGCTAAAAAGGCAATTATACTCATACTTCATATGTGTCAATTGTTCACAATAGTCTTTTGTTAGCTAAAATTGAAAATGGCTATAATTGGAATAGATATAATTTGTTAGTTTCTTATTATCTATAAGGACGTCTTGGGAATGTTGGAAGTTTTAATCGAGTTCTTCACGGCTTACTTTCAGTTACCTAGTCACCGCACCGTATAACATAAATTGCTTGAAAAAATGATTTCCCGAGTACGAAATAGAGGTGTCGTTAGCAAACGAGGATATCAGTCCTTTCACGGAAACAATGGATTTCGACATGTCTGTGTCAGGTAAATTTTTCGTTTTGCGCGCATGTAAATTGTTATATCTAGGCTTACATAGGCCTAAACGCCGGGCTCCACAGTTAGTTTTTGATGGTCTTTATTCTTATAGTATTCTGAATTTACGCGATGATACCATTACAAGTTTTGTTAATGAGACAGGAGCCGATCAAAGCGATACTGTAAGGTCTGTTTTTTGTTTATTGGTTAAGAAGTTGTAACTGACAGCGCTATAATGGTTTGGCCATCAAAATTCAAGTTGTTTTCTCAATGAGTCGTCCAAAAAAACTTCAATCTAGCTTTTCCCAATTTTCACAGTTCTAGCAACGGTTACTTTACAAAAAAAATCGCTCCTTTACGATATAACTGGAAAGGGAGCTGGATGTGAGTCAGTTTAAAGTGGTTTTTCAGTTGAATTTGTTTATCTACAGTTTGTAGTAACCGAAGTGGTGCTCGCCATAACGGCGTAAGCTTGTTTTTTTTAACCGTTTTAGTTTGGTCAGATAATTTACTTCTATTTACTTATTTGCTCTATTGTTGTTAAATACTTATAATAGACAATTTTATTTAGATACTCAATGAATTTCTTTCGTTTTTGGCAAGTCATAAACTTAAGTAACTTGCAACGAAACTGAAAATGTTTTAAATATATGAACGTAGCGAACGCGTGGGTGTCCAAAGTTTTGCAATGACTGAACAGAAATTCGTACAAAGCACTTTCTATGCTGTAATTTGCTTTTTATACTGTATATAGCGTGAAAATCCAAATTTTCTTACTTCTTTACGAGCTAATTATCGCGAACTCTTTTGAAAAATGGCATAGCTTTCGGCTTCCAAACCTTGTGAAATGCATAGATATCCAATGAAACCTCAAATCTTTATCTCAAGCTAAAAAACTGCAAGTAAAATTAAGAAGTCGGTTAGTAATTCTCTCATAAATGTTTTGGCGTGTAGTGTCGCTGAGTAGTAATTTTATTTCAGCTCGGTGAGTCGGTAGGTTTACCTAAATTTCTAAAGAATGGCAGTGGGAGCTTCCCTGTTATGTAGCTCCTTCGTAGGTCACTAAGAACTAATAGACACAAACGATTAAGTTGCAATCTAAACATATAACATTCGTATATCATAGATTCTCAGTTTCCGCATGACACAGCTTTATGGAAATTATAATCTAATTCGTCTATAGGTCCAGGAAGAGTGAATCAACTAGGAGGTCTTTACATCAACGGAAAGCCTTTACCGAAAGAGATTCGGGAAGAAATCATCGAATTGGCACGGCTAGGAGTACGCCCTTGCGACATTAGCCGCAGGTTGAAAATTACCCATGGTTGTATCAGCAAACTGCTGTCGAAATACCAAAAAACGGGATCTATCAACCCCGGTGGAGCTAATGTCGGAAGACCAAGAGTGATAACTCCCAAAATAGAGCAGAAAATAGAGCAGTATAGGCGAGAACAGCCAGGGATTTTCTCATGGGAGCTGCGCGATCGTCTCCTTCACGAAAATATTTGCAGCCGAGAGAACCTGCCTTCACTGAGCTCAATCAGCCGACTTATCAAGCATCAGATGATGGCTCGTGCTGCTGGTAACAGGCCGGAGTATAAGACCAATGAAGGAAATTTGCAGACGATGAAAAACATCTCTTCTCGTTCTACTGATGACATTTTGAAACACCAAGTCGAAGAACAAACGGGGTTCCAAAGTCCAGGAAGACCAAGGTACTAGGGTATAGTAAGCACTCGTTGCTTTGAATCTTGTGCAACACGAACTGCGCAAGGTTCCTTGCATTAATTCCTAACCTTTATGTAAAAGAATCTTGCTGTGTTCAAATTAAAAGGCCTTTAAAAATGGCGAGGTAGGAAAAAGTCAATGCTGCCGTTCTCTTTCATGGTATTTTATTTTTATTTGTTTTTATTCTGAGCTTTTACTTAAAGAGATTGACCTTGTTTAACCATTTTTGGGAGATTATATTTTGACGGACGAAATCAAATTCCTTAGCGCTTCACTTTTGGATACCATGTCCTTTAACAATCCAGCAAATAATAGACAATATCAATTATACATAACCTTTACGTTCATCAAAACATACAATGTTTTATCTGTGGAAGTTTTAGTAAAATACATCTACTAAAACGGAAACTGAAATAGACTCCCATGCATTCCATTAAGTCTGTTTGCTCCGATATAACACTTACAAGAGCTATAAGAATCGTAAGATACTGTGCCTTTATAAGAATCTGAAATAATACTAAAAAAAACTTTTTATCTCAATAAAAATCCAAATCGCACGTGAAACAGTCAAAATTCGTAACTCGTTTTAATTTGAATACGTACCAAACTTAAAAGTTTGAAATTTAAACAAACATTCTAGCACACGCTTTTCACGCTTTAATGATTTTGGACTGGTGATTTAATTAATACCAATTTGTTTCTAAATTTAAGTAGGAGTAAAAGTCTTAACGTTTCTTAATTTCTGAAGAAGAACAATAACTAAGTAAAAGCCTTTTTTTATATGTCTTTTCCGTGCGAGGGCAAACCCTTTCTAGGCCACTTCAAAAAAACCTTTCTTCAAACAATGACTCGCAAACAAGATATAGAACTGATACCCCCACGTTCTAACTACTTAAACGACCTTCAGTGTCCTATATTAGTTAGTATTGGTGTCATTTCATAGTGCAACCAAGTGCAATATAGTCGAACACCGAAACATTCTGAATTCGCTTTTTTTAACGATCCAATTGTTTACCCCGAAAAGTTTTGCATAAGCATTGTTTTCAATTTCTCTGGGGACGATTGTACGTCATTGTTAATTCCAAGAGAAATTGAAAACAATGCTTAGACAAAAATTTTGGGGGGTAAACAAGGTGTATTATGGGAACAGTAAAAGAGCGAATAGAAGCCCCGAGTTAATATTCGTGTAAAGGACTTTCATGCACGCTAATTGTTAAGGAGGGCTTTTTTCTGAGGTTATTGGACGTACAATTTTTACTGATCTCCTGTTTTGACTTTGCAGTGTATTAACAAGTGATTTCAATTATTATTCTTAGTCACTAAGCCTGTATGACAGTCAAAACTTGCAAAGAATCTATTTGAGTGAAAACTACAAAACATGAAAAAAAAAAATCAATTGACCAAGTGAGATTTCAAGAAATTAATCTTAAATATTCTTTATATCGCTCAAGGCCAAAGCTGACTTAGTCACTAATCCAGCCTCAAACACTAACCGATGAACAATAGTGGCGGCCGAAGTCTTTCCCTCTTCCAAAATTAAAACCATAATCAGGCCCACCTGACCGTTTTTCTGATTAGTTTTTTTACGTAAACCTTAGTCAACGAAACAAAATGTGCTGCGTCCCGGTTCACATCACCTCGCATCACCTTTATTTCACCTCGGATTTACAAGAGTAAACTGCTCATTATTTTGATCAAGAGCTGACACTCCTCTCTAAGTCTTCTCTACTGATAAAACTAATGAACGCAAGTAAAATAAACTAAATAACAGACCAGATAGACAGTAGGTGGATCTTGTCAGTTTCATTTTTCTTTTCTCTTAACCACTGCATCATGACCATCATTAGCTTTCTCCATTAGAGAAGACTAGGGAAGAACGAAATGCTTTGCTACTCACACTGTTTCTCTACGCGGTTTGAAGTTGCACAAAATATTTCACTGCCTCGAAGTAAAGAGTTCAAATACTAACTAGTGTCTATGATGTAACAGATGCTGCTTTAGAGGGAGACTCAATGGCAGACGAGGAATGCTTGTTGATTCGCCGACAGCGTCGGCAACGCGCAAAGTATACAAGCCGTCAACTTCACGAGCTGGAGGTAGAGTTTGAGAGGAACCCGTATCCTAATGCATGGGATCGCGAGACTTTAGCACATAAGCTAGGAATTCACGAGACAAGGATTCAGGTAATACAAGGCAGTTTATAGGACAAACTGAGGTTTATGAGATTGACAAATAGATTGTCATAATAACTGGAAGGCAGCCTCTAACCAAGCAGGCACTATTGAAAAATACTAACGGAGTTTATATTTTAACTTATGTAATGTTTTATAAAACAAGAGTAATTGTCTTATAACACGAACTCACTGGAAATCAAAATTAATCATCTTAATGTTATTATTATTATTATTATTATTATTATTATTATTATTATTATTATTATTATTAAAAAAATCATGCTCTCAATTTGGATGTTCAAAACGGACGAAAATTTGAAGGTAAACATGAGAACTTGCAGAGTATGCTTATATTATTATACACTAACTTTCAAACGAAACAACTGCACAATAGAAATTACAAACAGGCATGGAGAAAATGTATCATACTTAAAGTCGAGGGCCCTAGCTCAAGGAATAGTTTTTTCCATGTTATGGCAATGCAGTCTTCAAGAGCTCAAAATACATTCAATGCTTACTCGGAAAACACAGTGTCTGACAACAACGCATTGTCGGTAGTTATTATATAAGGTAGGGAGCCATCTTTCCGATTATGTAGCTGTTCTTGTCATTCGTAGGTGTGGTTCTCAAATCGCCGAGCGAAAGGAAGAAGAAAGCCTTATGGAGATGGAGCTACTCAGACGCAAGCTTCCTCGCCTCTGGTTTGTACATGTCACAGGTATTCTGCGCCGCTCTTCACTCCATGGATGATTGAGTCCGGACCTTCAAGATTGTTCTTCCCACCAACTGGATACTGGGAATATGATTCCTCTTGAGCAAGGTCATCACTTCTGCTAACTACACAAGGAGACTGAGAGGAGTTACACTTTGACATCTTCTTTAGCAGTCCGACCTGACACTGAAAACATTTCCTACCGTTTAAATTAACACGATTAATGATACATGCCTTTAACCTGCCCTTAACCATGCCCTGACCACATGTAAATATTACTAAAACGTGGAACGGGGAACCGGGAACGGTTGGCCAGCGGTACTTTCCATGAGAATTGAAATGGTAGAGGAGAAAAAAGGAAGCACAGCTATGGCATATCATATCCAAAATCTCAACTTTTAGTCCGTTCATTGTGCTGGCCGCACAATGAACGAGAAATTTTCAATACTGCACTCGCCTCGTGCAGTATTGAAAATTTCTCATTCATTGTGAGGCCAGCAAGTGCGCGTATTTGTAATCAAAACACGAACGGACAGACTCTAATCCTTTTAATATACAATCTGAGTACACTGTACGGAATCCACGATTTAATGAACTTCAAACAATAATTTTTATAAATAGAAAATAAGTAGTACATAATTACACAGGATTAGATCAATTATTTAAAAATCACAAATAGGTCGTACAGAAATAAAGCTAAAATGGTTCATAAAATCGTTATTCAGCTGTGGTCGTTCGTCAATACAGTCAGCCAGAAGCTTGTTCAAAGCAAGTCGATGCCTTTCGAATCAAGCAACAGAAGCAACAAGCAAGTCAATGGCACACAAAAATGTATTTGTTGAGCTTCAGTTACCTTTCCACTTCTGCAAGCCTTGAAGCTTGTGCGTTATTGTCAATACTGCACTGTCAGAGTTTGCTGACGACAGGTAAAGAAAAATCACGTGATCTATTTTAACCAATTGCGCGCGTGGATTTTGGACAGTGAAGGAAGATTGTATATACATGATAACGATTATTATCAGTTAAGTTTTATGCTTTTAGCAATTTTATAAACAGATTTAAATATTAGGTATTTATGGTCATGCAAATAAAGCTTGTTGTTGTTGTTTGTTACGAGCAGTTGAGTTATTGAGTCAAAGATGGAAGATTAATCGGTCACTCGGCTAGAGTTCCATTCTTGTGTCACTGCCACACAAACTGTAATAGACTGCCTCGGCCAGGAAATATTTCACACAAATCAACCAAGTTATAGCCTGCGTTACAGACGAACACAAAACCTCGTTGGTACGAGTTTTTGTGAAATGTCCGGCCGCGACGCAAGCTACCAAGTTACAATTATTTAATATTTTTATATAGCAAACCCAGTCTTAGGTAATTTCGAGCGTTCTGATTGGTTCTTTCTTGGTCGAGATTTTGTCCTATGAATGGAAACGGTCCAAGCAGTGCTTTTTGTGTCACGGCACTCCTGATTGTTCGACAATTTCCGTATTTGTAGTATTCTGGACTCTAATTGATCGTCATTTTCCATGTTGACAATAAACGGGACGGTGATTGATACCGATTAGAAACGAAGCGGCAATCGGTCAGCAATCGGTACTTCGGCTCGGCTCGTTAATAGACTGGGATGTTTGAAATTCAATAATTGTTCGGGTCCCAAGCAATCTTTGCGCGCTCAGATGGTATTTTCAATGACGCCATTGCTCTTATGTGTGCAAGACAGGAAATTTTTCAGCAATGCAAATATTTTACTGTCTCTCTGACGTCTCGGAATCAATTAAAGGTAAGGATTCTCAAGAAGTTGGAAAACTGTTCGTTTCCCTTCAGTTGATGATCCAGAAATCAATACTTCGAAACCAAGTATTAAACTCCTCTGAAAGTTACCTGGTTTCTTAAGTTCTCCGTCCTGTTGTTTACATGTATCCTTTCTTGTTTGCAAAACTGTTTCGTAAGTATTATTTCTTTGGGTCTTCTGTCAATACTTAAGGCTTTTATGTTCTTATTTCCAGCGTAACAACAGTGCAATGATTGTTGCCGTGAACTAAACAATCTTCATTAAAGACATTCTTTATCTTTGAATCGTTCTTGATAAGACGACATCCAAGATAACTTTTCAATATATTCTTTAATAAAGTGATGTTTGTGCAGGTATTGCCACTTATATTGCAGACACGAATATATCATTTTCGAGAAAGTTCTCTACATCTTACTTTTTGACCTGCTTACCATATGTAACCTTTCCGTTTGCAAAATTGTTTCATTAGTATTATTTCCTTGAGTTTGCTGTCAATCAGTAAACCTTATTTGATATTTGAGAGATTAAAAACAGTTAAAATTGTATTTATCTTCACTTCTTTAGCTTTTCCCTATTTTTAGACATTAAACACAGCAGTTTGTAGTTCCCCTCCTTACTGACCTTCTCATGGTCACACAGCTCCACAGTCAGGACTACTTGCCCTACAAACTACCTGCTGGCCAAGAAGCTGATGACTTTTGCCCAGTGCTGTGGTTCATTTCTCTCACCGAAATCCATTTATAACATCAAGTCATTCTAAATATCAATAACAAGAAAACCGTTAAGCAGTGACACACACATACACTGTGTGCTTTTATTTAATTTTGAAAAGTCGGCAAAAAAGAAAACGTGTATACTCTGCAGAGAAACTACCTAAAGGATTGATATTTTACAGAGCTTACAACATCGTCATCGACAAAGAAGACGAATGTTCACCAAGCAAATTTTATTATCCTTAAGATCGGGAAATTTCTGATGTAGAAACTGAAACAAGCATGGAAATGCTTTCTAACAGAAAAATAACAAGCATGGCCCGAGTGCCACATAATGAATTACTTACTGTACCTAGCTTGCTCGTGCCATACCGAGGAATATTGGCCTACTGTGGCAATACGGACATGTGCCACGGCCACGACCTCGGGCAAATATTCCCCAGCACGGTCCTCGAGCTCGGTTAGTAAGAGGTTATTAGAGAACCTTGAAAAAGCTAATTCCACGAGCAAGAAATATTGTTGCATGCCAAAAGCACATAAACATAGGTCCGCAATGTGTAGAAGTGTAACTTATGAGTTGTACTAAATACGAGTTATTTTAGAGTCTTCTGGTTATGCTTTTAATAGTAAATTGTTTTTTTAACCATGAAATGAAACTAAGGAAGTCGTTCCTTATTATTCCTAAGTAGTAGCAAGAGAGGATATCCTATCTTAGTATTAAACATAGATTCTAAAAGTGCGTTCCGCCGAGATGTAACAGGCATGTCATTCGGATTCGGTTAAATTTGCGTTAAGATTACCATTTGTGACGGCTTGAATTGTAAGCACAGCCAGTGCACCCCCTCCTAAAATCTAGAGTGAGGGCACGCAAAAAGTAACAACAATAAAAAAAGGAATCGTTGAGGATTTGTTACGATCCCTAAAAGAGCTAATAACCAGAAAACCTGATAAGGACTCCATACAATCGTAAATGTATTTAAAACAAAATTAAAAGTCAACTGAACAGAAATTTAAAAATGCCATTTTAACCAACCAAAGACTAAAACTATCCATTACTGAGTAAAATTAAAAAAACGCTAAGCTATTTTTGAGCTTAAGATCTTTTATTTAAAATAAACAATCAACTGAAAAGCGGCCGAACAGAACGAAATAACTGCTTGTATGTCACTAAACACATTTATTTAAATTCTAAGGCGCGGCCTGCGGAATCGGGCTGCGATTTTCTTCAAAAACACCAATTATTACGTCACAAGTTTTTATTTCCGACAATTTTCCGAGCACTCTACGATTATGAAGACTTTAAAAAAAGCATTTTTCAACTTGCAATATCTCTGCGATGCAATGTCCGATTACTTTGAAACTCGGGGATATGTTTATTTGGCTTTTAATAAACACATGGGCAAAAAAAAATAATAAATTAAAAATTTCTGTCTATTTGACCTTTAAACAGATTAAATCAGTGGCGGATCAGGGAGGGACCCGGAAGGCCCGGCCCCCCCTTATTTTTGGGCCAATTAGAGGCCCGTAAGGCCGAGAAAAAATACTTTTTAGAGTGGGCCCCCCTCTTATTGCAGGGTGTGGATGATCCGGCCCCCGACTTATCTAAAGGTCTGGATCCGCCACTGGAAATTTTAATATTGAAACTACTTGAGTGGTAAAACTGCTGTTGGCAATTTAAATTTGGAACAGCTCGATTCTTAACACGTGATCTAAAAAATGTCGCGTGATTTGCGGTCCTGTAACCGTTAAGTCTCCCAGGAATGTTTTAAAACCATTTGGCGTAATAAACAGCTGGAATAGCCGTTGAATAATGGTAGTGTTTTCACAAAATGGCCAAACTGACCGAAATTGTTGGCGCTTACCGGTTATTGTTTTGCCTTCGTGGGAGACTGGAAACGAAAGAAATGAACAAACGGTACAGGATTTTTCGACGGTTCGCACCAGACTACCTTAAAACGTAAGTTCACAGTTTCTGAACGGATTTTCTTGAAAATTACTGTTCTATTTCCTTTCCAACCGAAATTTCTGGGATTCCTGGTTAAGTGGTAAGCACCCCAGGTTTTCAAGGAAGGGGCAACTGTCATATCATCCATTCATTCACCACGGATGTTCACCGGTCTCTGCTCGTGTTCTGACAGTTCTCTCTGTAAGGACTTTTAGGAAAACATGTTAAATGTGGATGGCAGCCATAAGAGAATTTTCCAAATGTGTTAGCAATGACGTATTGCTAGACACCCTTTGCAGATTACGTATTAGCAGAGCTAAAAAGAACGATGTTAAGCTATATGGACAGAGAGTATCCATCAGAGTTTTATTTACTATAGCAATGTTTTTATTTTGGATCTCTCACATTCAGGAAATGCGGGTACAAGAACTCACTCGCAGCTTAAAATACAAGACTAACACTCTGACAATAGAATAGGGAAGATTTAATGGCCAGTGCAGGAGACCTGTAGTTGTTTCCCAAAGTATTTGTTTCCAATTTCAAATGAATAACAAAAACTTGACTCCGTTCTAATATAATAAAAACTCGCGAGTAGGAACCTAATTTTTCCAGGTAAGCCTAAACAGGTTAGGCTATTCGGGTTCTTAATAGGTTCTTATTTTGTGAAGAAATAGGGGGTGTAAAGAAAATTTTCGCGCGAACGTCCTTAAAAGACAATTTTGGCCTAAATTGTAGGTTTTGGACTGCAATCCTGTAGAGTTTCTACTAAAACAATCAGACTACTCGTCCTCGTTTCCTATAGGCAACTGCGGTTGCGCCTCGTTCACTACTCGCTCATAGAAAGATCGGGTTGGTAGTTTAATTGTTAAGTATACAATAATTATACGCAGTTTGGTGAGGCTAACGGCCTAGATTTTTATCGGGTTTATAAATGTTTCAACCTTGTCCGGATGGAAAGAATATTTTTGAAGTACCAGGCCCTTTCAACTTCGGTAGCATGCCAGAGTCTGAATGATTCCCTTGACATGTACACGTTTTTGGATCCTTCTTTCTTGGAACTGTTTCTTCAGTCGTGTGCCTGCTACTTTTGCACTTCGCTCTTCGGTTTGAGAACCACACCTAAGCCGGCAACAGACAGATAGGTTAGGCGATTTAAAGTTCAGTTATGTCAACAACATCAACAACAACTGTCAACTGTGATCCCTGTTCCCTAACCTCTCAAAAACACAGCTTTTATTGCTTTTGTTCCCTGGTTCCCAATTATTTTACGACCATGTTCCCTCGTTCCCTGAAACTTCTGGGGGGTTGGACACTAAAATAGCAAGAATGTATGCAGTGTGAACGTGTTTTCAATAAAGCATTGAAAGCATTAATGGCGTTTATGTCAAGTTGAAATTGAAATATTGAGGATGAGTTGATCCATAGATTTAAAACCATATCATGAGATACGACAAAACAGGCCTGTTGTTCTTCATAGTCTTAAAGAATGTGGATGTTCAGTAACTAATGCCATGAAGCATGGCAGTCAAGTATTATAATCTGCGAGATAGGATGGTCTTTTTACAATCCGTCCTGAGCGGGTCCTTGTTGTCACACCACAGTCCGACTCAGCTATCTCTCGGTTGAGCTCAACACGGGAAGTACCGGTATCCAGGGTGTTGCTTGACTCTCCTTGACAAGTTGAGCCACCAGTTGTGTCAGGAGTGTTTGAGACTTGTGGTGGTAAATTAGTAGTCCCCTTAGGAGGCAGCTCATTGGTTCTCTTCAGATGAACTCTGTTTCGTCTGTAAGACGTCCCATCTCCTGTCTCCACTTCATATGACCTCTCATCGAGCATTTCCACGACAACTCCCTTCTTCCACTCCTTTTTCCCAGTACAAACGGTTTCATTCGCACAGTGTCACCCTCGCCCGGGGGGGGGGGGGGGTAGGTCTTGGGCGTTGGTGTTGTAATACCGGGCTTGCCTTTGCTGGACTTCCTTTAATTTCTCTCTCTCGTAAACCGAGTTGAGTGTCCTTGGCTCCAACAGGGTGCTAGTTGTAGGCAGTAGAGTTCTTGTTCTTCTGTTCATGAGCCTCTGGACTGGACTGCTTCCAATACCTTGTGATGGGGTGTTGCGTTCAGCAAGAGCCCCAAGTAGAAATCGTCTCCAGCTTTGGCAGTCTTGCGAAGCAGTCGTTTGGCAGATTTGACAGCTGCCTCTACCTTGCCATTGGCTTTGCTGTTGTAGGGGGATGTAACACTATGCTCTATGTCGCAGGTCTTCGTCATTCTCTTGAATTCTGCAGCTGTAAATTGAGCGCCATTGTCGCTCACGAGCTGACATGGACTGCCATGTCTGGCAAAATGAGCCTTGAGTTTCTTCACTACAGTCTCGGCATCTGCACGGTGCAGCTTGTCCAGTTCCCAATAGCCACTATAGTAATCCAGGCATAACTAATCGATGACATCAACGACATCAATGAAATCAATGAGTAATCGATGAGTAATCGATGGGTAATCAGTTGATTAGTCATTGATTATTGCCGATGATCAATGAGTAATCGATGATTAATCGATAGGCCACAAAATTTTTGGTCATCGATTGCATCGATCAGTCATCGATTGCATCGATTAGTCATTGATTGCATTGATTACTCATCGATATAGTCTCGTGGTTGAAAACCGGAACTTGTAAAAGTATTAAACACGCTATAACAATCTAACAATATCATGGTAACACGTGAAAAAAGTACAGAAAGTAAAAGTGCTTGCAGCTGTTCCGGTGCGTAATGTAAGTGCTTTCGGATGGCTGTCTCCCTAATAAGCCGAAGCAGTTTTACTTTGCTGACAAACATCCACCGACCAAAATCTATAACCACGTAGTCGATTCTTGTCTTTGTACTTGTTAGTTTCATTTCCAGACTGGTTGGTTTTCCTGTTCAATTGTTTTGTTATTAAATAAAGAGTTGGGTAAAGTTAAATATTGAAATATCATCTGTATTTGTGCTTAGCCCTTCACGTCTTAATATGCCGGAAGATTATTTGACCTTTTGTGAGGGCGTAATTCGTCAACAAGAATGCCAGTTATAAAGCAAAATATGACTAAAATAGAGAAAAAAAATCACAAAAAATGGTACAAGAAAGCAAGGAATGTGTCTTTTGTTTACAGTATGATAGTTGATGAGTAATCGATGGGTCATCGATGAGTAATCAATAACATCAATAGGTAATCAATTACATCAATGAGTAATCGATAGGCCACAAAATTTTTGGGCTTCGATTACTCATCGATTACTCATTGATCATCGCCAATAATCAATGACTAATCAACTGATTACCCATCGATTACTCATTGATTACCAATTGATGTCATTGATCATCGATTAGTTATGCCTGGAGTAATCCACTGTCACCAGGTAGTCTGTCTGGTTCAGGGAGAATAGATCAACAGCTGCTTTCTCCCACGGCCTCTTTGGCACCTCATGGGACAAGAGGGTCTCTTTGCCATGCGGAATTTCAAACAGCCTACAGGGCTCGCAGGTTGAAATCCAGTGTCTGAATTCAGAGTTCATGCCAGGCCAATACACACTTTCCCGTGCCCTCCTAAGACAGCCTTCTACACCAGCATGGGATGCATGTATGTCTTTCTTTACCTCGGCTCTAAGTCCCTTGGGTACAACAAGGCGCTCACCTTTGAAAACGAGCCCATCATAAATGCTAAGCTCATCTCTCATGCTGTAGTAGGGGGCCAGTTGGGAAGGAACGTTGGACTTGTCCTCAGGCCATCCTTTCAGTATGGTGGTCTTGAGGGCTTGTAAGGTGTCGTCTTGTTCAGTCTCCACTCGAAACTTCTGTAACTTCCCTTGTCCAATGGGCAGGAATTGGACGGCATTGACAGCTTTAAATTCATTGCAGGTTCCTTGGCCATCAGCTGGTAGGTATGATCGGCTCGTCATGTCTGCCAAGTGTTGTGTGTGACCCGGAGAATACTGCACTTCTATGTCATAGGCCAGACTTCTGAGCAACATGCCTTGTAGACGTTTCGGTGCCCTGTCAAGGGGTTTTTTGGTGATGGCTTCAAATGGCTTGTGGTCCGATCTGATAATTACTCGGCGACCAAAGACAAAGTGGTGCCACTTCTCCAGTGCAAAGACAATAGCAAGCATCTCTTTTTCTATGGTGGCATAACGGGTCTCAGGATCTGTAAGTGCTCTACTAGCGTATGCCAGTGGTCGACCTTCTTGCATAAGTGCGGCACCAATTCCCAGGCTGCTGGCATCACACTGTATAACAAGCTCTTTGTCAGGACTGTAGTAGACAAGGATTGGGGCCTGGGTGACAAGTTGTTTCACTTCATTGAAAGCTTTGTCTTCAGCATTGCCCCAAAACCACTCGACTCCCTTTTGTGTAAGTCTTCTGAGTGGTTCCATTACTTGGGAAAGCTTTGGGAGGAATTTTGCATGATAATTACAGTTCCGTTAAGTCTTTCAATGTCCTCCTTGGTCTTTGGTGTTTGCAGCTTTAGGATAGCTTCTACCTTACTTGGATCCGGTTTCAGGCCCTCTGCAGTGTGTTGGTGCCCCATGAAATCCAGTTGTTTCACTCTCAGGGTCACTTTCTCCTTGTTGAAGCAGATGGATTTCTCTTCGCAGCGCTGGAAGAGTGATGTGAGGTTTCTGTCATGGTCCTGCGTGGCATCCTCAATGGGTCTCTAACACCATAGATCAATATCTCATCAGCTATACAGGTAACACCCACCAGTCCTTCCAGGGCTTGATAGAGTCGTTTTTGGAAGATCTCAGAGCTAACAGAGAGTCCAAACGGGAGACGTCTCCACCTGTACCTCCCGAATGGGGTAGAGAAAGTGGTAGGCAGACTGGACTCTTCTCCCAAGGTACAGTGCCAATAACCATGACTCAGATCAACTTTGCTGAAAACGTTCACCTTTGCAAGGTCAGGGAGGATGCCATCCAGTACAGGAAGCTGGTAGTGTTCCCGCTTTAACGCGAGGTTAAGGGATCGTGGATCTATGCAGATCCGAAGACTTCCATCCTTTTTGGTTGCAATTGCCATCTGATTTACCCAGTCAGTGGGTTCATCTACGGGAGCGAGAACTCCTACCCCGACCAGTCTGTCAAGCTCTTGCTTAACCTGGTCTCGCAGCTCAACAGGCAGCCTTTTCGGTGGACGAAGTAACGGCTCTGCATCGGGCTTGATGGTCAGACGTACAGAATCAGGTAAGGTGCCAATGTTGCCATTGAATACATCAGGAAAATCTTTTAAGACGTCTTGCTGGCCTTCAACTACTCCATTAACACTCTCAAACTTATCATAGTTGACTGTGATCAGCTTCATCTTCTCTGCTGCCTTGCGACTCAGCAGTGGGGTTAGTTCAGCTTCAACAACAAACTTCACCATGTACTTCTTGGAGGTTTTGGGGTTCTCTAGGAGGAGTTTACAGGTACCAAGTAAGATAAGAAGATAAGATAAGAACTTTAATAGTAATCTCCCCATAGGGCTTTTCAGAAACTATTTACAATAAAAAGTAAATCTACTTAACACTAATATATACAAATAAAATTGAAAACTAAATAAAATAATGATTAAAAGTTTAAAAGAAGATGATCCCTAAGCTTTGATTTAAAAGAGTACAGAGATTAAGTGCCACTGTCAGAGAAAGTGTTCCAGACCTTGGAAGTCGGGGTCAACCGATTTTCCTGAAACTTACTGCAGAAGTTGGCCTTGATGAGATATTCTAAAAGCCATTTGGGTTTGGTTTTCTGACTTTTACTTTCAAAGTTTCAGGGGTGGTCCCATATTGAGCCTTCAAATCATGAAAAATCCTGCTTTTGAAGGAGTAAGTTTGCACTTGTATAAAATCAAACACACAAAACCTTTTGACTAAATACTTGTAGGCTGTGATTCTACTATAAATGCTCTTTCATTTCATATATGTTGATTTGGCATAGAGGGTTCTGACAGTGTGAGGCATAACACGAAATTTGGCCAACTTTTGATGAGAAAACCACTACCCAAAATTGCCAAAATTTAGATGTTCATATTTTTTAACTGCCTAACTAGAAAAAAAGGATACTTATATCAGGAGTTATCCCAATGCATGTAGAACAAAATTCAGTTGAGAAAAATTTGGGCCGTGTAATGTTTTAGTTCTTTAATGACCCATTTTGAAGCACACCCTGACCTAATTTGCATATTGTCAAAACCAAAAGTTTAACATTCATACTTATTTTATTTATTGTTAAACACTTTAATTTGCCTTGGCGAGGCTTAAAGTTCTTAGGAAAGCTATTATTAGCAGTAATAAGACGAGTAAACATAAATTTTGACTGTTAAAATTAGCAAGAATTAAAAAACACAATACTGAAAAAAATCAGTTTGTTCCCCTCCAAAGCTTGTTCCCTAAAATATAATGTGCATACAATACAGGAGTCCGTATAACGTCTACGTAATAGTTTACTATACTAATAAATACACTTCTTTGAAACATATCCATGCTGAACTTGCTAAAACTTAACTTACCAAAGCGTATTAAACGTTCTTATAGTAAAGGTAAATTTCCACATCTTCGAAAATCGTGCGAGTACAAACATCCTACGGCCAAATCGTATTTCGCAATGATCGCTTCATTCTGCATTTGATAACAGAAGTCCTTAATGGTCCCTTACAATCAAGAAACGTTTCTGAAGCCGCTCAGTTCCTCGCCATTATGCCATAGTTTTGCTATTTTGGTTGCACGCTGTTCATCCGCCATTTTGGATATGGTCGCTAGAGAACTGGGGCGAGAGTTGCCTGGCTGAAAACGTGTGGACCCAACGTTTTTCAAACGAAACTTCCATAGAACTCATTAAGATACCTTTAAAATATACTGAGAAAATTATTTTTGTTTTCAAATTAGCCTCTTGATGCTATGTTATAAACTTGTTGACATAATATTAAGACTTTTTCATTTTAGTCGCATTTTATTAGACCTAGCCCCCGAGACCTAGCCTGGGAGGAACAATTGATAATGCGACACAAACCAAATGGCTTATTAAAGATCATTCTTATAATGAAATGAAACAAGTATCAACACGTGTTTTATCTCTGGTGTCGAGTGAGGGCCATTAAAATATTCTCTTTTCGGCAGATTACACTTCAATAGGGTATAAAGGAACTATATCACAGTTGAAAAAAAAAAAATGGCAATTTTTTAAAGTTTTTCGTCATAATCATCAGGCATTAAAAAAACATCTGTGTTTTTTCTCAGGTTTTGATAACTTGCAGAATTACTCTGTTGCCACTTTCTATGTGAGAAAAATATTATTTTTAGACAAACTTCAATTTGGAAGTAATTGCAAAATGGCTAAAAAAAACCCGTGGCTGATTGCTTGATCAAGAGGAGTGTAGGTAAACGGCAGTGTCTGCCTTAAACATGCATGAACTTTACTCTGTCCTCCACAGAGGCCTCTTCTTTAATTTTTTGTAAGGGCTGGGAAATGGGGAGAGGTGAAAAGTTAGCGCGAGCCTGAGGAGTGAAAAACAAAAGCGCTCGGGGACACTGGGAAAGAAGGAAGGAAAAATCGAGTCGTTCCACGAGCTCCCCCTATATTTTTTATTTTTCATGTTTTTCACCTTTCCCCTTCCACTGAAAGTGTCTCATTTTGATTCGAATGTTGATTATAATATAACGATGAACTAACAATAGTAGTGCCTTCTGTCCTCAAATCCTAATATAAACGCTAACCATATCCGCATAATGTAATGTCACATATTAGAGTAACCGATGTGCTTTTTAAGCAAACGGCAATGGCTTGCACGACTCGAGGGCTCGCACATTGTCAAGATTCGATGGTAGGCTCTTACCGATAGTGCTCGTAAAAAAAACATTAAATGCTTAAAGCGGTGCTCGTTTATTGCCAAAAAAGTGCTAAAATAATGCTAATTTTTTTTTAAAAAAGTGCTCGTGGTTTACATAAAAATGCTCTCTCTTTTCCAATTTTTTTAATTTTTTTGGCTGTCATTGTTCCTCGATGAAAACGTGGATGACGCCATCTTGTATCGAGTGTCATGGACTGGGTTTTTAGTAAGGATGGGCCGATACTCGATACCAAATATTCGATACATCGATATTTTGACAATTTTGAAAAGTATCGATACTTTCGAAAAATATCGCACTTTCGATACGTTTTCGATACTGCACACGTGACCTGAGCCTGCGGTCTCCTGGTCAGCACCTGAGGTAAAAAAATGCAATTGTGCTAAGGCAAATATTGTTGTTCTTGTCAAAATGTGAATTTTTCTTGCCATGACTTGATGTCCACACATTGCTGATGTAACAGTGAAACAAAAAGACCAAAACTCAACATTCCAGGCTAATATCTATAATGCCAGGGCTGTCTTTTGAATTCTCAGACAAATCACGTGACATACCAATGACATCAGGACGGAAATGACGTCATAATATCGATATCGATATCGAGAAAAAAGGCAAATATCGTATCGATATCGTATCGTTTTGAAAAACCTGTATCGGCCCATCCTTAGTTTTTAGAAGGAAAACGCTGACCTATCAAATCTATTCCTCAGGCCTCCTCGGCTCCTGTGACAAAAATGAGGGCAAAATGCATCTGGGTTCTGGGAGGCTTTGGACGCCATAAAAAAAGTCAGATTGTGCTTTTTAACACAAAATTATACAAATAATCAGTCGAAAATCCAAAATAATGGTAGCAGTGCTTTTTGGGATAAAATGTAGAAAAAAATGCTCGCGAAGCCAAATAATGCCAAAAAAGTGCTAGCACTATCGGCAAGAGCCTATTCGATGGCGTTTGCCTATACGGGCCTGTTTACATTGAGGGAGGGTGCCCCGGCTAATCGAGTTACCCGGCTAGAAGGGATGAAACATAGTCCGCCTTAACATGCAGAATTCACATCCCTTCTGCCCGAGTTGAGACAGCGTCACTAAAGCGTGTCACAGCGTGGGAAAACCATGTAGCTCCAAATGATTGAAGAAAAATATGATTTTTTACTAAATAATCAAGGCTAGCCGTCTTGAGCCGTCTTATTTTGATGTGAATGAATGAATGAAATACTTTATTAAAGTGTCTGAAGTATTTAGCTTAAAAAAAACTAAGCTGTTAGAACTTTACTACGTCCAATTATGGGGGAATTCAATCGAAATTCAACATTCTTTGGCCGCCAAATTGAAATTAAATTTGTTGTTTCGTGAGTAAGGATAATCATTCCTACAAAAATTTCGAATTAATTAGCTGTTGCTTAAAGAAAAATTTTCCAGCCTACAGATAAAACTAATTTGATCTAATTTTGGTCAAATAGCACTGTTTGGGTCCAGAATTTATAAATTTTATGCCGGCAAGCTGGGATAGCCCGGGCATAACCGTTTACATGGCAAAAAGCTATCTCGCCTAGAAGGGTGCCCCGGTCAAGTAGACCGAGTGCCCCGGCAAGGCGGGTTTCCCGTCTTGCATGTAAACGCTTCGATGCGTGTTTTAAAGAACGTATGGAAAGTTGGCTCGCCCAGGGTAGCTCGGTTGGCCGGGTAACTCGGTTAGCCGGGGCACCCGCCTTCCATGTAAACAGGCCCTAAGTTCTACCCGCTGAACCCACGCAACAAGCCGGGAGGATTTAAACGCAGAAATTAATGGAAAATTAAAAACGTAACTGAACGCTTTATATCCCAGCTACGTCATTCAAATTTGTTTGATTAAATATTTTGCCTAGAAGCTAGGCTCCTTCGGATAGTCCATCAGATTCCCATAAGACACTGTAATTTGTGACGGCGTTGCATATCCTTCCAGATGGCGGTCAAAACCGTGACCGGCCTGAAGATCTATTAGTCTCGTGTTGTGCTAAAATAATTAATACCGTGAGTCAACTCTCGTTATAGCAACACGCTTGGGACATCGTTGTTTAGTGTTCATATTAGCGAGAGTCCGTAATAGCGGGATGTGAGGGAAAAAACGTTAAGTAATATAGAGTGTTTTTTAAGAACTGTAACGTGCTCATCAACAGTTCTAGCAGAGAAACTTCGCAGTAGCCGTTGGGTACGGAGCATGACAATGGTTGAAGGTTAATTCCGTTTAAGGTAAGCACTCGTCTGGAAGAAAAGGTTGCAGTAGTTTCCTAAATCTAACCTGAGTTGTCGTTTTTCTGTTGTAATTCACCAGCCAGGTCACTTTGCCTGCTAAGCTGAAGGAAATGGTGAGCGCACCATTGACATGCATATATACGAATGTGGCTATTCTTGCCAACTGCAACTAGGACTGGTTTTCGGTCTTGTGCATCATTGTAGAGTTGTGACAACATTTTGATGTCGATTGATGGTTCTTATCTACACCATATACAATATACATGCTGTTACTTGTTTTTCATCATTATATGAGCATGATTGTCATTTCAATATAATAAAAATTCAAATCAGTACTGCTTTTTGCGAATTTCCAGAGTTAAAACTGTCCCTAAAATCAGACGTTTAGCTTTTTTTTACTAGTTCTTCTGGCCGATCGTTAATTTATTTAGCTGTCTTAGCTTGGTGAGACACACCATTATGATCATTACGTGTATAAAGTCAGTTTTAAACTCGAAAAAAAAAACAGTAGAAATTTTAATTTTTAACGATATGACAGGCGGAAGTTCCAGGAATACGATTCAACATAAATCTAAAAACAAAAACAAAAAAAATCTTGAGCCACTGTTGGCCACCTAGTTGATTTTGGGGCCCGTGTCATATGCTTAACAGTCAAGTTCCACCCAGGTCTAATAAAATGTGACCAAAATGAAAGAGCGTCACGATCAGTTCTGTCTTTAAAATTAGGCAAAGGACTTTTGTTGGAAAAAAAATCTCTGAACAGGAAAACTTCATAATGTAAAACGCGTAGGCTGAGTCCACACGTTTTTAGTCAGGCGACTCTCGACCCAGTTCTCTTGCGACCACATCCAAAATGGCGGATGGACAGTGTGCAGCCGAAACAGCAATGGCAAAGAACTGAGCGGCTTCAGAAATGTTATTTGATTGTAAGGGACTATAAAGGAATTCTGTCAACAAATGCAGAATGTAACGATCATCAGGAAGTACGATTACGCCGTAGGATGTTTGTACCCGCACGATTTTCAAAAATATGGAAACTTACTTTACTTGAAGAGCGTTTAATACGCTTTGGTAAGTTAAGTTTTGGCAAGTTAAGCATGGATATGTTTAAAAGAAGTGTATTAGTATAGTAAACTATCACGTAGACCTTATACGGACTCCATTTATTGTATGCACATTATATTTTAAGGAACATGCTTTTGAGAAAACCAAACTGATTTCATCAGTGTTGATTTTCTAATTTTTGCTAATTTTAACAGTCAAAATTTATGTTTACTCGTCTTATTACTGCTAACAACAGCTTTCCTAAGAACTTTAAGCCTCGCCAAGGCAAATTAAAGTGTTAAAAAATAAATAAAATAAGTATGGATGTTAAACTTTTGGTTTTGACAATATGCAAATTAGGTCAGGGTGTGCTTCAAAATGGGTCATTAAAGAACTAAAACACTACACGGCCCAAATTTTTCTCAACTGAATTTTGTTCTACATGCATTGGGATAACTCCTGATATAAGTATCCTTTTTTTTCTAGTTAGGCAGTTAAAAAATATGAACATCTAAATTTTGGCAATTTTGGGTAGTGGTTTTCTCATCAAAAGTTGGCCAAATTTCGTGTTATGCCTCACACTGTCAGAACCCTCTATGCCAAATCAACATATATGAAATGAAAGAGCATTTATAGTAGAATCACAGCCTACAAGTATTTAGTCAAAAGGTTTTGTGTGTTTGATTTTATACAAGTGCAAACTTACTCCTTCAAAAGCAGGATTTTTCATGATTTGAAGGCTCAATATGGGACCACCCCTGAAACTTTGAAAGTAAAAGTCAGAAAACCAAACCCAAATGGCTTTTAGAATATCTCATCAAGGCCAACTTCTGCAGTAAGTTTCAGGAAAATCGGTTGACCCCGACTTCCAAGGTCTGGAACACTTTCTCTGACAGTGGCACTTAAGCGTTTTTGATTTTAATATCAAGGCTGTTCCATAGGTTTACAGCTCTGTATGTAAATGTTCTTTGGCCTGCTGCGGTCCTGAACAGTGGAATTTGCAAGCTCTGGTGTTGGCGGGTTTTTCGTCCATGAACATCAGACCTTTTACAAAACTTGTTGCTTAAATAACTGGGTGCTAAATTATTTAGACATTTGTACATTAATAATAAATCTTTAAATTAAAGGCTAGTTGTTCTTTTAAAGGCACCCAGTTTAGCTGACGGAGAAGTGGAGTCACGTGGTCGTACTTCCTTGAGTTGGTAACAATTTTGCAACCAAAGTTTTGGACTTGCTGGAGTTTTTTTTATGTTCGAGGATGACGTGTTTGCCCAAACAGTCGAGCAATATAGCATCTTGCTAAAAACTAGAGACTTAATGAGCATTTCCAAGGTCTTAGCATCGAAGCTTGATCTTACTCTGTTTATCTGACAAAGCTTAGAAAAACATGAAGATACAACTCTGGAGATATGGTTGTTGTAAGTAAGGTTGGGGTCTAGGGACACACCCAAATCCATGGCAGATGCTGCAGGATGAAGGTGCTTGCCAAAAAAAGAGACTGATGGAGTGGATTCAAGTCTGCCCATCAACTGCCTGGTACCAATGAGTAAAAATTTGGTTTTATCTGGATTTATAATAAATCGTTCTCACAGCACCACGTTGCAACTTCATGTAGATCTTGCTGAAGTTTCTGCATTGCATAGGAAAGGATAGGTATAGTTTTGAATCGTCGACGTACGATTCGAGGCCACAGGAAAGGGGTAGACCAGGTAGGTCGTTAAGGTATATACAGAAAAGAAGTGGCGAAAGGATTGCACCTGAGGTACACCGTATGTTAGCAGTAGTGGCTCTGACAGTGTAGATTGGATGCGTACTGACTGGGAGCCACTTGATACATAGCTCTTGAACCATTCCACTGTTGCAGGCGATGCGCCAATGTTTGTTAATTTCTGTAGTAAACGTATATGGTTAATACTGCTTGACCACCTCTTTCAGTTCTTTGGCTAGAAAGGCACAGCGCCGCACAGTTAAAAAATCTTTAGAAAAGCAGTCACTTGAGAAACACACAAATCGTGTTTGCGTGACATGAATTTCCTTCACCGCATGCAGGTTAAATTCCTACTTACGCATGCAAATATTTATTTTGTTCCAAATGTTCAATAAAATAAACTCAAACCAGTTCATGAATGGCATTAAAAAGAAGTCCATTTCACGCCAAAATAAAGAGTAGACTGAGGCCATCCTGTTGTATTTCTTCGTTTAGCGTCGTCCGACGAGCTTTTGCAAGTATAAATAAAGGTAATCAAGCAGGTAATTCCCCTGGCCCGATGAGGTGTTCCCGTGCCTTGACACATTCTTGATGAGCTTGCAATTTTCGTTTCGTTTCCCAAAATAAACTCAAAACAAAAATTGGAATATCCAGAAAACAAGTCGTTGTTTTGCGACATTCAACACGTTCCGGCTAAACTGTACGACTTGTACTCGCTCCGAGCCAAACGCTTGATTAACACAAAATTAAATATTTCACACAAACAGAGCGCAGAGTATTCGTAAATATTTTTTAAATAGAGGAAAGATTATTTATAGCTACAGGCATAGTTAGTAGCTACTAACTATGCTACAGGCGAGCGATCGCGTGGCATGGGTCTGACGTAGTGGTAGCCGTTTTAAATAGCTTGGACATGTCCAAGCGGTCTTTGGTTTCGCTATGTGATTATTCAGTCCTCTCTTCTGGTAAAATACTCGAATGACACAAAAATATACAATTCACTCTAAACAGAGAGCGAAGTGTTCATGTTAAACGAGTGATCGCTAGTAAACATCAAATCTTGCGTGACCGTGACCAAGGAGCCGGCCAGGCCGCGTGGGTCTGGAACGATTTACCGACAAAACGACAAACGAAAAAAAAAAAAAAACGCCGGCCAGATTATAAACCGCCTTTGCACGGTTAACAAGGCGCAGGCGAAAGCGCAGAAAGTCAGCTTTTTTATTTTAGCAAACTCACAATACGTTAAAAAATGGCTGAAACGGCCTTCACTTACAAAGAATATTACTGAATGAGATATTATCCAATGGAGGAAACCAAATGATATCTTTGGAAATTCTTTTATATTCTTTTATATATCGAAAAGTTTTCTTAGATAGAACTGAATTATGCACCTGAATTCTTGACTCAGTAACTCCAATTTCTCTTGCCAACTGATCTCTCCCTGACGCAGATGGGTATTGATTGATTTTAAATGCTGCTTCAAGTTCACGTAGTTGGTGGCTTGTATACTTGATGCGTTCTCTTCTCTGAATTTGAAGCGGAAAGGGCTCGCATGAGTTTTCAGCAGCCTGGATATTCTCTGTGATGGCAAACAAAAGCAATGTTCATTATTAGATCTAGTCGCTTAGCAAACAAATCGGTACAAACTCGCCGATTATATTTGATAGACATTGAGAGTCATAACATTAGCAGAAAAGACAAGAAATCGGCAAAAGCCACGGCTTTCACGTGATAATTTTTCTATGCCAGGGCAAAATAAGCCTGATTATATTGTCATATTCTTAGATGCTGTTTTAATGAGGGCACGGAAAGGGGACAGGCGTACAAATCCATTTTCCTAGACCAAATTCTGCCCATGTCCCAGTTCCCGTCTCAAATTGTACCGAAATCCCATTCCCAGTGCCAAAACCACAAACAACTCCAGTATATTTTAGAATTACTCGGAATTAAATTTATCTTTATGTTTTAACGCTCGCGAAAGAGCTGGCAGAAATGGAGATAACAATTAAAATTTATCTCAAATAATACCATCTAGCCGGCGGGCTTTCATCGCAGATTGAGATTGTCTAATTGGCGTGGGTCGTGGGTCGTGGGTCGTGGGTCGTGGGTCGTGGGTCGTGGGTCGTGGGTCGTGGGTCGTGCGTCGTGCGTCGTGGGTCGTGGGTCGTGGGTCGTGGGTCGTGCGTCGTGCGTGTATAAGCCGAGTTACCAGCTATCTCTGGATTTTAAATTTACCGAAAAATGTGTGACGCTTAACAAGACCAAAAATTTGAACTCACTCATTCAAAGACCTCGGATGGAGGTGTTACAATATACGTTGAATAAGACTACCGCTAGAACTTCCCCTCTCCTTTCCCTTTGAACGCCGGCCACGCAGTTAGCCACGCAGGCTACTAGTTCGCAGAAAAACAAAAATCTTAAACAAACAAGAACACCCTTAAAACGATTGCATCGACAAGGATAAGTTCCTTCAGTTTGGCTGATAAGCCGATCAGCTACTTCTATTTCTGCCATTTCATCTGTGTAAAATCGGAATTTTAATCAGCGATTAGTGTGTGGATCAGTGGCAAACTAGTGTCGAAATATTTCCACTGGATTTCTTATTTCTTGGTTTCGCAGGATATATGCAACAATAATATAGACGTTTTTATTTTAAAATAATGGTCTGAAATATAACTTTAGTCGGTTCAACAAAATGAAACGTTAATTTCGCTACAGTGCTTGACATTGCAAGTTTTGATTTCTCTTTAATTTCTTTAAACGCAACCTTCGATAGTGCATCTGCAGCCTCAAGTTTCAAATGATAACGGAAGGTCAAATCTCGACGCACCTTCACCGCATTCAAACGTCTTTATAGCCAGCTTTTCTTCCTATTTTGGGGAATTTCGTTCATATTGATGTGTTAGTATGAGCAAAAAATAGATGCTGAGTGTAAATAAACGTATTCCCTGTTGCATTGATGGAAAGGCATCTCAATAAGCACAATTTTTAATTGTACAACATACAACAGTGTACAACATAGCTTCGAAAACTACTGCCTCGCGAATCCTTGACACCTGTCGTTTGACACCTGTCACTCATTTAAACTTTGACCTAAAACACAACGTCACGATAACTTAGTCACGCGAGAGTCACGCTTTCCTGAACATTCCCGTTTTCCCAGGCATAAGAGTGTTTTTACTTTTTAAATGTTTTACATCTGAACCAAAGTGCTTTGAAAAAATTGGCGCAGAAAAGTCCAACTGATATCACCATTTTCAAACATTTTTAAATAAAGCCCCAAAAAGCTTCGTAAATTGTCACGATACCGGTAATGTATGAAACTTTAAATTGTAAAAATCAAAACCTTATCTTTGAAGTACTTGTCTTGTTTTTGGCATATTTCTGTCGTTTGACCGCGGTCGACGACGAACCTGCAAGTTCGGATTCTGAAACAGCAACATCGATATGGCCTTGTGAAACAAATCTCTAGTACTTAAAACCGGCGTACAATTATTAAGTCATTTCAAGAATATAAAAAGTTCCTTCCGCTATAGTCCCAGACAGTTTAAGTTTTGATAATTCTTCCGCAAATGCTTTCAGCAAACATGTACATTTCACCTATTTTTAGCCAATCATACTTGAGCGTTCCCACGTCACTAATTGGATCACTGGTAGGTAGCGAACAACTGAAAAGAAACTCTTTTTTTTATTAGAGGAATAAAAAATTGGCCATGCACAGGAAAAAAAAATCCATTAGATGTTCTGTAAAAATCCCTTAAAGTTAAAAAAAAGACTCAAGAAGTTGTAACGTTTTCACTTGAAATGACCAAGAAAAGCCATGAATATTTAAAAATTATAAAATATATTGGATAGCGTGACTTCCCTGATAAAATTGGAATAACAAATAAATGAATAACATGATCATTTACTCGAGACGGAATGAATTCGAACCACCAAGCTACCTACATGAAATCGTTCAATAAATTGGTTGTTACCAAAACGTTGCCCATCTCAGTCGGCAAACAGCCTGCACGCCAAGGTCAAGCAAATACTTGCAATTTTCGGCCCACTTCCGTAAAACTGTCCGGGCAGACATGAAGGGAACAAAACATGTTTTTGTTAATAAGAAAAACGGTATCCAAAAGTAACAAATCGGTGAGAATGCTCCTTTGCATCGGGGGCGAGCTTGCCACGACCCACGACCCACGACCCACGACCCACAACCCACGACCCACGACCCACGACCCACGACCCACGACCCACGACCCACGACCCACGACCCACGCCAATTAGACAATCTCTCGCAGATTCAAGAGACTGGGTGTTCAAGGGCGAATAGCTAGCACCCTACTACTAGCTTGCTCTGTCGGATTGCGACCCGTAAGGGGATGTGGTCAAAAAACTGATCTCCAGTCCAAGGACTACCCTACTAGACTACCAAAATGAACTACCGTAAAAAGCAAATACATCTCCAAAAGAATTTTTTTAAAAAAAAATAGCACTGTTACCATTACCATTATTGACAGCTAACCGTAAACTGGCTATCCGGAGCGCTATTCAGGCTAACAGAAGTGCTCTTCTGGCTGATTGCAGGCCACGGTTAGTTCTCAATATTGAATAATGGTAAAAAGTACACATCGTATACTTAATATTTTTCATTATATGGCGGTCTATTTGGGTGGTCCATTGACGTGCTCCATGGACTGGGTCGCAGTGTTTTGTCCACAAGGCAACCATCTTGGTAACGGAAAATCCTGATTACAGAAAACCTGGACTGGTTCTCCAGGATTCGAGCTTAGGCACTCGATTCATACCCCATTCCCGCACAAAAAAAAAAAAACCCTCAATCATGATATTACGAAAACTCGGAGCATCCTGTACACAGGTACTAGGTACTAAATCCAATCAGTTCAAAGACAGAAAAAGAGAAATTTGCAAAGAAAGAAAAGAAATGTTTTATTTTATCTCATGAAGGGTTGTACAAACTTTGAATAGCAATAATGCGAAAGTGAACCAAAAGAAATTGTCAGGCACCCACGAGCACTTAGCAAAGACCTTCAACAGATTACATTTTAGTTCCTTGACCAATACGTGATGCATTGCACATCCAATAGCAACAGTAAAGCAAAAAACCAACAAACTTACTCACTTTGGTGTGCTGATGGCCAGGCAAACCCTGGTATACCACAGTTTATTAAACTGCCGAAGTCTTATTTCAAGAAAAATGTTCATTTTAACAGTTTCGTTACTATGAATACTGTTATAAAGAGATTTCTCCTACCTTTTTGCCCAATCTCTGATACATTGCAACAAATCCCTCTTTTCCAGTGCAACATTAGGGCAAATTCTAGTTTCCATGTTACCCCCTTCAGGACGCTCTTTATAATCATACTATACAAATTTATGTGTTTAAAGCTTAAGAACTTTCCTTTTTAGATTCCCTAACATTTTCCCAGTCATTACACAGCCACAAAACCAGATTGAAACTCGTAAGTTTAAGTACTGACTAAAGATATACTGTAAGACAAATCTTATCTTTCAGTGTAAGCTGCCCTTTGTAGTAGGTTATCAAGAATTTACGATTATACAAACATATACAAATTTATTGAAAGTTCCCTCACAGGCAGGCTCGTGGGGCCTTTGGACATCCATTACAGTTAAATTACAAGAAGGCTCGAATAAATCGGTATATATTCTAAAATAATGTAGAAACTACTCTTATCAAAAATGCAATATTGTATTAAAAAATGTTATAAAAAATGGTTCTTCCAAAAGATAGTTATCAATTGAGAAAAAAAGTTAAGCAAAAAACTTTAAACCGATCTCAAAATAAGTTATTTAGTACTCGAATACATTGACCTCTTCAGTAGAAAGGAAAAGATCAGTGCCCACTAATGATACTTATGTTAGTATGTGATGTAAGCAAACCATGTATCCACACTACAATTTAACATTTTTAACAGTTATTAGGAAATCAAAGTCAAGTGTAACAAGTAACTTTCAAGATCAATCCTGAACCAACCTACTGTACTATACTGTAACAACTTGCAATAATTAATACTAATGTAAGTTACTCGAAATGCTTGGTGCATATCAAATTTCTAACTTAAGACATCCATTTTAAAGCTGGGAAAAAAGAAATAACAAAGGATTTACCACTTTGCATGAATTTTTGGCACATAAAACATTTTAATACTGTTACCTTAGTTAGTATTAAAATAAGAAATGAATAGAGTAAAGAGGATTAAGAGAAACTATTAAATAAAACTTTGATTGTTCGATACATAATCTAAATTCCCACTCATATTTTATATACTACTTAAAGAAAAATGGAAATCTGCCGACGAAAAATTTATTTAGGAGACATGTATTTAGATTTTAACTCAAATAAAACTGGCATTTAAAACATAAAAAATAATATTTTATTAATAAAAATCAATTAACGAGTCCATGATATGAACATTTAGAGCAATAACATAGTCAATAGCCAGTGGAAGATAGAAGATTGACAGTTAGTATTCAGCGACTGTAATAAAGACTTCTGGAGGTAATTAAACTTAACACAGTTTATAAGTTGTTCATTTGATAATTGCACTGGTAAAATTAAATACAGACCCATACCGAAATAAATAACACCATTATCCTTTCTTTACACATTATTCAACAAAATCTCATTGGCATAGCTTTGGTACACTTCCTGATATGTCACTATCATGTCTATCAAATGAAGAGCGGAAGTTGTAACTTACCGAGGAGGAAGTCGATTGTAAATATCGAACTAACCGTCCCTACGTGCCGAGAGGCAAATTGGACCGCTCGAGGGAAAAGACACAATTAAACAACGTATTCTAAAAGCCAAAAAACACAGAGAGAATGATTTTTCACTGACCTGTCTGTTTATGTTCAACTATTCTTCCATTGCTAGCTAAAGAAGAAGAAGGCTCCGATGACGAAATCGACGAGGACGATTGCCCGTTACATGGTAGGTTTAAGATACTTGCGATCATGTAGGAATTACTGCCACGTTCTTGGATTGTTCGGCCTGACGCCGTTTCCAATTTATCTTTATTCTTCAACAATCTACTGATGGAACTAAGAGAAGGAAGACTTTCTTTACTGCACAGCCCTTCTTGAACAAGACGATCTCGTATCTCCCAAGAAAACAGTCTTGGTTGTTCTTCCTTGTACTCCAAGATTCTCTGTGCTATGCGAGGTGTGATCACTCTGGGTAGGCCTACACCTTCGCCACCAGGTTGGATTGAGCCAGTTTTGCGGTACTTGGACAACAGCTTACTAACGCAGCCATGAGTGATTCGTAAACGACGGCTTATGTCACAAGGACGTAATCCTTGAAGAGCCAGAGCGAGGATTTCGTGCCGAATCTCTTTTGGAAGTGGTTTGCCGTTGATATAAGCACCTCCAAGTTGATTTAAGCGCCCTGTTCCTACGGCAAGAGGAAATTACGACTTTACAGTGGGTGTTTGTTTGTAAGCAACAGTTAAAGTTGTTTGTTAACACGCATGTGAGGCAAGCATCAGTTATCAGACGAATACAGTAAATAAGAACCTAGAATTATTCTTATATTGCTGGGCTGTTTGGACTGCCCAGCAAAGGTACTACGAACGTTGTTGTCAACATTGTTGGCTGTTGTTGTAGAGAGAATAAAAACTGATCCACTGACGCCAGTTGCGTAATTTTGTTGTAGAATTTGCAATATCTCTGATGCGTGGATATGTCTTCATTCAAAACAATGACTCAAGTCGAGAAAACTTGGGAAAGAAAGGGTGTTCCGTGGAACTGATTGTAATTAGAATGTGATAATCGTGCTTTTGTAATAGTGTATCGAAATAAAGTTTTTTTGCGTCCTGGTCAAGACAAAGTGACTGAGAATAGAAAGAACTACCTTATGCTAAGCTAAATATTTTGTGGCTAACAAAGGCAAAACGAACAAACGGAGGGCTCGAAGATGAACCTGACGTGACGTTTAAACAAAAATAGTGGGGAATATTGGTGCTAGAAACGAGCATCATTTGCTAAATTGTAAATAAAGAATGCTGTAGGAACTACTTCAATGAATAATTTTTAAGTTGTTTTCTGAGATCGAGTGTGCACGTGTAACTGAGATTTTGACCGGCTGTTTTACGACCTTTGCAACGATCGATTTTGCAGAGAAGGCTGTTTGTTTGCTCGAGGTCCCACTATGGTATAGATGTGTTTCATTAAGTTGTCAACATCTCTATATTCTTTGCGTGTTAACTGCCGAGGATGGTATGATTTGGCAAACCCAATTGAGTATTACGCTTTGTTGTCGCTACCTTTCACTGATACCTTTAACTGAACATTGCAGGAAAGGTGTCTCCTAATGATTTTTAAAAGTATTTTAAGATGTTACCTGCATATGGAAACTTAAAGGAATCTTCCATCTTCGAGCAATATTCAAGTAACGTTCTATTCTCTTTCGACCGGTACATGGACTGAGGTTTTCTAGAATAATAAATATTTTGTGACTCGTAATTCTCCGTAGCTCATTCGGAGATAGTTCGCCTCTGTCGTCACACCTCTCAAGTTCTTCGTGAAACATTGTCGTCAAGTACCTCTCCCAGCGCCTAGCAAACGTCACTAAACTGTAGAAATATTAAAATAAGAGATCTTTTTCACATCAGGGGACACATGGTTTAAAACTATTTCAACAGGCGAGAAATGAATGAATAAATTGATAAATAACTGGTGACTCGTAGCTTTTCGTATCCCATTCCGCGAAAGTTGCCACTGACGTGACATCGACCTGTATACCTGTACCTCCGCCTGTGCCGGAACACGTCGCGACATGGACATGAGCACGACACCCTACATGCATCACTTACGGTATTGTTCCTTTAATTTGGGATCAAAGGAGTAAACAAACCAACCTAAATTTCCTAGCTTGAAAGTCTGCGTGAAACTAACAGCTACAGTTTCTTTTTTCTGTAAGACTGTTGCTGACCTACGAAGTTTTAATTTCAATAGGGAAATATAAATTTTATTCCTGTTAACATTAAAATTAACACCTCTCAACAGAAGCGAGTTTTTTTTTTTTTTTTTCAACAGTGAGCGAGTGGACGTTTTAATTGCCTATTTGGCTTTTCTACTTTGTTTCATGCAATTACGATGGTTTACGTATTCACCCACGCCACCTCTCAGCCATTCTTATTAACCGTTGCTTGCCATTTTCTCAAACCCACGCAAATTTATTATATTCATGTTGCTAGCTTAGTGAAACTACAATGATTTACTTAAAAGACGTTAAAATTTCTGTAAATGTTCCTAAACGAACACCTCAGACGGAAACTTCAACAGTGAATGGTGATCTTTGAAACGTGATTTCAAAATTTCTTGGTTTTATTGAAAAGGTACTCGGCGTGACACACTTGCAAGCTTTTTTAAACATCCGTTGAATTAGGCAAATGTGCAAGGAACCTATCCCGAGATATGAAAAATAGGGAAAAAGGAACATTACGGTCTGGAATTTGAGCTTTTACTGAAGTGAAATATGCCAATCCTTTGATTACAGTTGAACTTCTTTCAGATGGATTGTCTCTATTATGGAGATGTCCGTATTACCGAGGTAGATTTTGTATGAATTTTGGTCTCTTTCGGACCAAGTGAATTGTTCGTAATACGGAGGTGTCCGTATTATAGAGGTGTCCGTATAGAGAGGTTCGACTGTAATTAATTAGCTTGTGCCGAGTTTGCGTAAATTCAGACACTTTACGACACAATTTTATCGTCACCACTCCCTCAGAATACAAATGCTCAGTTAAACAGTGCAGTACTTGTTATCGTGAGCTTTCACGCAAGGCGCACGATCAACACTGCTTGCTCAAGTATTTTGTTGTTGTTTCGCATGAACTGCCTTAAGTGTTTTTATCTCCTACGTTATCAAGATGTCCGCTTCATTGTTGTATGTCACATATCCTGCTAATTGACGACCCACACATAATCGTATTTTGAAATCAATCAAGTTTTGGAAATTTTCGTCATTCACATGTATAATAAGCGGACGTTGATGAACCTTAAAAAATTGTATTATATAGCTGAAAAAGGGAAGGAATGCGGCGACAATTATCGCTTTCGAGGAAACAACCTACGCCTTGAACGTTACGTGTACGCACAAAGTGTTTTCGACTACACCCATGCACAACAAAGGTCGTCAGTCGTCACGCGAGAACGGACGAAACTGCAGGTCAACAAAGCATACCACCTGTACCACGAACGTGATGTTTGATTAAGTCAATGTTCAGAAACAGCGCTCTTAATTTAACAAGTCAAAGTGGCCACGATGTGTTATATCTGTTTTAAAGGAGCACTGACGCCGCCGACAAACAAACTCAAACCAGAATAAGAAACACCAAGAAGAGTCAGTGTAAATGTTGAAACTAAAATAAAAGCAAGGAATAAAACAGCAAATATGAGTCCAATTGTCCGGGACAACTTAATATTTTTCTCACCCTGATGAAGGCGGTATTGCCGAAATGTCGGTAAAATTGTACCGAAACTTCTAGCGTCAATAACAAATTTAATTATGTTATTTCGGCTCGTACAAGACGCTACGCAGTTGTTGCCAATTTTAACTTAATCTCGGCCAAACACAAGCTTTGTTGTTAATCAGTTATTATAGAATTAATAACCCCATGCAGTGGATAAATCGCTATTCCAGTGGATACGTGTTAACAAAACACTCAGTGGAGATCACTGGATAGTGATTTATCTAATGGACAGTATTATCCAGTAAATAGTAAATAGTAATTTTTATTTTAATTTGTTGTTATCTATTTCGTTCTCGGAAATATTAGCTTGTTAAGCTACTCTAAATTCGAGTTTAAATAAAGTTTTATTATTATTATTATTATTATCCAGCCTTTGAACAAGTTTGGTAGTCTAATCAAACCACCTATTTTTTGGGCACTTTACCCGCTTACTACCATGCCTTTACGCATGCCCGGGTTGAGATCGGCCTACCCTTGGGGGGCTTCCCTATAAACTGACGACGGGACTTCTCGTCGGAACGAACTCCCTCGTCATTTCTATAGGGGATCCTCCACCTGGGCGGACAAAACCTTCTGTACCAGGCGGTTGGTCTTGAGTCAGTTTTGCAATATTTGGACAACAACTCACTAATGAGTGCCGGATATGTAAACGTTGCTTATGTCACACTGGAACGAAATCCTTACAAACATAACGCGGAGATTTCGTACCGAGTCTCTTTTGCCGTCGATATAATTGCCTCCTCACTAATATCGAAATGACCTGGACCTAAAAAGGGACCAATCTCGTTCCCGAACAGGTTGAAGAAGGACATCAAGACTTTAGGGTACACTATTTCTTTTTATAAGAACACTGAGGAATTGACCCAGACTTTGAGAACATGCTAGGAACATACCTAGTCAAGCTGAAACTAAGAGGTAAAGCAGTATTATTCAGTTCTTTATTCAGTTCTTCAAAGGGCACGTCAAAGGAATTTGATATGATACAGTACACAATGGTCTTTTAAAGGTTTCCTGGTACAGTCAACTCTCGTTAAAGCGGACACGCTCTGGGCGTCGTTTAGTGTCCGTAATAGCGAGAGTCCGTAATAACGGGAGTCATTTCCAGTCAAACCTTATTCGCCGGGGATCTGGATTTTGTCCGTAATAGCGAGCGTCCGCAATAGCGGGGTGTCCGCAAGGCAAGAGTTGACTGTAGCCTGCGAGCACAATACACGCACACGTGGCGAAGCCGCTAAGGCTGCGAGAACGAGTCGGCAATCGAAGCGAGTCAGCGAGGAGAGGTCTGTGGCGGAGCTGCGATAACAAGTCGGCGAGCGAAGCGAGTCTGTGAGGAGACGTCCCGGGCGGAAGTGCGAAGAAAGTGAGCCTGCTTTGAGAGCAACTACAGAATACAGGGCCATTTTTAAAGAACTGTTACTGAGGTGGCTCGATGGCTCGTCAGTGAATAAAGTTTAATGTATAATGATAATGATATATAAGAGGAATAAAGGAAGGTATATTTTTATTGGCTCGGCGGCTCGGTGGCTCGTCATCATTGGCCAAAAAGCGAGAAAAGCGAAAAAACTGACAAATCTATTATGGAGAGGGACATGAGTTTTATGTTCTTCCGGCGAAATTTAATTGGCCTATCCCATTCCTGCGGTTTCCGGAATGCAGATAAAAGATTTGAAGAGATCAGAGCAGCCGTCTCGCCGGTTTGCTTCGCTCGGCTGCGTCTCGCGGCTTCGCCACTCTCGCGTGCATTCCCAAACGTGTGCCTGCTCACAGGCTAATTTCCTGGTCACGTTCATATCAGTTTTCTGACATTCTATCTCACGCAACTTAAGAACACGCTAAGAACTTTTCACTGAGGCTCAAAACACAGCTTAAAACACAAACAGTTTCGATTCAACCTCGGCCGCAAAGTTAGACAAAAATAAAAAGGGTGTACGCTGTTTTATAAAAACGTGACAGCATGCTCGGTTACAACAGGAAATTAGTACGTGATTTATTTATTTGCCTCTTGCACTCAGACTTGAAATAAAAATCATACGAACAGACATGTATTGGTCAAATGCTCAGCGTATCTACGTACAAATGATTAATTTCACTTTGAGTTGCTGCATGCCTGAGACAACTTGAGACAGAAACTGTCTGCTCAGTCATCGCACGGACTTGGCCTTGTTGCAAGTGCAGTGGGTATTTTTGTGGTGGAAAAACGCAAAAATGAAGTTTTTGCCGAACGTACGACTTGGGGACCTTTAATTACTGTTATAACATTGTTATTGAGAAACAGTAAAAAGTATCTATACTATCTATACTATAGACAAATTGTTCAGTAATGTTCACCACTCCTCCTACTAGTATGTACAAAAAATGGTAAACATACGGTACTGAGAAACGCCGAGTTCATAAGACATATACAGTATCCAGTGAGAGCAGAAGGCTCTTTCCCACAACTTTTGGTGTTGATTTTTAAGGGACACTGTCACGAAATTCACTTCAAAATTTTAAGACCGAAAGACGTAAGGAATTAAGCGTGATGTAAGGTTGAGGCCTTATGTGTTCCTATGCATGAAGAGGGGTAGAGGACTAAGTATGTAAGTTTATATATTTTTTCAGGATTTTTGATTTCCCCTCTTACGTGGATCTTTCTATGGTATGTACAGTAGATCTTGGTTCTGTCCAATAATCATGCAAGTCCACAGTATGTAACACAAATGCATGAATGATTGGTTCCAAGAAGGGAAAATAAAACTTTTCGGCATGTGAAGAAACTTTTATATATTACTAGAAACTTAGGCCTGTTCTATTGGAAATCTACTTCATCCAATTGGTTCTTGAATTGTTTTCTATTTTAGCCGCTAGAACATGATCGTGAGCACGTTCCTCTTAAAGGGACATTTTTTTCTACATTTTTGACATAAAAGAATATAAAATTGTGGGTTTTGGACTGCAGTTCTTTAGAGTTTCTACTGAACCTGCGCCTCTTTGACTATTCGCGCATAAAAACCCTCGGGTTCATACTCAAATTGTTAAGTGGTTTCGGGATTTCCTTTAGTCAGGAATTAAACTTACAATAACTCACTCGCAGTTTGAAATGTAAAGCAAGTACTCTGGTATGGTAGATGAGAAGGCTAGTCTAAATATTTCCATTCCCTTGGTACTTGCTTTCAATTTGAAATGAGAAAAACTTGCCTCTGTTCTAATGGTTGTTTGCAGAAGAAGGAGCTCATTTCTTACGATAAATATGCAACAATTACATGCAGTTTTGTGCGGCTAACATTTTTTTGGTGATCATAAATGTTTCAACCTGGTCCGGGTGGAAAGAATATTCTTGAAGTACCAGGCCCTATCAACCTGGGTAGCATGTGAGAGTCTGAATGATTCCCTTGACATGTACACGTTTTTGGATCCTTCTTTCTTGGAACTGTTTCATCAGTCGTGTGCCTTCTACTTTTGCACTTCGCTCTTCGGTTTGAGAACCACACCTAAGCCGGCAAACACAGAAAGGTTAGGAGATTTATAGTGCAGTTATGTCAACAACAACAACAACTGTCAGCTCTGTTCCCTAACCTCTCAAAAACACAGGTTTTGTTCCCGTCTACCCAGCTCTTCTTTTTTGTTTCCTTGTTCCCTGTTTTATGGCGGGGGGGGGGGGGGGGGGGGTACCTAAAAACGTTTTGTACGGGGAGGCTCCGCCCCGAGCTCTTACCCCTTACCCTTTTATCTATCATTTTTGCCAAAAATTGTACCCCTTTCGTATACCTTTTAAAGAAAAAAGGTACCCCTTTCATATACCTGAAAGTCATGGTATAGACTAAAACATGACGTTTTCTTGTCATTTTTAAGTAGTGCTTAATAAATTGAAATACTACAGCCATAAATTGCATCTGTTTGAAATAATTCAATTAAACAAAAATACTCTTTTCTAGTCAATTCATCTTTCGAACTCGGAGATTCTTCAGACATGCAAGGCTCATCAATACTAGTCCCTCTGCAAATGTTTGTGTCAACTTGAGCACATAGCAAGAAGTTAGGGGGGAGGGGGTGGATGGCACTAGCCCTCAAACCTTTATTATCAGACCACAGCACAAAATTGAAACAAGAGGAGTAAATAATTTGAAATTGTAGCTTGACCAGAAACTTTACTTAGGCCCAACACAGTCATTAGGCTACAATTACTTCATCTAATCTGATCCAGTGTGGTAGGAGTGCTTTTCACGTGACTAGCCCAGGCCCAAAATGCCACCCTAAGCCTAAATCAAACCCTAACCCCAACAACTCATCGCTAATCTGAACCCATAAGCCTTTAACCTGCAACCCTAATCCAGACACTATTATGGGTTAAGTATAACCCTAGCTTTCACTCCGTGGTGTCATAAGTCCTGGTCACGTGACCCCTATTGTTCTCTTTAAAGGCCCTTTCAAAAACCTAAATTACAGATTTCCATACCCTTTCGTATGCCTAATCTTGTGAAATCCCTACCCTTTTATATACCTGAAGCCTGAAAAAGGTACCCCTTTCGGACGGAGCTTCCCCGTATAGGTCATTATAAGGAGTACCTCCCCCCGGGTTTTATGGCCATGTTCCCTTTCTTCCCTGAAACTCTTGGCGGGTAGGGCACTAAAATAGCAAGAATGTATATAGTGTGAACGTGTTTTTAATAAAGCTTTGATTAGTGTTTGTAGTATTTACTAGAATTATAATGGAGATCATGTCAAGTTGAAGCTTTGTTTATACACGGTAACAACATCAGTTGATTAAAATGACAAATTCGTTAAACTTGTTTACACATCTGTCATGAGGGAATTAAATGAGCTGCTCTAAGTTCCTCGGTGAAATTGTTCCAGAGGGAAGCACACTAACGCTAAGCCTATTTTTTACCCAAATTCCAATCCTAGTCACATTTAATTTTCTTTCTGTGATTCCCAGGCCCAGTTACCCAATTATCATTTTCCAAATAAAAATTTTCCCACTGAATCCCAATTCCCATTTTACCTCTTAAGGCCCCTCAGGTGAAGCTAAGTTTCTTGGCTTTTGTAATAATTTATGCAATGTATAAATATAGCTCCGAAGGTCATTTGTATTTAAGAATTCTCGGCGTAAATATGTTAAATATTTATGTTAAACATGAAAAACTGAGAAACGGCAAATTCTCCATAACATGACATTTTGCCTCCACTACACAACAAACAAGCACACAGCTATAGGACAAATAAGTTTATTTAGGAGGGCGGCCTGACACGAACCAACCCAAACCACGATAGATCCACGATCCACGATCCACGATTCTCTCGATTTTTTTAGATCCATGATTCTCCATAACATGACTTAATGCCAACTCACTCTGAAGTAATGAAAGCATGATGCAATTAAACCTTCGTAAAGATTAAATACTGTGAGGTATTTTCTTATTATGTATGTGCTCGTTCCATGACAGGAATGAAACAGTGATCACTAGAAATCCGTCTACGTTGAGATATTGACATGTAACATCAGCTGCGAGCCAATTTGTTAATGTGTTTTGAATCGTTGTTAATGAAAATTGCAGGATCAGCCTGGCTACAGGCAGAACTGGAAGTAACATTTATATCCGGCATTGGCGTACATCCTCGGGTAATACGCAGTATTGTTAAGCAGTATAGTCGGTTATTTAATAATAAGAGTAAGGGACCAGTTATTGACTTTTAAAGAGATATATTCACAAAACCTGTCATCATTTATGTTATATCTCTGCATACATTATTTAATTAAGACTCAAAATACGTCATGGACTACGACCAACAAAACCTCTCTGATGCTAAAAAACGCGGTATTCTTGTAAAATCTCGTACATTAAAAAATACATAACAAGGTTAACTAGAATTAACTGACTGCATCTTTTCAAAAGCTTGAAAGATCTGTTTGGCCGAACACAAGCACGTAGGTATTTAAAAAAGATAGACGCAAGTAGTAAACTAGCCATATGCATCGAAACAACTGCAAGATGGTCTATTTCCAAACCAGAAACATTACTGATGTTGAGAGTCCTTCTTCTATGCCTTGTCTGGATAGTGTATGAAGAGTCGTTTTCCTTTTTTCTTCATGTAAGCGTAGTTATTGTTTACAAAGGATTGGAATCATGTAGTGTGTAATAAAGTCGTACTCTGGGTAAACGCTTCTCAAATAATCAGAACCTTCAGTGACTATAGTCTGCAGGCTTTGATGACTAAAGGAAAAAAACAACGCACCAGAAACTTGCAAAACAAAGTGCAAAAAAATGGAAAAGGACAGAAAAATCATTTTGGAAACGGCCTCAAAAGAAAGTGGGGTACAACATACCTAGATTAAGTAGCGTCCATGGGACACAGTAGTTGCTTTGTATAAGAGGTGATTATTTATTCCTTAGATGTGGTGTACAGTAGGGGGGGGGGGGGGCTTCTCTTTATGGTATGATGATTCTAACGGAAATTTATGAACATAACAGATTTGATCCTTGGAATTCGTAGTTACTGCATCGAAACATTTTCAAAAACGTTTTAGATGCTTTTCCAGCAATTTTACTATACCCAAAAATTAAAATTCTCCTAGAGAACATGACCCTGCTTAATTGTCTCCAAACTCTACTCCTCTCAACATGCCCTAACTTTGCATAATGAAATATACTTTTTAAACCTTTCGCCGCCAAAACTATCTACACTTTTCACTAAAAACTGATTTGTCCGTTGACCCACCCTTCAGGGACCGCGGAGGGGGAGGGGCTGGTAGGGCTAGCTATAGCCCTACCACTTCTTTGGTTGGGTTGATATTTTAGGGCTGCGGATGAAAAGGATAATGTAATTTGTTTAAAATGTCCTAAATGGGAAAATCTAAACCTTGCCAACACGGAATCTATCGAAACTACATTCAGAAAGTAAAAACATCATGAAATTTTTTGTCATAAAATCAGACTCAGCAATTCAGTACAAGTTGTTAACTTGCATCAGGGTCTTGTCTCTTTCTTCAGCGGACTTGATCTATGCAGTGGTTAGCTTCGTTTTAACACAATCATTTGTTAAAGTTAAGCTTATTGTATTCTTGATGATAACAGCCGCAGATTCAACAGCGAACAACAGAAACAAGCAAACTGGACTTGCACAAGGAATATCATTCGCAATTATTTCGGGTCTCCTCGTAAACCATTTTCGTTTTCCACAATTTCACGGAATATAGATTACTTTTGAGGATATCGTGGGAGAACAATTGGGTAAGAAAGTTCTTTGTCGCTCTTTTTACTCGCGGTTTCATTAAGCCTACACGGTGAACACCGCGGAACAAATTTTTACGCGTTTTAGATTTAACTGAAACACTGAGAAATTTTACCCGTTGTTTATATTTTGTCTTGCCCTGCGAGCTTTATTTGCTGTTTGTAATTTTCCCTCCTTTTCTTTAGCCACGGGCGGGAAACCTCCCCGTCCTCAGGCCTAATCCGACCTTTTGCTTAATAATGCTGCGCGCCGCGCGCGGGAGCTCCGCTATGAATTTTTACGTGATAAATGGAGGAACAGTGACCCCTAATGCTTGTTTGTCCTAGCCAGCTTTTTAGCCCTACCACTTTAAATTAACCTCCGCGGTCCCTGCCCTTGAATCAACAAGGCGCAGGTGCAGAAATGGCCCACAGATCATTAACAACACATCAAAAATGTCAGATTTTCAATCTTGAGCAAACTCACAATACGTTTAAATTGCACAGAAGAAGTCCAAAAAAGCTGAAATGGTCTTTACTTACAAAGGATATTACTGAATGAGATATAACCCACTGAAGGAAACAAAATGGTATTTTTGGAGATTTTATATATAGTCATTAAAAGGTGTTCTTAGATGGAACTAAATTATGCACCTGAATTCTTGACTCAGTAACTCCAATTTCTCTTGCCAACTGATCTCTCCCTGACGCAGATGGGTGTTGATTGATTTTAAATGCTGCTTCAAGTTTACGTAGTTGGTGGCTTGTATACTTGATGCGTTCTCTTCTCTGAATTTGAAGCGGAAAGGGCTCGCATGAGTTTTCAGCAGCCTGGATATTCTCTGTGATGGTAAACAAAAGCAATATTCATTATTAGATCTAGTCACAAATCGTTACAAATCGTTACAAATTCGCCGATTAAATTTAGTGCACAATGATAGTCATAACATTAGCAACAAATAAGCCACGGCGTACAGGTGATCATTTTATTATGCCAGGACAAAATAAGCCCGAAAAATAGTGATATTAACAATATATATTTCCAGCGATTGTATTGTCATATTCTTAGATAACTCTCACAAAAGACCTGGCAGAGATGGAGATGAACACTCATCTCAAAAACTCATCTCAAAAAGTAGCATCTAGCCTGCGGGCTTTTATTGCAGATTCTGGAGACGGGGAGTTCAAGGGCGAATAGCTGACACCCTACAACTAGCTTGCCCTGGCGGATGGACATTCGTAAGAGGATGTGGTCAAAACGCTGATCTCCAGTCCATGGATTTCATTTCCACGAGCACTTTTCAAAGACCTTCAACAGATTACATTTTAGTTCTTTGAACATGTGCAATACTTGACTCATTGCACATCCAATACCAACAGTTGTGCAAAAAAAACCCGAAAAACTTACTCACTTTGGCGTGCTTATGGCCAGGCAAACCCTGGTATAAGGAAATTTATTAAAATTGTCGAAAAGAAAAAGAACAGCATTGTCTTATTTCAAGAGAAATGTCATTTTTAACAGTTTCGTTACCATGGACAGTGTAATAAAATGGTTTTCCCCTACCTTTTTTCCCAATCTTCTTTTCCAGTGTTATAAAAGGGCAAATCACAGTTTCCATTTAACTCCTTCATGACTTTCTTTATATTCATAATATACAAAACTTTGTGTTTAAAGACTAAGAACTTTCCTCTTAAGATTCCCCAACTCGTAAGATTATAAGAACTAGAGATATAAGGCAAATCGTATCTTTCAGTGTAAGTTGTCCTTTGTAATAGGTTATCAAGAATTTCGATTATACACACATATACAAACTTATTGAATGTTCCCTCCCATAAAATCAGACTCAGCAATTCAGTACAAGTTTTTAACTTGCATCAGGGTCTTGTCTGTTTCTTCAGCGGACTTGATCTTTGCCGTGGTTAGCTTCGTTTTAACACAATCATTTGTTAAAGTTAAGCTTATTGTATTCTTGATGATAACAGCCGCAGATTCAACAGCGAACAACAGAAACAAGCAAACTGGACTTGCACAAGGAATATCATTCGCAATTATTTCGGGTCTCCTCGTAAACCATTTTCGTTTTCCACAATTTCACGGAATATAGATTACTTTTGAGGATATCGTGGGAGAACAATTGGGTAAGAAAGTTCTTTGTCGCTCTTTTTACTCACGGTTTGAAGCCTACACGGTGAACACCGCGGAACAAATTTTCCCGCGTTTTCGTATCAAAACTTCGTTTAGATTTAACTGAAACACCGAGAAATTTACATCCAAATCTACATAGTAGATTTGTTGGAAAACTGAAATTTTTGAAAACAATGAAAGGGCTGCCAACAAATGTACTTGAAGAAATATACTATAAAGGTATCGTCCCAAGCATCACCTATTGTATCTCGGTCTGGGGATCATGTTCCTTGGCCACATTCAACGACTTGGAACTATTACACATTAAAGCTGCCAAATTAATTCACAAGCTACCCAGTGAAACACCTGATGCTGCCGTTCTTCAAATTGTAAAATGGAAGCCTTTGAATTATATTTACAAGCGAAGGCTTGCTTCCATTATGTACCAGGTGTACAATCACTCTCTCCCTGATCAACTTACATCCCTGCTTGGAACACGTTACGACGATAATAATTATAAATTAAGGCGCTCTAATGACTTTTCTCTAATACGTTACAATAGTTTACTTGGAAGAAACAGCGTGAGATATCGGGGCCCTATACTGTATGGAACTCAATCCCGAGAAACATCAGAAACGCTGCCTCCTTACAGCTTTTCAAGGCAAGTATTAAACGTGTCTCTAGATCTATAGACCTAATCCAGTTTGAGAAAGAGGCCTGCTTGATTAATTCCAAGGATTCTGATTTCATATATTTTTAATTCTCCTTTTATATTTCTTTTTCATTAATAGTTATATGTTTTGTTAGTGTATTAATTAATGGCTGGTCCACACCAGCCTTTATGGTTGCCCTACGAGACCTGCCTTAACAAAAAGCTATGTTTGTATGTATGTATGTGGTCGGCTCATGGGGCGTTTGGACATCCTTTACAGTTAAATTAAAAGAAAGCTCGAATAAAGCGGTTTTTATTCTAAAATAATAAAAATGTTATATTCTAATAAAAAATTGTTATATTAAAAAATTGTTATATAAGATGATTCTTCTAGATACAGTTATCAATATTGAGAAAAGCATTTAAGCAAAAAACTTTAAACCGATCAAAAAGACTGTTTTTTTTACTTAAAAAAAGAAGTTATTTGGTACTAATATACATCAACATATTCAGTAGCTAGAATACGATCAGTGCGTACTCATGGGACACATGTTAGTATGTGATGTAAGCAAAGCATAACTATCCACACTCTAATTTAAATGAATAAATAAATAAATGAATAAATAAATTAAATAATTAATAGACAAAAAAGGAAATAAACTTTGATTGCTGAAAGATGTTCGAAATTGTACTACAATATGTTAAATGAGATTAAAGAAAACTGGAAATCTGCTATAGAATAATTTATTAAGTAAACATGTATTTAAATTTCAATTCAGAGAACACTGACATTTAAAATATCATTTTAGCATATTTTTAATGAAAATCGATTAAAAGAGTCCATGATATGATCATCGAAAACGATAACATAGTCAACAGCCATTGAGGATTGACAATAAGTATTCAGTAATTATAAAGACTCATGGAGGTAAAATTAAACTTGACACAGTTTATAAGTTGTTCATTTGATTATTGCACTGGTAAAATTAAATACAGACCCATGCCGAAATAAATCAGCAATGTTAGTTTTTATAATTATTAGCAAGCTAACTAGAACTTTTTACCCTTCCTTTACACATAACCAAAAAAAAATCTCATTGGCATAGCTTTGGTACACTTCCTGATATGTCACTATCATGTCTATCAAACGAAGAATGGAAGTTGTCACTTACCGAGGAGGAAGACAAAAGACAAAGTAGATTGTGAATATCCAACTACCGTCCCCTACGTGCCGTGAGGCAAATTGGACCGCTCGAGGGAAAAGACACAATTAAACAACGTATTCTAAAAGCCAATCAAAACACAGGGAAAATGATTTTTCACTGACCTGTCTGTTTATGTTCAGCTATTCTTCCATTGCTAACTAAAGAAGAAGAAGAAGGCTCCGATGACGAAATCGACGAGGACGATTGCCCGTTACATCGTAGGTTTAAGATACTTGCGATCATGTAGGAATTACTGCCACGTTCTTGGATTGTTCCTGGCACTGTTTCAAATTTATCTTTATTCTTCAACAATCTACTGATGGAACTAAGAGAAGAGAGACTTTCGTTACTGCATAGCCCTTCTCGAACAAGACGATCTCGTATCTCCCAAGAAAACAGTCTTGGTTGTTCTTCCTTGTACTCCAAGATTCTCTGTGCTATGCGAGGTGTGATCACTCTGGGTCGGCCTACACCTTCGCCACCAGGTTGGATTGAGCCAGTTTTGCGATACTTGGACAACAGCTTACTAATACAGCCATGAGTGATTCGTAAACGACGGCTTATGTCACAAGGACGAAATCCTTGAAGGGCCAGAGTGAGGATTTCGTGCCGAATCTCTTTTGGAAGTGGTTTGCCGTTGATATAAGCACCTCCAAGTTGATTTAAACGCCCTGGTCCTACGGCAAGAGGAAATCACGATTTTACAGTAGGTGTTTGATTGTAAGCAGCAGTTTTAGTTGTTTGTTAACACGCATGTGGGGCAATCATCAGTTATCAAGTAGATGCAGTAAATAAGAACATAGAATTTTTTATATTTTTGGGCTATTTGAACTGCCCGGCAAAGGTACTACGAATACGGACTTTGGCTCTTGTTGTAGAGAGAGTAGAAACTGTTCCACTGACGCCAGTTACGTAATTGTGTTGTAGAATTTGCAATATCTCTGATGCATGGATATGTCCTCATTTGGAACTGATTGTAAATAGAATGTGCTCATCGTACTTTTATGATACTGTGTCGAAATAAAGTGTTTTGTATCCTGGTGAAGACAAAATGACTGAAAAATTGAAAGAACTACCTTATAATAAGTTGAATATTTTGTGGCTTACCCATATTAAGCTTAAAACGAAACAAACGAAGGGCTCGAAGATGAACCTGACGTGACGTTTAAACAGAAATAGTAGGGAATATTGGTGCTAAAACGAGCATCAATTGCTAAATTGAAAAATAAGAATGCTGTAGGAACTACTTCAATGAATGGTTTAAGGTTGTTTCCTGAGATCGAGTGTGCACGTGTAACTGAGATTTTGACCGGCTGTTTTACGACCTGTGCAACGATCGATTTTGCAGAACGAATTATGAATTTTAAACCATTTTAATAATAGAGAAGGCTGTTTGTTTGCTCGAGGTCCCACTATGGTTTAGATGTGTTTCATTACGATTTAAGTTGTCAACATCTATATTCTTTGCGAGTTCACTGCCGAGGATGGTATGATTCGGCAAACCCAATTGAGTATTACGCTTTGTTGTCGCTACCTTTCACTGATACCTTTAACTCTACATTGCAGTAAAGGTGTCTCCTAATGATTTTAAAAAGTAATTGAAGTTGTTACCTGCATGAGGAAACTTAAAGGAATCTTCCATCTTCGAGCAATATTCAAGTAACGTTCTATTCTCTTTCGACCGGTACATGGACTGAGGTTTTCTAGAATAATAAATATTTTGTGACTCGTAATTCTCCGTAGCTCATTCGGAGATAGTTCGCCTCTGTCGTCACACCTCTCAAGTTCTTCGTGAAACATTGTCGTCAAGTACCTCTCCCAGCGCCTAGCAAACGTCACTAAACTGTAGAAATATTAAAATAAGAGATCTTTTTCACATCAGGGGACACATGGTTTAAAACTATTTCAACAGGCGAGAAATGAATTAATAAATTGATAAATAACCGGTGATTCGTAGCTTTTCGTATCGCATTCCGCGAGAGTTGCCACTGACGTGAGTCGATCAATACCTGTACCTCCGCGTGTGCCGGAACACGTCGCGACATGGACATGAGCACGACACCCTACATGCATCACTTACGGTACTGTTCCTTTAATTTGGGATCAAAGGAGTAAACAAACCAACCTAAATTTCCTAGCTTGAAAGTCTGCGTGAAACTAACAGCTACAGTTTCTTTTTCTGTCAGACTGTTGCTGACCTACGAAGTTTTATTTTAGGGAATATAAATATTTTTCCTGTTTAACATTAAAGTTAGCACTTCTCAACAGAAGTGAGTTTTTTTTTCAACAGTGAGCGAGTGGACGTTTTAATTGCTTATTTGGCTTTTCTACTTTGTCTTCATGCAATTAAAATGGTTTACGTATTCACCCACGCCACCTCTCAGCCATTCTTATTAACCGTTGCTTGCCATTTTTCCCAAAACACACGCAAATTATATTCATGTTGCTAGCTTAGTAAAACTACAATGATTTGCTTAAAAGATATTAATAATTTCTGCAAATTTTCCTAAAACACCTCAGACGGAAACTTCAACAGTGAATGGTGATCTTTGAAACGTGATTTCAAAATTTCTAGGCTTTGTTGAAAGGGTACTAGGCGTGACACCCTTGCAAGCTTTTTAAACATCCGTTGAATTAGGCAAATGTGCAAAGAACCTATCCCGAGATATGAAAAATAGGGAAGAAGGAATAATACGGATCTGGAATTTGAGGAGCAAGTTCACGAACAGACCATATCTTATTCATTTTAACAGACTATCTATGGCTACTGCACATGACTGCAGTTAGCAAAGTTGCAATACCTAGGCAGACAGATTCCCATGAGAACGTACTGTGAGTGCTAAACTCGTTGGGATCGTAGTTAGTAGAATGTTGGGAATTAGAAATGGCGAAGTCGGTGCCATTCCTCTGATTGTCTCTATTATGGAGATGTCTGTATTACCGAGGTAGATTTTGTATGAATTTTGGTCTCTTTCGGATCAAGTGAATTGTTCGTAATACGGAGGTGTCCATTCGACTGTAATTGCTAAGGTTGAACCGAGTTTGCGTAAATTCAGACGCTCGCTCGGAATACAAAAACTATTAAATAGTACTTATTTATTACTGTGATCTTTCATGCAAGCCACACTGCTTATCCAAGCATTTTGTTGTTGATTCGCATGAAATAACTTTTAAGTGTTTTTATCCCCTACGTTATCCGGCTGGACTGATGATGTTCGCTTCATTGTTACATGTCACATATTCCGCTAATTGACAACCCACACATAATCGTATTTTGAAATCAATCACCTACTAAAGTTTTGGAAATTTTCTTCATTTCACAGGCATAATAAAGGACGTTGAAGAACGTAGAAAAAATGTGTTAAATAGCGGATGAGGGAAGAATGCGGCATCGTTTGTCGCTTTCAAAGAAACATCCCACCGGCACGAAGCTTGATCGTTGCGTGTACGCACAAAGTGTTTTCGACTACACCCACAACACAGGTCGTCACGCGAGGACGGACAAAACTGCAGGTCAAAAAAGCATACCACCTGTACCACGAACGTGATGTTCGATTAAGTCAATGTTCAAAGACAGCGCTGTTAAATTAAAAAGTAAAAGTGGGTACAATGGTGATTTATCTAATGGACAGTATTATCCAGCCTTTGAACAAGTTTGGTAGTCTAATTAAACCACCTATTTTTTGTCTACTTTACCCGCTTACTACCATGCCTTTACGCATGCCCCGGTTGAGATCGGCCTACCCTTGGGGGGCTTCCTTATAAACTGACGTTCTCGTCGGAACGAACTCCCTCGTCATTTCTATAGGGGATCCTCCACCTGGGCGGCCTACACCTTCTGTTCCAGGCGGTTGGTCTTTAGACAGTTTTGCAATATTTGGACAACAACTTACTAATGCAGCCATGAGTGCCGGATATGTAAACGATGGCTTATATCACACTAGAACGAAATCCTTACAAACATAACGCGGGGATTTCGTTCCGAATCTGTTTTGCCGTTGGTATAATTGCCTATTAATTTCGAAATGACCTGGAAGGACATTGACTACAGGGTACACTTAGGGTACACTATTTCTTTTTATAAGAACACTGAGGAATTGACCCTGATTTTGAGAACATGCTAGGAACATACTCAAGCTGAAACTAAAAGGTGAAACATTTATATTCAGTTCTTCATCGAAACATGAATTTCTATTTCTACCGGCATACCGGCATGTCAAAGGGATTTGATATATACTAGTTATGCAACGCTTTCGAGTGGTATACTATGGAATATCCCACGAGTCACTTGTATTTTCTCGGTATACACACGAGCCTTTAGGCGAGTGTGTATACGAAGAAAATACAAGTGACAAGTGGGATATTCCATAGTATACCACGAGAAAGTGTTGTGTAACTATTTTATACCATGCCATAGAAAATACGCTCACTAAATTTCATAGAGAATAAGATCGCAGCGCACGATGGGAAGGTTGGGTTGAATACCGTCGAATATACAACGGCTTTCCTGTATTCTGATTGGCTGTATTTTCTATGGCATGGTATAAAATACCGTACAATGGTCTTTTAAAAGTTTCCTGGTAGCATGCGAGCACAATACACGCGCACGTGGCGAAGCCGCCAAGGCCGCGAGAACGAGACGGCAAGCGATGCGAGTCAGCGAGGAGAGGTCTGTGGCGGAGCTGCGATAACAAGTCGGCGAGCGAAGCGAGTCGGTGAAGTGCGAAGAGAGTGAGCCTGCTTTGATCTCTGTGGACTTTTCATTTCCACTTCGCCTGAGCAAAGTAAAACACCATTGCCCGAAAAGCGAGAAAAGCGAGAAAACTGACAAATCTATTATGGAGAGGGACTTTAGTTTTAGCTGTGGTTAAGATATGTTCTTCCTGCGAAATTTAATTGGCCTATCCCATTCCTACGGTTTCCGGAGTGCAGATGAAAGATTTGCAGAGATCAGAGCAGCTGTCTCGCCGGTTCGCTTCGCTCGGCGACGTCTCGCGGCTTCGCCAATCTCGCGTGCATTCCCAAACGTGTGCCTTCTCGCAGCCTAATTTCCTGGTCACGTTCATATCAGTTTGCTGAAATTCTATATCACGTAACTTAAGAACATGCTAAGAACGTTTCACTGATGCTCAAAACACAAAAAATAAAAACATTCCAGACATTCAGTTTCGATTCAGTCTCGGCCTCAAAGTTAGACAATCTTATCAATAAAAAACAGCCGTGTGCGCTGTTTCATGAAAACGTGACAGCATGCTCGGTTACCACAGGAAATTAGTACGTGAGTTATATATCTGTCCCTGGCACTCAGACTTGAAATAAAAAAAATATAAACTTGTCAACAATTTGACACGTATTAAAAGATAACTGATCTCAATCATAAAAACAGACATGTATTGGTATGCGTATCTACGTACAAATATGTATACAGTCATGTATTGGTACAGATAGGACAGCTATGTATTGGTAGCGCATCTCCGTACAAATGACTTCCCTCGAGTTGCTGCATGCCTGAGACAACTTGAGACAGAAACTGTCTGCTCAGTCATCGTAAGGACTTAAATATACTAAAAAGAACAAATTGTGAATCGCCATACAGCTACGATTTTAATGAACTACATAGGCCTTTCGACCTTAACGGTCCTCTTCAGTGTAGTAACATTTGAAATGGCAACGACCAGTAACATGATATTACAGTACAGATAGGGTGTGCCGAGATCTAGATATTTATAAACTTAAGTAACGCCGGTGCGTAATGCACACGGATCAACCCTATTAAGGCCATCAGGCTCACTAGTGCGCAACCTACTTATCCAAATGGACTCTAACTCATTTAACTTCTCAGGAGAAGAATGGCTTAATACTACAAACTTAAACGTTGGGTTAAAAGTGGAATTATGGAAATCTAAATGAATTTTAAGGGCAGACTCCTTGCTGTTTCTATGCCCAGTTATGCGGTCACGCAACTTTTGGGTTGTGTTGCCTACATATTGTTTTTTACAAAATATACATTCTGCCATATACACTAAACATCTAGAAGTACATGAAGATTTGCAATTAATACGAAAAGAATCCCCTGTAGTGGTACTATTTACGGTGTTGGTGGGATTAATTAAATTACAGGATAAACATCGTTTAACCCCACATGAAAGTGTCCCTTTGCTCTCACCCGGAACAGACAAAGAAATGGCCTTACGTTTGTACAAAAGGTCTCTCAGATTGGATGCCCTACGTGTACAAATCATAACACGAGCTCCTAAATCCCTCCAAATGGGTGATTTGTCCAAGATCTTGGAGCCCTGTAGAACAAATTCCCTGGTTTGCTTAGCACCCGGGCCATATGTGATAACCCAAGGTACTATGTTTTTGTTCTCTTGATTTCTCATGTTATACGACAGAACCCGGGGTTTAGAGGACTCGTAAGGACTTGGCCTAGTTGCAAGTGCAACTGGTATTTTTGTGGTGGAAAAACGCAAAAATAAAGTTTTTTCCAAACGTACGACACGGGGACTTTTAATCTGTTATTCTTTACTGTTATGACATTGTTATTGATAAATACTAAAAAGTTTTGAGTTTCTTCAAATGATCAAGTATAAAAACAAATATCTATTCATTTGTATTTGACGAAACGGAAGGCACAATTTGTCAGCTAAAATCCTTGGGCAAAAATTTGTGAGCAGTTCTTACCGACAACGTAAAGTACAGGATGTTCCATGTTAATCCATCCAAGCCACAGTCGCCGCAAATCTGAACATTGCTGAGAATGCTGCACGCGTTAAGGGACGAATCGATGTAACTTTCATGGAGGGAGAGATCAAATATTTTTCGAGACAAACATTTTTTCTGTGTCGTTGTCTGTGCAAACAATATTTTTATTTTTTTAAAAGCATCTAGTATACTATCTATACTGATAGACAAATTGTTCAGTAATGTTTAAAATTGTTCAGTAATGTTCACCATTCCTCCTACTAGTATGTACAAAAAATGGTAAACATACCACTAACCTACTGACAAACGTGGTCATCAGACATATACAGTATCCAGTGAGAGCAGAAGGCTCTTTCCCACAAAACCTAAGTCCTGTTGAACTTTTGGTGTTGATTTTTGTTTAAGGGACAATGTCACGAAATTCACTTCAAAATTTGAAGAGCCGAAAGACGTATGGAATTAAGCATAAAATTGCGGGTTTTGGACTGCAATTTATTAGCACATTTGCACGATGTCGTCATTTGACTACAAATACCAGAATTCATTTCGCCTTTTCTTTGTTATTCAAATTTTGAATTCCCAGTGGGGTTTAAAAAACAATTGCTCTAATTAGAATGACAAAAAGACAAAGCGGAGGATTCTGGTAGTTGTAGTCAAGTGACGCCATCATGCAAATCGCCTATTCTTTAGAGTTTCTACTGAACTTGCGCCTCGTAGACTATTCGCTCATAAAAAAACCCGAGCTCTTACTCGAATTGTTAAGTAGTTTCGGGATCTCATTTACTCAGGAATTAAACTTACAAGAACTCACTCGCAGTTTGAAATGTAAAGCAAGTACTCTGGTATGGTAGATAAGAAGGCTAGTCTAAATATTTCCATTCCCTTGGTACTTGCTTTCAATTTGAAATGAGAAAAAACTTGCCTCTGTTCTAATGGTTGTTTTCAGGAGAAGGAGCTCATTTCTTACGATAAATATACAATAATTATACATGCAGTTTTGTGCGGCTAACATTTTTTTTGGTGATCATAAATGTTTCAACCTTGTCCGGGTGGAAAGAATATTTTTGAAGTACCAGTCCTTATCAACTTCGGTAGCATGCCAGAGTCTGAATGATTCCCTTGACATGTACACGTTTTTGGATCCTTCTGTCTTGGAACTGTTTCATCAGTCGTGTGCCTTCTACTTTTGCACTTCGCTCTTCGGTTTGAGAACCACACCTAAGCCGGCAACAGACAGATAGGTTAGGAGATATATAATGCAGTTATGTCAACAACAGCAACAACAACAACTGTCAGCTGTGATCCCTGTTCCCTAACCTCTCAGAAACACAGCTTTTACTGCTTTTGTTCCCGCGTTGTCAGCTTTGTTTTCTTTGTGTTTTCTTGTTCCCAATTATTTTATGGCCATGTTCCCTCGTTCCCTGAAACTTATGGGGGAGGGGGGGGGGGGGTAGGGCACTGAAATAGCAAGAATGTATATAGTGTGAACGTGTTTTTAATAAAGCTTTGATTAGTGTTTGTAGTATTTACTAGAATTATAATGGAGATCATGTCAAGTTGAAGCTTAATTTGTTTATACACAGTAACAATATCAATTGATTAAAAGAACAAATTCTTTAAACTTGTTTACACATCTGTCATGAGGGAATTAAATGAGCTCCTCTAAGTTCCTATTGACATGTAACATCAGCTGCGAGACAGTGATCTAAAATTTAGTTTTATTAATTACCAGAGGTTAATGTGTTTTGAATCGTTGTTAATGAAAATTGCAAGATCAGCCAGGGTACAGGCAGAACTGAAAGTAACATTTATATCCGGCATCGGCATACATTCTCGGGGAGCCAAGGTTCAAGTAGTATAGTAGGTTATTTATATCAGTGAATAATAAGAGTAGGGGACCAATTATTGACTTTTAACGAGATTCATCAAGAGATTAAAGACATGACACAAAACCTGTGATCATTTATGTTACATCTCTGCATACATTATAAGACTCAAAATCCCGGCTCAAAAAACGTCATGGACTTCGTACATTAAAAAGAAAACATAGCAGGGTTAACTAGAATTGACTAACTGCATCTTCTCAAAAGCTAAAAGATCTGTTTGGCCGAACACAAACCCGGACACAAACACGTAGGTACTTAAAAAAAAATAGGCTCGTAAGAGGTGAATTAGCCAAATGCATCAAAACATCTGCAAGATGGTCGATATCCGAATCAGAAACTTTACTGATGTCGAGAGTCCTTCTTCAATAGCGTGACTGGAAAGTGTGTGAAGAGTCGTTTTTCTTTTCTCTCTAATTCAGGTAAGCGTAGTTAACGTTTACAAAGGATTAGAATCATGTAGTGTGTAATAAAGTCGTACTCTGGGTAAACGCTTCTCAAATAATGAACCTTTAGGGACTCTTCTCACTGCATACATAATTAGCCCGTCACGCGGGAATGGCTTAAGTTCGTTAAATTCCGGTGTGTTGGACCTGCGCGCTAGTAGCATGATGCATTGCGACCTTCGCTTCAAATATCACAGTTTCAGTCACCTCGTGGCCAGTTCGACGGAGTTCGGTGAAGTGACTGTAAAAGTTTCGCCCCTCCCACCTCCCCTGGTGGCGGTCGATCACTGCTGTATCCTACATTCTACACGCCAATTGCCCTGGCAGTCGCGGGTATCCTCCCATAACTTAGCTTACCCTGTCAGGGCAATTGTATTCAGTGAGAATGTTTTACTATAGTGTCCAGGCTTTGATGACTAAAGGAAAAAAAACAGATTTGATCCTTGGATACGTAGTTACTGCATCAACACATTTTCAAACACGTTTTAGATGCTCTTCCAGCAGTTTTACTATATCCAAAAATTAAAATTCCCCTAGAGAACATCCCCCGCACCCTGCTTAATTGTCTCCAAACTCTACTCCTCTCACCATGCCCTAAGTTGGCCCCGGCCGCCAATTCGAGCTTTTTTCCAAACTTTGCAAATGCAATCTACTTTCTAAACCTTTTGCCGCCAAAACTATCTACACTTTACACTGAATACTGATTTGTCCGGTGAAAGACATTACCCCCCCTTGAATCAGCAAGGCGCAGGTGCAGAAATGACCCACAGATCATTAACAACACATCAAAAAGTCAGATTTTCCATCTTCAGCAAACTCACAATACGTTTAAATTGCACAGAAGAAGTCCAAAAAAGCTGAAATGGTCTTTACTTACAAAGGATATTACTGAACGAGATATAACCCACTGAAGGAAACAAAATGGTATTTTTGTAGATTTTATATATAGTCATTGAAAGGTGTTCTTAGATGGAACTAAATTATGCACCTGAATTCTTGACTCAGTAACTCCAATTTCTCTTGCCAACTGATCTCTCCCTGACGCAGATGGGTATTGATTGATTTTAAATGCTGCTTTGAGTTCACGTAGTTGGTGGCTTGTATACTTGATGCGTTCTCTTCTCTGAATTTGAAGCGGAAAGGGCTCGCATAAGTTTTCAGCAGCCTGGATATTTTCTGTGATGGCAAACAAAAGCAATGTTCGTTATTAAATCTACTCACAAATCGTTACAAATTCGCAGATTATATTTGGTGTACAAAGATAGTCATAACATTAGCAACAAATAGAAATAAGGAACAAAAAGCACGTGGTACAGGTGATCATTTTATTATGCCAGGACAAAACCAGCCAAACATAGTGATATCGAACGAGAAGAATATATATTTCCAGCGATTGTATTGTCATATTCTTAGATAACTCCCACAAAAGACCTGGCAGAGATGGAGATGAACACTTATCTCAAAAATTCATCTCAAAAAGTACCATCTAGCCGGCGTGCTTTGATTGCAGATTCAAGAGACTGGGTGTTCAAGGGCGAACAGCTGGCACCCTACAACTAGCTTGCTCTGCCGGATTGACACTCGTAAAGAGGATGTGGTCAAAACACGGATCTCCAGTCCAAGGACTACCCCACTAGACTACCAAAATGAACTACCGTAAAAAGAAAAAATACTTCTCCAATCGAAAGTTTTAACAAAAAAAAACACTGTTACCATTACCATTATTGACAGCTTACCGTAAACTGGCTATCCGAAGCCCTATTCAGACTAACCGAAGTGCTTTAGAGGCTAACTGCAGGCTACGGTTTCCCAACCACTAGAAGCTTTATTAAATTAACAGAAGTGCTCTTCTGGCTGATTGCAGGCTACGGTAAGTTCTTCAACATATACTAAATAATTTTCATTATATATGTTATATGGCAGTCTATTTGGGTAGTCCACCGATGTTCGCCATAGACTGGGTCGCAGTGTTTTGTCCACAAGGCAACCACCTTGATAACGGAAAGTCCTGATTACAGAAAACCAACTGGTTCTCCAGGATTTGAGGTTAGGCATTGGTCTCATACCCCATTCCCGCACAAAAACCCCCACGATCATGATATTACGAAAACTGGGAGAATCCTGTACACAGGATGCTTCTAGTTAGTAAATCCAAACAGTTCAAAGACAGAAAAAAGAGATTTGCAGTTTTTCAGTTAAATCCTGGATCTCAGATGTTTTATTTTATCTCATGAAGGATTATACAAACTTTGAATAGCAATGCTACGAAAGTGAACCAAAAGGAAATTGTCAGGCACTCAAAGTACCTTGTTCAATGAGAAATTTTATTTCCACGATCACTTTGCACATTTCATAGCAACAGCAAAGCAAAAAACCGACAAACTTACTCACCTTGGTGTGCTAATGTCCAGGCAAATTCTGGTATATCAAAGTTTAGTAAACTGTAGAAGTCTTATTTCAAGAAAAATGTTCATTTTAAACAGTTTCGTTACCATGAATACTGTTATAAAGAGATTTCCCCTACCTTTTTGCCCAATCTCTGATACATTGCATCAAATCTCTCTTTTCCAGTGCAAAATTAGGGCAAATTCTAGTTTCCATGTTACCCCCTTCAGGACGCTCTTTATAATCATACTATACAAATTTATGCGTTTAAAGCTTACGAACTTTCTTCTTGAGATTCCCAAACATTTTTCCAGTCATTACACAGCCATGAAACCAGATTGAAACTCGTAAGTTTAAGTACTAAAGATATAAGACAAATCTTATCTTTCAGTGTAAGTTGTCCTTTGTAGTAGGTTATCAAGAATTTACGATTATACAAACATATACAAATTTATTGAAAGTTCCCTCACAGGCCGGCTCGTGGAGCTTTTGGACATCCATTTCAGGTACATTACAAGAAAGCTCGAAAAAAGCGGTATATATTCTAAAATAATGTAGAAACTACTCTTATCAAATATGCAATATTCTATTAAAAAAATGTTATAAAAAAATGGTTCTTCCAAAAGATAGTTATCAATTGAGAAAAGAATTTAAGCAAAAAAACTTTTAACCGATGTGAAGTGAAGTGGGTAACCCGTGACAGTAACTGAAGTTACTGATAAACTTGGGGCCCTCAGCTTAAAATAATTAGAATGCTAAAAATATATTATTTACAATAAAATGCTAAAATACTATATTATTTACAATAAAATGCTTAATTAAGTTATTATTAAAAATGGTTACAAACAATAAAACTGGACTTACAATACAAACATACTACGAATAATAAGGGTAAATTTAAAAAAAAAATAATTAAAAATTCCTTTCGTTTTCTGGGAGTTAAAAATAAGTTATTTGGTACTTGAATACATCCACCTCTTCTGTAGCAAGGAAAAGATCAGTGCCCACAAATGATACTTATGTTAGTATGTGATGTAAGCAAACCATGTATCCACACTACAATTTAACATTTTTAACAGTTATTAGGAAATCGAAGTCAAGTGTAACAAGTATCTTTCAACATCAATCCTGAACCAACCTACTGTACTATACTGTAACAACTTGCAATAATTATTACTAATGTAAGTTACTCGAAATGCTTGGTGCATATCAAATTTCTAACTTAAGACATCCATTTTAAAGCTGGGACAAAAAGAAATATCAAAGGATTTACCACTTTGCATAAATTGTTGGCACATAAAACATTTTAACACTGTTACCTTATTTAGTATTAAAAAAATAAATGAATGGAGTAAAGGGGATTAAGACAAACTATTAAATAAAACTTTGATTGTTCGATACATAATCTAAATTTCACCAGAATGGGTTAAATAACATTAAAAAAAAATTGAAATCTGCCGACGAAAAGTTTATTTAGTAGATATGTATTTATATTTTAATTCAGATAAAACTGGCATTTGAAACATAAAAATAATATTTTATTAATAAAAATCAATTAACGAGTCCATGATATGAACATTTAGAGCAATAACATAGTCAATAGCCATTGAAGATTGACAGTTAGTATTCAGCGACTGTAATAAAGACTTATGGAGGTAATTAAACTTAACACAGTTTATAAGTTGTTCATTTGATAATTGCACTGGTAAAATTAAATACAGACCCATGCCGAAATAAATAACGCCATTATCCTTTCTTTACACATTATCAAACAAAATCGCATAGACATAGCTTTGGTACACTTCCTGATATGTCACTATCACGTCTATCAAACGAAGAACGGAAGTTGTCACTTACCGAGGAGGAAGACTAAAAGACAAAGTAGATTGTAAATATCGAACTAACCGTCCCCTACGTGCCGTGAGGCAAATTGGACCGCTCGAGGGAAAAGACACAATTAAACAACGTATTCTAAAAGCCAAACAACACAGAGGGAATGATTTTTCACTGACCTGTCTGTTTATGTTCAGCTGTTCTTCCATTGCTAACTAAAGAAGAAGAAGGCTCCGATGACGAAATCGACGAGGACGATTGCCCATTGCATGGTAGGTTTAAGATACTTGCGATCATGTAGGAATTACTGCTACGTTCTTGGATTGTTCGGCCTGACGCCGTTTCCAATTTATCTTTATTCTTCAACAATCTACTGATGGAACTAAGAGAAGGAAGACTTTCTTTACTGCTCAGCCCTTCTTGAGCAAGACGATCTCGTATCTCCCAAGAAAACAGTCTTGGTTGTTCTTCCTTGTACTCCAAGATTCTCTGTGCTATGCGAGGTGTGATCACTCTGGGTCGGCCTACACCTTCGCCACCAGGTTGGATTGAGCCAGTTTTGCGATACTTGGACAACAGCTTACTAATGCAGCCATGAGTGATTCGTAAACGACGGCTTATGTCACAAGGACGAAATCCTTGAAGAGCCAGAGCAAGGATTTCATGCCGAATCTCTTTTGGAAGTGGTTTGCCGTTGAAATAAGCACCTCCAAGTTGATTTAAGCGCCCTGGTCCTACGGCAAGAGGAAATTACGATTTTACAGTAGGTGTTTGTTTGTAAGCAACAGTTTAAGTTGTTTGTTAACACGCATGTGGGGCAAGCATCAGTTATCAGACGAATGCAGTAAATAAGAACCTAGAATTATTCTTATATTGCTGGGCTGTTTGGACTGCCCAGCAAAGTTACTACGAACGTTGTTGTCAGCATTGTTGGCTGTTGTTGTAGAGAGAATAAAAACTGATCCACTGACGCCAGTTGCGTAATTTTGTTGTAGAATTTGCAATATCTCTGATGCGTGGATATGTCTTCATTCAAAACAATGACTCAAGTCGAGAAAACTTGGGAAAGAAAGGGTGTTCCGTGGAACTGATTGCAATTACAATGTGCCAATCGTGCTTTTGTGATAGTGTATCGAAATAAAGTTTTTTTGCATCCTGGTCAAGACAAAGTGACTGAGAATAGAAAGAACTACCTTATGCTAAGCTAAATTTTTGTAGCTAACAAAGGCAAAACGAACAAACGAAGGGCTCGAAGATGAACCTGACGTGACGTTTAAACAAAAATAGTGGGGAATATTGGTGCTAGAAACGAGCATCATTTGCTAAATTGTAAATAAAGAATGCTGTAGGAACTACTTCAATGACTGAAAAATTTTTAAGTTGTTTCCTGAGATCGAGTGTGCACGTGTAACTGAGATTTTGACCGGCTGTTTTACGACCTTTGCAACGATCGATTTTGCGAATTATAATTTTAATTTAGAGAAGGCTGTTTGTTTGCTCGAGGTCCCACTATGGTATAGATGTGTTTCAATTAAGTTGTCAACATCTCTATATTCTTTGCGTGTTAACTGCCGAGGATGGTATGATTTGGCAAACCCAATTGAGTATTACGCTTTGTTGTCGCTACCTTTCACTGATACCTTTAACTGAACATTCGTCATCCTGTTGGCGCTCCCCAGGAAAGGTGTCTCCTAATGACTTTTAAAAGTATTTTAAGATGTTACCTGCATATGGAAACTTAAAGGAATCTTCCATCTTCGAGCAATATTCAAGTAACGCTCTATTCCCTTTCGACGGGTACATGGACTGAGGTTTTCTAGAATGTAAATGAAGAAATAATAAATATTTTGTGACTCGTAATTCTCCGTAGCTCATTCGGAGTTAGTTCGCCTCTGTCGTCACACCTCTCAAGTTCTTCGTGAAGCATTGTCGTCAAGTACCTCTCCCAGCGCCTAGCAAACGTCACTAAACTGTAGAAATATTAAAATAAGAGATCTTTTTCACATCAGGGGACACATGGATTAAAACTATTTCAACAGGCGAGAAATGAATGAATAAATTGATAAATAACTGGTGACTCGTAACTTTTCGTATCGCATTCCGCGAAAGTTGCCACTGACGTGACATCGATCAATACCTGTACCTCCGCGTGTGCCGGAAAACGTCGCGACATGGAAATGAGCACGACACCCTACATGCATCACTTACGGTACTGTTCCTTTAATTTGGGATCAAAGGAGTAAACAAACCAACCTAAATTTCCTAGCTTGAAAGTCTGCGTGAAACTAACAGCTATAGTTTCTCTTTCTGTCAGACTGTTGCTGACCTACGAAGTTTTAATTTCAATAGGGAAATATAAATTTTATTCTTGTTAACATTAAAATTAACACCTCTCAACAGAAGCGAGTTTTTTTTTTTTCAACAGTGAGCGAGTGGACGTTTTAATTGCCTATTTGGCTTTTCTACTTTGTTTCATGCAATTAGATGGTTTACGTATTCACCCACGCCACCTCTCAGCCATTCTTATTAACCGTTGCTTGCCATTTTCTCAAACCCACGCAAATTATATTCATGTTGCTAGCTTAGTGAAACTACAATGATTTACTTAAAAGACGTTAAAATTTCTGTAAATTTTCCTAAAACACCTCAGACGGAAACTTCAACAGTGAATGGTGATCTTTGAAACGTGATTTCAAAATTGCTAGGTTTTATTGAAAAGGTACTCGGCGTGACACACTTGCAAGCTTTTTAAACATCCGTTGAATTAGGCAAATGTGCAAAGAACCTATCCCGAGATATGAAAAATAGGGAAAAAGGAACATTACGGTCTGGAATTTGAGCTTTTACTGAAGTGAAATATGTCAATCCTTTGATTACAGTTGAACTTCTTTAAGATGGATTGTCTCTATTATGTAGATGTCTGTATTACCGAGGTAGATTTTGTATGAATTTTGGTCTCTTTCGGACCAAGTGAATTGTTCGTAATACGGAGGTGTCCGTATTATAGAGGTGTCCGTATAGAGAGGTTCGACTGTAATTAATTAGCTTGTGCCGAGTTTGCGTAAATTCAGACACTTTACGACCCAATTTTATCGTCACTACTCCCTCAGAATACAAATGCTCAGTTAAACAGTGCAGTACTTGTTATCGTGAGCTTTCACGCAAGGCGCACGATCAACACTGCTTGCTCAAGTATTTTGTTGTTGTTTCGCTTTAACTGCCTTTTAGTGTTTTTATCTCCTACGTTATCAAGATGTCCGCTTCATTGTTGTATGTCACATATCCTGCTAATTGACGACCCACACATAATCGTATTTTGAAATCAATCAAGTTTTGGAAATTTTCGTCATTCACATGTTTAATAAGCGGACGTTGATCAACCTTAAAAAATTGTATTATATAGCTGAAAAAGGGAAGGAATGCGGCGACAATTATCGCTTTCGAGGAAACAACCTACGCCTTGAACGTTACGTGTACGCACAAAGTGTTTTCGACTACACCCATGCACAACAAAGGTCGTCACGCGAGAACGGACGAAACTGCAGGTCAACAAAGCATACCACCTGTACCACGAACGTGATGTTTAAATAAGTCAATGTTCAGAAACAGCGCTCTTAATTTAACAAGTCAAAGTGGCCACGATGTGTTATATTTGTTTTAAAGGAGCACTGACGCCGCCGACAAACAAACTCAAACCAGAATAAGAAACACCAAGAAGAGTCAGTGTAAATGTTGAAAGCTTATCCAAAATAAAAGCAAGGAATAAAACAGCAAATATGAGTCCAATTGTCCGGGACAAATTAATATTTTTCTCACCCTGATGAAGGCGGTATTGCTGAAACGTCGGTAAAATTGTACCGAAACTTCTAGCGTCAATAACAAATTTAATTATGTTATTTCGGCTCGTGCAAGACGCTACGCAGTTGTTGCCAATTTTAACTTAATTTCGGCCAAACACAAGCTTTGCTGTTAATCAGTTATTATAGAATGAATAACGCCATGCAGTGGATAAATCGCTATTCCAGTGGATACGTGTTAACAAAACACTTAGTGGAGATCACTGGATAGTGATTTATCTAATGGACAGTATTATCCAGCCTTTGAACAAGTTTGGTAGTCTAATTAAACCACCTATTTTTTGGGCACTTTACCTGCTTACTACCATGCCTTTACGCATGCCCCGGTTGAGATCGGCCTACCCTTGCGGGGCTTCCTTATAAACTGACGACGGGACTTCTCGTCGGAACGAACTCCCTCGTCATTTCTATAGGGGATCCTCCACCTGGGCGGACAAAACCTTCTGTACCAGGCGGTTGGTCTTGAGTCAGTTTTGCAATATTTGGACAACAACTCACTAATGAGTGCCGGATATGTAAACGTTGCTTATGTCACACTGGAACGAAATCCGACAAATCCTTACATAACGCGGAGATTTCGTTCCGAATCTCTTTTGCCGTTGATATAATTGCCTCCTCACTAATATCGAAATGACCTGGACCTAAAAAAGGATCAACCTCGTTCCCGAACAGGTTGAAGAAGGACATCAAGACTTTAGGGTACACTATTTCTTTTTATAAGAACACTGAGGAATTGACCCAGACTTTGAGAACATGCTAGGAACATACCTAGTCAAGCTGAAACTAAGAGGTAAAGCAGTATTATTCAGTTCTTTATTCAGTTCTTCATTATTATTCAGTTCTTCAAAGGGCACGTAAAAGGAATTTGATATGATACAGTACACAACGGTCTTTTTTAAAAGGTTTCCTGGTAGCCTGCGAGCACAATACACGCGCACGTGGCGAAGCCGCTAAGGCCGCGAGAACGAGTCGGCAAGCGAAGCGAGTCAGCGAGGAGAGGTCTGTGGCGGAGCTGCGATAACAAGTCGGCGAGCGAAGCGAGTCGGTGAGGAGACGTCCCGGGCGGAAGTGCGAAGAAAGTGAGCCTGCTTTGGGAGCAACTACAGAATACAGGGCCATTTTTAAAGAACTGTTACTGAGGTGGCTCGATGGCTCGTCAGTGAATAAAGTTTAATGTATAATAATATATAAGAGGAATAAAGGAAGGTATATTTTTTATTGGCTCGGCGGCTCGGTGGCTCGTCAACATTGGCCAAAAAGCGAGAAAAGCGAAAAAACTAACAAATCTATTATGGAGAGGGACATGAGTTTTATGTTCTTCCGGCGAAATTTAATTGGCCTATCCCATTCCTGCGGTTTCCGGAATGCAGATAAAAGATTTGAAGAGATCAGAGCAGCCGTCTCGCCGGTTTGCTTCGCTCAGCTACGTCTCGCGGCTTCGCCACTCTCGCGTGCATTCCCAAACGTGTGCCTGCTCACAGGCTAATTTCCTGGTCACGTTCATATCAGTTTTCTGACATTCTATCTCACGCAACTTAAGAACACGCTAAGAACTTTTCACTGAGGCTCAAAACACAGCTTAAAACACAAACAGTTTCGATTCAGCCTCGGCTGCAAAGTTAGACAAAAATAAAAAGGGTGTACGCTGTTTTATAAAAAACGTGACAGCATGCTCGGTTACCACAGGAAATTAGTACGTGATTTATTTATTTGCCTCTTGCACTCAGACTTGAAAAAAAAATTTGACACGTATTAAAAGATAACTGATCTGAATCATACAAACAGACATGTATTGGTGATCTCGCAAATGCTCAGCGTATCTACGTACAAATGATTAATTTCACTTTGAGTTGCTGCATGCCTGAGACAACTTGAGACAGAAACTGTCTGCTCAGTCATCGCACGGACTTGGCCTTGTTGCAAGTGCAGTGGGTATTTTTGTGGTGGAAAAACGCAAAAATGAAGTTTTTGCCGAACGTACGACTTGGGGACCTTTAATCTGTTATTCTTTGCTGTTATGACATTGTTATTGATAAACAGTAAAAAGCATCTGTACTATCTATACTATAGACAAATTGTCCAGTAATGTTTAAAATTGTTCAGTAATGTTCACCACTCCTCCTACTAGTATGTACAAAAAATGGTAAACATACGGTACTGAGAAACGCCGAGTTCATAAGACATATACAGTATCCAGTGAGAGCAGAAGGCTCTTTCCCACAACTTTTGGTGTTGATTTTTAAGGGACACTGTCACGAAATTCACTTCAAAATTTTAAGACCGAAAGACGTAAGGAATTAAGCGTGATGTAAGGTTGAGGCCTTATGTGTTCCTATGCATGAAGAGGGGTAGAGGACTAAGTATGTAAGTTTATATATTTTTTCAGGATTTTTGATTTCCCCTCTTACGTGGATCTTTCTATGGTATGTACAGTAGATCTTGGTTCTGTCCAATAATCATGCAAGTCCACAGTATGTAACACAAATGCGTGAATGATTGGTTCCAAGAAGGAAAAATAAAACTTTTCGGCATGTGAAGAAACTTTTATATATTACTAGAAACTTAGGCCTGTTCTATTGGAAATCCACTTCATCCAATTGGTTCTTGAATTGTTTTCTATTTTAGCCGCTAGAACATGAACGTGAGCACGTTCCTCTTAAAGGGACATTTTTTCTACATTTTTGACATAAAAGAACATAAAATTGTGGGTTTTGGACTGCAGTTCTTTAGAGTTTCTACTGAACCTGCGCCTCTGACTATTCGCGCATAAAAAACCTCGGGTTCATACTCAAATTGTTAAGTGGTTTCGGGATTTCCTTTAGTCAGGAATTAAACTTACAATAACTCACTCGCAGTTTGAAATGTAAAGCAAGTACTCTGGTATGGTAGATGAGAAGGCTAGTCTAAATATTTCCATTCCCTTGGTACTTGCTTTCAATTTGAAATGAGAAAAACTTGCCTCTGTTCTAATGGTTGTTTTCAGGAGAAGGAGCTCATTTCTTACGATAAATATACAATAATTATACATGCAGTTTTGTGCGGCTAACATTTTTTTGGTGATCATAAATGTTTCAACCTTGTTTGGGTGGAAAGAATATTTTTGAAGTACCAGTCCCTATCAACCTGGGTAGCATGCCAGAGTCTGAATGATTCCCTTGACATGTACACGTTTTTGGATCCTTCTTTCTTGGAACTGTTTCTTCAGTCGTGTGCCTTCTACTTTTGCACTTCGCTCTTCGGTTTGAGAACCACACCTAAGCCGGCAAAACACAGAAAGATTAGGAGATTTATAGTGCAGTTATGTCAACAACAACAACAACTGTGATCTCTGTTCCCTAACCTCTCAAAAACACAGGTTTTGTTCCCGTCTACCCAGCTCTTCTTTTTTGTTTCCTTGTTCCCTGTTTTATGGCGGGGGGGGGGGGGGGGGTACCCAAAAACGTTTTGTACGGGGAGGCTCCGCCCCGAGCTCTTACCCCTTACCCTTTTATCTATCATTTTTGCCAAAAATTGTACCCCTTTCGTATACCTTTTAATGAAAAAAGGTACCCCTTTCATATACCTGAAAGTCATGGTATAGACTAAAACATGACGTTTTCTTGTCATTTTCAAGTAGTGCTTAATAAATTGAAATACTACAGCCATAAATTGCATCTGTTTGAAATATTTCAATTAAAGGCCCTTTCAAAAACCTAAATTACAGATTTCCATACCCTTTCGTATGCCTAATCTTGTGAAATCCCTACCCTTTTATATACCTGAAGCCTGAAAAAGGTACCCCTTTCGGACGGAGCTTCCCCTTATTGGTCATTATAGGGAGTGCCTCCCCCCGGGTTTTATGGCCATGTTCCCTTTCTTCCCTGAAACTCTTGGCGGGTAGGGCACTAAAATAGCAAGAATGTATATAGCGTGAACGTGTTTTCAATAAAGCTTTGATTAGTGTTTGTAGTATTTACTAGAATTATAATGGAGATCATGTCAAGTTGAAGCTTTGTTTATACACGGTAACAACATCAGTTGATTAAAATGACAAATTCGTTAAACTTGTTTACACATCTGTCATGAGGGAATTAAATGAGCTGCTCTAAGTTCCTCGGAAATTGTTCCAGAGGGAAGCGCACTAACGGTAAGCCTATTTTTTTTACCCAAATTCCAATCCTAGTCACATTTAATTTTCTTTCTGTGATTCCCAGGCCCAGTTACCCAATTATCATTTTCCAAATAAAAATTTTCCCACTGAATCCCAATTCCCATTTTACCTCTTAAGGCCCCTCAGGTGAAGCTAAGTTTCTTGGCTTTTGTAATAATTTATGCAATGTATAAATATAGCTCCGAAGGTCATTTGTATTTAAGAATTCTCGGCGTAAATATGTTGTAAAGACAGCAGCAACAACTCAGCTTGGTCCCAACAGTATTTTATTCTAACTTCGTTTGTAATCCGAACTGTAATGGAAGTGTACGCGAAATGCAATTCATAATACGGTTAAACATGAAAAACTGAGAAACGGCAAATTCTCCATAACATGACTTAATGCCAACTCACTCTGAAGTAATGAAAGCATGATGCAATTAAACCTTCGTATAGATTAAATACTGTGAGGTATTTTCTTATTATGTATGTGCTCGTTCCATGACAGGAATGAAACAGTGATCACTAGAAATCCGTCTACGTTGAGATATTGACATGTAACATCAGCTGCGAGCCAATTTGTTAATGTGTTTTGAATCGTTGTTAATGAAAATTGCAAGATCAGCCTGGCTACAGGCAGAACTGGAAGTAACATTTATATCCGGCATTGGCATACATCCTCGGGTAATACGCAGTATTGTTAAGCAGTATAGTCGGTTATTTAATAATAAGAGTAAGGGACCAGTTATTGACTTTTAAAGAGATATATCCACAAAACCTGTCATCATTTATGTTACATCTCTGCATACATTATTTAATTAAGACTCAAAATACGTCATGGACTACGACCAACAAAACCTCTCTGATGCTAAAAAACGCGGTATTCTTGTAAAATCTCGTACATTAAAAAATACATAACAAGGTTAACTAGAATTGACTGACTGCATCTTTTCAAAAGCTTGAAAGATCTGTTTGGCCGAACACAAGCACGTAGGTATTTAAAAAAGATAGACGCAAGTAGTAAACTAGCCATATGCATCGAAACAACTGCAAGATGGTCTATTTCCAAACCAGAAACATTACTGATGTTGAAAGTCCTTCTTCTATGCCTTGTCTGGATAGTGTGTGAAGAGTCGTTTTCCTTTTTTCTTCATGTAAGCGTAGTTATTGTTTACAAAGGATTGGAATCATGTAGTGTGTAATAAAGTCGTACTCTGGGTAAACGCTTCTCAAATAATCAGAACCTTCAGTGACTATAGTCTGCAGGCTTTGATGACTAAAGGAAAAAAAAAACGCACCAGAAACTTGCGAAACAAAGTGCAAAAAATGGAAAAGGAGGACAGAAAAATCATTTTGGAAACGGCTTCAAAAGAAAGTGGGGTACAACATACCTAGATTAAGTAGCGTCCATGTGACACAGTAGTTGCTTTGTATAAGAGGTGATTATTTATTCCTTAGATGTGGTGTGCAGTAGGGAGGGGCTTCTCTTTATGGTATGATGATTCTAACGGAAATTTATGAACATAACAGATTTGATCCTTGGAATTCGTAGTTACTGCATCGACACATTTTCAAAAACGTTTTAGATGCTTTCCAGCAATTTTACTATACCCAAAAATTAAAATTCTCCTAGAGAACATGACCCTGCTTAATTGTCTCCAAACTCTACTCCTCTCAACATGCCCTAACTTTGCATAATGAAATATACTTTTTAAACCTTTCGCCGCCAAAACTATCTACACTTTTCACTGAATACTGATTTGTCCGATGAAAGACATTACCCACCCTTCAGGGACCGCGGAGGGGGAGGGGCTGGTAGGGCTAGCTATAGCCCTACCACTTCTTTGGTTGGGTTGATATTTTAGGGCTGCGGATGAAAAGGATAATGTAATTTGTTTAAAATGTCCTAAATGAGAAAAATCTAAACCTTGCCAACACGGAATCTATCGAAACTACGTTCAGAAAGTAAAAACATCATGAAATTTTCTGTCATAAAGTCAGACTCAGCAATTCAGTACAAGTTGTTAACTTGCATCAGGGTCTTGTCTCTTTCTTCAGCGGACTTGATCTATGCAGTGGTTAGCTTCGTTTTAACACAATCATTTGTTAAAGTTAAGCTTATTGTATTCTTGATGATAACAGCCGCAGATTCAACAGCGAACAACAGAAACAAGCAAACTGGACTTGCACAAGGAATATCATTCGCAATTATTTCGGGTCTCCTCGTAAACCATTTTCGTTTTCCACAATTTCACGTTATATAGATGACTTTTGAGGATAAAAATAGATCAAGATCATAAAAACACATCAAAAATGTCAGATTTTCTATCTTGAGCAAACTCACAATACGTTTAAATTGCACAGAAGTCCAAAAAAGCTGAAATGGCCTTTACTTACAAAGGATATTACTGAATGAGATATAACCCACTGAAGGAAACAAAATGGTATTTTTGTAGATTTTATATATAGTCATTGAAAGGTGTTCTTAGATGGAACTAAATTATGCACCTGAATTCTTGACTCAGTAACTCCAATTTCTCTTGCCAACTGATCTCTCCCTGACGCAGATGGGTATTGATTGATTTTAAATGCTGCTTCAAGTTTACGTAGTTGGTAGCTTGTATACTTGATGCGTTCTCTTCTCTGAATTTGAAGCGGAAAGGGCTCGCATGAGTTTTCAGCAGCCTGGATATTCTCTGTGATGATAAACAAAAGCAATGTTCATTATTAGATCTAGTCACAAATCGTTACAAATTCGACGATTAAATTTAGTGCACAATGATAGTCATAACATTAGCAACAAATAAAAAAATGAACAAAAGCCACGGCGTGCAGGTGATCATTTTATTATGCCAGGACAAAATAAGCCCGAAAAATAGTGATATTAACAATATATATTTCCAGCGATTGTATTGTCATATTCTTAGATAACTCTCACAAAAGACCTGGCAGAGATGGAGATGAACACTCATCTCAAAAACTCATCTCAAAAAGTAGCATCTAGCCTGCGGGCTTTCATCGCAGATTCTAAAGACGGGGAGTTCAAGGGCGAATAGCTGGCACCCTACAACTAGCTTGCCCTGGCGGATGGACATTCGTAAGAGGATGTGGTCAAAACACTGATCTCCAGTCCATGGATTTCATTTCCACGAGCACTTTTCAAAGACCTTCAACAGATTACATTTTAGTTCTTTGAACATGTGCAATACTTGACTCATTGCACATCCAATAGCAACAGTTGTGCAAAAAAAAAACCGACAAACTTACTCACTCTGGCGTGCTTATGGCCAGGCAAACCCTGGTATAAGGAAATTTATTTAAATTGTCGAAAAGAAAAAGAACTGCATTGTCTTATTTCAAGAGAAATGTCATTTTTAACAGTTTCGTTACCATGGACAGTGTAATAAAATGGTTTTCCCCTACCTTTTTTCCCAATCTTCTTTTCCAGTGTTATAAAAGGGCAAATCCCAGTTTCCATTTAACCCCTTCGTGACTTTCTTTATATTCATAATATACAAACCTTTGTGTTTAAAGACTAAGAACTTTCCTCTTGAGATTCCCCAACTCGTAAGATTATAAGAACTAGAGATATAAGGCAAATCTTATCTTTCAGTGTAAGTTGTCCTTTGTAATAGGTTATCAAGAATTTCGATTATACACACATATACAAACTTATTGAATGTTTCCTTCCATAAAATCAGACTCAGCAATTCAGTACAAGTTGTTAACTTGTATCAGGGTCTTGTCTCTTTCTTCAGCGGACTTGATCTTTGCAGTGGTTAGCTTCGTTTTAACACAATCATTTGTTAAAGTTAAGCTTATTGTATTCTTGATGATAACAGCCGCAGATTCAACAGCGAACAACAGAAACAAGCAAACTGGACTTGCACAAGGAATATCATTCGCAATTATTTCGGGTCTCCTCGTAAACCATTTTCGTTTTCCACAATTTCACGGAATATAGATTACTTTTGAGGATATCGTGGGAGAACAATTGGGTAAGAAAGTTCTTTGTCGCTCTTTTTACTCACGGTTTGAAGCCTACACGGTGAACACCGCGGAACAAATTTTCCCGCGTTTTCGTATCAAAACTTCGTTTAGATTTAACTGAAACACTGAAAAATTTACATCCAAATCTACATAGTAGATTTGTTGGAAAACTGAAATTTTTGAAAACAATGAAAGGGCTGCCAACAAATGTTCTTGAAGAAATATACTATAAAGGTATCGTCCCAAGCATCACCTATTGTATCTCGGTCTGGGGATCATGTCCCTTGGCCAATTCAACGACTTGTAACTATTACACATTAAAGCTGTCAAATTAATTCACAAGTTACCCAGTGAAACACCTGATGCTGCCGTTCTTCAAATTGTGAAATGGAAGCCTTTGAATTATATTTACAAGGGAAGGCTTGCTTCCATTATGTACCAGGTGTACAATCACTCTCTCCCTGATCAACTTACATCCCTGCTTGGAACACGTTACGACGATAATAATTATAAATTAAGGCGCTCTAATGACTTTTCTCTAATACGTTACAATAGTTTACTTGGAAGAAACAGCGTGAGATATCGTGGCCCTATTGTATGGAACTCAATCTCGAGAAACATCAGAAACGCTGCCTCCTTACAGCTTTTCAAAACAAGTCTTAAACGTGTCTCTAGATCTATAGACCTAATCCAGTTTGAGAAAGAGACCTGCTTGATTAATTCCAAGGATTCTGACTTCATATATTTTCATATATTTAATGGCTGGTCCACACCAGCCTTTATGGTTGCCCTACGAGACCTGCCTTAACAAAAAGCTATGTATGTATGTATGTATGCATGTGGTCGGCTCATGGGGCGTTTGGACATCCTTTAGAGTTCAATTAAAAGAAAGCTCGAATAAAGCGGTTTATATTCTAAAATAATATAGAAACTACTCTAATTAAAATATTATTTTCTAATAAAAAATTATTATATAAGATGATTCTTCTAGATACAGTTATCAATATTGAGAAAAGCATTTAAGCAAAAAACTTTAAACCGATCAAAAATAAGACTGTTTTTTTTTTCTTAAAAAAAGAAGTAATTTGGTACTAATATACATCAACATATTCAGTAGCTAGAATACGATCAGTGCGTACTCATGGGACACATGTTAGTATGTGATGTAAGCAAAGCATAACTATCCACACTCTAATTTAAATGAATAAATAAATAAATGAATAAATAAATAAATTAATTAATTAAATAATTAATAGACAAAAAAGTAAATAAAACTTTGATTGCTGAAAGATGTTCGAAATTGTACTACAATATGTTAAATGAGATTAAAGAAAACTGGAAATCTGCTATAGAATAATTTATTAAGTAAACATGTATTTAAATTTCAATTCAGAGAGCACTGACATTTAAAATATCATTTTAGCATATTTTTAATGAAAATCGATTAAAAGAGTCCATGATATGATCATCGAAAACGATAACATAGTCAACAGCCATTGAGGATTGACAATAAGTATTCAGTAATTATAAAGACTCATGGAGGTAAAATAAAACTTGACACAGTTTATAAGTTGTTTATTTGATTATTGCACTGGTAAAATTAAATACAAACCCATGCCGAAATAAATCAGCAATGTTAGTTTTTATAATTATTAGCAAGCTAACTAGAACTTTTTACCCTTCCTTTACACATAACCAAACAAAATCGCATAGATATAGCTTTGGTACACTTCCTGATATGTCACTATCATGTCTATCAAACGAAGAACGGAAGTTGTCACTTACCGAGGAGGAAGACTAAAGACAAAGTAGATTGTGAATATCCAACTACCATCCCCTACGTGCCGTGAGGCAAATTGGACCGCTCGAGGGAAAAGACACAATTAAACAACGTATTCTAAAAGCCAATCAAAACACAGGGAAAATGATTTTTCACTGACCTGTCTGTTTATGTTCAGCTATTCTTCCATTGCTAACTAAAGAAGAAGAAGGCTCCGATGACGAAATCGACGAGGAAGATTGCCCATTGCATGGTAGGTTTAAGATACTTGCGATCATGTAGGAATTACTGCTACGTTCTTGGATTGTTCGGCCTGACGCCGTTTCCAATTTATCTTTATTCTTCAACAATCTACTGATGGAACTAAGAGAAGGGAGACTTTCGTTACTGCATAGCCCTTCTCGAACAAGACGATCTCGTATCTCCCAAGAAAACAGTCTTGGTTGTTTTTTCTTGTACTCCAAGATTCTCTGTGCTTTGCGAGGTGTGATCACTCTGGGTCGGCCTACACCTTCGCCACCAGGTTGGATTGAGCCAGTTTTGCGATACTTGGACAACAGCTTACTAATACAGCCATGAGTGATTCGTAAACGACGGCTTATGTCACAAGGACGAAATCCTTGAAGGGCCAGAGTGAGGATTTCGTGCCGAATCTCTTTTGGAAGTGGTTTGCCGTTGATATAAGCACCTCCAAGTTGATTTAAACGCCCTGGTCATACGGCATGAGAAAATCACGATTTTACAGTAGGTGTTTGATTGTAAGCAGCAGTTTTAGTTATTTGTTAACACGCATGTGGAGCAATCATCAGTTATCAAGTAGATGCAGTAAATAAGAACATAGAATTTTTTATATTGTTGGGCTATTTGAACTGCCCGGCAAAGGTACTACGAATACGGACTTTGGCTCTTGTTGTAGAGAGAGTAGAAACTGTTCCACTGACGCCAGTTACGTAATTGTGTTGTAGAATTTGCAATATCTCTGATGCATGGATATGTCCTCATTTGGAACTGATTGTAATTAGAATGTGCCAATCGTACTTTTATGATACTGTGTCGAAATAAAGTGTTTTGCATCCTGGTGAAGACAAAATGACTGAAAACTGAAAGAACTACCTTATAATAAGTTGAATATTTTGTGGCTTACCCATATTAAGCTCAAAACGAAACAAACGAAGGGCTCGAAGATGAACCTGACGTGACGTTTAAACAGAAATAGTAGGGAATATTGGTGCTAAAACGAGCATCAATTGCTAAATTGAAAAATAAGAATGCTGTAGGAACTACTTCAATGAATGGTTTAAGGTTGTTTCCTGAGATCGAGTGTGCACGTGTAACTGAGATTTTGACCCGCTGTTTTACGACCTGTGCAACGATCGATTTTGCAGAACGAATTATGAATTTTAAACCATTTTGATAATAGAGAAGGCTGTTTGTTTGCTCGAGGTCCCACTATGGTTTAGATGTGTTTCATTACGATTTAAGTTGTCAACATCTATATTCTTTGCGCGTTCACTGCCGAGGATGGTATGATTCGGCAAACCCAATTGAGTATTACGCTTTGTTGTCGCTACCTTTCACTGATACCTTCAACTCTACATTGCAGTAAAGGTGTCTCCTAATGATTTTAAAAAGTAATTGAAGTTGTTACCTGCATGAGGAAACTTAAAGGAATCTTCCATCTTCGAGCAATTTTTTAGGACGCTCTATTCTTTTTCGGCTGTTACATAGACTGAGGTTTTCTGGAATGTAAATGAAAAAATAATAAATATTTTGTCACTCGTAATTCTCCGTAGTTCATTCGGAGATAGTTCGCCTCTGTCGTCACACCTCTCAAGTTCTTCGTGAAACATTGTCGTCAAGTACCTCTCCCTGCGCCAAGCAAACGTCATTAAACTGTAGAAATATTAAAATAAGAGATCTTTTTTCCCAACAGGGGACACATGGATTAAAACTAATTGTACAGGCGAGAAATAAATGAATAAATTGTTAAAAAACCGGTGATTCGTAGCTTTTCGTATCGCATTCCGCGAGAGTTGCCACTGACGTGACATCGATCAATACCTGTACCTCCGCGTGTGCCGGAAAACGTCGCGACATGGACATGAGCACGACACCCTACATGCATCACTTACGGTATTGTTCCTTTAATTTGGGATCAAAGGAGTAAACAAACCAACCTTAATTTCCTAGCTTGAAAGTCTGCGTGAAACTAACAGCTACAGTTTCTCTTTCTGTCAGACTGTTGCTGACCTACGAAGTTTTATTTTAGGGAATATAAATGTTTTTCCTGTTTAACATTAAAATTAGCACTTTTCAACAGAAGTGAGTTTTTTTTTCAACAGTGAGCGAGTGGACGTTTTAATTGCTTATTTGGCTTTTCTACTTTGTCTTCATGCAATTAAAATGGTTTACGTATTCACCCACGCCACCTCTCAGCCATTCTTATTAACCGTTGCTTGCCATTTTTCCCAAAACACACGCAAATTATATTCATGTTGCTAGCTTAGTAAAACTACAATGATTTGCTTAAAAGATATTAATAATTTCTGCAAATTTTCCTAAAACACCTCAGACGGAAACTTCTAAAGTGAATGGTGATCTTTGAAACGTGATTTCAAAATTTTTAGGCTTTGTTGAAAGGGTACTAGGCGTGACACACTTGCAAGCTTTTTAAACATCCGTTGAATTAGGCAAATGTGCAAAGAACCTATCCCGAGATATGAAAAATAGGGAAGAAGGAATAATACGGATCTGGAATTTGGGGAGCAAGTTCACGAACAGACCATATCTTATTCATTTTAACAGACTATCTATGGCTACTGCACATGACTGCAGTTAGCAAAGTTGCAATACCTAGACAGACAGATTCCCCTGAGAACGTACTTTGAGTGCTAAACTCGTTGGGATCGTAGTTAGTAGAATGTTGGGAATTAGAAATGGCGAAGTCGGTGCCATTCCTCTGATTGTCTCTATTATGGAGATGTCTGTATTACCGAGGTAGATTTTGTATGAATTTTGGTCTCTTTCGGATCAAGTGAATTGTTCGTAATACGGAGGTGTCCATTCGACTGTAATTGCTAAGGTTGAACCGAGTTTGCGTAAATTCAGACGCTCGCTCGGAATACAAAAACTATTAAATAGTACTTATTTATTACTGTGATCTTTCATGCAAGCCACACTGCTTATCCAAGCATTTTGTTGTTGATTCGCATGAAATAACTTTTAAGTGTTTTTATCCCCTACGTTATCCGGCTGGACTGATGATGTTCGCTTCATTGTTACATGTCACATATTCCGCTAATTGACGACCCACACATAATCGTATTTAGAAATCAATCATCTATTAAAGTTTTGGAAATTTTCTTCATTTCACAGGCATAATAAAGGACGTTGAAGAACGTAGAAAAAATGAGTTAAATAGCGGATGAGGGAAGAATGCGGCATCGTTTGTCGCTTTCAAAGAAACATCCCACCGGCACGAAGCTTGATCGTTGCGTGTACGCACAAAGTGTTTTCGACTACACCCACAACACAGGTCGTCACGCGAGGACGGACAAAACTGCAGGTCAACAAAGCATACCACCTGTACCACGAACGTGATGTTCGATTAAGTCAATGTTCAAAGACAGCGCTATTAAATTAAAAAGTAAAAGTGGGTACAATGTGTTATAAATGATCTGTATTAAAGGAGCACTGACGCCGCCGACGCAAATTTCCCTTTCGTAAACGGTCATTGCCATTTGAAACGGTCGATGCCATTTCTCAGAACGGTCGTTGCCATTTGAAACGGTCGATGCCATTTATACTTTGGACCAAATCGCATGAAAGGATCTTTCAAACTTCTTGAGAGTATCAGATGTTTGTTTAGAAATGTCAAGTGATTCCAAAAATTATTTTGGTTTTCTAGTTGACGAAATATCCGAGCTTCGGTATACCATAAGATCGCTATGTTCTCGACACTTGTAAAAAATTTGGCTCAGCCCGGAAGTAAGAAATATTGCAACAGAAAACTGCAGAAAACCTCACGCAAACGAAGGAATGTATGAATATATCCATTTACTTTAGTAACCTTATGAGAATATTCTATGCCTGTTTAGAAATGCCAAGCGGTTCTTAAAATTATTTTGGTTTCGAAGTGGACGAATTCTTCGAGCTTGAGCATACTATTAAATCGCTACGTTCTCGACATTCGGCATGCCGGTGTGCACAAGCTCGAAGAATTCGCCCTGAATTCGTCCGCTTCGAAACCAAAATAATTTTAAGAACCGCTTGGCATTTCTAAACAGGTATAGAATATTCTCATTAGGTTACTAAAGTAAATGGAGATATTCATCCATTCATTCGTTTGCGTGAGGTTTTCTGCAGATTTCTATTGCAATATTTCTTACTTCCGGGCTGAGCCAAATTTTTTACAAGTGTCGAGAACATAGCGATCTTATGGTATACCGAAGCTCGGATATTTCGTCAACTAGAAAACCAAAATAATTTTTGGAATCGTTTGACATTTCTAAACAAACATCTGATACTCTCAAGAAGTTTGAAAGATCCTTTCATGCGATTTGGTCCAAAGTATAAATGGCATCGACCGTTTCAAATGGCAACGACCGTTCTGAGAAATGGCATCGACCGTTTCAAATGGCAACGACCGTTTACGAAAGGGAAATTTGCGCCGCGGACAAACAAACTCAAAGCGGAACAAGAAACACCAAGAAGAGTCAGTGTAAATCCAAAATAAAAGCAAGGAATAAAACAGCAAATATGAGTCCAATTGTCCGGGGCAACTTAATTTCGGCCAAACACAAGCTTTGTTGTTAATCAGTTATTATAGAGTGAATAACGCCGTGCAGTGGATAAATTGCTATTAAGTGGATTGTCAAAACACTTAGTGGAGATCACTGGATTGTGATTTATCTAATGGACAGTATTATCCAGCCTTTGAACAAGTTTGGTAGTCCAATTAAACCACCTATTTTTTGGGCACTTTACCTGCTTACTACCATGCCTTTACGCATGCCCGGGTTGAGATCGGCCTACCCTTGCGGGGCTTCCTTATAAACTGACGACGGGACTTCTCGTCGGAACGAACTCCCTCGTCATTTCTATAGGGGATCCTCCACCTGGGCGGCCTACACCTTCTGTTCCAGGCGGTTGGTCTTTAGACAGTTTTGCAATATTTGGACAACAACTTACTAATGCAGCCATGAGTGCCGGATATGTAAACGATGGCTTATATCACACTAGAACGAAATCCTTACAAACATAACGCGGGGATTTCGTTCCGAATCTGTTTTGCCGTTGGTATGATTGCCTACTAATTTCGAAATGACCTGGACCTAAAGAAGGACATCAAGACTTTAGGGTACACTATTTCTTTTTATAAGAACACTGAGGAATTGACCCTGATTTTTAGAACATGCTAGGAACATACTCAAGCTGAAACTAAGAGGTGAAACATTTATATTCAGTTGTTCATCGAAACATGAATTTCTATTTCTACTGGCATACCGGCATGTCAAAGGGATTTGATATAATACCGTACAATAGTCTTTTAAAAGTTTCCTGGTAGCATGCGAGCACAATACACGCGCACGTGACGAAGCCGCCAAGGCCGCGAGAACGAGACGGCAAGCGATGCGAGTCAGTGAGGAGAGGTCTGTGGCGGAGCTGCGATAACAAGTCGGCGAGCGAAGCGAGTCGGTGAAGTGCGAAGAAAGTGAGCCTGCTTTGATCTCTGTGGACTTTTCATTTCCACTTCGCCTGAGCAAAGTAAAACACCATTGCCCGAAAAGCGAGAAAACTGACAAATCTATTATGGAGAGGGACTTTAGTTTTAGCTGTTGTTAAGATATGTTCTTCATGCGAAATTTAATTGGCCTATCCCATTCCTACGGTTTCCGGAGTGCAGATGAAAGATTTGCAGAGATCAGAGCAGCTGTCTCGCCGGTTCGCTTCGTTCGGCGACGTCTCGCGGCTTCGCCAATCTCGCGTGCATTCCCAAACGTGTGCCTTCTCGCAGCCTAATTTCCTGGTCACGTTCATATCAGTTTGCTGAAATTCTATATCACGTAACTTAAGAACATGCTAAGAACGTTTCACTGAGGCTCAAAACACAAAAAATAAAAACATTCAGTTTCGATGCAGAATCGGCCTCAAAGTTAGACAATCTTATCAATAAAAAACAGCCGTGTACGCTGTTTCATGAAAACGTGATAGCATGCTCGGTTACCGCAGGAAATTAGTACGTGATTTATATATTTGTCCCTGGCACTCAGACTTGAAATAAAAAAAATATAAACTTGCCAACAGTTTGACACGTATTAAAAGATAACTGATCTCAATCATAAAAACAGACATGTATTGGTATGCGTATCTACGTACAAATATGTATGCATTGGTACAGACAATACCGATACCAGAATTTATACCATGCCATAGAAAATACAGCCAATCAGAATACAGGAAAGCCGTTGTATATTCGACGGTATTCAACCCAACCTTCCCATCGTGCGCTGCGATGGTATTCTCGACGAAATTTAGTAAGCGTATTTTCTATGGCATGGTATAAAATAGTTACACAACACTTTCTCGTGGTATACTATGGAATATCCCACTTGTCACTTGTATTTTCTTCGTATACACACTCGCCTAAAGGCTCGTGTGTATACCGAGAAAATACAAGTGACTCGTGGGATATTCCATAGTACACCACTCGAAAGCGTTGCATAACTAGTATGTATTGGTAGCGTATCTACGTACAAATGATAAATTTCACTTCGAGTTGCTGCATGCCTGAGACAACTTGAGACAGAAACTGTCTGCTCAGTCATCGTAAGGACTTGGCCTTGTTGCAAGTGCAGTGGGTATTTTTGTGGTGGAAAAACGCAAAAATGAAGTTTTTGCCAAACGTACGACACGGGGATCTTTAATCTGTTATTCTTTACTGTTATGACATTGTTATTAATAAATACTAAAAAGTTTTGAGTTTCTTCAAATGATCAAGTATAAAAACAAATATCTATTCATTTGTATTTGACGAAACGGAAGGCACAATTTGTCAGCTAAAATCCTTGGGCAAAAATTTGTGAGCAGTCCTTACCGACAACGTAAAGTACAGGATGTTCCATGTTAATCCATCCAAGCCACAGTCGCCGCAAATCTGAACATTGCTGAGAATGCTGCACGCGTTAAGGGACGAATCGATGTAACTTTCATGGAGGGAGGGATCAAATATTTTTCGAGACAAACATTTTTTCTGTGTCGTTGTCTGTGCAAACAATATTTTTATTTTTTTAAAAGCATCTAGTATACTATCTATACTGATAGACAAATTGTTCAGTAATGTTTAAAATTGTTCAGTAATGTTCACCATTCCTCCTACTAGTATGTACAAAAAATGGTAAACATACCACTAACCTACTGACAAACGTGGTCATCAGACATATACAGTATCCAGTGAGAGCAGAAGGCTCTTTCCCACAAAACCTAAGTCCTGTTGAACTTTTGGTGTTGATTTTTGTTTAAGGGACAATGTCACGAAATTCACTTCAAAATTTGAAGAGCCGAAAGACGTATGGAATTAAGCATAAAATTGCGGGTTTTGGACTGCAATTTATTAGCACATTTGCACGATGTCGTCATTTGACCACAAATACCAGAATTCATTTCGCCTTTCCTTTGTTATTCAAATTTTGAATTCCCAGTGGGGTTTAAAAAACAATTGCTCTAATTAGAATGACAAAAAGACAAAGCGGAGGATTCTGGTAGTTGTAGTCAAGTGACGCCATCATGCAAATCGCCTATTCTTTAGAGTTTCTACTGAACTTGCGCCTCGTAGACTATTTGCTCATAAAAAAACTCGGGCTCTTACTCGAATTGTTAAGTAGTTTCGGGATCTCATTTACTCAGGAATTAAACTTACAAGAACTCACTCGCAGTTTGAAATGTAAAGCAAGTACTCTGGTATGGTAGATGAGAAGGCTAGTCTAAATATTTCCATTCCCTTGGTACTTGCTTTCAATTTGAAATGAGAAAAACTTGCCTCTGTTCTAATGGTTGTTTTCAGGAGAAGGAGCTCATTTCTTACGATAAATATACAATAATTATACATGCAGTTTTGTGCGGCTAACATTTTTTTGGTGATCATAAATGTTTCAACCTGGTCCGGGTGGAAAGAATATTTTTGAAGTACCAGGCCCTATCAACTTCGGTAGCATGCCAGAGTCTGAATGATTCCCTTGACATGTACACGTTTTTGGATCCTTCTTTCTTGGAACTGTTTCTTCAGTCGTGTGCCTGCTACTTTTGCACTTCCCTCTTCGGTTTGAGAACCACACCTAAGCCGGCAACAGACAGATAGGTTAGGAGGTTTAAAGTTCAGTTATGTCAATAACAACAACAACTGTCAACTGTGATCCCTGTTCCCAAACCTCTCAAAAACACAGCTTTTATCGCTTTTGTTCCCAGCTTTGTTTTCTTTTTGTTCCCTTGTTCCTAATTATTTTATGGCCATGTTCCTTCGTTCCTTGAAACTTCTGGGGGGGGGGGGGGGGGTAGGGTACTGAAATAGCAAGAATGTATGCAGTGCCACAGTACTACACAGTGTGCAAGTATTTTTTCAATAAAGCATTGATAAGCGTTTGTAGTATTTACCAGACTTATTATGGAGATCATGTCAAGTTGAAGCTTTGTTTATACACGGTAACAATAACTTGTTTTTACATCTGTCATGGGGGAGTTACATGAGCTGCTCTAAGTTCCTCTGTGAGATTATTCCAGAGGGAAGCGCACTAAAGCTAAGCCTATTTTTTACCCAAATTCCAATCCTAGTCACATGTAATTTTGTTTCTGTGATTCCCAGTCCCAGTTACCCAATTCAAATTTCCCAAATAAAAATTTTTCCCAAATTCCAGTTCCCATTTTACCTCTTCAGACCCCTCAGGTAAAGCTTTGCTTCTTGGCCTTTGTAATATACAATGTATAAATATAGCTCCGAAGGTCATTTGTATTTAATAATTCTCGGCGTAAATATGTTTTAAAGACAGCAGCAACATCTCAGCTTGGTTCCAACAGTTTATTCCAACTTCGTTTGTAAACCGAAATGTAATAGAAGTGTACGCGAAATGTAATTCTAAATACGGTTAAACATGAAAACCTGGAAACTGCAAATTCTCCATATCATGACTCAATCCCAATCAACTCTGAGATAATGAAAGCATGATGCAATTTAACCTTTGTATAGCGCGGTATTTACATTTACATTTACATTAATTCTTGTAAAATTTCGTACATTAAAAATATACATAACAGGGTTAACTAGAATTGACTAACCACATCTTTTCAAAAGCTGGAAGATCTGTTTGGCCGAACAAAAGCACGTAGGTACTTAAAAAAGATAGGCGCAAAAGGTGAACTAGTCATATGCATCGAAACGACTGCAAGATGGTCGATTTCCGAATCAGAAACCTAACTGATGTTGAGAGTCCTTGTTCTATGCCTTGTCTGGATAGTGTGTGTAGAGTCTTTTTTCCTTTTTTCATGTAAGCGTAGTTAACGTTTACAAAGGATTGGAATTATGTAGTGTGTAATAAAGTCGTTCTCTGGGTAAACGCTTCTCAAATAATCAGAACTTTCAGTGACTATAGTCTGCAGGCTTTGATGACTAAAGGAAAAAAACAGCACAAAAGAAACTTGCGAAACAAAGTGGAAAAAAAATGGAAAAGGGGAGAGGAGAATCATTTTTGAAACGGCCTTCAATTGAATCATTATCAACATCAAAAGTAAGTGGGGTACAACATACCTAGATTAAGTAGCGTCCGTGGGACACGGTGGTTGCTTTGTATAAGAGGTGATTATTTATTCTTTAGATCTGTTCTAAGGAGAGGCTTCTCTTTATGGTATGATGATCAAATTCCTAACGGAAACTTATGAACATAACAGATTTGATCCTTAGAATTCGTAGTTAAAACTCTACTCCTCTCATCATGCCCTAACTTTGCATAATGCAATCTACTTCTAAAACCTATTGCCGCCAAAACTTATTACACTATCCACTGAATACTAATTTGTCCGGTGAAAGACGTAACCACCCTTGAGGGGGGCAAAGGGTTTATGCGTGACATGTGAAAAGTGCAAAAATTACACCGTGACGCGTGAAAATAGGGCAAATATTAGACCGTGACGCGTGACAATAGCTAGAAAAGACACGTGATCCGTGAATTCTGCTGCTTCAAGTATACGTGACACGTGAATTTGGTTAAAACTTGTGCGTGAAACGGGATCACGATACCCCCTTTGCTACCCTCACCCTTGAATCAACAAGGCGCAGGTGCAGAAATGGCCCACAGATCATAAACAACACATAAAAAAAGTCAGATTTTCTATCTCGAGCAAACTCACAATACGTTGAAATTGCACAGAAGAAGTCCAAAAAAGCTGAAATGGCCTTAACTTACAAAGGATATTACTGAACGAGATATAACCCACTGAAGGAAACAAAATGGTATTTTGGAGATTTTATATATAGTCATTGAAAGGTGTTCTTAGGTGGAACTAAATAATGCACCTGAATTCTTGACTCAGTAACTCCAATTTCTCTTGCCAACTGATCTCTTCGCTGACGCAGATGGGTATTGATTGATTTTAAATGCTGCTTCAAGTTTCCGTAGTTGGTGGCTTGTATACTTGATGCGTTCTCTTCTCTGAATTTGAAGCGGAAAGGGCTCGCATGAGTTTTCAACAGCCTGGATATTCTCTGTGATGGTAAACAAAAGCAATGTTCATTATTAGATCTAGTCACAAATCGTTACAAATCGTTACAAATTCGCCGATTAAGTTTAGTGCACAATGATAGTCATAACATTAGCAACAAATAAAAAAATGAACAAAAGCCACGGCGTACAGGTGATCATTTTATTATGCCAGGACAAAATAAGCCCGAAAAATAGTGATATTAACAATATATATTTCCAGCGATTGTATTGTCATATTCTTAGATAACTCTCACAAAAGACCTGGCAGAGATGGAGATAAACATTCGTCTCAAAAACTCATCTCAAAAGTATCATCTAGCCGGCGTGCTTTCATTGCAGATTCTGAAGCCTGGGTGTTCAAGGGCGAACAGCTGGCACCCTACAACTAGGCTTGCTCTGCCGGATGGAGACCCGTAAGGGGATGTGGTCAAAACACTGATCTCTACTCCAAGGACTACCCCACTGGACTACCAAAATAAACTACCGTTAAAAGAAAAATACTTCTCCAATCGAGAGTTTTAAAAATATACACTGTTACCATTATTATTATTGACAGCTAACCGTAAACTAACTATCCGAAGCGCTATTCAGACTAACCTGAGTGCTTCTCAGGCTGACTCAGGCTACGGTTTCCAACCACAAGACGCTTTATTTGCATGGCTGTAAATTGTTACAATATTGCAAAAGCGTACAACTTATTTAGTAATAAAAAAGAAAAAGAACATATTAAATTAATTACACTGATCATCATCATCATCATAACCTTTATTTACACACGATAGGGGTTTAAAGCACAATGCTTGTGAGGTCGTGTATTATACTAAATATTACAAAATACTAATAAACTTATATATTTCTAAATTACTATAGCATTTTGTTACGTGAATCAAAACAAGATGATGAAAATTTAATTAATTGCATGTTCATAAAATAATTGGAAGAATTCATTCATTCTTAAATTAAATCAGACACTGGTAGCCGGCTAACATTCTGAATGAAAGGTTGTATTTTCTTGTAAAAGTTATCTTTTATTGTTGTGTGTATAGGTAATCACATGATTTCGAGTGCAATTTGGGATAAATAAGCACGAGTAAATTTTTCAAAGACTAACAAAATTGCACAAGCCCGTAGGGCGAGTGCAATTTGTAATTATATTAATAATATTCATGAAAAAATTGCGAGAAAATAACAAGCGCAAATCTCGTACAAAAAATATTTATTCAAACTCGGCAAAAAAAATCACTCGTTCATTCAAAACAAGGTCAAAGCCGAAACAACGTACAGGCCGGGTTTCTCAATGTTTTAAAAGTTTCTTAGCCGAAAACTCTGGCTAAACAGTTCAACGAATTATCTAAATACAAGATTCTGGGTTTTACCTCTTCCAGAGATTTTCTTTGCTTTGTACTTGTCGAGCTTTGCTTGAGCGCTTTCGACTCGACCTCCAGCCAAGTGAAGCTGTGTCGCTTTTCTTTTCAACACTTCCTTGGACAATTCTCTGTCCCGTACAGTTCTCTAAGTAAAGTGTCTTTCAAGCGATGTAGTCATTACTTTGAGGCTGTCTGGTCCATAATCTTTGCCAATGTGTTTGTTTTTTAATTCGGCGAATTCGGCGTAAATAAATTCGCTCAAGCAAAGCGTGAAGCTTAGTCGGCTTGTAGTTTCGATTTCGTCAGCAATTTCCTTCTTAAGAAACCAGTTATTCCAATGCTTTTCAGTGCTATGGTATTTAGAGCTGTGTTCTGGTCCTCTACTGTGCTCACCGCATCGCATCTCGAAGCAGATCCAAACTTCGCGCCATTCAGATCGGGTGAAAGCGTTTGATTGGTCCCCTGTGGCTGCCTTTGTTTATTAACCAATCAGGATGCCGCGTTTGTTTCTTTTTTTTGCACTGAATTTCGTCATTTCTGCACTGAATTTCGTCATTTCCGCATCGAATTTCTTAAAAACTGCATTTTTCTAAGCCAATCAGATTCGAGAAATTTTTTGATGTATATTATTAGGAAGAATAAAGGAAAACATGAATTTCATCTTCGGTTTGATTACAATCACAGACTGGGCAAAGCCTATTGTCTCTGGGCGTTTTGTTATAACTGCCCAGTTCGGTCATCAGTTTATGATCACTAATACGTAATTTAGTTAATGTTCTCCTATCGGAAACTCTCCTAGTTAACTCTGAATAATTGAAAGTGGCATATTCGTTCTTAAAAAACCCCATAAAATTCTAGTTTTTGAGATTGCTGTAGAGTTTGTTACCAATAAGAAATATATTTCTGTTTCATTAACTGCAGAAACGCTGACACTTTTGCGGTGTCTACTAAATCAGGACTAAAATTACCAAAATTAAAATATTGGAATATTTTCATAAGATAACGGTAACAGTATTGATAACAGGTACACAATATATACTTCATTATATGGCAGTCTATTTGAGTAATCCACTGACCCTTGTCATGGATTGGGTCGCAATGTTTTGTCCACAAGGCACCCATCTTGGTAACGGAAAGTCCTGATTACAGAAAACTAACCGGTCCTCCGGGATTTGAGGTTAGGCATTGGTTTCATACCCCATTCCCGCACAAAAACCCTCACGATCATGATATTACAAAAAATGGGAGCATCCTGTACACAGGTACTAGGTAATAAATCCGAACAGTTCACAGAAAAACGAAATTTGCACTTTTCAATCAAATCCTGGATCTCAGATATTTTATTTTATCTCATGAAGGATTGTACAAACTTTGAATAGCAATGCTACGAAAGGGAACCAAAGATAAATTTTCAGACACCCAAAGTAACTTGCTCAATGAGAAATTTCATTTCCACGAGCACTTTGCAAAGACCTTCAACAGATTACATTTTAGCTCTTTGAACACGTGCAATACTTGATGCATTGCACATCCAATAGCAACAGTTGTGCAAAAAACCCCACAAACTTACTCACTTTGGCGTGCTTAAGGCCAGGCAAACCCTGGTATAAAGAAGTTTATTAAAATTGTCGAAAAGAAAAAGAACTGCATTGTCTTATTTCAAGAAAAATTGTCATTTTTAACAGTTTCGTTCACATGGATAGTGTAACAAAAGGTTTTTCCCCTACCTTTTTGCCCAATCTCAGACCCATTGCATCAAATCTTACTTTTCCAGTGTAATATAAGAGCAACTCCCAGTTTCCATTTAACCCCTTCAGGACCTTTTTTATATTCATTATATACAAATCTTTCACTCGGTGTTTTAAGACTAAGAACTTCCCTCTTGAGATTCCCCAACTTTTTTCCAGTCCTTACACAGCCATAAAATCAAAGATTGAAACTCGTAAGTTTAAGTACTAAAGATATACTGTAAGGCAAATGTAATCTTTCAGTGTAAGTTGTCCTTTGTAGTAGGTTATCAAGAATTTACCATTTTACCAACATATACAAACTTATTGAATGTTCCCTCCCAGGCAGGCTCGTGGGGCCTTTGGACATCATTACAGTTATATTACAAGAGGGCTCGAATAAATCGGTTTATAATCTAAAATAATATAGAAACTATTCTTATTAAAAAATATTCTAACAAAAATTTTATATAAGATGATTCTTCTAAAAGACAGTTATCAATGTTGAGAAAAGAATTTAAGCAAAAAACTTTAAACAGATGTAAAAATAAGACTATTATTTTTTTTTAAAATGAAGTTATTTGGTACTTATATACATCAACATATTCAGTAGCTAGAAAAAGATCACTGCCTACTTATACTTATAGCACACATGTTAGTATGTGATGTAAGCAAAGCATAACTATCCACACTCTAATTTAACATTTTTAGCCCTTATTAGAAAATCAAAGTCAAGTGTAACAAGTAACTTTCAAAATTCATCCTGAACCAACCTACTGTAGCATACTGTAACAACTTGCAATTTGTATAAGAATCTGCTTTATCTTTAAGCAATTTTAAAACACTTTCAACATTTCATAATTTCTATTTGGATTGACATTCATCAGTTAAAAAACACTTCTGATAATTAGTACTGATGCAAGTTACTTGAAATGCTTGGTGTATATCCAATATAAGACACCCATTTTTAAGCTGCGAAAAAAAGAATATCAAAGGATTTAACACTTTTCTTGATTGTTTCAGTGGCATATAAAACATTTACACACTGTTACCTTAGTATTGAACTAAGAAATGAATGAAGTAAACAGGATAAATACAAATTATTAAAACGTACGAAAGGGTTAATAAATAAATAGATAGACAAATAAATAAAACTTTGATTGCTCTTAAATAAGATTATAGAAAACTGGAAATCTTAGTAAACATTATTTAAATTTCAATTCAGAGAACACTGAAATTTGAAATACATTTTAACGTGCATATTATTAATGAAAATCAATGAAGGGAGTCCATAATATGAACATCGAAAACGAAAACATAGTCAACTGCAAGTGAGGATTGACAGTAAGTATTCAGTCATTATAAAGACCCATGGTGGCTAAATTAAACTTAACGCCGTTTATAAGTTGTTTATTTGATTATTGCACTGGTAAAATTAAATACAGACCCATGCCGAAATAAATAACGCAATTTTTTATAGTTGTTAGCGAACAAACTAGAACTTTTTATCCTTCCTTTGCACATAACCAAACAAAGTCTCATTGGCATAGCTTTGGTACACTTCCTGATATGTCACTATCACGTCTATCAAACGAAGAGCGGAAGTTGTCACTTACCGAGGAGGAAGACTAAAGACAAAGTAGATTGTGAATATCCAACTAACTGTCCCCTACGTGCCGTGATGCACCGCTCGAGGGAAAAGAAACAATTCAACAACGTATTTTAAAAGCCAATCAAAACACACGAAGATTGATTTTTCACTGACCTGTCTGTATATGTTCAGCTATTCTTCCATTGCTAACTAAAGAAGAAGAAGGCTCCGATGACGAAATCGACGAGGAAGATTGCCCATTGCATGGTAAGTTTAAGATACTTGCGATCGTGTAGGAATTACTGCTACGTTCTTGGATTGTTCGACCTGACCCTGTTTCCAATTTATCTCTATTCTTCAGCAATCGACTGATGGAACTAAGAGAAGGAAGACTTTCGTTACTGCACAGCCCTTCTCGAACAAGACGATCTCGTATCTCCCAAGAAAACAGTCTTGGTTGTTCTTTCTTGTACTCCAAGATTCTCTGTGCTATACGAGGTGTGATCACTCTGGGTCGGCCTACACCTTCGCCACCAGGTTGGATTGAGCCAGTTTTGCGATACTTGGACAACAGCTTACTAATGCAGCCATGAGTGATTCGTAAACGACGGCTTATGTCACAAGGACGAAATCCTTGAAGAGCCAGAGCAAGGATTTCGTGCCGAATCTCTTTTGGAAGTGGTTTGCCATTGATATAAGCACCTCCAAGTTGATTCAAACGCCCTGGTCCTACGGCATGAGAAAATGACGATTTTACAGTGGGTGTTTGTTTGTAAGCAGCAGTTTAAGTTGTTTGCTAACAAGCATCTGAGGCAATTATCAAGTGGATGCAGTAAATAAAAATATATAATTTTTTATATTGCTGGGCTGTTTGAACTGCCCGGCAAAGGCACTACGAACATTGATGTCAACGTTGTTGAATTGGCTCTTGTTGTAGAGAGAATAAAAACTGATCCACTGACGCCAGTTACGTAATTTCGTTGTAGAATTTGAAATGTCCTCATTCGAGAATACTTGGGAAACAAAGGTGTTCTCTTAAACTAATTGTAATTACAAGTGTGCCAATCGTACTTTTTTGATACTGTATCGAAATAAAGTGTTTTGCATCCTGGTCAAGACAAAGTGACTGAAAACTGAAGGAACTACCTTATAATAACCTGAATATTTTGTGGCTTACCCATATTAAGCTCAAAACGAAACAAACGAAGGGCTCGAAGATGAACCTGACGTGACGTTTAACAGAAATGGTAAGGAATATTGGTGTTAGAAACGATCTTCATTTCCTAAATTGTAAATTAAGAATGCTGTAGGAACTACTTCAAAGAATAATTTTTTAATAGGTTGTTTCCTGAGATCGAGTGTGCACGTGTAACTGAGATTTTGACCCGCTGTTTTACGACCTGTGCAACGATCGATTTTGCAGAACGAATTATGAATTTTTAACCATTTTAATAATAGAGAAGGCTGTTTGTTTGCACAAGGCACACTATGGTTTAGATGTGTTCCATTACGATTTAAGTTATTAACATCCCTATTCTTTGCGCGTTCACTGCCGAGGATGGTATGATTCGGCAAACCCAATTGAGTATTACGCTTTGTTGTCGCTACCTTTCACTGATACCTTTAACTCACATCGCACTAAAGGTGCCTCCTATAATGCCTATAATGATTTTTAAAAGCAATTGAAGTTGTTACCTGCATGTGGAAACTTAAAGGAATCTTCCATCTTCAAGTAATATTTAAGGACGTTCTATTCTTTTTCGGCCGGTACATGGACTGAGGTTTTCTAGAATGTAAATAAGAAATATTAAATATTTCGTGACTCGTAATTTTCCGTAGCTCATTCGGAGATAGTTCGCCCCTGTCGTCACATCTCTCAAGATCTTCGTGAAACATTGTCGTCAAGTACCTCTCCCTGCGCCTAGCAAACGACACTGAAGTCTACAAATATTAAAATAAAGATTTCTTTTTTCACAACAGGGGACACATGGATTAAAATCATTTCTTTTTGCGTGCGTTTACGTGCGTGATAAAAATTAGAGACAATGTATGAACGACTTGCGTACACGTTTTCGCAAGTCGTTCACTGCCTCGTCCCCAGTCGCTCACGATCGTTGGGGGAAATGCACCCACCGCTCGCGCGCTTCGCGCTCGCTCCCAATCCTCCTTCTCGCGCTACGCGCTCGCTCAAAATCCTCCCACTCGCGACTCTCCAGAATTCGCGCTCAATCGGCCTTGGAAAGGCCTGTGGAGGAGGCAGAGACGTTCATACATTGTCTCTAAATTTTCTCACGCACTCGTATACGCACGTAAAATAAATTACGCGTCAGTGGAAATCCAGCATAAGAGGTGAAACAGTTTTTTCAGTCCTACATCGGAACACGAATTTCTGTTTCAAACTAGCCAGGCACGCCGGCGAGTCAAGGAATTTGATATGATACAGCACACATTGGTTTTTTAGGTAGGCTGCGAGCAGGCTCATGTTTGGAAATAGACGCGCGTGTGGCGAAGCCGCCATTTCCGCGACAACGTGTCGGCGAGCGAAGCAAGCCGGCAAGGAGACGTTTGCGGCGGAAGTGTGATAACAAGTCGGCGGACGAAGCGAGTCAGAGAGGAGACGTCTGCGGCGGAAGTGCCAAGAAAGTGAGCCTGCTTTCATCTCTGTGGATTTTTTCATTTCCACTTGCCCTAAACAAAGTAAAATACCATTGGCCGAAAAGCGGGAAAGGCGTAAAAACCGACGAATCTATTATGTTTGATGAGGAGCGATAAGATTCTTTCTCCGAGTCCGTGATTTACCACGGGTTTTCATAAAGTCAACAGTCGACGGCATAGAGCTAGAGCGAAAGTTGAGTGCGTATACTGTTTCGGATGTTTTGACCAAGTTCCAATCTGTTTCTGGTCGGCTGTCAAAAATCCGTTTGAGATCGCGCCGTACTTGTCGTGCTGCCGATTGGATATTTCTTGAAAACATACACGATGACCCCGGGACGATGACAAGCGAACAAACGCGGAGGCTTGTGTTCTGGTAATTTGCCCGATTTAATACCAGTATAATTTTAAGACCAGATTACCGATTCTCTTTGCCGACTTCTTGTCACGGCTTCGCAACTCTCGCGTGCATTCCCAAACGTGTGCCTGCTCACAGGCTAGTTATTTGGTCACGTTCAATGACAGTTATCTGAAATTCTATATCACATCGGGTAATTATAAGAACGTTTCACTGTGGTTCAAAACAATTCAGTTTCGATTCAGCCTCGCCCGCAAAATTAGTGACAGTCTTATCAATAATGTTTTAAAGGCCTAAACAGCATGCTCAGTAACCACAGGAAATTAGTACGTGATTTATTGTTTTTCCTCCGGCACTTGAAACAGAACGGTATGAACTTGCCCACGGTTTGACACGTAGGAAAAGGTAATTCAAACTCAACTAGAAACGTTCAGTTATTTTGTTGTCTGAGCTGATCCATACAAACAGACATGTATTGGTGAAAATGCTCAGCGTATCTACATACATAGAAATGACTAATTTTCCGTCGAGCTGCTGCATGCCGGAGACAACTTGATTGTCCGCAAGTGCAACTGGTATATTGTGGTTGTAAAACGCAAAAAGGTAGATTATTCATGAATGTCATTGATAATCTAACACTAAAAAAATTTAAGTTCTTCAAATGATCAGTACGTATCAATAGAAAAGGAGCTCCTGACTTCACGACAAATTGAAAGGTAACCTTTTACTTATTCTGCTACCTTCCTTAACAAAGTATCATTATGAAGTGATATCACCACTAAAGGACCGCTAGTCAGCCACGCCTTTGTTTTTGTTTACGTACGAGAATTTCGTTTTTATATTTTTCGCGGAGCGTGTCTAAAGGAAAGAAATCACCGTGAAACTGCTGAAAGTAATTTTAAAAACAGACTTCTGGTGCAATAAGATTTCGCTTCGCCATACAGTTTTCATAATTTTGATGGCATCGAAAATGGCGTGGCTGAATAGGATCATTTAAGTTTAACTGATAAATTTCACTCTAAACAAACAAAAGAATGATAGAATAACTAGTCAAAAATAAGCACCGATAATTTTAAAAAGAACTTGTGTCAGTTTAAGACCTCAGAAAAGCAAATGCACAAGGATGGACGAGGGTTTCTTTTCAACATGCGAAATATCCGAATTTAGATGGCAGAGAAAATGGCGGAGGCTGACTAGGATCCTTTAAGCCATTTTCATTTTAATCATCTTTATCATTCTTGCTTTTGTTTTGTTGTTGTTGTTGATGTTGTTGTTGGTGTTGGTGTTGTTTATTTATTTATCTATTTATTTATTGCGATTTACTCCATACAATACAAATACATCATGAATAATTAAGATAACTAACTAACAAACAAAAAGCTGTGAAGAAGGAGACAGCCAAAAGCGCAATGACACCATACTAGGGATGTCCCAACAATTTGCTTCTCTGATGTGATTAGGTAAACTATTCCATTCATTAACAATACGGTTAAAAAACTATATTTACAAAATATTAGCTTGTCTGAGATATCTATATCAAAATGCTCATTAATTATATTAAACAAAAATGTAGTATCTCTAATAAACTTCCTATTAAATAAAGATAATCTAAGAACTTCGATAATCTAAGAACGTAATCATCATCAGACTGAGTAATCCATCTGGTGGCTCTTCGCTGAACAGCCTCTAATTTATCAATGTTACGTTTTGTATGAGGGTTCCACGTTTCGCATGAATATTCCAATAAAGGTCTCGCAAGACCACAGTATAGTGTTTTCTTAGTATCAATGTCCTTGAGATCTCCACAAGTTCTTTTTACCAATCCTAACACTCTATTAGCCCTAGCAGTAATTTTATCTATATGTTGATTCCATGAGAGATCACTGGCAGGAAACAGTCCTTAATCTTTGTGCACATTGACACTTTCTAAGGGTTGACCTTGTTGTTTTTGTTTTGTTGTTGTTGTTGTTGTTGTTGTTGCTGTTGTCATTGTTGTTGCGTGTAATCATTCGATCAATTTTCTTAAACCGCGTTAAAGTATTAAAATGGTTGGTCAGTTGGGAGAAAGAGGACTCCGTATTTGACAGAGATGCTAAGCGGCGTGTCCAACACGACGAATTTATTAACTTTCAACGCCGTCGTTACATTTAGTCGTGATGTGGTCTCAAAATCGAATCAAACTTCGTGATACAAACCCTCGAATTAAATTTCGTGGAACAACATATAAGGAAAACGTAGACCAGATGTTACTAAACGCAATTAAAATTTTACCGCCGTGCTCTTTGAAACATCTCTTTAATCTGAAAACAGAAATCACGCCTCCAGTCTGTTAGAACAATGCCACGGCCGTGTCGTTATGTGAATAACAACTTCTGTATATTCCACTCAAAACGATTCTGGATTCAGCTACAATAAAAGTCGGCACCCCAACATACGTTTCACAGTGGAGAAAGAAACTGATCATGTTTTGGATATAGTGATCGATAATATTGACCTTAGCTCTATCGATCTTTACCGTCACCAGCCAGTACCTTCCGGAAGCCGGAAAACCTTCACGGCTTTGCTCACTAGGTATTTGGGTTTTGCACCCCTGTCATATCAAATCAGTTTAGTTAGGACCTTCATAGACAGGGTTGTTGTTTGTGACATACACAGAATGGTCCTTTCGTCATTTTTTCAGTTTTATTGATATTCAGTACTATTTTCCATGATTTTCAAATTTACAACGCCTGGTCAGGCTTCTACTGTTGCGCAAAAATATTTTCCCTGCCCACCTTATTTACCGTGAAGTCGACAGGCGATATTTCAAATTACATTCTTTTTTTTATAAGAATACAGTTTTTCCGACCCAGGCTGAACATTCTTATTTTTCTGTCAATTTTAGGCTGAAAATATTCTTATGAACATTCTTAGAAAATACCGTTTGACATTTCCGTTTTTGCAAGTATTGAGTAATCAATTACAAGTGTTTGGTGTCCAGATCTGTATCGTGTTACATTGTGCACATGTACCATTGCTTTTCGTTGCAGCCTGGCCGTTTTGGCTTTAAACAAAGCATTCCTCACAGAGATAAGTGACGGAAATGAAAATTTCTGATTTTGTTTCAACTAAAAACTATATTGTTTTCAAAATCTCAGCCTCGGGTTTATTCTTAAAATATTCTTAAAAATTCGCAAATTTCAGCCTCGATATTCTTATAAACTAGATTCTTATAAAATAAAAAAGAGTGTAAAAGATCTTTTAAAACTATTTCACAAGTAAATTACTATTTCTACAATAGTTTTCCGTTAACTGAACTGAATGAAACTGGAGTTTGGTTGAGGTGTTTCAGTTTATAACAGTTTACCCTTGGAACTTAGACAATTGAATTCCAGACAATTATTTGGCCAAAAGGTCAAAGAACATTATTATTTGTAATTTATATTCGTAATTTCTATATGTTTTTTCCCGTGTAGTTTTACTTTTTTAATGTTTAAGTTTTTAATTTCAGTTTTTTTACAAGACCCCTTTGATAACATTACTATTTAGTACTGATGGGTTTATCCTGTTAATTAAATGATTCGTTTATCATCATCGTCATCATCAACATCATCATCATCATCATCTTCATCATCATTATTATTATTATTAGTAATAGTAATTGGACTGAGTGGAGTACAATTCAGAGAGTAATCGGGCGAGTAATTTCAAAATCGGCTGAGCGCGCAGCGCGAGGACGATTTGAAATTACGAGCACGATTACTCTCTGAATTGTACGACACGAGGTCCAATTACTAATTTATCGTATCAATAACAAAATTCGAGATTAGGAAGTCGTTGAGAACCTTTGTTGTGAAAAAAAGTCAATGGTAAATTCAATTGGTTGTGCAAAAAGCAGGAAAACAGCAAGAAAGAACCCATTCAAATGCGCGTGATTGACGCGCGAATGGCGTAGGTGTCCAATTACAGGTATCCAATTTGAAGTTGCTCAAATTGGATACCTGTAATTGGACACCCACGTGATCGCGCGCCGATTACGCGACAAATAGGCGCGCGCAGAACCAATCAAAATCGAGAATTTTGTTATAGATATGATTATTATTATTATTATTAGTAATAGTAATTAGACTGAGTGGAGTACAATTCAGGGAGTAATCGGGCGAGTCATTTCGAAATCAGCCGAGCGCGCAGCGCGAGGCCGATTTGAAATTACGAGCACGATTACTCTCTGAATTGTACGACACGAGGTCCAATTACTAATTAATCGTGTCAATAACAAAATTCGAGGTTAGGAAGTCTTTAGGAACCTATCCTGTGAGGAAAAGTCAAAGGTAAATTCAGTTGGTTGCACAAAAAGTTAGAAAACAGCAAGAAAAAACCCATTCAAATGCGCATGATTGACGCGCGGATGGCGTAGGTGTCCAATTACAGGTATCCAATTTGAAGTTGCTCAAATTGGATACCTGTAATTGGACACCCACGTGATCGCGCGCCGATTACGCGACAAATAGGCGCGCGCAGAACCAATCAAAAAAGGAGAATTTTGTTATAGATACGATTATTATTATTATTATTATTATTATTATTGTTATTATTATTATTATTATTTTATTGAAGGGAAATGGCCTAACGTTTTTATGGTGTTCATAAATGTTTCAAACTTTTCCGGATGGAAAGAATATTCTTGAAGTACCAGGCCCTATCAACTCTGGTAGCATGTGAGAGTCTGAATGATTCCCTTGACATGTACACGCTTTTGGATCCTTCTTTCTTGGAACTGTTTCTTCAGTCGTGTGCCTCCTACTTTTGCACTTCGCTCTTCGGTTTGAGAACCACACCTAAGCCGGCAACACACAGATAGGTTAGGAAATTTAAAGTACGGTTATGTCAACAACAACTATCATAATGTTCTGTATGGAGGTAACGGTATGATCTTAAACTCTCTATCCAACAATGCCGTTGAATGTTACAGTAAAACTTTGATTATAAGCACTGAGTTATTCCCTTTTCAAAAGGCCTTTTTGGTGCCTTTTACTGTAAGGGTGGGAAAGTTATTATACTGCAATAGAGTTAATTGGACTTGAAAAAAGTCAACGACACTACAGAAGAATTGTCATATTGTCGTGTTTCTTGCTTTATATTTTTTATTTTGAATTGTATCGTTATAAAAGCGCGCAAGTTTAGTAAGAAGTATTTAATGTTACGGTAACTCGTTGTTAATAATGTCAGTCTGTAAGTTTTTGTTTTTGTAGAAGAAACTAACAAGGTAAATTGCGTTGTAAAATAGCAACGAGTTATCAATAAAGCATTAAAAAAGCGTACATCGTTTTTTCCGGAATCCAGTACTAAACTTCTAACTTGATTTATAAAAAGGTGGCTATCGGGCTGTTAAGGAATGTATCGGGTTTCATTTTTTTCCCCCTCCCCCTAGATTTATTACTTGTGGTTAGTCTAGCCCAGTCTCTAACTCCAACCCCTCTCTATCATTTGAATTCTAGTTGCGCGCGCTAAGTAGTAGAACAGTTGTGATCTAGCTTTCCATTCTGCTGTCTAAAGGAAGTTTGCCGGAGGACATCATTAAGTCCCGTGAAGGTGAAAGTCTTACGATTTGCAAGTTATGCGTCGGCTGTTATCCTACCTAAAACCGAGCTTTAGGCGGTTAAACACAGATAACCGGTCTGCTCGTTTTGCCAGGTACAGATAATGTTGAGCTTGCTTTAGACAGCAAAGGTCTTTAGCCACATCAATTAGGACTCAGAACTAGACTATAGGGCTGATTTGACGGCGGTCATAACGATATTTGGCTTGAACTTTACCGTGGCTAAAGACTTTGTTTTTTACTGTTGAAGTTTGGGAAACGGGCGTTACGCGCTCGACGACATTCAAATACATCCGGGACATTGTCGGTTCTTTCTAAAAGAAACATGTCGGAGTGGATAGCCAAGGAATCGCTTCAAGCGCTGATGTGAGTACATAGTTTTCTTGTTTCCTCAATTTTAGGCGTTCGCTAGTGGGAGGCAATGCGATCGTGTGCATTTCCGGCCGCGACAATGGAGTTGACAATTGAGATAACACATGCCCGCTTCCTCAGATATTTCGCCTGATTTGCTTAAAGTTGAATCGAATGTCGATGTAGAATGCTTTGGTTCAGTTTATTTGAGACATGCATGCTTTAAGAAAGCTACAGTTCAGCTCTCCGCAGAGAGTTTTCTTATGTCTATCTTGGTGTTAATTTTGACTCACATTTCAAGTTGTAAACACTCTTAATTTAATTGATAGAATTCTTGATTTAAACAAAATGCCGTATATGCAGTCTTTTTGGTTCAAAAACACGTTAACTAGAGTAGTTACGTTAAACTTGAGCTAAAATTAGCCCTCATTCAGCGTTCGTTACAGAAATATGCCTTGTGAACTACGGTGTCGTGTCAAAATTCGGAAGACACCTTTTATCAAATCAAGGTAGACTTACAATGGAGATTATGTCAAGTTGGACTTGAAACACTAAGATGAGTTGATCATCCATGGATGCAAAACCACGAGATACGACAAAAAAAAACAGACGTTGGCTGTTCTTCACAGTCTTATAGAATGAGGCTTTAACAATTTTCAACAAAAACAACAACAAAGCCTGGCCGTTAGTTGTACATGGTAACAGTATCAGTTGATTACAATGACAAATACATCGAGCGGGTTTACATTTGTCGTGTGGGAGTTATATACAGCTTCTAGGAGGAACAAGTTGCTCTTCGTTTCCCGGGGAGATTGTTTCAGGGGGAAATGCATTATAGCAAAAGCTTAGCTTCTTGGTCGATTTTTGACCGAAGGCCATCTGTATTTAATGATTCTCGGCGTAAATATGTTGTAAAGATAATCTGGGGCGAGCTTACGTTTATAAGTAATAATTTATTTTTGTTTCGTTTTTATAGAATAAGAAGTCACAACCAAGCGAGTTAGCTGATGCCTGGATACCTAGAACTTGTGTCATAACTTGATAACGGTATGATTTTGTAGTTTCTGATGTTCTTTGATTTCTCGCTTAGTTACCATTCCAAACAACACTGATAGAAAGAGAGGATGATTTAAACCTTTTGTACAGTTTAAATAATGCAGTATTTTTTTTACAAATAATGTTAATGTGCTCGTTCCATG